>NC_057801.1:320374294-320999038 GCF_018294505.1 Triticum aestivum | reverse complement strand
CAAAGGAATCGCTCTATCAGGTTCAGTTAAAAGCCATCTATCAATCACTCGGGTTCAGTAACGCGTAGCCTGCAGTGCAATCGCTCGGGTTCAGTTAGAGCCCAACGCCTCGCTCGGGTTCAGTTAGAGCCAATGCCTCGCACACACGCGCGTACGTGTACTAGAGAAACGCGAATCGCTCGGCCCCCGACCACCCACCATAACCGGGAACTCCCCAAAATTTTCCTCGCGCTCGCTTCTACCATGGGTTTTTTCCGTCATGGACGGCCCAAAGAATGAATGTAGTTGCGTCTCCGGCCCACCCAGGACGAAAAGCCCATTTTCTGTCATTATTTTTTGTCATAGAAGTAGGAGCCCACCACATCTATGATGATACCGGGTTTTGTGACAATTATCGTCATAGAAGTGTCATATGTATGACAGAAAAAAGTTTCGTTCGGACCAAAATGTCACGGATGTGTCTTTTTTTGTAGTGGTGGGAGTTGGAAGGGAATTGTTTTAGTGAGTCAATCTTAACCCTTCATCATAACTTACATTAACTTCTCATGTCTAGTCTCTTGCCAATTCCCATGAAACAAACAAGGGAATACAGTTTCTTCTCAAATCTCACACATAATTCTAATTATGTGCCAAATAGAGGATTGGGAATAAAATGTCTCATCTCATGTCTAATCTCAATACAACTCCCTACTCTAAACTCCCATTCCCCTTCCCAAATACTCCCTCCGTCCCGTAATTCTTGTCGCTCGCGTAGTTCATTGACAATTTTGCAAAAAAAAAACTCATAGTTTCAAAACAGTCACAAAAAAGTTCCTCCACCCCTGTGTTCTTCCTCCGCCGCTACGCGTGCGCCTCCAGGGGCCGGCGCCGCCAAGCTGCGCGATTTGCCGCCCACCAGGAATTGTTCCGCCTCTGTCAGCATGTACCTTCAATGCCGCCGCTGTTGCCAAGTACTTGCTCTCCAACCACCGCCCAGACCTGCGCCGCCGTGATCCCCTCCCGCGGTGATTACTTGCAGGCGTCACCGGAATTTCTCACCATGATACGGTGGGGCAGGATCTCCCTCCACTACTGGAATCAGCTTCTTTGCCGTCCGCCATGGCGGACGGCAAAGGCACAGATCCTGGACGGCAAAGTCCTTTGCCGTCAGCCAGCGGGCGGCAAAAAGTCCGGCTGAACACGTGCCAGCAAAGCCCTTCTTTGTCGTCCGCTTCACAGAAATGGACGGCAAAGTATTGTGACGTCCGCCATCCGAGGCCAGCTGACAGCAACGACGACGGATAGCAGTGGTGTGGGGTGAGAGCCGTTAGGGGGTTAATGGCGCTCTTTGCCGTTTGCTAACAGATGGCAAAGAGCTTAGCTAGGGCAGCACTGGGAAGCTGCCATGTGGCCAGCTATGCCGTCTGCCAGCAGACGGCATAGATGGCCCTGTTTGCTAGGCCTATTTGGTCACTTTGTCGTCCGCTTGCATACGACAAAATGACCAAATAGGCAGCTAGTCTTCCTAGTTTGCACAGGTGACTGCCACGTGTCCTCTTTGTCGTCTGCTAGCGGACGGCAAAGCTCTTTGCCATCGGCTAGCGGACGGCAAAGAGGCTATACATCCCATGTTTTTATTTTAATCCAATTAATTAGACATGGTTTCAAACATAGATATACATGCATACATATCCAACATATCCAACAACATGTCCAACAACATATTTCATCAAATCCAACAACATACTTCAACAAAGTCCAACATATCCATATATACATAACCACAAACAAGTTTCCAACAACATATCCATATAGACATACATATCCAAACAAGTTTTCATAAACAACAAGGAAGCTCTAGAAGAATAGTACACTCCATGAATCCAAGCCTTCCCCATGTAAAGCATAATCTAAGTATCCATTTGTAAAGCAAAACATTAGAGAAAACTTACTCTCATCACAACAAATATGATGAAGATCGCAACTAAGGTAACAATTGATCCAACGGCATAATGATACCAAGCCTCATTATCAATGGCATATTTTCTAATCTTCTTAAGCTTCAGGCGCATTGCATCCATCTTCAAGCGCATTGCATTCTTCTTCATCTTGTGATCATCGATGACATCGGCAACATACAACTACAATGTCTTCTCTTCTTCAATTCTTTTACTTTTTTTATTTCAAATACTCATTTTCTTTTTCAGCTTAATTTAACTTCTCGACAAGAGGGTCGGTTTCAAATTCCGGTTCACATACCTCCTAGATTAAAATATCTCTATTTCAACTTGATGGCCATAATTGTCATAAATGCGAAATGCAACAAATAGTTATGAAAGAGAATTTACCACATCCGAATCATAAAGCGGGCGAGGGCCGGCGGGGACGGACATCAAGACTATGGCACTATGTATAAGAAACAGTCATACAAAGTAAGAAAATTATACATACCAACTATATAAATCATACAAAGTACAACATAAAAATTTGAATACCTAATAATCACTATCGGTAATGACGTGCTCATCATCATCATTAATAAATGCATCATCATCATCACTATCGGTAATGACGTGCTCATCATCATCATTAATAAATGCATCATCATGTGGAAGGTCACCTTTACGTAATTGTTCAAGCATTGACAGGTCATCTGCAACAGTAACTTCTTATTCTTTTGGCTCTTCTTGTTCTGGCTTAGGGTCGGGTTCACTATCGTTGTCTACTTCAATGTTCTGGAGTGGAGTAGAGCGGTTCTTGAAATGTTTTTTGGCAAGACGTGTTTCTTGGAAGAATTCTCCTTCGTCATATGTGTCATGGTTAATGTGAAGTTCATAATCCTCTTCATTGGGGGGAGGTAGTCTAACACATGGCGGCACTTCATAAACGACATCCCAACCACTGAGATTTGGATCACTTTGACAGGCCCACAGTAGATAGAAAACTTGGGTTGCCTGTTGAGCCGTAATATAGACATCGGGAACATCCAAATGGGTGCTTTGTTTGATTTCGACTAGCCCTATGTGTTCATGAGTCCTTTTAGTCTCCCTGGGTTGGAACCAATAACATCTGAAGACTACGACGTTTGGTGGGTTTTCACCATAGAATTGAAGTTCATAAATTGCTTCAACTCTTCCATAATACTCGATACCTCCTTCGCTGATAGCAGAGACACAACAATTTGTAGACTTTCGGTCGGCCATAGATAGCTCTTTGCCATAGGTACGAAAGCGATACCCGTTGATGTCGTAATTGTCAAATGAACGAACCTTATAGTCAATAGCTACTTGTCTCATTCGGCATCCATAATCTCTGAATTAGCCTACAAGTTTAATACCAAAGGATTATTGCATTAGTCACAAATTAGCCAAAGAAATGAAAGGGTCTAATGGAAATTACCATTTTTTGAACCAAGAGATGAAACCGGGATAATCGCCTCCTTGCTTTGCCAGAAGCTCATACTCTTCGACGGAATCCTTTTGGATCACCGCTCCATACGAGAATATGGCGACGTATCAACTGCATCAAATATCCAGGAATAAGAGCAGTTCAAAGAAATTAGAAGTTGCGAAACAATGTAACGAGATCTTACTCGATGTACGGCCGCACTTCTGTTAGGTTGTTAAAGAGATACAATGAAATGGTACGCCATTCTTCAACATCCAACGATACTGGTTTCCAAGCACTGGATGGTGCGAGATTCCCTTTGAATAGGCTGAGGTTGGATTGACCCTTTTTAGGCTCGTCAGCATTGTACCGAGGCTTCGGATTATGCAAATGACGATTTTTGGCTTCGTAATGTGCTGTCACGAAGTTTGACGCCTCCCCAGTGATGAATGCCTCGACCATCGATGCTTCTATTCTATGTTTATTTTTACATTTTGCTCGAAGCATCTTCTGCATCCTCTCGGTTGAGTAGCAACGATTTTGCACGGGCCCCCCAATCGTGCCTCGGTCGGGAGATGAAAAATCAAGTGTTGCATTGGACTAAAGAAGCTTGGTGGAAAGATCATCTCTAACTTGCAGATCAACTCCGGCGCCAACTGTTCCATTTCTTCTAGGAGGCCAGGCAATAGTTCTTTCACACAAAGAACACAGAAGAAATAGCTCAGCTCTGCCAGTACTAGCCATTAATCCTTAGGGATGAAGCCATCCAACATCACCGGCATTTCCGCTCAATCCATATGTCCCAATCATGACTTTTTAGACCAAATATTTTCAATTTATCAAGACTCTCTCCCCTCTTTAGATTTGTTGCATACCCATCGGGGAACATCAACTGCATTTTCACCCACGAAATAATTTCCTTCATAGCTGGCCTTCTAAGATTGAACCATGCCTTTGGCTTCGTCCAGTTCCTCTTTCCTTTCGATTCTTGCATGTTTTGTAATGGTCTTTCACAAAGCTCCTCTTGATCATCTCTAGCCTTAGTATTATCCTTTGATTTCCCCTCTATGTTGAACAATGTACCAAAAATGGCTTCAGCGATATTCTTTTCTGTGTGCATCACGACGATGTTGTGTGGGCAAAGGAGGTCTTTGAAGTAAGGCAGATCCCAGAAGCATGTCTTGTGAGTCCAGGCGTGTTCCTTATTATACCCCTTGAAATACCCTGGACGCTCTGGATCTGGCTCGAGAGCGTTTAACTGATCTAGGGTCTGTTGGCCTGTCAACGCAGGTGGTGCAGAGTGTTTGACAACTCTACCTTTCATGAAGTTCTTTTTGTCTTTCCTGAACTTATAGCGAGGATCTAGAAACTGTCTATGCAAGTGGAAGCAACTATCCTTGTGCCCCGCCGTCAGCCAACGAAACTCAAGAACTCCCTTTCATGTGGGGCACGGGAACCTTCCATGCACACACCAGCCAACGAATAGCCCATACGCCGGCAAGTTATGCGTCGAGTACATGTACCAGGCACGCATTATGAAGTTCTCTTTGCTAAAGGCGTCGTATGTCTTGAACCCATTATCCCAAGCTTCTTGCAACTCGTCCTTAAGCGGCTGCATGTACACATTCATATTCTTCCCCGGATAGTTGGGCCCTGGAATTATCAACATCAGGAAAATGTTGTTTCTTTGCATAATCTGCCAGGGGGGGGGGGTGAGTGGAATGACAAACACGGGCCAATAGTTGTATGGGGCTGCCATCTGACCAAACACACCGAACCCATCTGTGCTGACGGCAAACCGAGGATGCCTTGGATCTGCCGTTTTTTCCTTATGTAATGCATCGAAGCGCTTCCACGCTTCACCATCCGATGTGTGCACCATCATCACATTCCCGTCTGCATCTAGTTCGGTTCTTTTGCCCATTTTGTGCCATGTCATATGTCTGTCCGTCTCTTCGACCATGAAAAGACTTTGAATTCTTGGTACAATTGGCATATACCGAAGAAAATTAACGGGTATTTTGGTCTGCGTCTTCTCACCCATACCATTGTCTACCACAACATACCTGGAAGAATTGCAAATGGGACAATAGTTCAAGTCATCATACTGAAGCCTAAATAAGACACATCCTTTCTCACAGAAATGTATCTTCTCATAGGGCATCTTAAGAGCACGGAGGATTTTGACTGACTTGTATAGGTTTGGAGGTAGCACATGGCCTTTGGGTAGAAATCGTCCGAATATTGTCATCATCGCATTGTAGCATTCTCTGCCCAAGTTGAATTGAGCCTTCAAAGCCATTATTTGTGAGATGGCATCCAGCTGACAAAGCTCAGTGTGCTCGTGGAGAGGACGTTTTGAGGACTCCAACATTTCAGTGAAGGCCTTTGCAGATTCCTCCATCTCCTCGTCCGAGTCCCGAGCATCATCAAAGTCTTGCACCATGTTTGCGGTCTTGGTACCATGCTCGTCGGTGCGACGACGAACCACCTCGGCTCTGGCACGTTGGGTAGACTCACCATGTAATGTCCAGTCCGAGTAATCAGGCGTAAAACCAAACTTCTGCAGGTCTTTACTCATTTCAAGCTCGTCCCTCTTTTTATAGTTGTCGCACCGGGCACAGGGGCACCGGCTTAATTCCTGACCATTTGCAAATGCGGCTCTAACAAACCCCTTGGTTTTTGTTAACCATTCCTCGGTCCAAACTTTCTGACTAGTGTAACCGGTGTACATCCACGCATGATCACTCATATTGACTTCCTACTGGACACACAAGAAATATAAACATAATTAAGCAAACCATATCCATCAGTTAATGGAGTTTGCATTTTTATTACGTCCATGCAACCTACATGCTAATAGGTAAAGATAGGTCCTAATCCCACCCAAGTATGTGTGGATTGGGTTCATTTCCCCATGCTCTGCTCCGGATCTGACACAAAATTTCGGTAGCACCTCCCCGTTGTTCACCTGATATACGTCTCGGCAATAAGCAGAGAGGATGTGTACCCGGAGAACAATAGGGAGGCACTGACGAAATTCTGCATCGGATCCGGAGCAGAGCATATGGGAAAATGAACCCAATCTATACATACTTGGGGTGTCCATGGATAATGTTGGACAATTCAAAAGAATCATGATTATAAATATGCAAATGCATGCATATTTATAGATGTAACTCTTTCGAACGGGAGACGCATAATGGTTACGCATACTGATGATTGACACCTATAGCTAGCAAGTTTCATCGACACGAAGACCAGCAAATGAAGGGGGAGGAGGAGATGTCATTTGTGCTCACCAGCGAACGCAGGGGCGGAGCTTGTCGAACACTAGACGCTCGCAGCGACGAAATAACTGCACATTTAAATCAAAAGATGAGTAACATAGCAAGTATTCGACACCGATGGACCTCGCACTGAAGATGCTTGCTATTTACGGTACCATCGACACTGAGGAACCCCCTAACATGCTCGTCCCTGGGTAAACTAAGTAGCAACTACCATCGATGCAAGGTACATGAGGCGGTCGGCGTTGAACACTAGATCCACATCCCACAAGAGAAGCTGGCGTTTGGCGTCCCGCAACAATAGTTCTGGTGGCCGATGACGGTCGAACACCTTGGCGAATTTGTCTGGCAGCCTCTGCGATGAGGATTAAAGCCAACTTTTGAAATTTCAAACAACCAAGCCGACTTGAGGTAGTTTGGGTGTTTCAAGTTTCAACACTTAACTTTCAGTCATCATCTCTGAGGCTGCCAGACAAATTCGCAATGGTGTTCGACCGCCAACAACACCGAGAACTATTGTTGCTGGACGCAGGACCCCTATGTCACATGTGGGACGTGGATGTAGTATTCGACACCGACGACCACATGTACCTCTCACTGACGATACTTGCTATTTAGGGTACCATCGACACCGAGGAACCCTCTTTTCCTTCTTATTCTTCTTCTTTCTCTTTTTTCCTTTTCTTCTTCTTCGCCTTCTTCTTCTTCTTCTTCTTTTTGCTCCTCCTCCTCCTCTTCTTCTTTTTCTTCTTCTCCTTTTTCCTCTTCTTAAACCTAGCACTAACCTAAAACAAAACAGGAAAAAACTACACCTAAACCTAGCACTAACCTAAACCTAAAAACTCAAAACTGCACCTAAATCTAAAAACTCAAAACTACACCTAATTAAACCTAGCACTAACCTAAAACAAATCAAGAAAATAGAGAACATAAAACACGAAAAAATTACCTCTTGCTCCGGCGAGGTCGGCCGGTGGGGTGGGGCGGCGCAGGGGCCGCAGGGAGGAGGACGACAGTGGGGCGGGGCGGGGCGGCGCATGGACCTCGGGGAGGGGTCCGGCACCGGCGTAGCCCAGCGTAGGCCACTCCGGCGACAGGGCGCAGCGGAGCGACAGGGGCGCGACAGGGCGGCGGGGTGCGGCGGGGCGACGGGGCGTGGCGGGGCGGTGGGGCGACGGGGTGGGGATGGCCGGCGACAGCGACAAAGGAGAGAGGCGGGCGCGCGGGAGGGAGAGAGAGAAAGAGAGAGGGGGAGATGACTCGGCTCGTTAAGTGGGCCTCCTTTGCCGTCTGTTAGCAGATGGCAATGTCACGCCCAATATGCGACCCTATCCAAAAGGAACTCGAAGGTCCCACCAAGGATAGACCCGCATATTGAAACACTTTTGCAAGGTGGATATCATTACATCAACATTACATAATATAAAGGGGTACTTACAAAAGGCATACAATGCCACACGAATACAACATCACAATACATCAGAGCACCATCCGAGTACGGATGAAACACAAACAGAAACTCAAACGACATCCACCCTGCTAGCCCAGGCTGCCGACCTAGAACCTATCCCTGATCGAAGAAGAAGCAGAAGAAGAACTCAAGACAAGCAAGCATCGCTCTCGCGTCATGATCATCGCAAAACCTGTACCTTCAGCTGTTGTTGTAGTAATCTGTGAGCCACGAGGACTCAGCAATCCCATTACCATGGGTATCAAGACTAGCAAAGCTTAATAGGAAAGGAAGGGGTAAAGTGGTGAGGCTGCAACAGCGACTAAGCATATATGGTGGCTAACATACGCAAATAAGAGCGAGAAGAGAGCAAATGGAATGGTCGACAACTAGTAATGATCAAGAAGTGATCCTGAACTCCTACTTACGTCAAACATAACCCAGAAACCGTGTTCACTTCCCGGACTCCGCCGAAAAGAGACCATCACGGCTACACACGCGGTTGATGCGTTTTAATTCGGATCTGGTGTCAAGTTATCTACAACCGGACATTAACAAATTCCCATCTGCCTATAACCGCAGGCACGGCTTTCGAAAGATTATACCCTGCAGGGGTGTCCCAACTTAGCCCATGACAAGCTCTCGCGATCAACGAAGGAATAGACCTTCTCCCAGGAAGACCCGGTCAGACTCAGAATCCCGGTTTACAAGACATTTCGACAATGGTAAAACAAGACCAGCAAAGCCGCCCGATGCACCGACAAATCCCGATAGGAGCTGCACATATCTCGTTCTTAGGGCACACCGGATGGGTCAGCCTACGAGTAAAACCAGACCTCGAGTTGCCCCGAGGTGGCCCCGTAGTCTGCCCGGTTCGGACCAACAATTAGACAAGCACTGGCCCGGGGGGGCTAAAATAAAGATGACCCTCGGGTTGGCCGACCCAAGGGAAAGGGGTAGGTGGTGGTGAGGCAAATGGTAAAACCAAGGTTGGGCCTTGCTGGAGGAGTTTTATTCAAAGCGAACTAACGAGGGGGTCCCATAAATCACCCGACCGCGTAAGGAACGCAAAATCCGGGAACATAACACCGGTATGACGAAAACTAGGGCGGCAAGAGTGAAACAAAACACTAGGCAAAAGGCCGAGTCTTCCACCCTTTACCAAGTATATAGATGCATTAATAATATAAGAGATATTGTAATATCCCAACCAAAATCCTGTTCACCATGGAGCAATCTTCAACTTCACCTGCAACTAGCAACGCTATAAGAGGGGCTGAGCAAAGCGGTAACATAGCCAAACAACGGTTTGCATAGGAAAGGTGTCAAAGGTTAGAGGTTCATGGCAATATGGGAGGCTCGAATAAACAGGTGATAGGTAGCGCAGCAAAGCGATAGAACGAAGCAACTAGCATAGCAATGATAGTAGTGACATCTAGGGTAGCGGTCATCTTGCCTGAAATCCCGCAAGGAAGAAGAACGAGTCCATGAAGAAGACGAACGGATGAAGCCGAACCAAGCGTAGACGAACGAATCCTCACGATCGCAACGAAACAGGAACTATCGAGAAGAAGCACACAACAAGGTAAACACACCACACATGAACATGACATGATGCACAACAAGCATGATGTATGGCAAGGCTACATGAAGCTACTCATGGCAAGAGATGATGCAAACAAGAGCAACACATCAAGGCAAGTTTAAATGAGGCCGGGAACAACATATAACAAATCCGGTAAGTCCTCATATGCATATTTCGAACTTGGTCCAGATCTGAATAAACCTTATGTTCAAGTTGTTAAACAGCAAGTTAAGATGCACAAAGATGATCTACACGAGATTCTAGTCAAGTTACATATAAAGTTCATTTAGTTCGGAGCTACGGTCTAGAAGATGTGAGCAAAACAAGTTAAACATGGCATTGATGCAAAATGCATACAAACATCAAGCAAACACCTCAAAATAAGGATGCAACATGATAATATGAAACTACATGCAAAACTAAGCAAGTTTCATATAGAGCACACTCAAAACGGAGCAACGGTTCAACACACACACTCTATACAAGTTATAGCAACAATCTGTCCAAAACAGCAACTAGGCATATTGCAAGCATCAAAACAACATGCTACAGCATCTCAACATGAAAACACAAGGCATGGGCATGGTGTACAGGTAAAGCACAACAAAACATGAACACTGAGCTATCTCCATAAATCACTAGAACATGCTCAAACACACATGGTAAGATTGCAAGTCATAACAATTTCAGACTTTGCAGAAAATAACATCACGATGCAATGTTTAGAGCTATCAAACAACATGTTACAGAAACTTATCGTGGCAAACAAAGGCATGGCATGAAACTACTAAATGCATAGATCAAAAGACCCTTACTGACCATAAGCCAAAAAGGATCAGAAAATATGATGGCACCCACGTAAACATAGCAAGTTATTAAACAGATTCAAACATGGCAGGAACAGAATTATGAAGGCATGTAGATGAGCTTGTGCAACTCACTACAGAGCAATACATGGCATGGCAAGGCAACCAACAGTAAGAAGGCATGTTTGTTAAGCTAAGCATGGCAATAGCAAGGTCATAGGATGCATGGAACACTAGGAACAACTATGGTAACAACTGAACTTAATGAAAACAGGCTGACAGCAACATTTTCAAGCAACTTTGGAGCAAGATATGAACAAGCTACAGCAAGCTATAAATGCAACCAGGGGCATGAATGGATAGAGGATGACATGTAGATCAAAACATGTTTATATAACATCTCCAGATTATGCATAGAATGATTAGTAGCAACATGTTTATATAGCATCACGAAATAACAGATTCAACCTAGCAAAACAGCAACATCATGTACCCTACTTAACAAGATCGATTCACTCACCACAAGTCATTGCATGACAAGATAAGCATAGCATCATCACGAAGACATGTTTGTGAAACAAACCAAGTCAAGAACAAGTCCATAGCATGCACGGATCAACTACAACAAGCTTGGCCAAATTGAATAACATGTAAACAATCTGCCAGGAAATATTTTGAAGCAAAAGTAGAGCACGGAAATGACATGCTAGACTACTCCATAATTGCAACCAAGGGCATGAATGGATAGACAATAACCACATATTCAAAACACCCTTACTGAAGTATCTCAAAATATGCATGGATCTCTCTGTAGCAACAAGTTTACATGGCATCAAAATAACAGCAGAACAGGGACTAAAATAGCAACATCACGATGCCTAGTTTGCATGCTTGTGCTAGTCACCACATTGATCACAAAAATACATGGTAAGCACCTCTCTAAAGAAGACATGGCACAGTTCAAAACATATGAAGACATCAACCTCATAAGATGCACACATCAATCATGGCAAAAATGACAAAAGAGCTCGTTTTGTTAACAGACAGCAGAAAACATTATGAGGCACTCTTACAATGATGATTCAGGCATCAAGATGACCTCAAATGAATATAATTCAATGGAACGAAATGCTGTACTCGTTGAGACGAACAATTTGACATATTACACGGACAAAAAGGAGCTACAGATGCAGAGTTACAAGGCGATGAACTTGGCATGAAAATGCAAAAATCTGGAGACTTAGTCGTTTTTGAAAAAAAAAACAGGACGGGCGTGAAATACTAAACGACGCACAGGCGAGATATAGGACGGCGGAGGCGCGCTCACCTCGCGGGCTTTGGCCCAAGAAGGAGGTGGAGGCCGGCTTGGGCTGGCTGACCCGGATGGGCCGGACGGGGCCCATGCGGGGCGCTGGGCTGGGCCGCAGGGAGGCCCACGAGCGGGCGAGGCAGGCGGGCGGCGCGCACGTCGTCGTCCTCCCGATCCCGCCTAGAACGGGGCAAGGACGTCGGCGGCGGGGTATGCCATGCCGACCAGGGAGCGGCAGGACGACGGCGGGGGCGGCCAGATCCGGGCATGGCGCCCCCGGATCCGGTGACGACGAGGCCGGGGCGGCGAAGGGCGCCGGCAGGGAGCGGGCGGCGACCCGGGGACGAGGGCGCTAGGCGGCGTGGGGGCGGCGGTGCAGGTCGCCGGCGGCAGCGAGGCGGCCGCGGGGCAGGTCGCCGGCGCGGACTGACAGAGCTGGCAGCGGAGGCGGGCTCCAGCGGGCGCGGGAGCTCGCGGTCGTGGCGGCGGCGGCGCGCGGGCCTAGCGGGCCTCGGATGGGCTCGGGTGGGCCGCGGCACGGAGGGACGGCGGCGCGCCACGCGGCACATCACGGTTGGCTGCAGGCGGCGGCGGGATGACGTGTCGCCCCGGGATTGGTCCGGGCGACGTCGCGGCGGAAGTGGACTTGTCCGGCTGCCGGGCGAACATGTCCGGCGGCGCGAGGAGGGAGAGGGCTAGGGTTCATCTGTGAATTTCGGGGGGAGGGACTAATATATAGGTAGAGGGAGCTAGGAGAGTCCAAATGAAGAGCGGTTTTCGGCCACGCGATCGTGATCGAATGACCGAGAGCATGGAGGGGAGTTAGATGGGTTTTGGGCCACTTTGGAAGGGGTGTTGGGCTGCAAAGAGAAGGAGGCTTTTACGGTTACCCGATTAACCGTTGGAGTACCAAACGACCTCCAAATGGCACGAAACTTGACAGGCGGTCTACCGGTGGTATACCAAGGCCGCTTGGCAAGACTCGGGCCATTCCGAGAAAGTTTAACACCCACTCACAACAGGAGACAAAAAGGAGAACGCCGGAGGACATAGGAGCGCCGGATTGCAAAACGGATAACGGGGAAAAGGCTCGGATGCATGAGACGAACACGTATGCAAAATGAAATGCACATGATGACATGATAAAATGCAACACGCAAGCAAATGACATGGCAACGACGGCGAATAACTGGCAGACACCTGGCGCATCGAAACCGGGGCGTTACAACACTCCTCTACTAACAAGAGATCTCGTCCCGAGATCTTAGGACCGAGACGGAAGGGAAAATGGATGAGGTGAAACAAGAACTCAAGGGAAGAAGCAAAGAATCGAGAGCACTCGAGAAGAAGAGAGGAATGATGAGAATGACGAGAATCGAAAGCTCACGAAATCAGATAGACTATGAAACCACTCCGGTTAGAACGACATAAGAAACGAATAAGACTGAAAGGATTTAGGCAGCACTCCGGCTGACCAAGGAAAGAATAGAACACGAGCTTCACAAGATGTGATGACACTTGATGAGATGAACATCGCAATGCCTCCGGAAGAATTGAAAGAATGAAATGAAATGAACTTAAAAGGAAGAATTGAATGGAGTTGTTGAGAAAATCAACAACGAAAGAATAAGCTTGTTGTGGTCTTATGGGTAACATCTCAAGATCATGAGGTGATAACCGTCCACAAACGGAAATGATTGGATAGCTGAGAAGAACAAAGAAATGCCAAACTCCACTTCAAAAGAATACGGAGAATTAATTGCACTTCGAAAATCAAGAAGGAAAGATACTTGAGCTCCTTCGATAAGAATCTTTATGAACACTTGGAGAATGAATTAAATCCTGAAGAACCACCATGAAGAACTCCGGTAACAAAAGGATGATGAGATAGAATGAAGGAAGAAAGAATAAGATGAGCCTTGCGATGATTTAGATGGAGGTTCCGACGAAATGACCGAGGAAATTGAACTCCGGAAAAGAAAATATGAAGACACTTGGAACTAGAATTTATTCATTGAGAACAAACTCCAAAGGAAGGGATTAATCACATGGATGAAATAAGAATAAGATTTATTGTATGCTTATCCTCCACCAATTAAATTGATGAGAAACAATGGATTTCGCATACTACTTATTCTTCTTGAAAAGGATTGAGAAGGGATAGCACAAAACTTGAGAAAGTCTTCATGAACCACCGGTAGGATTGAAAAGAATGAATGAATTAAAATGACAATTGAAGAAAAGAATCTTGAATGAACCACCGTTAGAATTCGGAAATGACTGACAAAACAGAATGAATCACCGGGAAGAATTAGAAGAACAAATATGCTCGAGGGGATTTAGATGCAAAAGAACGAAGAGATCAAGAGCTGAATAAAGAACAATTGAGCGAAGCACCGGGATAATTAGAGAACAATAGCTGAAATGATGGCCTCCGGTAAAAGAAACGGGAAAATAACTCCTGAAATACTCCGGATGGGTAAGAAAAGAATATCTGACAAATGGAATAATTCGAGGGGATAATATGAAGCTAGAATCACGAATCTTCGAGAGAACAGACAAGATTTAGAGGAAAAAACTCTTCTTCGGTCTTCAAATGACGACGAGAAACAACACCAAAATTACTGAGATACTCCGGGAAAACGAAAAAAACGAAGAGGTTGAACCAACAATGAAATGATTGGAAATCGAACTTGGAAAAGCATATGACTGATGAAATACATACTTACGTCAAACTTCGGAAAAGGATTTGAGAATAGCTCCGGGAAATTAGAAGAGTCAGGTAAGATCCTGGAAAAAAACCTGTGGGTTAGGGCCCACTGAAGAGATAACACCGTTGGAAAGGGATGTTGAGCATATAGATGATACACTGGAACAATTGAAATATTTGAATGAGGTGACAACCTCGAATTAATTGGAACACAGACGAATCTCCTGAGATGTCTTGAGGACTCCGGAAGGATAAACTGGCGAGAGGCGAACGAGCAGGGGAAACACTTGAGCCGAGGGAAAGAATATAATCAACAACGAAAAACTTGAATTGAATCCACCGGAGAAGAAAAGGAGATGGAGAATGTCCACCGAGACGAGAATTCACTGGTGGAAATGATTGAGGGAAGACTGAAGAGACTCCGCATGAATGAGATAGATGGTCGAGAGAGAGTCAGACTCCGGGAAGAAGAGGGTGGGAGGGCGGGAAAACAAAAGCAACTTGGAAGGGGAAACCGACGAATAACTTGAAGAGAAAACACCGGTTGAAATCATTGAAGAAAGAAAACAAAGACTTCGCACGAGAAGGATGGATACTCGATTACGGACTGCGGTTCCAAGAAGAAAATGGGAGGGCGGGTGGGAAAAGAAAACAACTAAGGATAGATAAATAACTTCGTTGAGAGCAAACTGAGGAATGAACTTGCAACGATGAAGAGGCTCGAGTTGACTTGACGAGAAATGCACCGGATGAAAAGAGCTGAGGAACAACGATTGGAAAACCAACTGCGTGATCCTAAAGAAAAATTTGAAGGGGAAGAGAAGTAATTCAAAACACCTACGTCAAGATTTCTCACCAGAGCGACGAAGGGGCTGAGGAGTAAAAAGAATTCCTACTCTCTGGTATAACTAGACTCCGAAGACAGTTTATTTCTAGACTCAGCATCGGCCAAACTACACGATCAATCAAGGGGGCTCCTAAGGTCGGTCGAGGCTCTGATACCAACTTGTCACGCCCAATATGCGACCCTATCCAAAAGGAACTGGAAGGTCCCACCAAGGATAGACCCGCATATTGAAACGCTTTTGCAAGGTGGATATCATTACATCAACATTACATAATATAAAGGGGTACTTACAAAAGGCATACAATGGCACACGAATACAACATCACAATACACCAGAGCACCATCGGACTACGGATGAAACACAAACAGAAGCTCAAACGACATCCACCCTGCTAGCCCAGGCTGCCGACCTGGAACCTATCCCTGATCGAAGAAGAAGCAGAAGAAGAACTCAAGACAAGCAAGCATCGCTCTCGCGTCATGATCATCGCAAAACCTGTACCTTCAGCCGTTGTTGTAGTAATATGTGAGCCACGAGGACTCAGCAATCCCATTACCATGGGTATCAAGACTAGCAAAGCTTAATAGGAAAGGAAGGGGTAAAGTGGTGAGGCTGCAGCAGTGACTAAGCATATATGGTGGCTAACATACGCAAATAAGAGCGAGAAGAGAGCAAATGGAACGGTTGACAACTAGTAATGATCAAGAAGTGATCCTGAACTCCTACTTACGTCAAACATAACCCAGAAACCATGTTCACTTCCTGGACTCCGCCGAAAAGAGACCATCACGGCTACACACGCGGTTGATGCGTTTTAATTCGGATCTGGTGTCAAGTTATCTACAACCGGACATTAACAAATTCCCATCTTCCTATAACCGCAGACATGGCTTTTGAAAGATTATATCCTGCAGTGGTGTCCCAACTTAGCCCATGACAAGCTCTCGCGATCAACGAAGGAATAGACCTTCTCCCAGGAAGACCCGGTCAGACTTGGAATCCCGGTTTACAAGACATTTCGACAATGGTAAAACAAGACCAGCAAAGCCACCCGATGCGCCGACAAATCCCGATAGGAGCTGCACATATCTCGTTCTCAGGGCACACCAGATGGGTCAGCCTACGAGTAAAACCAGACCTCGAGTTGCCCCGAGGTGGCCCCGCAGTCTGCCCGGTTCGGACCAACACTTAGACAAGCACTGGCCCGGGGGGCTAAAATAAAGATGACCCTCGGGTTGGCCGACCCAAGGGAAAGGGGTAGGTGGTGGTGAGGCAAATGGTAAAACCAAGGTTGGGCCTTGCTGGAGGAGTTTTATTCAAAGTGAACTGTTGAGGGGGTCCCATAAATCACCCGACCGCGTAAGGAACGCAAAATCCGGGAACATAACACCGGTATGATGGAAACTAGGGCGGCAAGAGTGGAACAAAACACTAGGCAAAAGGCCGAGTCTTCCACCCTTTAGCAAGTATATAGAAGCATTAATAATATAAGAGATATTGTAATATCCCAACCAAAATCCTGTTCACCATGGAGCAATCTTCAACTTCACCTGCAACTAACAACGCTATAAGAGGGGCTGAGCGAAGCGGTAACATAGCCAAACAACAGTTTGCATAGGAAAGGTGTCAAAGGTTAGAGGTTCATGGCAATATGGGAGGCTCGAATAAACAAGTGATAGGTAGCGCAGCAAAGTGATAGAACGAAGCAACTAGCATAGCAATGATAGTAGTGAGATCCAGGGTAGTCGTCATCTTGCCTGAAATCCTGCAAGGAAGAAGAACGAGTCCATGAAGAAGACGAACGGATGAAGCCGAACCAAGCGTAGGCGAACGAATCCTCACGATCGCAACGAAACAGGAACTATCGAGAAAAAGCACACAACAAGGTAAACACACCACACATGAACATGACATGATGCACAACAAGCATGATGCATGGCAAGGCTACATGAAGCTACTCATGGCAACAGATGATGCAAACAAGAGCAACACATCAAGGCATGTCTAAATGAGGCCGGGAACAACATATAACAAATCCGGTAAGTCCTCATATGCATATTTCGAAATTGGTCCAGATCTGAATAAACCTTATGTTCAAGTTGTTAAACAGCAAGTTAAGATGCACAAAGATGATCTACACGAGATTCTAGTCAAGTTACATATAAACTTCATTTAGTTCGGAGCTACGGTCTAGAAGATGTGAGCAAAACAAGTTAAACATGGCATTGATGCAAAATGCATACAAACATCAAGCAAACACCTCAAAACAAGGATGCAACATGATAATATGAAACTACATGCAAAACTAAGCAAGTTTCATATAGAGCACACTCAAAACGGAGCAACGGTTCAACACACACTCTATACAAGTTATAGCAACAATCTGTCCAAAACAGCAACTAGGCATATTGCAAGCATCAAAACAACATGCTACAGCATCTCAACATGAAAACACAAGGCATGGGCATGGTGTACAGGTAAAGCACAACAAAACATGAACACTGAGCTATCTCCATAAATCACTAGAACATGCTCAAACACACATGGTAAGATTGCAAGTCATAACAATTTCAGACTTTGCAGAAAATAACATCACGATGCAATGTTTAGAGCTATCAAACAACATGTTACAGAAACTTATCGTGGCAAACAAAGGCATGGCATGAAACTACTAAATGCATAGATCAAAAGACCCTTACTGACCATAAGCCAAAAAGCATCAGAAAATATGATGGCACCCACGTAAACATAGCAAGTTATTAAACAGATTCAAACATGGCAGGAACAGAATTATGAAGGCATGTAGATGAGCTTGTGCAACTCACTACAGAGCAATACATGGCATGGCAAGGCAACCAACAGTAAGAAGGCATGTTTGTTAAGCTAAGCATGGCAATAGCAAGGTCATAGGATGCATGGAACACTAGGAACAACCATGGTAACAACTGAACTTAATGAAAACAGGCTGACAGCAACATTTTCAAGCAACTTTGGAGCAAGATATGAATAAGCTACAGCAAGCTATTAATGCAACCAGGGGCATGAATGGATAAAGGATGACATGTAGATCAAAACATGTTTATATAACATCTCCAGATTATGCATAGAATGATTAGTAGCAACACGTTTATATAGCATCACGAAATAATAGATTCAGCCTAGCAAAACAGCAACATCATGTACCCTACTTAACAAGCTCGATTCACTCACCACAAGTCATTGCATGACAATATAAGCATAGCATCATCAATAAGACATGTTTGTGAAACAAACCAAGTCAAGAACAAGTCCATAGCATGCACGGATCAACTACAACAAGCTTGGCCAAATTGAATAACATGTAAACAATCTGCCAGGAAATATTTTGAAGCAAAAGTAGAGCACGAAAATGACATGCTAGACTACTCCATAGTTGAAACCAAGGAGATGAATGAATAGACAATAACCACATGTTCAAAACACCCTTACTGAAGTATCTCAAAATATGCATGGATCTCTCTATAGCAACAAGTTTACATGGCATCAAAATAACAGCAGAACAGGGACTAAAACAGCAACATCACGATGCCTAGTTTGCATGCTTGTGCTAGTCACCACATTTATCACAAAAATATATGGTAAGCACCTCTATAAAGAAGACATGGCATAGCTCAAAACACATGAAGACATCAACCTCATAGGATGCGCACATCAATCATGGCAAAAATGAGAAAAGAGCTCGTTCTGTTAACAGACAGCAGAAAACATTATGAAGCACTCTTACAACGATGATTCAGGCATCAAGATGACCTCAAATAAATATGATGCAATGGAATGAAATGATGTACTCGTTGAGACGAACAATTTGATGTATTACACGCACAAAACGGAGCTACGGATGCAGAGTTACAAGGCGATGAACATGGCATGAAAATGCAAAAATCTGGGGACTTAGTCGTTTTTGAAAAAAAAACCAGGACGGGCGTGAAATACTAAACGACGCACAGGCGAGAGATAGGACGGCGGAGGCGCGCTCACCTCGCGGGCTTTGGCCCAAGAAGGAGGTGGAGGCCGGCTTGGGCTGGCTGACCCGGATGGGCCGGACGGGGCCCATACGGGGCTCTGGGCTGGGCCGCGGGGGAGGCCCATGAGCGGGCGAGGTAGGCGGGCGGCGCGCACGTCGTCGTCCTCCCGATCCCGCCTAGATCGGAGCAAGGACGGCAGCGGCGGGGTATGCCGTGCCGGCCAGGGAGCGGCAGGACGACGGCGGGGGCGGCCAGATCCGGGCATGGCGCCCCCGGATCCGGTGATGACGACGCCGGGGCGGCGAAGGGCGCCGGCAGGGAGCGGGCGGCGACCCGGGGATGAGGGCGCTAGGCGGCGCGGGGGCGGCGGTGCAGGTCGCCGGCGGCAGCGAGGCGGCCGCGGGGCAGGTCGCCGGCGCGGGCTGACGGAGCTGGCGGCGGAGGCGGGCTCCGGCGGGCGCGGGAGCTCGTGGGCGCGGCGGCGGCGGCGCGCGGGCCGCGCGGGCCCCTGATGGGCTCGGGCAGGCCGCGGCACGGAGGGACAGCGGCGTGCCACGCGGCACGTCGCGGTTGGCTGCAGGCGGCGACGGGATGACGTGTCGCCCCGGGATTGGTCCGGGTGATGTGGCGGCGGAAGTAGACATGTCCGGCTGCCGGGCGGACATGTCCGGCGGCACAAGGAGGGAGAGGGCTAGGGTTCATCCGCGAATTTCGGGGGGAGGGACTAATATATAGGTAGAGGGAGCTAGGAGAGTCCAAATGAGGAGCGGTTTTCGGCCACGCGATCGTGATCGAACGACCGAGAGCATGGAGGGGAGTTAGATGGGTTTTGGGCCACTTTGGAAGGGGTATTGGGCTGCAAAGAGAAGGAGGCTTTTACGGTTACCCGGTTAACGGTTGGAGAACCAAACGACCTCCAAATGGCACGAAACTTGACAGGCGGTCTACCGGTGGTATACCAAGGCCGCTTGGCAAGACTCGGGCATTCCGAGAAAGTTTAACACCCACTCACAACAGGAGACAAAAAGGAGAACGCCGGAGGACATAGGAGCGCCGGATTGCAAAACGGATAACGGGGAAAAGGCTCGGATGCATGAGACGAACATGTATGCAAAATGAAATGCACATGATGACATGATAAAATGCAACATGCAAGCAAATGACATGGCAACGACGGTGAATAACTGGCAGACACCTGGCGCATCGAAACCGGGGCGTTACAGGCAAAGAGGGCCACCGTTAGGGCTGGCCCACGTCTCCTCTTTGCCGTCCACAAGCAGACGACAAAGGACTAACATTGCCGTCTGCTAGCAGACGGCAAAGTAGTCACCTCTTTTGTCGTCTGCTAGCGGATGACAAAGAATCTGACCTAGCCATGCGATGCCCTATGGGGCCCACCTGGCTCTTTGTCGTCTTCCTTCTAGCTCTTTGCTGTCAACTGGCTGACGGCAAAGAAGAAGCTGATGACGAATAGCATTTTTGCCATCTGCACTTTCTTTGCCGTCCTCTTTGTGGAAGCGGATGGCAAAGAGCCTCTTTGTCGTCAGCTGGTAGACGGCAAAGAGCCTGTTTGTCGTCAGCTGGCAGACGGCAAAGAGGTGGCAGGCGGCAAAATGCCAGATTCCAGTAGTGCTCTCATCATCCTCGAGCTACCGCGAGTCCCCCTCGTGCTCCCGCGAGTCCACTTTGAGCTGCCTCCCGTGCGCCACCGCGATCCCTCCTGCCGTGATCCACCTTCGGGCATCGCCGGAGCTGGCCTCCATGATCCGGTGGACAGGATGTAATGCTCACGATGCGGCTATATCTCCCACGTGTTGAAGCACGACTTAGAGGCATAACCGCATTGTGGTTTTGTCGCAAGAAGGGTCATCTTCACACAATCCCATGTAATGAATAAGACTGGGATAAAGAGTTGGCTTACAATCCCCACTTCACACAAGTACTTAAATAAATCATACATCATTCAGAGTACACACATAGTCCGACTACGGACGAAGCCAAAAGAAAAGAAGATAACCCAACTGCTAGATCCCCGATCGTCCCAACTGGGCTCCACAACTGATCAACATGAAACGAAACATAACAATGACCAAGATCTTTGTAGAGCTCCCATCTAAGCTCGGTTGCATCACCTGCACTGGTATCATCGGCACCTGCAACTGTTGTGATAGTATCTGGTGAGTCACGAGGACTCAACAATCTCAAAACCCGCGAGATCAAGACTATTTAAGCTTATGAGTAGGAAGTGGAAGTGAGGTGGAGTTGCAGCAAGCACTAAGAAAATATGGTGGCTAACATACGCAAATAAGAGCGAGAAGAGAAGCAACAGAATGGTCGAGAAGCTAGAAGTGATCAAGAAGTGATCCTGAAACTGCTTACACACAATCATAACACCAAGACCGTGTTCACTTCCCGGACTCCGCCAAGAAGAGACCATCACGGCTACACACGCGGTTGATGCATTTTAATTCGAATAGGGTGTCAAGTTCTCTACAACCGGATGTTAACAAATTCCCATATGCCACATAACCGCGGGCACGACTCTCGAAAGGTTATACCCTGTAGGGGTGTCCCAACTTAGCCCATCACAAGCTCTCACGGTCAACGAAGGATAATCCTTCTCCTAGGAAGACCCGATCAGTCTCGAAATCCCGGTTTACAAGACATTTCGACAATGGTAAAACAAGACCAGCAAAGCCGCCCGATGTGCCGACAAATCCCGATAGGAGCTGCACATATCTTGTTCTCAGGGCACACCGGATGAACACTACGTACAACTAAAACCATCCCTCATGTTTCCCCGAGGTGGCGCTGCAAGTGGCTCTAGTTCGGACCAACACTCGGAGGAGCACTGGCCCAGGGGGATAAAATAAAGATGACCCTTGAGTCCGCAGAACCCAAGGGAAAAAGGCTTAGATGGCAAATGTTAAAACCAAGGTTGGGCCTTGCTGGAGGAGTTTTATTCAAAGCAAACTGTCAAGGGAGTCCCATAAATCACCCAACCGCGTAAGGAACGCATAATCAAGGAACATAACACTGGTATGACGGAAACTAGGACGGCAAGAGTGGAACAAAACACCAGGCATAAGGCCGAGCCTTCCACCCTTTACCAAGTATATAGATGCATTAATTAAATAAGAGATATTGTGATATTCCAACATAATCCTGCCCATCATGGAGCAATCTTCGACTTCACCTGCAACTAACAACGCTATAAGAGGGGTTGCGCAAAGCGGTAACATAGCCAAGCAATGGTTTGCTAGGAAACGTGAAAAGGTTAGAGGATGACATGGCAATATGGGAGGCATGGTAAACAAGTGATAGGTAGCGCAGCATAGCGATAGAACGGAGCAACTAGCAAGCAAAGATAGAAGTGATATCGAGGGTAATGGTCATCTTGCGTGAGATCCCGCAAGGAAGAAGAATGAGTCCATGAAGAAGACAAACTGACATAGTCGAACGAATCTTCACAACTCTGGAACGAAACCTAAGCTAACGAGAGAAGCATACAACATGGTAAACACACAAGCATAAACATGGCATGATGCACAATCAAGTATGATGCATGAAAGGCTTAATGATTCATGCCATGGCAAAGTGCAACAAACAATACTACAAATTAAGTGGAGCTCAATATGCAATGAGTTGCATATTGACGGAACACCACATCAATTATTTAGTTTCTCTGTCGGTTATGTACCCTACAATATTAAATGTTATTAAACATGGAAAGGGGTGAAGCATAATTAAACTACCTATTTAGGCAAGTTTAAATTAGGCCGGAAACAACAAACGATAATTCCGGAAAATCCCCATATGTCATTTAGTAATTTTAAAGCAAGCAACAATTTTAAACATTTTATATGTTGTTATCATGATGCGGATGACATATGCAAGTTTTAGGCAATTTTTATGAAAATGTTGACATGTAATATGATAGGGAGCATTTGGTCACCATGGCGGAACAAAAGGGGTGCCACGGCAACGATAACAAAAATGGTGCCACGGCAACATTCCGATGATCCGACAACTCATTGAGATACCGGTGCAAAAGATCAAGTGTGCGGATGTGCGAAAACATGCAAAAGATGGTGGGGTAATCCCAGTTACCGGGTTCCCACGGGTCGACGCATGGCAAAATGAGGAGGAACGTGCTTGAAGCAAACGGGCACGGTGCAAACAAACGGTTCATCTCAGACAACATGCATTCGTCCACGGGTGATCATTTCGGGGTTATACCTTTGAAGCGTGCATTTTGGGCGGATCGAGTTCGTAGTGGGAGTAGTCGTTCACTGGCCATCGTGGGAAGTAGTCGTTCATGTGGGGACGGTAGTGGAAGTAGTCGTTCTCGCGACGGTAGTCATACACATCTCGGAGAGGAACTTGGCGCATCCAAGTCCTTCAGGGTTCCTTGTAGTACTTGCATTTTGGTGCGGTACTTAGCGATTCCAGGATGTAGAGGTACACTTGTCATAGCCGTGTAGTCGTTCACGTATCACCGTGGTGTAGTCATACTTGGCGTCCGCAACAACATGTCCACGATGGCCAAACAAACCAATAGCGACCGAAGGCAGTAGGGTGCGAGGCAAGGCTTGAGCGATGAGATGCCATGGGCGTGCAACAGAGCTAAGGGGGCGTCGGGGCTCATGGGCGGCATGGACGGGCAGAAGGCGCTTGGGATCGAGCTCCTCTCGATCCAGAGCATGGTTGCAGGCGCGGGACGGAGGTGGAGGCCCGGAAAGGTCGGGGACGAGACTGGAGGCCGACGTGGATCTCAAGGACATCGTTGGACCTGGAGGTTGAGGCGACCGATGGCGGAGCTTGGGGTGGCGGCGCCATGGAGGTTTGGGCACGGGGAGGAGGCCAGGGCCGTGGGGGTCGGGGACGACCCGATCTGAACGGCGTCGGCGGCTGGCAATGCAGAGGACGCATCCTGGCGCTCGAAGGAGGCCGAGCCGGCGGCGGATCCGGCCAGGAAGAGGCGTCGGCGGTAGGAGCCTCGTGGGCAGCCATGACGAGGTCCCTGGCAGGGCGAGGCGATGGCTCTGGGAGGTAGGGACGGAGAAGACAGAGACGGCCCGGAGCAGTGACCTGCTGCTGGTCGCCGGCGCGGGCGAGACAAGGGGCAGCGAAGTGCCATGGCTGAGGCCGGACCAAGCTTGGTGATGTGGGCGGCGTTGGACCCGAGCGCAAGAGGTGGTGAAGCAACAGCTTGCACAGAAGGACGGCGCGGGGCTGCAGGATCCGGTCGAGGACATGGCCGGCGACGCGGCTTGGAGTAGATCGGGCGCGAGCGCTCCTCTAGCGTTGGTTGTGAGCGTGCGGCAGTGCTGGAGGGAGTCGAGGGAGAGGCACGGGATCGAGAGAGAGAGGGCTAGCGAGCGAGGGGTTAAGGGGATCGATTGGGCTATGGTTAGGAAGGGTTGGGCCTCACGGGGATTGGTGGGCCGGTCTGGCCTAGTGGCACGCGGTTGAAGGGCTTCATCTCTCCCTTCTTCAAATCTCTTCCAAAAACAGAAAAGCAAAGAAAGAAAGGGAGAGAAAAGAAATGAGTGGACAAGAATTTGGGCATGGGGATAATTTTCTCGGACTCGCAAAAATGCGCTTGTTCCAAGAAAATAGAAGTTGGTGCGAAAGCAAGATTCAAATTCAAACTCATTTGAATTTAATTCAAATGGTTTGAACTAGGACAAGGTTTAGGTGAGGCCAAAATGTTGAGATTTTTGATGGAGCTCCGGAAAGTGAAGAAACAATTTAGGGCAAAGTTTGGAGACCAAACTTGAAGCAGAAAAGGAACGAAATTATTTTGCAAGTGTGTTTATGGGTGATTCTGAATTAGTGGAATATTTAATATAGCTCCCTAACAATATTGAGAGACTTTTATATGTTGTAAAGAGAAATCACCATGTGCATTTCCCTCGATTTAAATGGATCGAAGATCCATGCAATTTATTTAGTTGAGTTTTAAAAGGATTGCATGATGACATGATGCAATGTAAAAGATGCAATGAGATGAGATGCATGAACAAAATGCAAAACAAAAGACAAAAACCCAACCACGAAGGAAAAATCACAACACATAGCCGGAAATGGCAAGAGTTGGAGTTACAAATATGGGAAGTTACATCCGGGGTGTTACACAGGAGCTCACGCGCATCTTCCATGGTCTCGCGTGAGTCCTCGTCGAGCTCCCACACGTCGTCGTGGTGCTAATTCTCCTCTGCCCGCGTGCCCGCGCGGCTGTCTCCTCTACTTCTCCCCTGCCGCCAGTGGAGCTAGCATATGTTGTTGCTGTAGCTCCTTCGCCCGTGTTGATGATGCTGCTCATCTGCCTATGCTGCTGTTGCCGATCCGTGCCGTGTTGTTGTTGTTGCTGTTGACTGCTGTTGTGACTGCTGTTGCTGGTGCTATTTGTACTCCGAAGAAGGTACTCCATCAGAGTGCTGCTACCTGAAATTTGTGAAATTGATTTACTGTTAACTAAAAGCTTTCAACTAATAGCAAGGCCTTGAGTAAATTTAAGCAATTAGCCCTAGCTATTCTTGGATTGTTTTACCTTGTTTGCAAATACTGCAATGATGATCAAATGAAGTGTTTGTTTCCTTTGTGCATTGTCTGAAACAATTCTTGGGTTCTGAAACAATTACTCCCAAACATGTCTGGCCAGCCAATCCTCTTGATGTTGTTCCATTTTGATTGAAGTATCTAAATGTCTGAAACATGTCTAAAACAATTACTCCTAAACATGTTTGACCAGCAAATTGCTGATCTTGGAGTATGTCTGACTAGCCAATCTTCTTGTAACTTGTTCTGATTGAATTCTCTTGTGTCAATCTAGTACTCCTGTTCTTGTAACCTAAACATTTACCATGGAATAATAGCCTTCATCTTGCATTCTCTTTTCATATAAGAAAAATTCATGTTCCGTAGTCAAGAAATTTTAGATTAACTATGACAATTTCCAGCAGAACAATTGTGATCCATTTTCCTATTTCAAACAATTTTCAGTAGAGCCACTTAGAATACTTCCTGTTGTGATTTGTAGAGCCACATTTGGTCAGATCAAGTGGCAGTTCTAATAGGAATTGACAACACATTTTGTCAATGAAGTTTCAGCCTTGATGTTGAAGATATCTTGAAGAAGCCAATTGTTCTGTATAGAAAACAAAAGCAAAATCAAAATCAGTGTATGAATATGCTGTCAGTTATCAAAATCAAAACCAAAATCAAAATCAGAACATACTGTCAGCCTTGATCTTGAACATGTTGTTACTTGCAAGAGCTAGGTTTGTTAGTTACAGAATTCAGTTAAGGAGTACATATAAATTCAGTTATGTGAATCATTCAAATTCAGTTAGAGCACATATACATATATTTGCAACCCATTGATTCCATGGTGTACATATAAATTTTTTGTGCGTATATCCTTGTTATGGTACCATGGTGTACTCATCTTTTGTCATTGATAGCAGGAGTATATATTTGAACATGATGCCTTAATAGGAAGAGGATGAAGGTATCACTACAAAAAAAGACACATCCGTGACATTTTGGGCCGAACGAAAAAAAATCGATCATACTTATGACACTTCTATGATGATAATTGTGACAAAACCCGGTACCATCATAGACGTGGTGGGATCCTACTTCTATGACAAAAATCATGACAGAAAATGGGCTTTTTTTCCTGCGCGAGCCGGAAACGTAGCTGCATGATATTCTTGGGGTCGTCCATGACGGAAAAAACCGTGGTAGAAGCGAAGGCGAGGAAAATATCGGGGTGTTCCCGGTTACGGTGGGTGGTCGGGGCCGAGAGATGCATGGAGGTTTGCATGTTTCTCTCGTGCATGCACGCGCGTGGGTGCGAGGCGTTGGGATCTAACTGAACCCGAGCGCGGTGTTCGCCTACTGAACCCGAGCGATTGCACTGCATGCTATGCGTTACTGAACCCGAGCGGTCGATCGATGGCTGTTAACTGAACCTGATCGAGCGATTCCTTCGCTACTGCTGCTAATTGAAGCCGATCGATGATGCGTCAGGATGAACAGTGAGCATTGTTGGGGGGTGGATGAACAGTTATCGGTGGAGGGTTGGATGAACAGGACCCCGTGGTAGTAGAGGCCGTTGCCGCTGGATGAACAGGACCCTGATCGATCGAGCTGGTTGGGGCTGGATGAACAGGACCCCGTGGAGGGCTGGATGAACAGGACCCCGTGGAGGGCTGGATGAATAGGACCCCGTGGAGGGAAGGTTGAACAATAGCCGGTGGAGGGCTGGTTGAACAGTAGCCGATGGAGGGCTGGATGAACAGTAGCCCATGGAGGGGTGGTTGAACAGGACCCCGTGGAGAGGGCTGGTTGAACAGTAGCCGATGGAGTAGCGCGCGGTGGAGGCTGGATGAACAGGAGCCCATGGATGAACAGTCGCTGGTGGAGGTTGGAGGAGGTGGACGGTGGATGAATAGTAGCCCGTGGAGGCCGGAGGAGGTCGACGGTGGAGATGAACAGTATCCCGTGGAGTCCCGTTTTGCGATACGCCACACCCCTCCCGATGAACAGGACCCCCGTTTTGAGCGTAGCACTCAAACACAAGTCCGTTTCCTCCATTTCACGGTACGCCACACCCCTCCCGATCAACAGGACCCTGTTTCGACCGTAGGAGGTCCAACAGAAGTCTGTTTCCTCCATTTTGCGGATGAACATGATCCCGTTTCAACCGTGGCCAGTTGAACACAAGGCCGTTTCCTCCGTTCTGCGGTACACGAGGCCTCATTTCCATCGGCTGTTCTGTCCTAGTCCTCCCGATGAACACGACGATGTATTCCGACCCAGTCGGTTGCCTCCCGATGAACAAGATGATGTTTCTCTGTTCCGACCCAGCCGGTTCACTGCCCGATGAACAGGACGTCATTGCTGCCGTCCGTTGCCTCTCCATGTACACAAGCCCTGGCCGTTTGTATATATATGCGCGAGTACATGCTCGAGACCCCGCCCGTATGTACGTACGTGGCCATATTTTCTTTCTTGCACCCTGGCCGTTGTACGTACGTGTACATGCTACATGCGCGCCTCTACTACAACACGTGCCCTTCCTTACACGGCCACGGTTCATCGCTGCAGCCTGCAGACAGACCGATCGTAGGTACGTACACGTTCGCGACCAGAATGACAACGCTACGTACGCTTTGACCAGGTGGGTCCCGACTGTCAGGCACTTCCTTGTGTGCGAAGATCTAGCTGGTGGGTCCCAGCTGTCAGGGGGCGAATCATTTTTTCACCCGTAATATGGACGCACATCCTTCCGTGCGAAGATGTAGCTGGTAGGTCCCAGCAGTCAGGGGGGAAACGTTTTTTCACGAAATACGGTGGCCCGTCCGATGGGTCCCTACTGTCAGGTGGAGGAATCATTATTTTCTGCGTAATAAGGAGGCACTTCCTTGTTGCGACCGTGGACCCAGCTGTCAGCCTCTCCACGTACAGTACTCTTCCGATGGAAGTCAGTCATTGACCACATTAGCCCTGCCCCGTCATGAGCACCAAGGTGGTGGACGACGGCGAGGCCTAGGAAGGGGACGATGCGGAGCCGGGGAAGACGCCGTAGTGGATGCCCACGCGGAGAGGAGTACGACGGTTCACTGGTTGGGCTGCGGTGTGAGGCTGCCATCACCGCAGAATAATAGGGGGCATGGGGGAGTGGAGGGATGACCTGGCCAGCGGTGGGAGTAGTAGGGGGCGGTGAGGCCTCCACGGCAGCACAGCCGGCCATGGGAGGCAGGAGCAGGCGGCATGACCGGCGCTGCTTTGGGCGGCTAGAGCAAGAAGACCATAGGTTGAAGAAGCACGACGGCCATTGGATGGACATCGTACGGTCACTGCAGCTAGAATCATTTATATTGACTAAGTTGACAAAGCCCTTGGTACGCATCAACTTAGTAGGCCCACAGGTCAGCTTCGGAAACGGTGCGCCCCATATGTCAGGGGGAGTAATCATTTTTTGGGCGGGTGAAGTTAGAGTATCCGAGATCGAAGAAGAAGCATGACATCCATTGGATGGACATCCAACGGCCACTGTTGCTAGAATCGTGTGTTGACTATAACTTGACAAAGCCTTGCATACGCGTCAACTTTTTTTTTTGAGGGGACGCGTCAACTTAGTAAGGCCACAAGTGTGTGGCAGAGAACTTATAGCCCATTTGAGATTTGTAAGAATGTGCAACCCATTTTTGAATTCTAATGGAATTTACTACAGCCCATTTTCTAGCTAGGACAACGATTAATAATTTCAACCAACCGTTCAAAACAGAATTCAATAAAATTTCCCACATTTTGATGGGATCCGAAATATTTTTATCCCGAAATTTCTAGTCAGATTAAATACAATTTCAATATAAATTTATATTACGTAAAAATCCAACAAAACATTGCGCGCGCAACAATTAATGAAATTAAAATCTTCAATATCCAAAAATAATATTTTATAAAGTAATTACGTGTTTGGTGCATTTTTTATAGTTACTGCCCAGTTTTTATAATTACATCCCATTTATTATTTTTAAAGCCCATTTTCTTGTTAAGCCTAATGCATCCCTCGTAGGAAAGATTTGCAGCCCAACGGGGCGGAGAATAACAAGTTGACCTTGCCTGGATATTCCTAAAAAAATGTATAGCTGGGCTAGCCATTTTCAGCTTGAAAAAAATTAATATCTGCACTAGATATCTGGTCTGGGCTAGACGGGCCACAGCCTGCCCAGTTAATACCCTGCTCTCCTCTGAACAACAACGAAAACATCGCTCAAGAAAAACTCTGCAGTGCTTACACCTCAAAAACACAAATACTGCTCTAGCTGCTTGGTCCCAGCTGTCGGCTGCTCCTTGTGCAATTCTCTCATTTATTGACTATGTAGGTTGACAATGGTGTGGGACCGTGATGTCAGGAAACCAGAAGAAAGCAAAAAAAATATAGTTGTATATAATAAGGAGGCACTTGCGTACGTGCGGCTATGGCCCTGATGGATCCCCATTGTCATTCCCTCCAAGTAAAGTCATCTCCTCATTCCTCATGTCCGTTGACCATGTTGACAATGCGAGACGGCGGCGCCACGGTGACTGCAACAACTCGAAGGACGATGGAGAGGGCGTCGCGGGCCCTATGGATGGTCTGATACAGCGCCAGCTGCTCATTCGGGAAGCTAGGATCATAGGGCCACATGTCTGTGATGTCATTGTCATTCACTTGTTCACCGGTGTTCATTGAGGAGACGGAGGTTGCAGCACAGGTCCTCCTGCGCTGGTAGCTCTTCCGCCATTAGGGCGTCGAAGTGCGGCCGCACCTGCTCTATGATGAACACGGCATGAACCGGCTTGGACAGTGGCGCTGGCTCCTGGTCGGAAGCTACGTCCATCCTCTGATTGTCGTCGCTCAGCTCGGCGAGCTCGCTCGCGAGCCAGCATGTCCGGCTGCTGGACCGACCCGCTGCCAAGCACGAGTCTGATTGCCCTGGCCCATCCAGACCGCCTCCCTAGCCAGCACGCGCTTTCCACCCAAAACGGTCAGCGTCGCCCGCCCCGCTTCCCAGTGCAGGCGATTGCTCCGCCTTCAAAAGACACAAGTGCCATCCGTCCATCCGTATGCCGCCCACATTAATGATACGTGGTTGCCAAGGTGGCTACTCCGGCGCCACACGTCCATCCCTCCGCTGCCCACCATTGCTATATAAACTAATGCGTCGGCCATACCTGCAGTCATCCTCCTTCGTTCCCTTTCTCCTGTCCACACCACTACTGCCCACCATGGTGTGACGCCCCGAGACCGATGCTCCAAATGCCTTCCATTTATTTTAGTTGTTGCCGTGTTTTTTTGTTATGTTTGTTGCATTATCATAATTGTTTTGCATATTCCATTCCTACATGTTTATGTCATGATCATGTTGAGTGCTTGTCATATTTTGCTTCTTGCATCATGGTCTTTATTAATTATATTTTGCCATCCTTGTTTGCTTTGCCATGCCTATCTCTTGTCATATTGCTTTTGGTCATTCATGTTGTTGCCATGAGCATCATGTGCATTGCACTTCCTTATGTTACATGTTACTTTCATGTTGTGTGTGCACTAGCCCTTGCTATCTATCTCTCAAGCCATGCCCATGTAACATCACCTCTCCCTTCCTTCTTCCTTCATGTTTTGCAAGCGACATTATTCTCTCCTCCATTAATGTTCATTTATTTCCTGATGATCTTACTCCATGCCTTATACTTCTCTGTCAAATATCATCCATTTTGGAGTTGTTTTGGTTGGGTTCAAAAATGCCTCAAGTTTGAATTTAATTCAAACTTGGATTATTTCTCTACCTCTAAAAATTTCCAAGTCAATTTATTCAAATCCAGCATAAATCCACGACTCCGTATATATTTTTATCTCTGACAGTTTTCCTTCCTAAAACCCCTGGCCTTTTAAATCTTGGAGGTGTCTAATTATTTTTAGGCAGCATAAAAAGAAAGAAAGGAAGGCCTCAATCCCAGCCGAAGCCCACCCTGGCCTTTCTTTCCCCGGCCCAGCCGAGTTGAACGGCCACCTGCTCGCTCCCTCACGGCGTCTCCTTCCTCCAAAGTACAGCAGCAGCAGCGCCGTGAGCAGGAGGCTCACGGACGTCAACGCCAGCGCCTGCCCGCGCCCCTATAAAGCCCTCATGACATCCCTAGGGTTTCCCAATCCCCCTCTTCCCCATCTCCGCCGCCACCCAAGGGCATCTCCCCTGCCTTCCACCTTCCCCGTGAGAGACCCGAGAGAGCGCAGGAGTATGTGCTCATCGCCGGCGTGCTCTCCGTCAAGCCCAGCCGCAGCCAAGGCGGCCAGGAGTACCCGACGTCGACTACTTCCTCTACGTCTCGGATCGGACGCCATCTTGCCATCCCGCCGTCATCCACGTCGTCCACTCCTCTACTTCTTCTTCTCGGAGCCAGGAATGCCTCTGTCGTTGAGCGTCCTCGATTTCGGCCGTCTCCGACTACCTAGCGATAATCCAAGAACGCTTGTGTGTGTGTGGTGAGCTCCTGATTCCTCCCCATGTCTTTGTCTTGCTCGAACATGTCTTGTCCCTCGTGATTCCATCCCGGCCGAGCGCGACGCCGCTCGTCGTTGTCGTTGAGCTTCTCCGGTGGCCTCCTTCCCGTTTCCTTGCATCGCTGGGTTTAGTATCCTCTGTAGGTGTGTTTTGTTCCAACTAGTTAACCGTTCCACCCCATCGTTCGCCATGTTGTGTTAGTCTCCGCCACCTCTGTCCTCCCGACACCGGCGATGTCTCTGTCGCTGTTTGGTGTCGTGAGTGGCACGCGGGAGTGCGGGTCCTAAGCTCGAGTCCCAGGCGCCCCAATTTTTGTCCTGTTTTTCGGTTCTTTTGCACACCACCACATCTGGGCTGATTCCAGTCCTGGGCCGCTGCACTGCGGTGCTTCCGGCCCAAGCATGTTTTTTCCCTGCTCTGTGGTTTTATCCTTTTCCCGTGCTAGCATATTTACTAAAATGCCATCATCTTTGCATTGCTCCTATATAAATAACCATGCATTGGATTTAAACAAAATATATATGTAAAATGCTTAGAATTTCATGTACTTTCACAATTTGTAGCTTTCATCCAAGTTTAAAATGTTTAAACTTGCTGTTTGATTAAATTTTCTGAAATGATATGTTAAAATGGTTTAGTTCATAACTAAATAACTGTAACTCGGTTTTAAATAAAATTTATATGTAAATGGGGTAGAATAATGCATAGATTAACTTGATGCACTTACTTGTGCTGTTTAACAACTTTAAAATATGGTTTAGGGAAGAATATTTTCGAAATATGCATATGGGGATTTTTCGGAATTGTTGTTTGTTGTTTCCGGACTCATTTAAACTTGCTTTGATGTGTTGTTCTTGTATGCATCACATCTTGCCATGTTAACAACATTTAATCTTCTCATGCATCATACTTGGTTGTGCAACATGCCTTGTTCATGTGTTGTTTGTTTACTATGTTGTTTGCTTCTTTCTGGTTGTGCTTCTTCTCGATAGTTCCGGTTGCGTTGCGATTGTGAGGATCCGTTCGACTACGCTTCGTTCGTCTACGCCCGTTCATCTTCATCATGGACTCGTTCTTCTTCCTAGCGGGATTTCAGGCAAGATGACCGTCACCTTGGATCTCACTACTATCATTGTTATGCTAGTTGCTTCGTTCTATCGCTATGCTGCGCTACCTATCACTTGCTTATAAGGCCTCCCAAATTGCCATGTCAGCCTCTAACCTTTTTCACCCTTCTCAGCAAACCGTTGTTTGGCTATGTTACCGCTTTTGCTCAGCCCCTCTTATAGCGTTGTTAGTTGTAGGTGAAGTTGAAGATTGCTCCATGTTGGAACATGTTTATGTTGGGATATCACAATATCTCTTATTTAATTAATGCATCTATATACTTGGTAAAGGGTGGAAGGCTTCGCCTTATGCCTGGTGAGGGAGTTCCGGACTAGGGGGTGTCCGGATAGCCGAACTATCATCATCGGCCGGACTCCAGCACTATGAAGATAGAAGATTGAAGACTTCGTCCCATGTCCGGATGGGACTTTCCTTGGCGTGGAAGGCAAGCTTGGAGATACGGATATGTAGATTTCCTACCATTGTAACTGACTCTGTGTAACCCTAGCCCTCTCAAGTGTCTATATAAACCGGATGGCTTTAGTCCATAGGACGAACAACAATCATACCATACGCTAGCTTCTAGGGTTTAGCCTCCTTGATCTCGTGGTAGATCCACTCTTGTAACACACATCATCAATATTAATCAAGCAGGACGTAGGGTTTTACCTCCATCAAGAGGGCCCGAACCTGGGTAAAACATCGTGTCCCTTGTCTCCTGTTACCATCCGCCTACACGCATAGTTCGGGACCCCTACCAGAGATCCGCCGGTTTTGACACCGACATTGGTGCTTTCATTGAGAGTTCCTAGGTGTCGTCACCGATAGGCTCGATGGCTTCTTCGACCATCATCAACGATGTAGTCCAGGGAGAGACCTTTCTCCCCGGACAGATCTTCGTATTTAGCGGCTTTGCACTGCGGGCCAATTCGCTCGGCCATCTGGAGCAGATCGAAAGCTACGCCCCTGGCCGTCAGGTCAGATTTGGAAGTTTGAACTTCACGGCTGACATCCACAGGGACTTAATCCTCGATGGAGTCGAGCCACAGCCGAGCGTGTCGCACTGTCACGGCGAGCATGATTTAGCTCTGCAGCCGAACAGTACCCTGGAGGCCGCACTCGAACCCGCTCCGATCTTCAATTCGGAGCCGGCTGCGCAGATCGGGGACGGATGGCTAGACACCGCCTCGGGGGCTGCAACCTCTACGGTGATAGAGCCGAACACTAATCTTGTCCCTCATAAAGCTCATGACTCCGAGGTGCCGGACTCCTTGCCGGACTTCGAACCTCCCGTGCCCCCTCCGATCAAATCCGATTGGGCGCCGGTCATAGAATTCACCGCAGCGAACATCTTTCAACTCTCACCTTTTGGCGACATCTTGAGTTCGCTAAAGTATCTCTCGTTATCAGGAGAGCCTTGGCCGGACTGCGGTCAGGACGGTTGGGATGCAGACAACGAAGAAATTCAAAGCCCACCCACCACCCACTTGGTAGCCGATGTCGACGATCTAACCGACATGCTAAACTATGACTCCGAAGACATCGACGGTATGGACGACAATGCCGGAGACGACCAAGAACCAGCGCCTACCGGGCATGGGAAAGCCACCCCAACTCATGACGTATACATGGTGGATACACCAAAAGGAAGTAATAATGAGGAAAAACGGGACGTGGCGAAGGACAACTCCCCCAACAAACAACCAAAGCGGCGACGCAGGCGCCGCCCGAAGACCGGCATCGATAAAAACGGCACCCATACGGACCCGGCCCTAGAGCAGGGCGAGGCAGTGGACGACGCACATATCAACAAGCAGCCAGCCGGACATAAACTGGACAAGCAACCCATCCCCGGCGAAGATGATCTCACATCACCGGAACATATGAATCTTCATAAAAGGCTCGTCGCCACTGCAAGAAGTTTGAAGAAGCAAAAGCGGAAGCTCAAAACAGCGGAGGACGCACTCAGAATGAGATGGAGCAAAGTACTCAACAGCACAGATAAACATGGTGCTAGTCACTAGGCAAAGAGCTACCTGAAGCGCAAGCTGTTGCCCGAATTTGACGAGGAGGCCTTAGAGCCCCCGCAGTCGAAAAAGAAAGAAGCCGCCTGGCCGGATAGACGACCAGATGACAGGCCAAGAGCAACAAGGGGCGCCGCACACAAGCCGGCACACGATCAGCATAAAGATCCTCGGAAAAAGGACGACCCAGTCAGGTCTATTTATGGGCCAAAAAAGAAGACTCCAGGAAGGAACATAACCCGCCAAGCATTTGAAGACAATAGCACACCCAAATACAGGGGCGCCGCACACCCACTATGTTTCACCGACGAGGTACTCGATCATGGATTTCCAGCGGGATTCAAACCCGTAAACATAGAAGCATACGACGAAACAACAGACCCCGGAGTCTGGATTGAGGATTACATCCTACACATACATATGGCCAGAGGAGACGATCTCCATGCCATAAAATACCTACCCCTCAAGCTCAAAGGGCCAGCTCGGCATTGGCGTAAAAGCCTCCCAGAAAATACCATTGGAAGTTGGGAAGAGCTTGAGGATGCGTTTCGAGCAAATTTTTAGGGGACCTATGTCCGTCCTCCGGATGCAGACGATTTAAGTCACATAACTCAATAGCCCGGAGAGTCAGCACGCAAATTCTGGAACAGGTTCCTCACTAAAAAGAACCAAATAGTCGACTGTCCGGACGCTGAAGCCTTAGCAGCCTTTAAACACAACGTCCGAGACGAATGGCTGGCCAGACACCTCGGCCAGGAAAAACCAAGAACAATGGCCGCACTAACAAGCCTCATGACCCGCTTTTGCGTGGGGGAAGATAGCTGGCTGGCTAGGTGCAGCACCAGCGACCCGAGTTCATCCGAAGTTAGGGATGGAAATGGGAAATCACGACGCAGAAAAGATCAGCGCCGGAATAAGGAAAAAGGCCCGAATAGTACGGCGGTCAACGCCGGATTCAAAAGCTCTCGGCCGAACAACAAAACACTACCCCTCAAGGACAACAGTGACGAGTTATCCAACCTAAATAAGATTCTGGACAGACTATGTCAAATACATGGTACCCCCGGGAAGCCTGCAAACCATACCCACAGAGATTGTTGGGTCTTCAAACAGTTCGGCCGACTTAATGCCGAACAAAAGGGGCTCGACACACCAAGCGAAAATGACGAAACCCAAAAGCAGCACTCCGGAAAACAGAAGACTTTCCCACTAGAAGTAAAAACAGTGAACTCACTTCATGTGATAACACGAAAAGACAGCGCGGCACCTGCAATACCAGGACACCGGCCGCAGAATGGGGATAGACCATACCAAAATTCGCCATAGCAGCACTTCCTTTAAAGGAGTGACGCCAGGCCTTTAGGCCAATTATACAGGCTCTGTACCACTAGAGGTTGTGTTCGGTTCATCCGACAACCTCCGTCGCGAAAAGCTCACTACCCATCGCCCCATTCAAACAGTAGCCCTTAAGCACTACTGGGGCGCGCAGCTTTCGCCAGCCCTAATGCAATACCACATTACGTGTTTTTTACGCTTAAAAATGCCCGGTCAACGTGGCATAATTTCATTAAAAAGTAACTCCGAGTGTTCCTCGACCACGGAGAACGTGAGACTGCCTCGACAGCCACACACTAATCAGACCTCGCGGGTCAAAGCCCCTAAAAACTAGTCATTCAGACCTCGGACATGGTTAGGCGAGTCCAGCAAGGGGCTTCCCAGCCACATATCCCCTTTATAAGGGGCTGCGTGTATAAATGATGAGAGCCAATAAAGCTCAATTTTCTTCCTTTTATTCTATTTTTATACAACCTCTGCACGATATTTCTTGGAAACTAAGTCCTCCTCTTTTACAGATGAAGCACGTGCTACACCCGTCCAGGATACAGCACAACGGAGACATAGGCGCAGACGTGCAGCAGGGACCCGTTGCAAGGATTCTTTTCAGATTAAGACCCTGCGTCAACCTTTCTTACTGTCTCTTGTTGATACACATCCCCCGGTTTCAAACCATAACCGAGGAGGAGGCTGGCATTTTGGCATCGGACGCGTCAGAAGTTCCCGCCTGAACCTAGACACTAGGGGCTTAGGGCATCATTCTGCCCGGTATCATAAAGACCGAACACCTCAGGGAGTGTTCGGCGTCTCGAGTTAGGCCTTATATGCATCAGCTCCGAATCATGTCTTTGGTCAAATGTTGGGTTTGCCCGGCTCCTGTGTTTTGCTGCCTTACGTTCCGTATCATCGGCTAACGCGGCACCAGGAGAACTACTACGATTGTGCCCCGGTTCGGCCGGGCGAGCACCTCAGTAGAGAAAGCCGAAAACTGACTGTCATTATATAGCGAGAGACTGGTCAACCACTCGATCGACCACTGGAATGTTTAGAATTCCTCCGCTTTGATGAAGGACCGCTTCCCGGTCAGGCACATACGCGCCCCGAAGTTCGGAGAGGAGCGGTGCCGCTAGGGGCTATATAGTAGCCCCACATTCGAGCTCCTATGGCTAAGTGAAAGTAATAAAGCATTATAGTCCGGTTGCCTAGTTTGCTATGCTATCACCTCCCTACAAGGATCAAGACGTTGGATTAAGTGTGAAAAAGCGCTTTTTCTTTTTGCAAACACCCCCGCACCATGTGCGTCGGGGCTGAAGCTGAAGACTGCAACTTTCAGGTTATTCATACATATACGGCCGCATAGGAGATAGATCAATACATGAACACACAAGTATAAAAAGTTATTGCATTATAAACATGATCTCAGAAATCATACATGTCATTCAAACATAACATCTTTCGAGCACTGTGACTCTATTATACGAGCGCCCTACAGGACTTCCTCAAAATAGTGCTCGGTCGGGAATTGGCTTTTGTCCAAACCCCGGGATGCAACAACGGTGGCATCCATCTCCGCCCAGTATGTCTTACCACGGGCGAGAGCCATCCGTGCACCTTCTATGCATGCCGACCGCTTCATCGCCCCAATACGCGGCACCGCCCCAAGGAATTGCTGCAACAAGCCAAAATAACTCTTCAGCTTGGGCCTTTTCGGCCACAGATGAGCAACCACATCCATCATGGCAAGTCCGGACAATCTATTCAGCTCAGCCCACTCAACAAGCCGATCACTCAACGGAAGTGGACGCTCCGGACTATGGAATTGAGACCAGAAAAGCTCTTCCATTTCGTGATCCTCCTGGCTTCGAAAGTGCATGACGGCGTCCGCCGCACTCGCCGCCAAGTCCAGATAAGGATCCTCCGCACCATACAACCGACCCAGCTGAGCATACTTCGGATCTGTAAACTTCCTACGCAGCATAAAGGGCTTTCCAGCCACAATGTCTCCAACCTGACGCAGTTCCTCCTTCATAGCCTGCATCGCACTACGGGCATCCTTGGCTTCGGCGTCGGCCTTCTTCAGGTCCTCTTGCTCCGCTCGGCGTTCTCCTTCAAGAACCTCTAGGCGGTCGGTAGCAAATTTTAATTTCGTGGCCATTCCGGCCACCTCCTCCCTGCTTCGGCAGTGAGCAGCCTTCTCGGCTTCTAGCTCTTCCGCTGCCTTTGAGGCAGCCGCCTCGCTTTTTCTGGCTTGCTCCTTGGCCCGAGCAAGTTCTGCTCGAAGGTCTTCCACAGCAGCAGCACCATCTGCATCAAGCATACAAATTGTAAGGAATGGGCGTCAGCTCCCTTACTAGGCGACCGCGGAGCAACCACATACCTTGTGACTAATCAAGTCATTTATTAACCAGCGAGATGTCCGCATCCGCAACGTCGAGTTGCCTCTTCAGTTCGGCAACTTCATCAGTCCGGCTGGCCACTGAATGTTCCGCCACCTGCATAGGAAAGGCGACAATCTATAACTGAGATTATGATCCTCGGCACGTTGTTGCTTTCGACAGCATACCAAGTCTCAGGGGCTACTATCTATACAGGGCGCACTTCATGTGCAACACTGTCAAAAGGTATGTCATTTTTTGCGTACCTCAAATCCCGTTAGCAAACTTCCGACGGCCTCACACAACCCGCTTTCGGCGGACGAGATCCTCTCAATCACCATACCCATTAATGTGCGGTGATCTTCTGAGATGGACGCCCTCTTAAGCAAATCTTGCAGCTCCACCGGCCGTACTCCAATGGGTGCTGAACTCTCTGGCCCTGCCGGACTCGGGGAGACCCTCAACGACGACACCTCAGGGTCGTCCACCCCGCGCGATGGGGCGGCAGATGGAGGCGTTTCACTCTCCATCATCTCCGGATGAAGGTCTCCCGAAGATGAGCTGTGCTGAGATGGGCTGAGATCCGAACTACAAGGTGAAAACTTCGGTTACCCTTAGAAATTAAATAGGGATGTCCACTATTACAAAATCCCCCGTTTTTACTTACGGCTCGCTAGAGGGCTGATTCCCCCGAGGAGACAGTTCCGCCGGGGCTCTTCCCGGCACGAGACCTTCCGGTACAGATTTCTTTCCCTGCTTTGAGGCCTTGGCCTCCGGGTCTTCGGAAGCGGTCCTCTTCTCTTCCTGGAAAGAGGGGCTCTCAATTCCTCCCTTACTGAAAGCCTCCCTGGCTAAGGAGGTAGATCCCTTGTGTCCTCCTTCGCCTTCCTCCGAAGGTGCAACCTCTAACATCTTGATTAACACGGGATCCTGCGTGGTCTCGGGAAGGGGGGCCGGACATCGTATCAGTTTTGCTTGCGCTATCCACTCCTGTCCAAGGGATAGCTGGTTAAAAGGCAAACCCACATTAAATGAATGGACGATGTGTCCGGACACAAGTCTACTTACTTGAGTATCCGGGCGATTGCAGCTTAGGCCAGCATCCTCGGTCAATTCCGGACGCATCTCTTGCGATCCGAAGAACAGTTTGTACATCTCCGTGGGTGTCAAACCAATGAAGTGTTGAAGAGCTCGTGGCCCCTCCGGATTAAATTCCCACAAGCGGAGGGGGCGACGTTTGCAGGGCAGCAGGCGCCGGATCAACATAACCTGTACCACTACGGCCAGATTGATCTCCCTTTCTTGGAGGCCTCGAATCCGGTCCTGCAACAGGGGAACGTCCTTGGACGGCCCCCAGTCACGCCCCTTGTTGACCCATGACGTCAGCCGCTGTGGAGGGCCCGAGCGGAAGACGGGCGGCAGCCTCTGCCTGCTGCCCCTGGGAGCGGTGATATAGAACCACTCATGTTGCCACAAGCCGAGCTCCTCCTGAAAAGAGCCCTCGGGCCATGGAGCATCGGCCCTCTTGCTTATAACCGCCCCTCCGCACTCTGCCTGACGCCCCTCAATCACCTTCGGCTCCACATTGAAGGTTTTGAGCCACAAGCCGAAGTGGGGGGTAGTGCGGAGGAAGGCTTCGCAGACGACGATGAATGATGAGATGTGGAGGATAGACTCTGGAGCCAAGTCATGGAATTCCAGCCCATAGTAAAACATGAGCCTCCTCACGAAGGGATCCGTCGGGAAGCCTAAACCCCGACGGAGGTGAGACACGAACACGACGCTCTCGCCACGCTCGGGAGTAGGAATAACTTGCCCTCAGGCAGGCAGCCTATGTGAAATCTCGTAGGTTAAGTACCTGGCGTCTCTTAGCTTTAGCACGTCCTGTTCCGTGACGGAGGAGGGCATCCACCGGCCTCGTAGGTCGGGGCCGGACATTGTCAAAGATCGAAGGTAGCCGAATATGGAGCCTTGGGTGTTGGAACTCAGGGCGAGGGGCGGATTCGATAGAGGATTGAAGGAAAAGAACGGGCCTTGGTCTCATTATAAAGAGGAAGAATACCAAGAGTCGTCCCCGTGACCGTTTGGAACCCGCCTTCGATGGAGGGGCATGGTAACGGGCGCGGTTGGGTTACCCACGTCCGTATTGATGGGAATCCCGGAATAAGGGGAACACGATCTCTGCTTCGACAAGACGTGCCAAGGAAACCGCCTCGCTAAGTGCGCTGAGGTGATACAATAAAAACAATTCGAGTAAAGGCTTGGTAATGGCATGACGTCGCGCCACAAAATACGTCAGCAGATTGAACTTGTGTAATATTATTCTCTCTACGGTGGTATGTGGAATTTATTTTTGCAGAGCCGGACACTATCCTGGTGTTCACGATCTTCTATAAATTATTCGGAGGAAGAACCCGCCTTGCAATGCCGAAGACAACATGCGCGCCGGACTCGTCGTCATTGAAGCCTGGTTCAGGGGCTACTGAGGGAGTTCCGGACTAGGGGGTGTCCGGATAGCCGAACTATCATCATCGGTCGGACTCTAGGACTATGAAGATAGAAGATTGAAGACTTCGTCCCGTGTCCGGATGGGACTTTCCTTGGCGTGGAAGGCAAGCTTGGCGATACGGATATGTAGATTTCCTACCATTGTAACCGACTCTGTGTAACCCTAGCCCTCTCCGGTGTCTATATAAACCGGATGGCTTTAGTCCATAGGACGAACAACAATCATACCATAGGCTAGCTTCTAGGGTTTAGCCTCCTTGATCTCGTGGTAGATCCACTCTTGTAACACACATCTTCAATATTAATTAAGCAGGACATAGGGTTTTACCTCCATCAAGAGGGCCCGAACCTGGGTAAAACATCGTGTCCCTTGTCTCCTATTACCATCTGCCTAGACGCACAGTTCGGGACCCCCTACCCGAGATCCGTCGGTTTTGACACCGACACCTGGTGTTTTGTTCCACTCTTGCCGCCCTAGTTTCCGTCATACCAGTGTTATGTTCCTTGATTTTGCGTCCCTAACACGGTGAGGGGTATGGGACCCTCTTGACAGTTTGCTTTGAATAAAACTCTTCCAACAAGGCCCAACATTGGTTTTAACATTTTCCATAATAATATTTAAACTAAATAATTAATTGGCATAGGGCGTCATGAACCCAAGGATTTTCTACATAGCAGGGAGGGGCCAGCGCTGATGGTGTTGGTCCCAAACAGGCAGACTGCGGGGCCATCACGGGGCAACCCGAGGATATGGTTTTACTCGTAGGCTGACCTATCCGGACGTGGCCTGAGACGAGATATGCGCGGCAACTATCGGGGTGTCGACACGCCGGGAGGCTTTGCTGGATTAGTTTTACCATTGTCAAAATGTCTTGTGCACCGGGACCCCGAGTCTGATCGGATATCCCGCGATGGAGGATTGTCTCCGCGGATCGTGAGCTTATAATGGGCTAAGTTGGGACACCCCTGCAGGGTTTAAACTTTTGAAAGTCGTGCCCACTGTTATGTGGCAGATGGGAATTTTTAATGTCCGGTTGTAGAGAACTTGACACCAGATTCGAATTAAAATACACCAACCGTGTGTGTAACCGTGATGGTCTCTTTTTGGGTGAGTTCGGGAAGAGAACACGGTCGGGGTTATGTTTGAACGTAAGTAGTTCAGGATCACTTCTTGATCATTACTAGTTTGCGACCGTTTGCGTAGCTTCTCATCTTATTCTTGTACTCGTAAGTTAGCCACCATATCATGCTTAGTCGCTTGCTGCAGCCTCACCACTTATCCATTCCATACCCATTAAGCTTTGCTAGTCTTGAAACCCATGGTAATGGGATTGCTGAGTCCTCGTGGCTCACTGATTATTACAACAACAATTGCAGGTACAGGTAATGCGATGATCATGACGTGAGAGCGATGCTTGCTTGCTTTGAGTTCTTCTTCTGCTTCGTTGTTCAGGGGATAGGTTCCTGGTCGGCATCCCGGGCTAGCAGGGTGGTTATCGCTTGAGGTTTTATTTGTGTTTAATCCGTAGTTGGATGTTGCTCTTATGTATGATAATGTTGTATTCGTGTGGCATTGTATGCCTCTTGTATGTATCCCCAACTATTATGTAATGGTACGATGTAATGATATCCACCTTGCAAAAGCGTCTCCAATATGCACTTCTATCCTTGGTGGGACCTTCGAGTTCCTTTAGGATAGGGTCGCATATTGGGCGTGACAAGTTGGTATCAGAGCCTCGACCGACCATAGGAGCCCCCTTGATTGATCGTAGTTGGCCATTGTCGAGTCTAGAAGAAAACCAATTTTGTAGTCTAGTTATGTCAGAGAGTAGGAATTCTTTTTACTCATTTGCCCCTTCGTCGCTCTGGTGAGGAATCTTGACGTAGGTGTTTTGAATTACTCCTCTTCCCCTTCAAATTTTCTTTAGGATCATGCTGTTGGTTTTCTCATTGTTGGTTCTCAGCTCTTTTTCATACGGTGCATTCCTCGTCAAGTTGACTCGAGCCTCTTCATCTTTGCCAAGTTCAATCCTCAGTTGTTTTCTTTTTCCCACCCGCCGACCCTTTTTCTTCTTGGAGCCGGAGTCCGTAAACGAGTATCCATCCTACTCGTGCGAAGCCTTTGCATTCTTTCCTCAATTATTTCAACCGGTGCTTTTGTCTCCAAGTTATTCATCGGTCCCCCCCTTCCAAGTTGCCTTTGTTTTCCCGCCCTCCCACCCCTTCTTCTTCCTAGAGCCTGAGTTTTGTTCGAGCATATTTCATTCATGCGGAGCCTCTTCAGTCTTCCCTCAATTATTTCAACCGGTGAATTCTTGTTTCGTTCGACATTCTTCATTGTTTTTTCTTTTCCAGTGGACTCGACTCAAGTTTTTCGGGTTGATCATATTCTTTCCCTCGGCTCTAATGTTTCCTCTTGCTCGTTCGTATCTCGCCATTTAATCGTTTCGGAGCGCAGAAGACATCTCAGGAGATTCATCTATGTTCCAATTAATTCGAGGTTGACACCTCATTCAAGTCTTTCAGTTGCTCCGGTGCATCATCTCCTCTTCAATCCTTTTTCAATGGTGTTTTCTCTTCAGTGGGCCCTAACCCATAGGACTTTTCTAGGATCTTACCTTACTGTTCTAATTATACCGGAGCTATTCTAAAATTCTTTTCAAAGTTTGACGTAAGAATGAATTTCGTCAGTCAGATGCCTTTCCAAGATCGATTTCAAATCATTTCATTGTTGGCTCAACCTCTTCGCTTCTCATTCTCCCGAAGTATCTAAACAATTTTGGTGGTGTTTCTCGTCGTCATTTCAAGATAGAAGAAGAGTTTCTCATAAATCTTGCTCGCTCTCTCGAAGATTTGTGGTTCTAGCTTCATGTTATCTTCTCGAATTATTCCAATTGTCATATATACTTTTCTTACCCATCTGGAGTATGTCAGGAGTTGTTTTCTGTTTATTTTCACCGGAGGCCATCATTCCAGAAGAATTCTTCGTCCTCACATTCCAGCTATCGTTCTCCAATCACCCCGATGCATCTGTCAAGTACTCTTTAATCAGCTCGTTATCTCTTCGTTCTTTGGCTTCTATATCCCCTCAAGCTTATTTGTTCTTCTAATTCTTCTCCGCGATTCGTTCTCTTTTCTTCATTCTTTTTCAAATTCTCACAATGGTTTGTTCAAGACTCCTTTTCCTTTGTTATCATATCAATTCTTTCGTTCTTATTCCTTTTTCTACCTCGTTCTAACCGGACGCATTGAGCTTTTGATTCTCATCATAATCGTCGTTCCTCTTTTCTATCCGAGTGCTCTCGACCTTGTTCATCTTCTCTCTTGCGTTATTACTTCACATCTTCCTCTTCTCTTCCGTCACGTTCCTAAGATCTCGGGACGAGATCTCTTGTTAGTGGAGGAGTGTTGTGACGCCCCGTGACCGATGCTCCAGATGCCATCCATTTATTTTAGTTATTGCCGTGTTTTTTTTGTTATGTTTGTTGCATTATCATAATTGTTTTGCATATTCCATTCCTACATGTTTATGTCATGATCATGTTGAGTGCTTGTCATATTTTGCTTCTTGCATCATGCTCTTTATTAATTATATTTTGCCATCCTTTTGTTTTGCCATGCCTATCTCTTGTCATATTGCTTCTGGTCATTCATGTTGTTACGATGAGCATCATGTGCATTGCACTTCCTTATGTTACATGTTACTTTCATGTTGTGTGCGCATCAGCCCTTGCTATCTCTCTCTCAAGCCATGCCCATGTATCATCACCTCTCCCTTCCTTCTTCCTTCATGTTTTGCAAGCGACATTATTCCCTCGTCCATTAATGTTCATTTATTTCCTGATGATCTTACTCCATGCCTTATACTTCTCTGTCAAATATCATCCATTTTGGAGTTGTTTTGGTTGGGTTCAAAAATGCCTCAAGTTTGAATTTAATTCAAACTTGGATTATTTCTCTACCTCTAAAAATTTCCAAGTCAATTTATTCAAATCCTGCATAAATCCATGACTCCATATATATTTTTATCTCTGACATTTTTCCTTCCTAAAACCCCTGGCCTTTTCAATCTTGGAGGTGTCTAATTATTTTTAGGTAGCATAAAAAGAAAGGAAGGAAGGCCTTAATCCCAGCCAAAGCCCACCTGGTCCTTTCTTTCCCCGGCCTAGCTGAGCCGAACGACCACATGCTCCCTCCCTCACGGCGTCTCCTTCCTCCATAGTACAGCAGCAGCAGCGCCATGAGCATGAGGCTCAAAAACGTCGAGGCCAGCGCCTGCCCGCGCCCCTATAAAGCCCTCGCGGCATCCCTAGGGCTTCCCGATCCCCCTCCTTACCCATCTCCGTCGCCACCCAAGGGCATCTCCCCTGCCTTCCTCCTTCCCCGTGAGAGACCCGAGAGAGCGCAGGAGCATGTGCTCATCGCCGGCGTGCTCTCCGTCAAGCCCAGCCGCAGCCAAGGCGGCCAAGAGTACCCCGACGTTGACTACTTCCTCTACGTCTCGGATCGGACGCCATCTTGCCTTCTTGTCGTCGTCCACGTCGTCCACTCCTCTGCTTCTTCTTCTCGGAGCCAGGAACGCCTTTGTCGTTGAGCGTCCTCGATTCCGGCCATCTCCGACCACCTCGCGGCAATCCAAGCACGCCCGCGTGTTTGTGGTGAGCTCTTGATTCCTCCCCATTGTCAGGTCCTAGTCGTTCTACAGGTTCATAGGAAGGAAATGTATGGACGAATCACAAGTAATTGTGAGGAAACAGGCCACGGTTAGGGATTTGGTATTGCTTTCGGCGATGCCGTATGAGTATAGGGTTTATCCTCGATGTGGATCACGCAAGATTCAATGCCTTGATCAGCCACAACCCGGCTGTTATGTACGTAGCTGTCTAGCTGTCGACAGGCGTACACGAAAAGTAACAGTAATGGCAAACAAACTAATGGCTGGCGACGCTAGCTGCTTGAGGAACAAATCTAGGCTGTTGGATCTCCCGAACCATTATGTGCCGGAATTGCCACAGTACTCTGAATGTGAATCTTCAGATATCGCGGCCTGACATTACCCCCTCCTGAAGAACCGATGTGTCCTCACGGCGTATTGTTGTTTGTCCTCCATGATTTAGTCATTGCCCGAAAGAACGTCAGGAAGGTGTTCTTGATGAACTCATCATCTTCCCAGGTTGCATCCTCCGCTGATAGATTTACCCATTGAATCAGCCACTATACCACTGGCACGTTTTTGCGAGGGACCTGCCTGACTTCCAAGACTTGAGCAGGTTCTGTCTTGATAGTGCCATCAGCGTTCACCATTGGTAGATGCGGGCTGGGAATGGACTTGTGACCCAAGTGCTTTTTTAACTGACTGACATGGAAAACTGGGTGCATCTGCACTTGTTCTGGGAATTGCAACTTATAAGCATTGTTGCCAATTTTCTGGATCACCAAGAATGGTCCATAGTATTTGTTGTGCAGTTTAATTGCTCCTCTGAACCCAAATGCTGCAAGCCTGTATGGTGCCATCTTCAGGTAAAGAAAATTACCCACTTCAAATTTTCTCTCTACTCTTTTCAGATCTGCATACTTTTTCATTCTATTCTGAGCTTGCAGCAAGTTTTTTCAATTGGTGCAACATATTTTGCTTGGCTGTTAAGAAGTCCTGTGCTTCCTCATTATCAGGTCCAGGGATTGCTAACTCTGCAATTAGTGGGGGAGGGAATCCATATAGTGCTTGAAAGGGGCTCATTTTCAATGTTGTATGATGGCTGGTATTGTACCAATACTTAGCTAGGGGAAGCCATGCTAGCCACTTCTTTGGTTCTTGTGTAGTCATACACCTTAAGTATGTCTCTAAGCACTGATTTATCCTTTCTGCTTGGCCATCTGTTTGAGGGTGGTAGGCTGAATTGTACCTTAGTTCACTTTTGTATGCAGCAAAGATGTCTCTCCACAGTTGGCTGGTAAAGGTTCTATCTCTGTCAGAAATAATGAGTGTTGGAGGTCCATGAAGTTTGATAATGTTATCAACAAAAGCTTGAGCTACACTCTGGACAGTATAAGGATGTGAGAGAGGAATGAAATGAGAGTACTTGGTGAACCTATCAACTACCACTAGAATCACATCCTTTCCCTGGGAATTGGGAAGCCCTTCTATGAAATCCATTGTGATATGTTGCCAAGCCATGTCAGCAACTGGCAAAGGATCTAGAAGTCCTGGTTGTAAGCAATTTTCATGCTTTGCTCTCTGACAGATTGGACAAGTAGCTATGAATTGTTCCACGGCTTGCTTAAGACCTGGCAAATAGAAAATTCCTTTCACTCTCTTATATCTGGCTCTCATACCTGAATGTCCTCCCACAGGTGAGTTATGTAGAGCAGAAATTAATCTCTCCCTCAGGTTGTTGTCATTTCCCACCAGGATTTTCCCTTTAAATCTGATTATGCCAGCATGTATGGAATAATCAGATTTGTCCTCAGGAGATTGTACTAGTAATTTTTCCTGCAACTTCTTGGTGGTTGGGTCAGTTTGATAACTGTTAAGTAACTCCTTTGCCCACTCTGGAGTAACAGTGGATATAGACATGCATTTGGGAAGTACTCTAGATAGAGCATCATCCACTCTGTTGGAAATGCCCTTTTTATACTGAATGGTGAAGTTGAACTCTAGTAACTTCATCATTAATTTGTGTTGTATCCCTTCAGTAATCTTTTGGTCAGTTATGAATTTAAAAGATTGCTGATCAGTTTTGATGATTACTGAATTTCCCAGTAAGTAATGTCTCCATTTCTTTAATGCCTCCAAGATTGTAAGTGCTTCTTTCTCATAAGTAGACAGGGCGGCATTTCTTGGACAGAGTGAAGAACTGTAGTATGCTAATGGTCTGCCTTCTTGGATAAGGGCAACACCAATGCCATAGCCTGAAGCATCAGTTTCTAGGGTAAAAAGGACATTGAAATTGGGCAGGGCTAGTATTGGAGTTGTTACCAAAGCTTGTTGTAATCTCTAGAAAGCCTTATCTTGCTCTACTGTCCACTGGAATTTCCCTTTCTTCAGAGTATCATGCAGAGGCCTGCAAATTGTTCCATGATCCTTAATGAACCTTCTGTAGTAACCAGCTAGGACCAAGAAACTCCTCAGTTTAGTGATATCAGTGGGTGTAGGCCAGTCCACAATTGCTTTAATCTTGCTGGGCTCAGTAGCTAATCCTTCTCCAGAAACTACATGTCCCAAATATTCCACTTGAGGAACTGCAAAAGCACACTTGAACATTTTTGCAAATAACTTGTTTTCTCTCAAGATTTGCAATACTATCTTTAAATGTTCTACATGCTCTTCAACAGTGTTGTTGAACACTAGGATATCATCAAAAAACACCAGTACAAACTTCCTATTGTACTTAGCAAACAAGAAATTCATGAGAGCTTGGAATGTTGCTGGTGCATTAGACAATCCAAAGGGCATCACTAAGTACTCATAGTGCCCCAGAAAAGTTCTGAATGCAGTTTTATGAATGTCTGCAGGGTCCATTCTTATTTGATGATATCCTGAGCTTAAGTCAATTTTGGAAAAAATCTTTGCTCCATGCAGCTCATCCAGTAGATCCTCAATGACTGGTATAGGGAACTTGTTCTTCACTGTTACAGTGTTCAACTTTCTGAAATCAGTACAGAGCCTCATAGTACTGTCTTTCTTTTTTACTAGCAGAACAGGAGCTGCATATGGACTCTGACTGTTCCTTATGAGCTTATTATCCAGTAGGTGTTTGATCTGCTTTTCCATCTCTTCCTTTTGATGATGAGGAACTCTATATGGCCTTACATGCGGTGGATCCACTCCTGGCATTAAAGGGATTTTATGCTCTAATTCTCTCTTGGGAGGTAATGTTGTTGGTTCTGCAAAAACATCCTTGTACTCCTGTAACAATTTGTTTATTGCAGCTGGGATACAGTGCTTTTTAGGAGTTTGAGCCACAATATTGTGAATTTGAAGGAGAAAAGTTTCCACACCCTTGTCCAACAACTTAGTTACTTGTTCTGCTGGTATTTCCAAGATTTCCTCATTGGAGTTGTATACTGCTGTTGTGACTGTTGTTTTTCCTTGGAGAGTGAAACTAAACTGATTATTTGGCACATCAAAGGCTACTGGACTGACCAATGAGAACCAATCATACCCTAGGATCATATCATGGCTTGGAAGGTTGAGAATTCTGAAAGAGTGCTCTAACTTCAGCTTGGCTAGTTGGAAAGCACAATTAGGAACTACAACAGTAGAAAGCAGCAGTCCTCCTCCAGCTACAGAAACTTTTCTAGGCTTAACAGGAAGTAGTTGACAGTTTGATTTAATAGCAAACTGCTCACTGATGAAAGATGTGGAACTTCCTGTATCCAATAGTGCTACTGCCCTTTTTCCATTTACATGCACAATTACTGTGGGAGATTTCACAGCCTGTTGTTGGCCCATAGCATGTGCAGATACAAACATTGCTTGTTCATGTTGTTCAGTTCCTGCTTCCATTACTTCCTATTGATCCAGGTCTGTTTCTTCTGGACTAGATTCTTCCATTTCTTGTTGTAACAAGTGCACATTAGGAGGTAGAGTGCATTTGTGGCCATGGACCCACTTATCACCACATCTCCAGCATTCCCCACCTTTCTTCTTTTCTGAATGTGGTTATTAACATGTTCAGTGTTCTTTGTGGCAGTAGTTGTTGGGACTGTAGCAGTATTTGTCACTTGTTTGCCAGCTACAGGTGTGACAGTTTTCTGCCAGTAGTTGTTGTAAGGCACTGTGGACTTCTTGACCTGTGTCACTTGAGGAGGGTGACAAGGTTCAATTTCCTTTGCCAGGCAATATGCATCAGTGAGAGAAATGGGTCTAAGAAGTCTCAGTTGATACTTTATTCCATCTCTCATCCCATTCACATAGCACTTAATAAACCAAGTTTCAGATAGTGTAGGATTTTCCTCCTGCAGTTCAGCCATTAAGTCCTCAAACAATTTTGTGTACTCAGACATTGTAGTGTTTCCTTGTTTCAGAGAAGTGAATTTGTCAGTAAGATCATAAGAACCTTGTGCAGAGAATCTCTTAATGATTTCTTTTCCAAATTCTTGCCATGATAATTGTTTCTTGAGTAAACCAGACCTTCTTAACCAAACATCAGCCTCTCCTGTCATGTACATCTGAGAAAGTGAGACCTTGTACTCTTCAGGTGTTGCTGCCATTTGGAAATATTTGTTACACTGTCTAATCCACCCTATAGGGTCTTCACTAGAGAACCTAGGAAAATCCATCCTTGGGCCTTTGGTCATTGCCTTCATGAATTGAGCCTGCATATCATGCTCATAAGTCCTGAAGTAACCCTGCCACAATTGCCTGTCTCGAGCTGGTTGCTGATACTGTTGGAAAACAGGGGTGTTATTTCCCTTTCTTTGTGTTACTGGTGTTCCCACAGCAGTTGTTGTCTCCAAGTTAGCTTGAGCTCCAAACCCAGGTGGTGGTGCATTTCTGGCAGTTCTGATCTGAGGTAGTTGTTGAGTGTGGAATTCTTCCATTTGTCTGGTCTTTTCCTTTTCTGCTTCTAACTGTTGCCTCAGCTGTGTAGTTCTGCTAGGTGGTCTGTCTTGCTGTTGTTGTTGTAATGTTGGGGATCGAACAACAGTGTCAACTTCAGGTTGCTGTTCATTTCTAGTGCCTGATCCAGATGGAGCTACCAATTGCTGCAAAACCGAACTCATTGTGGATAATTGTTTTCCCAGATCTAACATTGCTCGCTCAATTCCTCCCACTTGTAGTGCTATGTCATCTTGTTTGGAGCTGATGGACTGGACATCTTCCTATAATTTTGACACATTTGTTCGCATCGTTGCACTTTCCTGTTGTACTGCCCCAAATTCCTCTCGGAGAGAAAGCACCTCCTGCCACTCAGCCTCATCGACTGCCTTCGAGCGTCCCATCACCTTGATCTAGAGAAGAGAGGGGGAATTTTACCACCGCAAATGCGGCAACCAGCCTCTCTAAACCAGATCCAGCCGCTGCCAACGCTCCACGCCACCCAAGGTACACGGATCAGCGAAGGACGTGGGATTTTACCTTGCTGGAAGTGATCCAGCACAACCACTCCGCGCTACTGATCTGTACCCGAACTATCGCCGCCACCTGCGCCGCCCTGGATCCGCCGCCGTCGGATGTCGCAGTCAAGAGAAAACTTCACCGCGCCATCGATCGCCGCCCGCCATCACCACACAACACAGGGAGGGAAATTGGGTGGGTGTTCTTGCCTCTCTTGAAAAAAAATTCAGATCGGATCGGAAGCTACCAAGGAACCACTGCTCTGATTACCAATTTTTCAGGTCCTAATCGTTCTACAGGTTCAGAGGAAGGAAATGTATGGACGAATCACGAGTAATTGCGAGGAAAAAGGCCCCGATTAGGGATTTGGTATTGCTTTCGGGGATGCCGTATGAGTATAGGGTTTATCCTCGATGGAGATCACGCAATATTCAATGCCTTGATCAGCCACAACCCGGTTGTTATGTAGGCAGCTGTCTAGCTGTCGATAGGCGTACACGAAAAGTAACAGTAATGGCAAGCAAACTAACGGCTGGTGACGCTAGCTGCTTGAGGAACAAATCTAGGTCGTTGGATCTCCCGAACCGTTATGTGCCGGAATTGCCACAGTACTCTGAATGTGAATCTTCAGATATGGCAGCCTGAAACCCATGTCTTTGACTTGTTCGATCATGTCTTGTCCCTCGTGATTCCATCCCGGCCGAGCGCGTCGCCGCTCGTCGTTGTCGTTGGAGCTCCTCCGGTGGCCTCCTTCCCGTTTCCTTGCATCGCTGGGTTTAGGATCCTCTGTAGGTGTGTTTTCTTCCAGCTAGTTAACCGTTCCACCCCGCTGTTCACCGTGTTGTGTTAGTCTCCGCCGCCTTTGTCCTCCCGACGCCAGTGATGTCTCTGTCGTCGTTTGGTGCCGTGAGTGGCACGCGGGAGTGCGGGTTTGTCATGTGTATCGATTGTGCCCCTCTGCCGTGGCTTTTGGTCTCCGGAGTTTCCTCCGACGAGCTCGCCCGCTGTCCTTCTCGCACGCGCCGATATGCTCCTTTGTTCTCTCTCTCCTTTTCTTGCTTGCGCACATGCCCGCTGGCTTCGTTGCTCTTGCCTCCCTTGCTGCACCTTCGCTGCCACCCGTCCATGCACACGCGCATGACCACGCTCGATTGCGAGCCCATGCCGCTGCTTCGTCTTGCAGCCGCCATGATCGAGGCGACCTCGAGCTTGTCCTTGAGTCTTCCCGCGCACCTGATCCCTCTGCACGATCTCACCTCACAGCGCCCCAACCGAGTTTCCTTTGCTTTTTCTGCACCCCCGTCGATGCTTTGCAGCCACTGTCCCTGCCGCCTCACACGCCGGTGGCCTCACCAAGCGTCACTGTGAGCCATGGCTCCAAAGCTCGTCCCATTTGGATTCTGTCCAAGTATGGCTGGCCTCCTTTTTATTTACGAGCACAGCACCAGGCGAGCTGGTCATCATATTGCATCAAGAATAGGAGGTCCTAAGCTCGAGTCCCAGGCGCCCCAGTTTTTGTCCCGTTTTTCGGTTCTTTTGCACACCACCACATTTGGGCTGATTCCAGTCCTGGGCCGCTACACTGTGGTGCTTCCAGCCCACACATGTTTTTTCCTGCTCTGTGGTTTTATCCTTTTCCAGTGCTAGCATATTTACTGAAATGCCATCATCTTTGCATTGCTCATATATAAATAACCATGCATTGGATTTAAACAAAATATATATGTAAAATGCTTAGAGTTTCATGTACTTTCACATATTGCAGCTTTCATCCATGTTTAAAATGTTTAAACTTGTTGTTTGATTAAATTTGCTCAAATGATATGTTAAAATGGTTTAGTTCATAACTAAATAACTGTAACTCTGTTTTAAATAAACTTTATATGTAAATGGGGTAGAATAATGCATAGATTAACTTGATGCACTTACTTTTGCTGTTTAACAACTTTAAAATATGGTTTAGGGCAGAATATTTTCGAAATATGCATATGGGGATTTTCCGGAATTGTTGTTTGTTGTTTCCGGCCTCATTTAAACTTGCTTTGATGTGTTGTTCTTGTATGCATCACCTCTTGTCATGTTAACAATATTTAATCTTGTCATGCATCATACTTGGTTGTGCAACATGCCTTGTTCATGTGTTGTTTGTTTACTATGTTGTTTGCTTCTTTCCGGTTGTGCGTCTTCTCGATATTTCCGGTTACGTTGCGATTGTGAGGATCCGTTCGACTATGCTTGGTTCGTCTATGCCCATACGTCTTCATCATGGACTCGTTCTTCTTCATAGCGGGATTTCAGGAAAGATGACTGTCACCTTGGATCTCACTACTATCATTGCTATGCTAGTTGCTTCGTTCTATCGCTATGCTGTGCTACCTATCACTTGCTTATCAAGCCTCCCGAATTGCCATGTCAGCCTCTAACCTTTTTCACCCTTCCCAGCAAACCGTTGTTTGGCTATGTTACCGCTTTTGCTCAGCCCCTCTTATAGCGTTGTTGGTTGCAGGTGAAGTTGAAGATTGCTCCATGTTGGAACATGTTTATGTTGGGATATCACAATATCTCTTATTTAATTAATGCATCTATATACTTGGTAAAGGGTGGAAGGCTTGGCCTTATGCCTGGTGTTTTGTTCCACTCTTGTCACCCTAGTTTCCGTCATACTGGTGTTATGTTCCTTGATTTTGCATTCCTAACATGGTGAGGGGTATGGGACCCTCTTGACAGTTCGCTTTGAATAAAACTCTTCCAGCAAGGCCCAACATTGGTTTTAACATGTGTCATAATAATACTTAAACTAAATAATTAATTGGCATAGGGCGTCATGAACCCAAGGATTTTCTAGATAGCAAGGAGGGGCCAGCGCTGATGGTGTTGGTCCCAAACGGGCAGACTGCGGGGCCACCATGGGGCAACCCGAGGATCTGGTTTTACTCGTAGGCTGACCTATCCAGACGTGGCCTGAGACGAGATACGTGCGGCTACTATCAGGGTGTCGACACGCCAGGAGGCTTTGCTGGATTAGTTTTACCATTTTCGAAATGTCTTGTGCATCCGGACCCCGAGTCTGATCGGATGTACCGCGATGGAGGATTGTCTCCGCGGATCGTGAGCTTATAATGGGCTAAGTTGGGACACCCCTGCAGGGTTTAAACTTTCGAAAGCCATGCCCACGGTTATGTGGCGGATGGGAATTTTTAATGTCCGGTTGTAGAGAACTTGACACCAGATTCGAATTAAAATACACCAACCATGTGCGTAACCGTGATGGTCTCTTTTCGGGTGAGTTCGGGAAGAGAACACGGTGGGGTTATGTTTGAACGTAAGTAGTTGAGGATCACTTCTTGATCATTACTAGTTTGCGACCGTTTGCGTAGCTTCTCATCTTATTCTTGTACAGGTAAGTTAGCCACCATATCATGCTTAGTCGCTTGCTGCAGCCCCACCACTTATCCATTCCATACCCATTAAGCTTTGCTAGTCTTGAAACCCATGGTACTGGGATTGCTGAGTCCTCGTAGCTCATAGATTACTAGAACAACAGTTGCAGGTACAGGTAATGTGATGATCATGACGTGAGAGCGATGCTTGCTTGCTTTGAGTTCTTCTTCTGCTTCGTCGTTCAGGGGATAGGATCCTGGTCGGCAGCCTGGGCTAGCAGGGTGGTTATCGCTTGAGTTTTTGTTTGTGTTTCATCCATAGTCGAATGTTGCTCTTATGTATGATAATGTTGTATTCGTGTGGCATTGTATGCCTCTTGTATGTATCCCCAACTATTATGTAATGGTATGATGTAATGTTATCCACCTTGCAAAAGCGTCTCCAATATGCGCTTCTATCCTTGGTGGGACATTCGAGTTCCTTTAGGATAGGGCCACATATCAGGTGTGAACATGGCTTCCTCGCGCTCCAGTGCTCTTTGGGACGGGTGGATGACGGACCACAAGGAGAGGCCAGCCATTGCTATCGACTGGTTGGCCGGCAGACAGCCAGAGGACGACGACATCCCAAATGAGAACATGGTAGTCGACGATCTGGCGCCAACCCCCTCCTCCGCACCATCCTCGCTGATGCATTGCACCATGACCATCGGCGAGGCCCGTGCCCAATACATGGACACGGTGAGGCAGAAGCATGAGGAGCAGTTCCGGGAGGCGCAGGCCGACGCCGCCTACAACCACCATCTCCTCCAGGAGCACCTGCAAGCGGAGGAGCAGGTCGCCGCGGAGGGGACGGAGTAGGAGGTGCTGCTCGAATCGTACCACTCTGCCCGCGAGGGCCGCCTCGAGTGCTGGCGATAGCGCATGCGGGTGGCGGAGGTTGCGGCCGCCTACAAAGAGGGCGATGAAGCGGGCAATGCGCTGTTTGGCAAGACCGAGGACAAGGCAGAGGACAATGCTGGCTCCGACGAGTCCCCGCTCCACTGGCATCCACGAGGCCCTGCTCCGGTGAGGCCCCGTGGCGCCAACAACGAGGCAGAGGATACCGCCAGCTCCGCCGAGGCCCCTCCCCACCAACAATGAGGCAGAGGACATCGCCGGCTCAGCCGAGGCCCCACCCTGCCAGCAACGAGGGGGGGGATTTCCCCCGCTCCGCCGAGGCACCGCCCCACCGACAACGAGAAAGAGGACATCGCCGGCTCCGCTGAGGCCTTGCCCTGCCGGCACCGAGGCGGAGGCCCTACTCCACCGAGGCCCCGCCCTGCCAACAACGAGGCAGAGGACATCACTGGCTCAGCCGAGGCCCCACCCTGCCGGCAACGAGGGGGAGGATTTCCCCCGCTCCGCCGAGGCGTCGCCCCGCCGGCAACGAGACAGAGGACATCGCCGGCTCCGTTGAGGCCCCGCCCCGCTGCCAACGAGGCCGCGCCACACAGAAAATGAGGAAGAGTAGAACACGATAGGTCACCGCCGCTCGGGTCCAAGTAAGGCCACCGCTGCTACCCTCCGGTTGATGCCAAGCTAGGCGTGTTGACCATTGATGGCCGATTAGCTTCTTGGCGGCAACGTGGAGTTGGAGAGCTATGTTGGAGAAGGACGCTGCTTCTACTTAACTGCTGGTGCAGTTGGCTGACTAACACGTGGGCCCAATAGGCATCTGGACCACATGTTAGTTACGCAACTGCACCTGCAGTTAATTCACTGAAGCTTCTGTTCGGCTCAGCCGGACACAGAATGGATAGCTTTGGTTAATTAATTATACCTCCATCGCACCCCTTTTTAGTTGAAGAATGTATGAAATGTAATGAAATCCGGCATGTTTGTATGAAATCCGACCGTGTATGAATGAATTTATTTTGATTAGTTTGAATTCTTGTATCACCGGCATTGGATAAACATGCAAAACAATACGTACTAGCATTATTCCCAGGGTGATCACCTAGTTTGCAGCAGTTTCACATGTACTCCCTCCGGTCCTTTCTAGTCTGCATACAAGTTTTGTCTGCAGTCAAAGTATCTCTACTTTGACCAATCTTATAGAAAAAAGTATGCACTTTCACAATGTGCAAAGTAAAATGGAACAGAAGGAGTACAAAGAGTTTGAGCATCTTTTTAGCGTTCCTGTACATTGCAATCAAACACACAGGCCTAGCAATTCATAGAGAACATTCAAAGCAATTGATGATTATGCATCTTAGCGATTCACATGTCAGAGCCAATATTTACTTCACAACTAAAGAATAAAGAAAATTCGATTGATGCTGCTGATAGCAAAGGGCGTCCCATTCGAAAATATCAAATGCATGTCTTCTTGCTAACATCAATGAGCAAAATTTGACAAGGTTATCCCATTCCAAAATATCAAATGCCTACGATTGTGGAATGGGTAGGGTTGGCCATCAGTTCGGACATTGACATGGCACCTCATGCTAAATAAACTAGGTGTTCTTTTTGTGCAGTTCCACCAAAATCAACCAAATTCGCGCATAGCTTGTATGATTTCGCCCTTATATGTTGCAACGCCTTGAACTTATCGGCACCTCCTTTCTTGTGGTGGAAATGAATGATTCAATGTATTCATGAACATTTTGTGCAGTTCCCATTGAAATCGAGCTGAGCACCCCTGTTTGCACAAATACAAATAAGTGATTAGTATAAAGCAAATTGTACTATGAATTGACAGTTTAAACAGGCATCTACATGGTCCATGTAGAGCACACTTTTAGAAAAATGGAACTCACCGGAAAGAATCCTAAAACAACATTGTACTTGCTCATCACAGCAAGAGAATGGAGATTTGTCAGTCCTTCTGAGCTGAAGTTAGTTTGGTCTTGTGGGGAGTAATGTAACCATCCTTCAACTGCTCCTTCTGATGAGAAGATAGACAGGGCTTCTTCATCCTGGCATAATCGTAACTAGTCACTTCACATACTCCATATTCTTCTTTAGAGGAGGATGATCCTGTTGTGCAAAACAAGAGGACAACTAAATGCTAGCATCCCTGTTTGCTCGAAAAAAATGAAAGGAAATATTTAAAACAGCACAGATGAAGCACTTCTCAAGGACACCACTTTCTCATGACAGTATCTAAACAGTAGCACAACACCAATAGAGATGACAAAGCTTAGTCATATGGATGAAATCCATGGGCGAGTACCAACCTTTGTCAGGAGGCTTATTGTGTAGAGCATATAGATGAAGCACTTCTCCGGAACCATCTGTTGCTATACTGTGGTGACCATGCTTACTATATACTCCTCGATTAGTTTAATGTTTCCAACATCTTCTTGTGCAGTTCCACTAAAATATATGGTATCTTCAAAGAAGATCCCTGTTTGCACAAGTAGAGATAATTATGAATTACATTAAGAGTGGCATCAAATAAGTGGAAAAACAATTGCTCGTTCCAGCCATAGCAATGAATTAAGATGCAAAACTATATCATTACTTGTGTCATCACAGTTCCAGTGCTTCATTACAGAACCGGGAATTGATTTTTGTTTTTCTTCCGCTTGTTCTTCCCCTTCATCATTTGGTTCAATAACAGACAAGCTTCGCCTTCAATGTAAGATTTGGCATGTCAATTTTGGAGCACAAGTATAGCACTAAACAATGACATTAATTTTCTGATGAAAGTGGCAAAATACAGGCCAACAGTTGTGAAATATCCTTATCTTACCTCAATGTGATATTACGGTGCACATACAGATTGGAAGTCTTCTCTCCATTTGTGCAGTTCACTAAAATCAAGCAACATTACTGTACAAGTAGCACAACATATGAAAGCACACTGCAAAATCATGTGAAAGAAGGCTAGTACTGACCTCTCATGACGCGGAATTTAAACAACTCACAAGAAGAAGATCTGAACCAAATTTGCCAACACAGATAGGAAGTAAGATCTCCTCTTATGCAGTTCCACTAAGATGAGGCAATCAAGCAACGTTGTCAGTGTGACATTTTGGTTGAACTGCATAAAACACTCTTAAAACAAAAGTGTTTTGTGCAGTGCAACAAAAGATCACAATGGCAACGAGGTGAAGTAGATAACCCTGTTTACACAGAGGTGCAAAGGAAACAACTAGTGGTCAATAACGGTGGATGACACAGAAGCCAACAAAAAGAAGCATCTAACTTATCTAAATGGGAAAGAAAGCAAGACAGTAGCATTTCTCAAACGGTGGCATTGATTAATATTAACAGAGAGATTATATTAACAATAAAATTCGTTAAACATGTAATTTGCTTTTAACTATGGCATTGCATCAATTTTCCAGCGGAATTATTAGAGGGTGTTTGTTTACAAGGCATTTTGGTGTAGGGACTAAAAAACCCTGTGTCAGTCCCATCTAAACCAAACAGGAGGGACTTTTAGGGACTAAAAGTGGGCATTTGGGACTAAAGAAAGAAGACCCCGAGGGAGAGTCTTTTTGGGACTTTTTCCAACAGTTGCCCCTGCCCCACATCGCACCTTGTCTCTATTAGTTCATTACTAGGGGTAACATGGTCTTTTAGTATGTCATTTAATAACCTCTAGTCCATGTTTAGTCCCTGGAACCAAGCAGGTAGGGACTAGGGAGTTTTTAACCAAACAGGGCCTTAGCTTAACAACAGCTAAAGAGTTGCACGAGACAGTGGAGGCACCAGCACCATGTGCATCTACCGATGTACTGGGGTGATGCACAGTCTGTTGCAACAAAGAACAAACAACCAAGGAGCATATTTGTGTTGGTCCTAGTTTTGTTATCTTTAGAGACCTTTCCCTATGTGAGCGCATCAAATCTAGTCCTGCTCAAACTCTACAGCTTTGTCTCCCAAAACAAAAGATCAGTTTGTTACAGATGTGCGTACTGCGTTTGTCATTGTTTTCCCTTTTCGACCAACGTAGGTGCTCGATAGCTAGTCTATACTAGTACTTTTCCCCTTCCTTTCCTCTTTGAACCATGTCCTAGATTTATGCTATACAACTTTCCCCACTACTTTCCCCCATTCCTTTCCTCTTTGAACCACGTCTTAGATTCATGCGATACAACTTTCCCCACTACTTTCCCCCCTTCCTTTCCTTTTTGAACCACGTCCAAGATTCATGATATACAACTTTCCCCACTACTTTCCCCCATTCCTTTCCTCTTTGAACCACGTCCTAGATTCATGCTATACAACTTTCACCACTACTTTCCTGTTTGATCCAACACCTAGATTCGAGTGCAGAAGCGGAAAAACCCCACATGCAGCTAGAGCAATGCATGTGTAATAAGTAAATTATACCTTAAGGTTCTTGGGGTGTGGTTTGGTGGGCGACCGGAAGCCGTTCGGCCCACACTATGTACGGCGACAAAGAAGAAGGGGTCGGAGGCCCTCCCGCGCCGTCATTGGGTGAACGTGAATAGCTGCGCCGGTAGTGGATTCCCTCCCTCGCCGACGGCGACAGCGTTAAGACTCCTTCCCTTCTTGGCGGACGGATCCTGCCGGCTCTTTGACCAGCAGTGAGGGGAGAGAGAGAGAGGCCAATGAAATCTTGTTTAGATCTGGAGAGGGTGAGAGAGTGTGAAGAGAGAAACTACAAATGCTGAGGCTCCAACATGTTTATATATACTGGAGAGAGAGAGTGAAGAGTGCAAATTCTAGAAAACAAGCACCGAGGCTGCAGCTTATACGTGATGAGGTGATTATACGGTCACTACGAGATCGTATAGCTCCGTATCCATCCATTTTGACCAGTGAAAGAATCTTCATGGCACCGCCCCAGATCACTTTCTCTCTCTGTCATGCGGGGCCTACCTGTCATTGGGTGGAAGAAAGAAGTCGAACGAAAACAAAATTATGCTCAAGTGTAGTTATCGAACCTGAGACCTCAAGTTTGATGAGTGAACAGGCTAACCAGCTACACAACACTCCCGTTATGTTCAACGAGAGGAAAATAACCTTTTATACATTCCTGCATTCGTGTGATAAGCATGCCGTGTTTTTTTGCGTGGGAGTCATTGGGATTTAAATCATAATCGTGTCATGTGGCTTTGGTGGTAAGACTATCCACAGTGGGAGTAACATAGGTGGTAACATCACACATCTTTAGGCAATATAGATGATGTGGAGAGTAATTAATGAGGAAAGAGAGGCATGTGGTAACATATCTAGTTACTGTAGCATCACACATACCAAGACAAAATGAGTCTACAATCTAATAAATGAAGTGTTGCATGATACCACACAATGTTACTCCCCACTATAGAGGTAGTAACATGGACTAGTAACATATGCATGTTACTAGTCTAAGTTACTATCCATTGTGACCAGTCTAAGGTGTTTTGGGATTTAAAGCAGTGTTGGTAGTACAGAAATAATGCAACCTTAGTCACCTTACCTCTCTCCACGTAGTATGTTGGGTCCCACCATTCAGAGGGTGAAACAAACAAATTAATAAGAAAAAATAAAAGCGTCAGCAATGTATCTTACCTCACACATCTCGCTACTGCTCGTGTACACTGTCCAATTGATCCCTCTGTTCGCTCATGTACTATTTAAAGTGAATCCTTATTATAACATGCACACAATTTTGGGCACTTGTATTCGACCTAAGTTAGTGTACCACCGTATCTCATACTACTCCCTCCGTCTAGGTGTAATAAGTCACATTAGAAGGTGCAGCGGGACCAAGGTGCAAGCAGATTGGAGGAGGAGGAGAAACTTGACCGGTCCTTCCTCCAATCAAAGCCCTAATTTATGTCTCTAAATGCAACAATTAATCCAAACAACTAAGAGATGCCGTTTTAGCTACCATGCAGGGCCACGTATTAACTCGCATGCAAGCCGACTTTGATTTCTTGGTTGACCAACGTGTTGTTGCGCTCCATGCATTGGGTTTCCGGGGGAGATAACAAGGCAGAGTAAGGAGCGTTTGGTTACATTGCTTAGGTTGGTCATAGTGGTGAGTAACTTGGACTACTAACATGCATATGTTACTAGTCTATGTTACTACTACGCGAAGTTTGCCGTCGAAAGCGAGCCGATCTGGCTCTCCTAAGCTAGCAAGGTTTTTCTAGCCCACCCAAGCTAGCTGGCCCGCAAAAGCTAACATATTTTAACAGTTCCAAATGCCTAACCTTGCCCGGCTAGGATATAAGTTGTTATTGCTAAGGATCCAAACGCTCCCTAAGTAACAATGCTCGCTAGCAACGAGACCAGGAGGGGATTGAGATGCGAAGTTAATGGACGACGCCTAAACATTTTGGGAATATCTGATTTCCGTAAGATGACTTAACACCTAGACGGAGGGAGTACTACTACTCAGTCCAGGTTTGATGGAATATTCATCACCTCTTCTCTTCTTGTACGTACTCCATTTGTATCTCACTTCCTGTGGCTTTGCACTCGCACGATTTTCCTATTCTATGAACCGGTGTGTGCGTGTGCGTGCGCGCGTGTGTGTGTGTGTGTTTAACAGCATGTGTGTGCTAGAGAGAGCAACAGATCGACCTACTCCTATAGAGATATGGTGTGTAGTGTGCGATTTTAGCCGCGGAAGTCGATGCATCCTATCTTTTCTGGGCGTCCGGTCAGGATAGGCGGACAGCTGCCATGCTCGCTCCTGACCAACCCAGCCCACCCAAAGCCCCTCCATCGCCCGCGCGCGCTTCCGCCCAAAACTGTCAGCGCCGCTCCAAAGAATCGATGCCGCATTCATGCCCGGGCAGAGCGGACGCGACCTCTCACTGGCTCCTGCGTTGAAGGGAGAAGCGGATTCAAGAGTGATGGTTGCTTTGTCCGTCCAACTTACTCCTGGATCTATGTGATTTGATGGCTGATTGGTCATTATTACTGAGGTGGTAGGACTGCTGGATGTCCCATGCTTTCGGCGAAAGGAGGTACTACTAGATTACAATTTTCTCCATTCTTACAGCGGAGGAGTGCGAGAGCAATAAAAACACGCAGGCTCAATGATTACATGGCCCACCTCACACTATCACCATATTTTCTAGACACCGTGCGACACCTAACTCTTTACATAGTACTAGTATAGTACGTACTGTAATTTATCAGCAAGATAAATTTGTACAATGCTATGAAGCTTCCAGCTTCTCTTTCATGTATCATGCATCCAAGGTTGCCCGTTGCAACATTTCATCAAATACAAAGGAGACTAACATGCATGCTATTGCATCTCAATGATTTACAGATCATAGCCAATATGTACTCCCTCCGTTCCAAAATAAGTGTCTCAACTTTATGCAAACTTTAGTACAAAGTTACTACTACTAATGTTGACACTTATTTTGGAACAAAGACAGCTAAAGGAAAAAATGATCCATGCAGTCCCTAGCCCTTGAACCGTAAACCCTAACTAGGCTTTAATTTGCTGGCAACGTTGGAGCTTCCCAAGAAATGAAGTTTTTGTGCAGTTTCACCAAAATCGAGATGAGCATCCCTGTGGCAAAGAAATTGAAGAAGCGTGATTAGAATAAGATTACTGGTACTAGTTGATGAGACATATACTCATCACAAATACAGTACATAGAAGCCAGTAGAGGTATGTGCGGGGCAAAGAAGTAGAGAAATATCCACATGGAGTGATGTGGGCAGCTGGAGCAGTGGTGCAAGCCGGCTGTAAAGGGAGTTGTGCCTAAGGGATGTCGGGACGTAGCTCAACCTTGAGGAGGGCGGCGGGAGGCGGCAACTACCCACGTCGCGGCAATGAGCAAGGGACAAAGGCAACCTCACCGGCTTTGTGAGAGATAACGGCGGGGACCCCTGATCGAGACGTGCTAACAGTGGGTTTTCGCTGTCGGCGACGGCGACCGCATCTACACTAAGCATCCACCCCTTCCCCCGGCGGACGTGATCCGCCGGGATGTTAGAGATGGGGCCATAGTCGTTTTGTGCAAGAGAGTGTGAAGAGAGCAACCCCAGCAAGCAACCATGTAGGCTGGCCCGTCCTGACTATGTATAGTGGAGCGGTTTCCTTTTCTCTCCATATGAACCTATTATATTGCATACGTGTCACTGAAGAAAAAAAACTTTATTTATAAATGACACGACACCTACTACTCGGTCTCCTATAAACCTTGTGCTTGGCATCTCCAAAATATTAACCTTGCGATTGGCTCTTCGCCTCTTCGGGAAGTCGAGCAATAATGGTACTGCAGTATATATCGTTCTGGCGATATGAGACCAAATGTATTGTTGCACGTCCACAACATGGGCGAGGGAGAGTGCATACTATTACGTCCGTTTCAATATGGACTACATACAGAGCAAAATGAGTGAATCTACACTCTAAAATACGTCTATATACATCAGTGTTTGGAGTATGCACTAGTAGTTCATATTGAAATCTACTAAAGGACATATATATTCCAAACAATATGATAATCTCTCTAACCAAGGTAGGGACGAGGAGTAAACGGAGGGAGTAGCAAAATTTTCTCCTCGTCCTGCGAGCCACCGCACGCGTGGGCGAGGGAGCGGGCGTAAGGCGTACAATACTAGTAAGCAAGCTTCACCTCATCCTGCGAGCCACCACACCCATGGGCGGGGGAGACGGCTTACTAAGCAAGCTCCTCCTTGTTCTGCGAGTTGACATGACACATCAAAAGTACTCCAGTGTATAGAGCCTTGCCTCTAAGGTAGGCCCCACATGGTTTGCCTCTTTTTTAACATAACGCGTCAAGTCGCAATTTGTTTGTTCACCCGTGGTAGACGATCCTCCCTCCATCAAGTGGACAACCAGTACACGTGTCAAATTACCACGTGGGCTGCCTTTTCGTATAGAAATGAGCTCCACCGTGTACCCGCGTGGGTGTGGTTGGAAAGAGACGGGAGTACGTGCGCCATGCGTGCACCTCTTCTCTTCGTGCACGTCCCCCACCTACGTGTGTGTGAGAGAGAGAGAGATACAAACCTAGACAGATGGCATGTGCGTTCGTGAGTGTTTTTTGTTTGGGTGGGGGGTTGATTTCGTGAATGTATTTGTGGGAATAGTGTCGATGACATCTCAAACAAAATTTTGCATGCAATGTTTGTAAAATGGAGGCCTATCCATATCATATATAGAGGGCCGGGCGATCCACGAGAAGAGAGGGAGGGGTCATAGATATCGATAGAGTCGAAGACATGATCAAGTGGGTGGGTGCGAGATCGATGAAGAGAGCCATCGAAATTGTGTGTGTGTGCAAGTCAAAGATATAGGGTGACTGACCTACCGGAATGTCAGAGAGCACAGGTCAAGTTTGTGTGTGGCAGAGAGACATGACTAGAGCGCTCGATGTATCGGTGTGTGTGTGGGGGGGGTAGGGGGCGAGGGGGAGGCAGAGGCCTAACTATAGAGGTAGAACGACTCGTATATGTGTTGAGAAGGAGAGACCCAGCTATGTCTTGAGGGAGATCGGTCGACATCCATACATAACTGAAGGACGGGAATTAGGATGGGATAGAGAGAGAGAGGAGAGAGAGAGAGGGGGAGGGAGAGGGGTAGAGTGCTAGATGGGTGATGGAGTTGCTTCTCGAAGATGGTGGGAGAGGCCTACTAGACAAACTGAGGGTGAAACTGCAATATTATCAATAAGAGTGGGGATATGTTTCTGTGTGTGCTTGTGCGTGATAGATCTGTTGGGACGCATCCATGGATGATGAAGGGGAACCATGTGTTTGGTAAGCAAACCTAACTAGATCGGTAGATCAATTGTTGTTTGTCGGAGGAAGGGAGAGACATAACTAATGAGGTAGATCGATCGACGTGTGGAAAAAAAATGAGTTATAAGGACCTAGCTAGCTATATGTATAGCGTGAGATCGGTCGGTGTACATCCATTTGTTAGAGGCAAATAAGGCCCAGCGAGACGGATAGACAGAGAGAATGGAGCTAGGAGGTGGTGCGAGAGGCCCAGCTACTAGCTAGATAGGGGGAGGAGTGTGCGGTTGTGAGATCGATGAAAAGAGGGGCGAGAGTTTACACGTGTGTGGGACCATATGAGAGACACGAGGCATGAAAACATAAAGGAGGAGATTGAAGGTGCGTGTGTATGTTGTAGGCAGACATCGCTGGAGAGGTTTATCAATCGGTGTGTGTCGGAAAGGAGTTGTGGAAACTGTGGGAGAACGACCTAAAGAAAAAAATGAATTTGCGCGATGGATAGAATGCTGAGGGAGGGGGAGGGCGAGGAGGGCGTGTGCATGCACGAGAGAAAGTTAGTGGTAGCTACAAAGGTTAGAGGATTGTGTGGGTGTAAGAGACTAACAAAGATCATAATTTAATATGAAAGTGGATTCATATATTTGAATAGGAGATCATAGTGTTATAAACATATGCATGCATGAATATAGCGGTGATATGCATGTTGTGGTTTTGCACATGTTATACGATAATGTGATAATGCATGGCGTTTGCAACTCACAGCTAAATGTCGAACAATCTAAACCATACTATACATCGAACAATCTCACATTTTATTTGAATTTGTGATAATGTGTGGCGTTTGCATCTTACAACTAAATATCGAACAATCTAAACAATACTATATATCGAACATTCTCACATTTTATTTGAATTTGTGGTAATGTGTGGTGTTTGCAACTCACATCTAAATACTTGTAGGCGTAGGGGCGGGGCACCATACATTATGTGATAAACACATTATACATATGAGACATGTTTTAGATTATGAAGATCTAGCTAGAGCTTGAAATATACTGCGATTTGAAATCAACATAAAGTGGATTCAAAAAATCGAGTTCGAGTTCGTTCATATAGTACACATAGTTCATATGTAAATCGAGACTAATCATGTGGTGTGCTGTGAAGATAATACAAAAACAATGGTTTAACTTGACAATAATGATGATTGTAGATCTTATTAAAATAGAGAAACGAATTCAAATGGTTTGACTTCACAACAATCATTATTGTAGATCTTATTCAGATAGAGAAACAAATTCAAATTTATTTCATATTGAAGCGGTAGTATGTACGTTTGGAATGCACTAAAATGTTCATTTGAGTAGTTGGTTGCATGCATTATACACGTAGAGAAATATTTTAATTGAACATAACATGAATTCAAAGTTTTAAGTGACATTTGTAGTGCGAATTAAGTTGGTACAGTACATGTTAGGCTTGTCCCGAAATTTCAACCCGCGCCTTGTTAGCCCAAAATATTTAAGATATATCTTTGTCTCGTTGTGCTCCGACAACTCCCTCCATCTCAACCGGCGGCTTGCTATTCCAAAATTACAACGCACGCAAAAACTCCCACCTCCTGTGAAATCCCAACACACGAAATGCCTGTGATACCCCTGAACCGAAAGAACCGCCTCAAATCGGTGGGGGTACTTTCGTAACTTACCACACTTTTTGGACAAGCGTGTCCCTAAGCCATGGTTCCCCACTCCCATCCCATCCGCCCACCCATTAGTACACCGAGGCCACGAAAACCCGCGAAGCCCCACACCCTCCTCCATCCGCCACCCAGCCAGAGCCTCTTCCCCGACGACGTCGTCCACAGCAACACCTCGATGTCCCTCATCCACCATACCGGATGAGGTTCCGTCGTTGATCTCGTCGTCTCGCCAGTTCAGCCACCAGTCCTCCACCTCCAAGGAGCTGCTCCGATGTTCCCCTCGTCTTTCACACCACCTCCATTCCACACCATCGTCTTCACCTACACCACCGGAAGAGAGCATCATCACCTTTTCTCGGATGAAGCTGCGGCCTAATCGGCGCCACCAAAAGTTGTACACTAATCACCGCATTTTCTTCTTGATTCGATCTCACGGTGCTGCCGCGCTCGGTCCCGAGAAGACACAGTGCGGCTCCATCCACGGCGGCGTTGCTCCCTTCGGCGGGATGTCCCATCAGTAGGAGCTGCTGCTGCTTTAGCTCTCGCTCGCTCGCGCTGCTGCTCTATCTTCTCTTGGTCCCCTTGCCTGGTCTGCTCTTGCTCTTGCTCTTGCTCACGCTGCTGCTCTCGCTCTTGCTCTTGCTTGCGAGCTGCTCCGATTTAGCTACACTTCAGTCGATTGAATCAACTTTTGGGCTAGTCGAGTTTCAAGGGGTGGGGGGGCCTCGCCGGAGTTAAGGAAGAACCAGCCGCAGCGGGGAGGGGGGTTCGCCGGAGAGGTACCCCACAATCTATCTTAGGGTTTAGGGTGGGGCCATGGTCGTCGGCGGTGGTGGGGCGGTGGCGTGGGGATCTCAGGAGAAAAAGCTCGGCACGGGGGGCCTAGAGGGATGGCTGGGGCGGCGGCGGACCGCCGGTGGGGAGTGTTTTCGGGGTGGGCGAGGCGGGGCACCGCCGGCCGCGGGCGATGGGGGGCGGCTGTTTGACCTGTGGTGGCTGGCGGCTTAGGGGAGTGGAGGTTGAAGATAACTGCAGGCCCTTGATCTCGTATCCAACGGCTACAAAATCAACTTGCCAGAGATGAAAAAGACAGTCGACTGACGTGTAGCCTCACCTCTAATGCATTCAGTTTCGACAGTAAAATTCAGTTTCGATAGCAAAATTCAGTTTCGACAGTTAAGTTCAGTTTTGACAGTTAAATTCAGTTTCGACAGTTAAGTTCAAAGATGAGCGGCTGATGTATTTTACATCTAGCACTTTGTGGTTATGTATTTTACGTCATCTATTGGAGATGCTATTAGAATTCCACTCAGGTTAACGTTGTCTCTCTTGTCCTGCTTCGGCCTTGGCGTCGTAAAACTCACCGGAGCTGCTCCAATGACGAAACCCTCCATCACAGCGAAGTAGCACCTCGGGCTCCATCTCCAAACGCCTAAGAGCTTCTTCCCCTCCTCCGACAGCCAAGTCAGTCGGAGCATCCTCACCAGCCAACCCAATCACGCTGAGATCGACATGGCTTCGCCAAAGAGGTTGTACACTTGTTGCATCTCTTTTTTACTCTACATGTTATGTATATTGTCCACTGAGCACACATAGTAACGTGAAATACGATTATTTTATCCTACTATATGACAAGCAGTGAGGTACCAGGCAACTTAGCTATCCGTGATGGACTCTCTTGACCGCCATCATTATTTATCTCTGCGCGTCTGAGCTGTGCATTTGTCGATGGGCCTGGGAGTTGAGCTAGTAGGGCAGTGGCCTAGGTCCAAAGTAATAGAAATAGCACAAAAACATTTTTTTAGTGTAGGCTTTTCCTTGCTCAAGCCTGCCTACTAGAATTGCCAGTGCTTGAAAGGAAAAGTGAATGAAAAACATAGGAATTGGAAAGTTTCCTATGGTACTACTATTCATGAATTTGGTTCAAAGGAATTGAGCAAAGGAAAACTGTAGGATGTGTTCCTTTAGTGTCTCCTTGAAAGAAAAACCGTAGGAATTTTAATTTCCACTTGTCCTCCTTTTCAAATTCTTATTCATGAAGCACAAGACTAAGAGATAGTAGCATAATAGCATTATAACCATACATTTTCTTGTGGTTTGACTTAATCTCACCATGCTTCTTTGCATCTTGTGATCTTCCAATTCTTGTGAATCAAACACCCAGATTGGCAGAAATCCTATGTTTTTAAATTCTCTGTTTTGCACGTGCATTCCTATCCTATTCCTGTCTATTTCCTATCCCTGCATTGTTGCAATCCTCCAATTCAAATGAGCCCTTACAGGGTTACTTCTCTTACAGATAGTTGTCAAAGAAAACCTTGCGTGGTTTGTCCCGTTCCTGCTGCGTCGTCGTTCACGCCAGCTCAGCTGCTCCAACGACAGAAGGGTCTAGCACAGCAGGGATCCGGCCTCCAGACTATCTTTCGCCGCCTCTTCTTCCCCCCCATCGACAGCCATGAAAACTGCATTACCATCATCAACCGAGCAGATGACCTCGAGGACTACACGGGTCCGCAAGAGAGGTCGCACTCTTTCGTGTCTGCTTACGTTATGCATTGCTTGATATTACATGCTAATTTATCATCATGTTCACTGATTAGACTATGAGTTAGCTCCAAACTAATGGTCAAACTTGAGTTTTTAAAGGGTTGTGGGGTACATATCGGGGCCGCAATCAATAGTATCAATCTACTATCCGGTTAATCTCGGGTGTCTACTATGAGTTTCATGTTGGGTGGGAAACAAACAGTAAAGAAGCCATTATCTATACTTTTTAACTGAAGCCATTATCTGCCTGCTATTATTGGTTTTGGGTCTATCCATAGGTTGCTACCATCACTCTGGATTTCTGCATGCACTCCTTACATAATCTCACTATGTTTTATTCGTATGCATGTCAATTATTGTAAACAATGGAACTGAACATGTAGAGCAAAAGAGACGAGCCTTGCGTGGCAATAAAATTTCATGCAGATGTTGAAGGAAATATGCCTTAGAAGCAATAATAAAGTTATTATTTATTTCCTCAATTCATGATAAATGTTTATTATTCATGCTAGAATTGTACTAAACCGGAAATTTAGTACATGTGTGAACACATAGACAAAACATATAGTCCCTAGTATGCCTCTACTTGACTAGCTCATTTATCAAAGATGGTTATGTTTGCTAACCATAGACATGTGTTCTCATTTGATGAACGAGATCACATCATTAGGAGAATGATGTGATGGACATGACCCATCTGTTAGCTTAGCATTATGATCGTGTTAGTTTCATTGCTACTGCTTTCTTCATGACTTATGCAAGGTCCTCAGACTACGAGATTATGCAACTCCCGAATACCGGAGGAACACTTTGTGTGCTACCAAACGTCATAACATAAAAGGATGATTATAAAGGTGCTCTATAGGTGTCTCTGAAGGTGTTTGTTGGGTTGGCATTGATCGAGATTAGGATTTGTCACTCCGTGTTTTGGAGAGGTATCTCTGGGCCCTCTCAGTAATACTCATCAATATAAGCCTTGCAAGCATTGTAACTAATGAGTTAGTTGCGGGATGAAGTATTACAAAACGAGTAAGAGACTTGCCGGTAAAGAGATTGAACTAGGTATTGAGATACTGACGATCGAATCTCGGGCAAGTAACATACCGATGACAAAGGGAACAACGTATGTTGTTATGCGGTTTGACCGATAAAGATCTTCGTAGAATATGTAGGAACCAATATGAACATCTAGGTTCCGCTATTGGTTATTGACCAGAGACGTGTCTCGGTCATGTCTACATAGTTCTCGAAACTGTAGGATCCGCACACTCAACGTTCGATGACGATTGGTATTATGAGTTTATGTGTTTTGATGTACCGAAGATAGTTCGGAGTCTCGGATGTGATCACGGACATGACGAGGAGTCTCGAAATGGTCGAGACATGAAGATTGATATATTTGAAGCCTATGTTTGGACATCGGAACGGTTCTGGGTGAGTTCGGGCATATACCGGAGTACCGGGAGGTTACCAGAACCCCCCGGGAAGTATATGGGCCTTAATAGGCCATAGTGGGAGAGAGGAGGAGGCGGCCAGGTGGAGACCCCCCCCCCCAAGCCCAATCCGAATTGGGTGCCCCCCCCCCCTTCCTTCCTCCCTCTCTCCTCCTTCCTTCTCTCCTAGTCCAACAAGGGAAGGGGGGATCCTATTCCCGGTGGGAGTAGGACTCCTCCAGGGCGCGCCATAGAGGTCCGGCCCTCCCCCCTCCTCCACTCCTTTATATACGGGGGAGGGTGGCACCCCATAGACACACAAGTTGACATTTCTTAGTCGTGTGCAGTGCCCGCTTCCACAGTTACACACCTCGGTCATATCGTCGTAGTGCTTAGGCGAAGCCCTGCGCCGGTAACTTCATCATCACCGTTACCACGCCGTCATGCTGACCAAACTCTCCCTCGGCCTCAACTGAATCAAGAGTATGAGGGACGTCCCCGAGCTGAACGTGTGTTGATCGCAGAGGTGCCATACGTTCGATTCTAATATCAGTCGGCTCGTAAAGACGTACGACTACATCAACCGCGTTGTCATAACGCTTCCGCTTTCGGTCTACGAGGTTACGTGGACACACTCTCCCCTCTCGCTGCTATGCATCACAAAGATAGATCTTGCATGATCGTAGGAATTTTTTTGAAATTACCGCATTCCCCAACAGTGGCATCCAAGCCAGGTCTATGCGTAGATGTTATATACACGAGTAGAACACAAAGTGTTGTGGGCGATAATAGTCATATTTCTCAGCAGCATGTCATACTTTGATTCGGCGGTATTGTTGGATGAAGCGGCTCAGACCGACATTACATGTATGCTTATGCGAGACTGGTTCTACCAACGTGCTTTGCACATAGGTGGCTAGTGAGTGTCCATTTCTCCAACTTTAGTTGAATCGAGTGTGACTATGCCCGGTCCTTGTTGAAGGTTAAAACAGCACACTTGATGAAAAATCATTGTGGTTTTGATGCGTAGGTAAGAACAGTTCTTGCTAGAAGCCCGTAGCAGCCACGTAAAACTTGCAACAACAAAGTAGAGGACGTCTAACTTATTTTTGCAGGGCTTGCTATGATGTGATATGGTCAAGCATGATGTGATATAAATTGTTGTATGAGATGATCATGTTTTGTAACAAAGTTATCAGCAAATGGCAGGAGCCATATGGTTGTCACTTTATTGTATGCAATGCAATCGCCATGTAATTGTTTTACTTTATCACTAAGCGGTAGCGATAGTCGTAGTAACAATAGGTGGCGAGACGACAACGATGCTATGATGGAGATCAAGGTGTCGCACCGGTAATGTTGGAGATCATGACAATGCTTCGGTGATTGATGGTCATATCATTCACATATTTTTATTGCATGTGATGTTTATCCTTTATGCATCTTATTTTGCTTAGAACGTAGGTAGCATTATAAGATGATCCCTTACTAAATTTCAAGGAATAAGTGTTCTCCATGAGTATGCACCGTTGCTACAATTCATCGTGCCGAGACACCACGTGATGATAGGGTGTGATAAGCTCTATGTTCACATACAACGGGTGCAAGCCAGTTTTGCACACGCAGAATACTCGGGTTAAACTTGACGAGCCTAGCATATGCAGATATGGCCTCGGAACACTGAGACCGAAAGGTCGAGCATGAATCATATAGTAGATATGATCAACATACTGATGTTCACCATTGAAAACTACTCCATCTCACGTGATGATCGGACATGGTTTAGTTGATTTGGATAACCTGATCACTTAGATTATTAGAGGGATGTCTATCTAAGTGTGAGCTCTTAAGTAATATGATTAATTGAACTTTAATTTATCATGAACGTAGTACCTGATAGTATTTTGCATGTCTATGTTGTTGTAGATCAATGACCCGTGCTACCGTTCCTTTGCATTTTAATGCGTTCCTAGAGAAAGCTAAGTTGAAAGATGATGGCAGCAACTACACGGACTGGGTCCGTAACTTGAGGATTATCCTCATTGCTGCACAGAAGAATTACATCCTGGAAGCACCTCTAGGTGCCAGGCTTGCTGCATATGCTACTGATGACGTTAAGAATGTCTGGCAGAGCAAGGCTGATGATTACTCGATAGTTCAGTGTGTTGGAAATATGCCCTAGAGGCAATAATAAAAGGATTATTATTATATTTCCTTGTTCATGATAATTGTCTTTTATTCATGCTATAATTGTATTATCCGGAAATCATAGTACACGTGTGAATACATAGACCACAACATGTCCCTAGTGAGCCTCTAGTTGACTAGCTCGTTGATCAACAGATAGTCGTGGTTTCCTGACTATGGACATTGGATGTCGTTGATAACGGGATCACATCATTAGGAGAATGATGTGATGGACAAGACCCAATCCTAAGCATAGCACAAGATCGTGTAGTTTGTTTTGCTAGAGCTTTTCCAATGTCAAGTATGTTTTCCTTAGACCATGAGATCATGTAACTCCCGAATACTGTAGGAGTGCTTTGGGTGTACCAAACGTCACAACATAACTGGGTGACTATAAAGGTGCACTACAGGTATCTCTGAAAGTGTCTGTTGGGTTGACATGGATCAAGACTGGGATTTGTCACTCCGCATGACGGAGAGGTATCACTGGGCCCACTCGGTAGTGCATCATCATAATGAGCTCAAAGTGACCAAGTGTCTGCTCACGGGATCATGCATCACGGTACGAGTAAAGTGATTTGCCGGCAACGAGATTGAACGAGGTATTGGGATACCGACGATCGAATCTCGGGCAAGTAACATACCGTCTGACAAAGGGAATAGTATACGGGGTTGCTTGAATCCTCGACATCGTGGTTCATCCGATGAGATCATCGAGGAGTATGTGGGAGCCAACATGGGTATCCAGATCCCGCTGTTGGTTATTGACCGGAGAGCTGTCTCGGTCATGTCTGCATGTCTCCCGAACCCGTAGGGTCTACACACTTAAGGTTCGGTGACGCTAGGGTTGTATGAATATGATTATGCAGCATACTGAAAGTTGTTCGGAGTCCCGGATGAGATCCCGGACGTCACGAGGAGTTCCGGAATGGTCCGGAGGTAAAGAATTATATATAGGAAGTCCTGTTTCAGCAATCGGGAAAGTTTCGGGGTCACCCGGTATTGTACTGGGACCACCGGAAGGGTCCCGGGGGTCCACCGGGTGGGGCCACCTATCCCGGAGGGCCCCATGGGCTGAAGTGGGAGGGGAACCAGCCCCTAGTGGGCTGGTGCGCCCCCCCCCCTTGGGCCCCCCTGCGCCTAGGGTTGGAAACCCTAGGGTGGGGGCGCACCACTTGCCTTGGGGGGCACTCCACCCCCCTTGGCCGCCGCCCCCTTGGGAGATTCCCATCTCCAGGGCCGGTACACCCCCAGGGGGCCTATATAAAGGAGGGGGGAGGGAGGGCAGCCGCACCCTGAGTCTTGGCGCCTCCCTCCCCCTGCTACACCTCTTCCTCCTCCCATAGTTGCTTGGCGAAGCCCTGCCGGAGCCCTGTTGCATCCACCACCATGCCGTCGTGCTGCTGGATCTTCATCAACCTCTCCTTCCCCCTTGATGGATCAAGACGGAGGAGACGTCACGCTGACCGTACGTGTGTTGAACGCGGAGGTGCCGTCCGTTCGGCGCTAGGATCTCCGGTGATAGGATCACGACGAGAACGACTACCTCAACCCCGTTCTCTTGAACGCTTCCTCACGCGATCTACAAGGGTACATAGATACATCTCTCTCTCTCTCTCATTGCTATATGAACTCATAGATGGATCTTGGTGAACGTAGGAAAATTTTATTTTATGCAATGTTCCCCAACAGTGGCATCATGAGCTAGGTCTATGCGTAGTTCTCTATTGCACGAGTAGAACACAAATCTGTTGTGGGCGTAGATCTTGTCAACTTTCTTGCCACTACTAGTCTTTTCTTGCTTCAGCGGTATTGTGGGATGAAGTGGCCCGGACCGACCTTACACGTACGCTTACGTGAGACAGGTTCCACCGACTGACATGCACTAGTTGCATAAGGTGGCTAGCGGGTGTCTGCCTCTCCTACTTTAGTTGGAGCGGATTCGATGAAAAGGGTCCTTATGAAGGGTAAATATAAGTTGACAAAATCATGTTGTGGTTATTCATAGGTAAGAAAACGTTCTTGCTAGAACCCAATTGCAGCCACGTAAAAGATGCAACAACAATTAGAGGACGTCTAACTTGTTTTTGCAGCAATTGTCATGTGATGTGATGTGGCCAGAAGTTGTGATGAATGATGAATGATATATTGTGATGTATGAGATCATGTTCTTGTAATAGGAATCACGACTTGCATGTTGATGAGTATGACAACCGGCAGGAGCCATAGGAGTTGTCTTAATTATTGTATGACCTGCGTGTCAATGATTTAACGCCATGTAATTACTTTACTTTATTGCTAAACCGTTAGCTATAGTAGTAGAAGTAATAGTTGGCGATCAACTTCATGGAGGCACGATGATGGAGATCATGATGATGGATATCATGGTGTCATGCCGGTGACGAAGATGATCATGGAGCCCCGAAGATGGAGATCGAAGGAGCTATATGATATTGGCCATATCATGTCACTACTTTATATAATTGCATGTGATGTTTATTATGTTTTATGCATCTTGTTTACTTAGAATGGCGGTAGTAAATAAGATGATCCCTTATAATAATTTCAAGAAAGTGTTCCCCCTAACTATGCACCATTGCTAAAGTTCGTCGTTTCGAAGCACCACGTGATGATCGGGTGTGATAGATCCTTACGTTCACATACAACGGGTGTAAGACAGTTTTACACATGCAAAACACTTAGGGTTAACTTGACGAGCCTAGCATGTACAGACATGGCCTCGGAACACAAGAGACCGAAAGGTCGAGCATGAGTCGTATGGAAGATACGATCAACATGGAGATGTTCACCGATGATGACTAGTCCGTCTCACATGATGATCGGACACGGCCTAGTCGACTCGGATCATGTAACACTTAGATGATTAGAGGGATGTCAAATCTGAGTGGGAGTTCATTAAATAATTTGATTAGATGAACTTAATTATCATGAACTTAGTCTAAAATCTTTGCAAAATATGTCTTGTAGATCAAATGGCCAACGCTCATGTCAACATGAACTTCAAGGCGTTCCTAGAGAAAACCAAGCTGAAAGATGATGGCAGCAACTATTCGGACTGGGTCCGGAACCTGAGGATCATCCTCATAGCTGCCAAGAAAGCATATGTCCTAGAAGGACCGCTAGGTGAAGCACCCATCCCAGAGAACCAAGACGTTATGAATGCTTGGCAGTCACATGCTGATGATTACTCCCTCGTTCAGTGCGGCATGCTTTACAGCTTAGAACTGGGGCTCCGAAAGCGTTTTGAGCAACACAGGGCATATGAGATGTTCGAGGAGCTGAAAATGGTTTTCCAAGCTCACACCCGGGTCGAGAGATATGAAGTCTCCAACAAGTTCTATAGTTGTAAGATGGAGGAAAATAGTTCTGTCAGTGAGCACATACTCAAAATGTCTGGATTGCACAACCGCCTGTCCCAGCTGGACATTAACCTCCCGGACGAGGCGGTCATTGACAGAATCCTTCAGTCGCTCCCACCGAGCTACAAGAGCTTTGTGATGAACTACAATATGCAGGGGATGGTGAAAACCATTCCTGAAGTATTTTCAATGCTGAAGTCAGCAGAGGTTGAAATCAAGAAAGAACATCAAGTGTTGATGGTCAATAAGACCACTAAGTTCAAGAAGGGCAAGGGTAAGAAGAACTTCAAGAAGGACGGCAAAGATGTTGCCGCGCCCGGTAAGCCAATTGTCGGGAAGAAGTCAAAGAATGGACCCAAGCCTGAGACTGAGTGCTTTTATTACAAAGGGAAGGGTCACTGGAAGCGGAACTGCCCCAAATACTTAGCGGACAAGAAGGCCGGCAACACTAAAGGTATATGTGATATACATGTAATTGATGTGTACCTTACCAGTACTCGTAGTAACTCCTGGGTATTTGATACCAGTGCCGTTGCTCATATTTGTAACTCACAGCAGGAGCTGCGGAATAAGCGGAGACTGGCAAAGGACGAGGTGACGATGCGCGTCGGGAATGGTTCCAAGGTCGATGTGATCGCCGTCGGCACACTACCTCTACATTTACCTGCGGGATTAGTTTTAAACCTCAATAATTGTTATTTAGTGCCAAGTTTGAGCATGAACATTGTATCTGGATCTCGTTTAATACGAGATGGCTACTCATTTAAATACGAGAATAATGGTTGTTCTATTTATATGAGAGATATGTTTTATGGTCATGCCACGATGGTCAATGGTTTATTCTTAATGAATCTCGAGCGTAATGTTACACATATTCATAGTGTGAATACCAAAAGATGTAAAGTTGATAACGATAGTCCCACATACTTGTGGCACTGCCGCCTTGGTCACATTGGTGTCAAGCGCATGAAGAAGCTCCATACTGATGGACTTTTAGAGTCTCTCGATTATGAATCATTTGACACATGCGAACCATGCCTCATGGGAAAAATGACCAAGACTCCGTTCTCCGGAACAATGGAGCGAGCAACCAACTTATTGGAAATCATACATACCGATGTGTGCGGTCCAATGAGCGTTGAGGCTCGCGGAGGATATCATTATGTTCTCACTCTCACTGATGACTTGAGTAGATATGGGTATGTCTACTTGATGAAACACAAGTCTGAGACCTTTGAAAAATTCAAGGAATTTCAGAATGAGGTAGAGAATCAACGTGAACGAAAGATAAAATTCTTACGATCAGATCGTGGAGGGGAATATTTAAGTCACGAATTTGGTACACACTTAAGAAAATGTGGAATCGTTTCACAACTCACGCCGCCTGGAACACCTCAGCGTAACGGTGTGTCCAAACGTCGTAATCGCACTCTATTGGATATGGTGCGATCTATGATGTCTCTTACCAATTTACCGCTATCATTTTGGGGATACGCTCTAGAGACAGCTACATTCACTTTAAATAGGGCACCGTCTAAATCTATTGAGACGACACCGTATGAATTATGGTTTGGGAAGAAACCTAAGCTGTCGTTTCTAAAAGTTTGGGGATGCGATGCTTATGTCAAGAAACTTCAACCTGAAAAGCTCGAACCCAAGTCGGAAAAATGTGTCTTCATAGGATACCCTAAGGAAACCATTGGGTATACCTTCTACCTTAGATCCGAAGGCAAGATCTTTGTTGCCAATAACGGATCCTTTCTGGAAAAAGAGTTTCTCTCGAAAGGAGTAAGTGGGAGGAAAGTAGAACTCGATGAAGTACTACCTCTTGTACCGGAAAGTAGTGCAGCTCAAGAAAATGTTCATGTGGTGCCTACACCGACTGGAGAGGAAATTAATGATGATGATCAAGGTACTTCGGATCAAGTTGCTACTAAACTTCATAGGTCCACAAGGACACGTTCCACACCAGAGTGGTATGGCAACCCTGTCCTGGAAATCATGTTGTTAGACAACGGTGAAACTTTGAACTATGAAGAAGCGATGGCGGGCCCAGATTCCAACAAATGGCTAGAAGCCATGCAATCCGAGATAGAATCCATGTATGAAAACAAAGTATGGACTTTGACTGACTTGCCCGATGATCGGCGAGCGATAGAAAACAAATGGATCTTTAAGAAGAAGACGGACGCGGATGGTAATGTCACCATCTATAAAGCTCGACTTGTCGCTAAGGGTTATCGGCAAGTTCAAGGAGTTGACTACAATGAGACTTTCTCTCCAGTAGCGAAGCTTAAGTCCGTCCAAATCATGTTAGCAATTGCCGCATACTATGATTATGAGATATGGCAGATGGACGTCAAAACGGCATTCCTTAATGGTTATATTAAGGAAGAGCTGTATATGATGCAGCCGGAAGGTTTTGTTGATCCTAAGAATGCTAACAAGGTGTGCAAGCTCCAGCGATCCATTTATGGGCTGGTGCAAGCATCTCGGAGTTGGAACATTCTCTTTGATGAGATGATCAAAGCGTTTGGGTTTATGCAGACTTATGGAGAAGCCTGCGTTTACAAGAAAGTGAGTGGGAGCTCTGTAGCATTTCTCATATTATATGTAGATGACATACTTTTGATGGGAAATGATATAGAATTCTTGGACAGCATTAAGGCCTACTTGAATAAGTGTTTTTCAATGAAGGACCATGGAGAAGCTGCTTACATATTAGGCATCAAGATCTATAGGGATAGATCAAGATGCCTCATAGGTCTTTCACAAAGCACATACCTTGATAAGATTTTGAAGAAGTTCAAAATGGATCAGTCCAAGAAATGGTTCTTTCCTGTATTGCAAGGTGTGAGATTGAGCTCGGCTCAATGCCCGACCACGGCAAAAGATAAAGAAGAGATGAGTGTCATCCCCTATGCCTCAGCCATAGGATCTATTATGTATGCCATGTTGTGTACCAGACCTGATGTAAACCTTGCCGTAAGTTTGGTAGGAAGGTACCAAAGTAATCCCGGCAAGGAACACTGGACAACGGTCAAGAATATCCTGAAGTACCTGAAAAGGACAAAGGACATGTTTCCCGTTTATGGAGGTGACGAAGAGCTCGCCGTAAAGGGTTACGTCGATGCGAGCTTTGACACAGATCTGGATGACTCTAAGTCACAAACCGGATACGTGTATATGTTGAATCATGGAGCAATAAGCTGGTGCAGTTGCAAGCAGAGCGTCGTGGCGGAATCTACATGTGAAGTGGAGTACATGGCAGCCTCGGAGGCAGCGCATGAAGCAATATGGATGAAGGAGTTCATCACCGACCTAGGAGTCATACCCAATGCGTCGGGGCCGATCACTCTCTTCTGTGACAACACTGGAGCTATTACCCTTGCCAAGGAGCCCAGGTTTCACAAGAAGACCAGGCACATCAAGCGTCGTTTCAACTCCATCCGTGAAAATTTTCAAGATGGAGACATAGATATTTGCAAAGTACATACAGATCTGAATGTCGCAGATCCGTTGACTAAACCTCTTCCGCGAGCAAAACATGATCAACACCAGAACTCTATGGGTGTTCGATTCATCACAATGTAACTAGATTATTGACTCTAGTGCAAGTGGGAGACTGTTGGAAATATGCCCTAGAGGCAATAATAAAAGGATTATTATTATATTTCCTTGTTCATGATAATTGTATTTTATTCATGCTATAATTGTATTATCCGGAAATCGTAATACACGTGTGAATACATAGACCACAACATGTCCCTAGTGAGCCTCTAGTTGACTAGCTCGTTGATCAACAGATAGTCGTGGTTTCCTGACTATGGACATTGGATGTCACTGATAACGGGATCACATCATTAGGAGAATGATGTGATGGACAAGACCCAATCCTAAGCATAGCACAAGATCGTGTAGTTTGTTTTGCTAGAGCTTTTCCAATGTCAAGTATCTTTTCCTTAGACCATGAGATCGTGTAACTCCCGAATACCGTAGGAGTGCTTTGGGTGTACCAAACGTCACAACATAACTGGGTGACTATAAAGGTGCACTACAGGTATCTCTGAAAGTGTCTGTTGGGTTGACATGGATCAAGACTGGGATTTGTCACTCTGCATGACGGAGAGGTATCACTGGGCCCACTCGGTAGTGCATCATCATAATGAGCTCAAAGTGACCAAGTGTCTGCTCACGGGATCATGCATTACGGTACGAGTAAAGTGACTTGCCGGCAACGAGATTGAACGAGGTATTGGGATACCGACGATCGAATCTCGGGCAAGTAACATACCGTCTGACAAAGGGAATAGTATACGGGGTTGCTTGAATCCTCGACATCGTGGTTCATCCGATGAGATCATCGAGGAGTATGTGGGAGCCAACATGGGTATCCAGATCTCGCTGTTGGTTATTGACCGGAGAGTTGTCTCGGTCATGTCTGCATGTCTCCTTCCCCCTTGCTGGATCAAGATGGAGGAGACGTCACGCTAACCGTACGTGTATTGAACGCGGAGGTGTCGTCCGTTTGGCGCCAGGATCTCCGGTGATAGGATCACGACGAGAACGACTACCTCAACCCCGTTCTCTTGAACGCTTCCGCACGCGATCTACAAGGGTACGTAGATGCATCTCTCTCTCTCTCTCTCTCTCGTTGCTAGATGAACTCATAGATGGATCTTGGTGAACGTAGGAAAATTTTATTTTATGCAACATTCCCCAACACAGTGTGCCATGCTTTACGGCTTCGAATCGGGACTTCAAAGACGTTTTGAACGTCATGGAGCATATGAGATGTTCCAAGAGTTGAAGTTAATATTTCAAGCAAATACCCGAGTTGAGAGATATGAAGTCTCCAACAAGTTCTACAGCTGAAAAATGGAGGACAATAGTTCTATTAGTGAACACATACTCAAAATGTCTGGGTATCATAATCATTTGACTCAGCTGGGAGTTGATCTTCCAGTTGATTGTGTCATTGACAGAGTTCTTCAATCACTGCCACCAAGCTATAAAGGCTTCGTGATGAACTATAATATGCAAGGGATGGACAACACTATTCCCGAGCTCTTCGCGATGCTAAAGGCCGCGGAGGTAGAAATCAAAAAGGAGCATCAAGTGTTGATGGTCAATAAGACCACTAGTTTCAAGAAAAAGGGTGAAGGGAAGAAAGGGAACTTCAAGAAGAATGGCAAAAAGGTTGCTGCTCAAGAGAAGAAACCCAAGTCTAGACCTAAGCCTGAAACTGAGTGCTTCTACTGCAAAGGGACCGGTCACTGTAAGCGGAACTGCCCCAAGTATTTGGCGGATAAGAAGGATGGCAAAGTGAAAGGTATATTTGATATACATGTTATTGATGTGTACTTAACTAAGGCTCTAGTAGCGCCTGGGTATTTGATACTGGTTCTGTTGCTCATATTTGCAACTCGAAACAGGGGCTACGGATTAAGCGAAGATTGGCTAAGGACTAGGTGACGATGCGCGTGGGAAATGGTTCCAAAGTCGATGTGATCGCGGTCGGCACGCTACCTCTACATCTACCATCTGGATTAGTTTTAGACCTGAATAATTGTTATTTGGTGCCATCGTTGAGCATGAACATTATATATGGATCTTGTTTGATGCGAGCCGGTTATTCATTTAAATCAGAGAATAATGGTATTTCTATTTATATGAGTAATATCTTTTATGGTCATGCACCCCTACTAAGTGGTCTATTTTTGTTGAATCTCGATAGTAGTGATACACATATTCATAGTGTTGAAGCCAAAAGATTGAACTTTAATAATGATAGTGCAACTTATTTGTGGCAATGTCGTTTGGGTCATATCGGTGTAAAGAGCATGAAGAAACTCCATACTGATGGACTTTTGGAATCACTTGGTGCTTGCGAACCGTGCCTTATGGGCAAGATGACTAAAACTCCGTTCTCCGGAACAATGGAACGAGCTACTGACTTGTTGGAAATAATACATACTGATGTATGCGGTCCGATGAGTATTGATGCTTATGGTGGATATCATTATTTTCTCACCTTCACAGATGATTTGGGCATATATGGTTATAGCTACTTAATGAAGCATAAGTCTGAAACATTTGAAAAGTTCAAAGAATTTCAGAGTGAAGTGGAAAATCATCGTAACAAGAAAATAAAGTTTCTACGATCTGATCATGGAAGGAGAATATTTGAGTTACGAGTTTGGTCTTCATTTGAAACAACATGGGATAGTTTCACAATTAACGCCACCTGGAACACCATAGAGAAATGGTGTGTCCGAACGTCATAACCATACATTATTAGATATGGTGCGATCTATGATGTCTCTTACCGATTTACCGCTATCGTTTTAGGGTTATGCTTTAGAGACGGTTGCATTCACTTTAAATAGGGCACCATCAAAATCTGTTGAGACGTCACCTTGTGAACTATGGTTTGGCAAGAAACAAAAGTTGTTGTTTCTTAAAGTTTGGGGTTGTGATGCTTATGTGAAAAAGCTTCAACCTGATAAGCTCGAACCCAAATCGGAGAAGTGCGTCTTCATAGGATACCCAAAGGAAACTGTTGGGTACACCTTCTATCACAGATCCGGAGGAAAAATCTCTGTTGCTAAGAATGGATCCTTTCTAGAGAAGGAGTTTCTCTCGAAAGAAGTGAGTGGGAGAAAAGTAGAACTTGATGAGGTAATTGTACCTGCTCCCTTATTGGAAAGTAGTTCATCACAGAAATCATCTCCTGTGATTCCTACACCAATTAGTGAGGAAGCTAATGATGATGATCATGAAGCTTCAGATCAAGTTACTACCGAACCTCGTAGGTCTTCCAGAGTAAGATCCGCACTAGAGTGGTATGGTAATCCTGTTCTGGAAGTCATGTTACTAGACCATGATGAACCTATAAACTATGAGGAAGCAATGATGAGCCTAGATTCCGAGAAATGGCTTGAGGCCATGAAATCTGAGATGGGATCCATGTATGAGAACAAAGTGTGGACTTTGGTGGACTTGCCCGATGATCGGCAAGACATAGAAAATAAATGGATCTTTAAGAAGAAGACCGACGCAGACGGTAATGTTACTGTTTACAAAGCTCGACTTGTTGCGAAAGGTTTTTGACAAGTTCAAGGAGTTGACTATGATGAGACTTTCTCACCCGTAGCGATGCTTAAGTCTGTCCGAATCATGTTAGCAATTGCTTTATGATTATGAAATTTGGCAAATGGATGTCAAAACTGCATTCCTGAATGGATTTCTAGAAGAAGAGTTGTATAAGATGCAACCGGAAGGTTTTGTCGATCCAAAGGGTGCTAGCAAAGTGTGCAAGCTCCAGTGATCCATTTATGGACAGGTGCAAGCCTCTCGGAGTTGGAATAAATGCTTTGATAGTGTGATCAAAGCATATGGTTTTATACAGACTTTTGGAGAAGCCTGTATTTACAAGAAAGTGAGTGGGAGCTCTATAGCATTTCTGATCTTATATGTAGATGACATATTATTGATTAGAAATGATATAGAATTTCTGGATAGCATAAAGGGATACCTGAATAAGAGTTTTTCTATGAAAGACCTTGGAGAAGCTACTTACATATTGGGCATCAAGATCTATAGAGATAAATCAAGACGCTTAATTGGACTTTCACAAAGCACATACCTTGATAAAGTTTTGAAGAAGTTCAAAATGGATCAGTCAAAGAAAGGGTTCTTGCCTGTGTTATAAGGTGTGAAGTTGAGTCAGACCCAAAGCCCAACCACCGCAGAAGATAGAGAGAAAATGAAAGTCATTCCCTATGCTTCAGCCATATGTTCTATCATGTATGCAATGTTGTGTACCAGACCTGATGTATGTCTTGCTATAAGCATAGCAGGGAGGTACCAAAGTAATCCCGGACTGGAACACTAGACAACAGTCAAGAACATCCTAAAATACCTGAAAAGGACTACGGATATGTTTATCGTTTATTGAGGTGAAAAAGAACTTGTCGTAAATGGTTACGTCGATGCAAGCTTTGACATTGATCCGGATGACTCAAAATCGCAAACCGGATATGTATTTTTATTAAATGGAGGAGCTGTCAGTTGGTGCAACTCCAAGCAGAGCGTCATGGTGGGACCTACGTGTGAAGCAGAGTACATTGCTGCTTCGGAAGCAGCAAATGCAGGAGTTTGGATGAAGGAGTTCATATCTGATCTAGGTGTCATACCTAGTGCATCGGGTCCAATGAATTTTTTTTGTGACAATACTGGTGCAATTGCCTTGGCAAAGGAATCCAGATTTCACAAGAGAACCAAGCACATCAAGAGACGCTTCAATTCCGTTTGTCATCAAGTGTCAGAAGGGGACATAGAGATTTGCAAGATACACACGGATCTGAATGTTGCAGACCCATTGACTAAGCCTCTCTCACGAGCAAAACATGATCAGCACCAAAGCTCCATGGGTGTTAGAATCATTACTATGTAATCTAGATTATTGACTCTAGTGCAAGTGGGAGACTGAAGGAAATATGCCCTAGAGGCAATAATAAAGTTATTATTTATTTCCTTAATTCATGATAAATGTTTATTATTCATGCTAGAATTGTATTAAACCGGAAACTTAGTACATGTGTGAATACATAGACAAAACATATAGTCCCTAGTATGCCTCTACTTGACTAGCTCGTTTATCAAAGATGGTTATGTTTCCTAACCATAGACATGTGTTGTCATTTGATGAACGGAATCACATCATTAGGAGAATGATGTGATGGACATGACCCATCCGTTAGCTTAGCATTATGATCGTGTTAGTTTCATTGCTACTGCTTTCTTCATGACTTATACAAGTTCCTCAGACTATGAGATTATGCAACTCTTGAATACCAAAGGAACACTTAGTGTGCTACCAAACGTCACAACGTAAAAGGGTGATTATAAAGGTGCTCTACAGGTGTCTCCGAAGGTGTATGTTGGGTTGGCATAGATCAAGATTAGGATTTGTCACTCCGTGTTTCGGAGAGGTATCTTTGGGCCCTCTCGGTAATACTCATCACTATAAGCAATGAGTTAGTTGCGGGATGAAGTATTACCGAACGAGTAAAGAGACTTGCCGGCAACGAGATTGAACTAGGTATTGAGATACCGACGATCGAATCTCAGGCAAGTAACATACCGATGACAAAGGGAACAACGTATGTTGTTATGCGGTTTGACCGATAAAGATCTTCATAGAATATGTAGGAACCAATATGAGCATCTAGGTTCCGCTATTGGTCATTGACCAGAGACATGTCTCGGTCATGTCTACATAGTTCTCGAACCCATAGGGTACACACGCTTAACGTTCGATGACGATTGGTATTATAAGTTTATGTGTTTTGATGTACCGAAGATAGTTCGGAGTCCCGGATGTGATCACGAACATGAAGAGGAGTCTCAAAATGGTTGAGACATGAAGATTGATATATTGGAAGCCTATGTTTGGACATCGGAACGATTCCGGGTGAGTTCGGGCATATACCGGGAGGTTACCGGACCCCCCCCCCCCCGGGAAGTATATGGGCCTTATTGGGCCATAGTGGGAGAGAGGAGGAGGCGGCCAGGTGGAGGGCGCACCCCCACCCCCCCCCCCCAATCCCAAACCGAATTGGGTGGGGGCCGCCCCCCCCCCCCCCCCCTTTCCTTCCTCCCTCTCTCCCCCTTCCTTCTCTCCTAGTCCAACTAGGGAAGGGGGGATCCTACTCCCGGTGGGAGTAGGACTCCTCCAGGGCGCGCCATAGAGGGCCGACCCTCTCCTTTATATACGGGGGAGGGGGGCACCCCATAGAAACACAAGTTGACGTTGTTTAGCCGTGTGCGGTGCTCCCCTCCACAGTTACACACCTCGATCATATCGTCGTAGTGCTTAGGCGAAGCCCTGCGCCGGTAACTTCATCATCACTGTCACCACGCCGTCATGCTATCGTTGCTATGCATCATATAGATAGATCTTGCATGATCGTAGGAAATTTTTTGAAATTACCGCGTTCCCCAACAAAGGTCGCTCCATGGTAGGCGCAAAGGCATCCCCCCTCCACCCATTTCAGATTGTGATCGAGAGGAAGATATCTGTTCTGAGGGGGATTTAGAAGGAGAAGACCACTCCTATTTACCCCTGAGGTCTTTGCTCTAACTTGGCATGCTGATGTTGGTTATATCATGCATACGGTGCCTTGCATTGCTTACTTTATACATCAAATATGTCATCTGCTTAGTTTAGACATCCTTTGTGCGAATGCCTTCTGTTTAGTTTATTCATCGTTTATGTGAATTATGCAACGCCATCTTGTTTAGCCAGGCATCATATATGTGAATTTTGCAATGCCATCCTGCTTAGCCAGTCATCTTATATGTGAATTATATCAGACCATCCTTTTTTGTTACGTATTACATTTGTCAACAATGTTAGTACATTCAACTACTCTTCGTGTGCATCAGCCATTTGACACGGTGATGGAAAATTCTGGAGTGAAAACAAGGTCTTCGGAGCAAACTATGCAATCTGACGAAGCGCATATCTCGCTGGTTACGGATTGCTCTTCAGAGGAGGATTCATAGATAGATGGGTTATGTTGCTCATATCGTGCGTATGGTGTCTTGCATTGCTATGTCATTTGATTAGTTTAGACATGCTTTGTGTGAATGCCACCTGTTTAGTGTCTAATTACCATGTATGTGAATTATGCATTGTCATCTTGTTGCAAGACATTATATATGTGAATTATGCAATGCTATCTTGTTGCAAAGGCATTATATATGTGAATTATGCAGTGCCATGCTGTTTAGCCAATCATCATGTATGTGAATTATATCATGCTATCATTTTTTTGTATTACGTGTTCCATTTGTCGACAATGTTTGTATATTCAACTACTCTTCCTGTGCATCAGCCATTTGAAGCGGTGATGGAAGTATCTAGAGTGAAAATAAGGTATTCAGAGCAGACAATGCTACCTGTTGAAGTAGACATCTTGCTGGTTACATAGAGCTCCTCAGAGGAGGATTCAGAGACTGATGACCAGTCCTCTTTTTCCCCTGAGGTCTATGCTCAAACTTGGCAGGGTTATATTACCCATGTCATGCATGTTGTCTTGCATTGCTTAGTTTTTACATCATATATGGATTGCCATCTGCTTACTTGCTTACTATATAAATCATATATTTGAATTATATCATGCCAACCGTTTTACATACACAACATCTATTTGAATTATGGCATGGCAACCCATTTAATAAAGACATCATATAGTTATATCATCTCATCCTGTTTAGTGTTACAGACATTATATTTTGAATTATGTCATTCTATCCGTGAATGTATGTGAATTATGGCATGCCAACCTATTTAATAAACACATTATATAGTTATATCATGTCATCCTGTTTACATAGTCATCATATTTTGAACTATGTCTTTCCATCTTTTTTAGTTAGCGATCATAATGTGAAATTGTGTCATGTTATCCTGTTTAGTTAGCCATCATATATGTGAAATTGTGTCATGCTATCATGTTTGGTTAGACAACATAAATGTGAATTATTTCATGCCCTCTTTTATTCCCCACTATCCATTGGACCTGTCTATCATACAATGTATGTACTTTCAATTACTTTTCTTGTTTATCAGCCATTTGAAATGGAGAGGGTGATGGCAGTATCTAAGGGAGTAACAACACGATCTTCAGAAAAGATAGTGCTACCAGTTGATGCAGATAGAACCGTGGTTGTACTTGCCCAAGAACCAGCCCCACCACACATAACCCAGACTGTTGGGGATATAACTATTGGTATGACCCGCCCAGGAGGGGTCGGGTTATACTTACAAATATTCTTGAAGCCCAAGACCCAGGATAGAGATGGCAGTTCAGTTAAGGGCCCAAAGCCTAGAGGCGATTTAAGGCCCGTAGTGATAAACCGCCATGTATGCGTGACTTGTATTGTAAGGCAAGAATAGTTAAGAGACCGAGCCGGACACTGTTTATGAGCCGGCTGGGACTCTATAGAGCCGCTGGGCATCGACCTCTATATATAAAGGGACTACCCGGTGATACGTCTCCAACGTATATATAATTTTTGATTGCTCCATGCTACTTTATCTACTATTTTGGACTATATTGGGCTTTATTTTCCACTTTTATATTACTTTTGGGACTAACCTATTAACCGGAGGCCCAGCCCAGAATTGCTGTTTTTTGTCTTTTTCAGTATTTCGAAGAAACAGAATATCAAACGGAGTCCAAACGGAGTCCAAACGGAATGAAACCTTCGGGATCGTGATTTTCCAACCGAACGTGATCCAGGAGACTTGGACCCTACTCCAAGCAGTGCCCGAGGAGGTCACTAGGGTGGAGGGCGCGCCCCCCTACCTCGTGGGTCCCTCGAAGCTCCACCGACATACTCCTTCCTCCTATATATACCTATGTATCCCCGAATGATCAGAACAGGAGCCAAAAACCTAATTCCACTGCCGCAACCTTCTGTATCCACGAGATCCCATCTTGGGGCCTGTTCTGGAGCTCCGCCGGAGGGGGCATCCACCATGGAGGGCTTCCACATCATCACCATAGCCCCTCCGATGAAGTGTGAGTAGTTTACTTCAGACCTTCGAGTCCATAGCTGGTAGCTAGATGGCTTCTTCTCTCTTTTTCGATCTCAATACAATGTTCTCCCCCTCTCTCATGGAGATCTATTTGATGTAATCTTCTTTTTGCGGTGTGTGTTTGAGACCGATGAATTGTGGGTTTATGATCCAGTATTATCTATGGAAAATATTTGATTCTTCTCTGAATTCTTTTATGTATGATTGAGTTATCTTTGCAAGTCTCTTCGAATTATCCTTTTTTGTTTGGTCAACTAGATTGGTAGTTCTTGCAATGGGAGAAGTGCTTAGCTTTGGGTTCAATCTTGCGATGTCCTTACCCAGTGACAGAAGGGGTAGCAAGGCACGTATTGTATTGTTGCCATCGAGGATAATAAGATGGGATTTTTATCATATTGCATGAATTTATCCCTCTACATCATGTCATCTTGCTTACGGCGTTACTCTGTTTTTAACTTAATACTCTAGATGCATGCTGGATAGCGGTCGATGAGTGGAGTAATAGTAGTAGATGCAGAATCGTTTCGATCTACTTGTTTTGGACGTGATGCCTATATACATGATCATTGCCTAGATATACTCATAACTATGCTCAATTCTGTCAATTGCTCAACAGTAATTTGTTCACCCACCGTAGAATTCTTATGCTCTTGAGAGAAGCCACTAGTGAAACCTATGGCCCCCTGGTCTATTCTCATCATATCAATCTCTATCACTTTATTTACTTGCCTTGTTTTTACTTTGCCTTTACTTTTTACTTTGCATCTATCTATCAAAAATACCAAAAATATTATCTCTATCAGATCTCACTCTCGTAAGTGACCGTGAAGGGATTGACAACCCCTAAGCGTTGGTTGCGAGTTGCTATCGTTTTGTGTAGGTACGAGGGACTTGTGCCTGGTCTCCTACTGGATTGATACCTTGGTTCTCAAAAACTGAGGGAAATACTTACGCTACTTTGCTACATCATCCTCTCCTCTTCGGGGAAATCCAACGCAGTGCTCAAGAGGTAGCAAGAAGAATTTCTCGCGCCGTTGCTGGGGAGGCTCACGCAAGCAAGTCAACCATACCAAGTACCCATCGCAATCCCTATCTCTCGCATTACATTATTTGCCATTTGCCTCTCGTTTTCCTCTCCCCCACTTCACCCTTGCCGTTTTATTTGCCGTCTCTTTCCCAATCTCCTCCTCTCTTCCCGTTTGCCTTTTTTCTCGTTGCCTTTATGTTTGCTCGTGTGCAAGTTTGCTTGCTTGTTGTTATGACTAGTCTCTTATCGTCTCCGTTATCCCCCGAGAATGAGGTCTTCAATTTTAAACAAAGGGAGGGAGAAAATCTAAAAGATGCTTGGTATAGAATTTGCAATGCTCAAAATAAATCTACCAGGATGCAATCTACCTCAGTTCTTCTTCGCAATTTTTACGTAGGCGCTAATCCTTGGTATAGATATATCCTTGATACCATTACCGGAGGGAATTTTTTGGGTAGCCATACTTTTGATTCTTATAATGCTTTAATAGATATATTTGGCTCACCACCCCTTTTGATTAATGGAACTACGTTAACTTTGGAGCATGTTATGCAAAGGCTTGAAGCTATTGAAAATAAAGTTGCTACCACTGAATCAATTGAAAATCTTGATAAAAAGATCCACAATCAAATTACCCAATATGGATCTAAGGTAGTAATGACTTTGAAAAATATTAAAGAAAAAGATCCAATAGTTAATGAAAAAATAAATCTAGACTCTACAAGAATTGATAAACTTGAGGGTATTATTACTAACTTGGGAACCGCTTTTTCTTCCGTCTAAAATACTCCAAGTTCGTCTACAAAAAATACTAAGCTTATTTATGTTCCTAAGAATAAGAGTGAATCATCTAGTAAGGAAACTACGGATCTTAAATCTATAAGCGTTCATCCCAATCTTTTTTCCATCATTAAGGAACCTTTTGCTATGAATGAATTTTTCGATCTTTTGCCTAAAAAATTGACAATCACTAGAAAGAAAGGAAACTCCAAAGGAGGTAGATGCCTCATTGAAGAATTGCCTACCAAAGATGGCAATACCTAGATCTATCCTTGCTTTTATGCCTAGCTAGGGGCGTTAAACGATAGCGCTTGTTGGGAGGCAACCCAATTTTATTTTATGTTTTGTGTTTTTTGTTTTTGCTTCTATTTAGGAATAAATAATCCATCTACCTTCTGTTTGGATGTGGTTTTATGTTTTAATTAGTGTTTGTGCCAAGTAGAACCTATAGGATAACCTACGATGATAGTTGATTTGATTCTGCTGAAAAACAGAAACTTTGCGCGCACGAATTTAGTTATGCTAAATCACAGGAACGTGATTTTGCGTTGATTCCTTTTGCTTCTGATCAATAAACAAATTTTCCAGGACTTACTATTTTGGTAAAATATTTAGAGTTCCATAAGTTTGCGTTAGTTACAGATTGCTACATACTGTTCTGTTTCTGACAGATTCTGTTTTTCGTGTGTTGTTTGCTTATTTTGATGAATCTATGGCTAGTAAATTAGTTTATAAACCATAGAGAAGTTGGAATACAGTAGGTTTAACAACAATATAAATAAAGAATGAGTTAATTACAATACCTTGAAGTAGTCTTTTTTTTTCTTTCTCTAACGGAGCTCACGAGATTTCTGTTGAGTTTTGTGTTGTGAAGTTTTCAAGTTTTGGGTGAATTCTTTTGATGGATTATGGAACAAGGAGTGGCAAGAGCCTAAGCTTGGGGATTCCCATGGCACCCCCAAGATAATACAAGGACACCAAAAAGTCAAAGCTTGGGGATGCCCCGGAAGGCATCCCTCTTTCGTCCACTTCCATCGGTAATTTACTTGGAGCTATATTTTTATTCACCAACATGATATGTGTTTTGCTTGGAGCGTCTCGTATTATTCGTGTCTTTGCTTGTTAGTCTACCACAATCATCCTTTCTGTACATATATTTTGAGAGAGCCATACATGAATTGTAATTTGTTAGAATACTCTATGTGCTTCACTTATATCTTTTGAGCTTGATAGTTTTGCTCATAGCGCTTCACTTATATCTTTTGAGCGTGATAATTTTTGCTCTAGTGCTTCACTTAGATATTTTAGAGCACGGTGGTGGATTTGTTTTAAAGAAACTATTGATATCTCATGCTTCACTTATATTATTTTGAGAGTCTTTAATAGCATGGTAATTTGCTTAATGCTAATATACTTGGTGTTCAAGATATGTGAAACTTTCTTTTGAGTGAATAGAATACTAAGATAAGTTTGATGCTTGATAATTGTTTTGAGATATGGAGGTGATAATATCAAAGTCGTGCTAGTTGGGTGATTATGAATTTGAGAAATACTTGTGTTGAAGTTTGCAAATCCCGTAGCATGCACGTATGGTTAAAGTTGTGTAACAAATTTGAAACATGAAGTGTACCTGGCTTGTGCATCCTTATGAGTGGCGGTCGGGGACGAGCGATGGTCTTTTCCTACCAATCTATCCCCCTAGGAGCATGCGCGTAGTACTTGATTTTTGATTACTTCTAAATTTTTGCAATAAGTATATGAGTTCTTTTGACTAATGTTGAGTCCATGGATTATACGCACTCTCACCTTTCCACCTTTGCTAGCCTCTTCGGTACCGTGCATTGCCCTTTCTCACCTTGAGAGTTGGCGCAAACTTCGCCGGTGCATCCAAACCCCATGATACGATATACTCTATCACACATAAACCTCCTTATATCTTCCTCAAAACAGCCACCATACCTGCCTATCATGGCATTTCCATAGCCATTCCGAGATATATTGCCATGCAACTTCCACCATCATCATCATGACATGCATTACTTTTGTCATATTGCCATTGCATGATCTTGTAGTTGACATCGTATTTGTGGCAAAGCCACCGTGCATTATTTTCCATACATGTCACTCTTGATTCATTGCACCATCCCGGTAAACCGCCGGAGGCATTCATATAGAGTCAAATCTTGTTCTAAGTTTCGAGTTGTAATCCTTGTGTTGTAATCAATAGAAGAGTGGTGATCATCATTATTAGAGCATTGCCCAAATAAAAAAAAAAGAGAAAGGCCAAAAGAAAAGAAAAAAGAAAGGCCCAAAAAAGTAAATTAAAAAGGGGCAATGCTACTATCTCTTTTTCCACACTTGTGCTCAAAGTAGCACCTTGTTCTTCATGTAGTGAGTCTCATATATTGTGCTTCAAAGTAGCACCTTGTTCCTCATGTAGTGAGTCTCATAAGTTGTCCTTTTATACTAGTGGGAATTTTTCATTATAGAACTTGGCTTGTATATTCCTACGATGGGCTTCCTCAAATGCCCTAGGTCTTCATGAGCAAGCGAGTTGGATGCACACCCACTAGTTTTCTTTTGTTGAGCATTCATAGCTCTAGTACATCCGTCGCATGGCAATCCCTACTCCTCATGTTGACATCAATTGATGGGCATCTCCATAGCCCATTGATTAGCCTCGTCAATGTGAGACTTTATCCTTTTTTTGTCCTCTCCACACAATCCCCATCATCATATTCTATTCCACCCATAGTGTTATATCCATGGCTCACGCTCATGTATTGCGTGAAGGTTGAAAAAGTTTGAGATTATTTAAGTATGAAACAATTGCTTGGCTTGTCATCGGGGTATAGAAGTTGGGAACATCTTTGTGTGACGAAAATGAAGCATAGCCTAACTATATGATTTTGTAGGGATGAACTTTCTTTTGCCATGTTATTTTGAGAAGACATGATTGCTTTGATTAGTATGCTTGAAGTATTATTATTTTTGTGCCAATATGAACTTTTGTCTAGAATCTTTCGGATCTGAATATTCATATCACAATTAAGAAGATTTACATTGAAATTATACCAAAGTATCACTCTGCATCAAAAATTCTTTTTTTATCCTTTACCTACTCGAGGACGAGCAGGAATTAAGCTTGCGGATGCCTGATATGTCTCCAATGTATTTATAATTTTTGATTGCTCCATGCTACTTTATCTACTGTTTTGGACTATATTGGGCTTTATTTTCCACTTTTATATTACTTTTGGGACTAACCTATTAGCCGGAGGCCCAGCCCAGAATTGATGTTTTTGCCTTTTTCAGTATTTCGAAGAAACAGAATATCAAACGAAGTCCAAACGGAATGAAACCTTCGGGATCACGATTTTCCAACCGAACGTGATCCAGGAGACTTGGACCCTACTCCAAGCAGTGCCCGAGGAGGTCACGAGGGTGGAGGGCGCCCCCCTGGGCGCGCCCCCTACCTCGCGGGCCCCTCGGAGCTCCACCGACGTACTCCTTCCTCCTATATATACCTACGTATCCCCGAACGATCAGAACGGGAGCCAAAAACCTAATTCCACCGCCGCAACCTTCTATATCCACGAGATCCCATCTTGGGGCCTGTTCCGGAGCTCCGCCGGAGGGGGCATCCACCATGGAGGGCTTCTACATCATCACCATAGCCCCTCTGATGAAGTGTGAGTAGTTTACTTCAGACCTTCAGGTCCATAGCTAGTAGCTAGATGGCTTCTTCTCTCTTTTTCGATCTCAATACAATGTTCTCCCCCTCTCTCGTGGAGATCTATTCGATGTAATCTTCTTTTTGCGGTGTGTTTGTTGAGACCGATGAATTGTGGGTTTATGATCCAGTATTATCTATGGAAAATATTTGATTCTTCTCTAAATTCTTTTATGTATGATTGAGTTATGTTTGCAAGTCTCTTCGAATTATCCTTTTTGGTATGGCTAACTAGATTGGTAGTTCTTGCAATGGGAGAAGTGCTTAGCTTTCGGTTCAATCTTGCGGTGTCCTTACCCAGTGACAGAAGGGGCAGCAAGGCACGTATTGTATTATTGCCATCGAGGATAACAAGATGGGTTTTTTATCATATTGCATGAATTTATCCCTCTACATCATGTCATCTTGCTTACAGTGTTACTCTGTTTTTAACTTAATACTCTAGATGCATGCTGGATAGCGGTCGATGAGTGGAGTAATAGTAGTAGATGCAGAATTGTTTCGATCTACTTGTTTTGGACGTGATGCCTATATACATGATCATTGCCTAGATATACTCATAACTATGCTCAATTCTGTCAATTGCTCAACAGTAATTTGTTCACCCACCGTAGAATACTTATGCTCTTGAGAGAAGCCACTAGTGAAACCTGTGGCCCCCGGGTCTATTCTCATCATATCAATCTCTATCACTTTATTTACTTGCTTTGTTTTTACTTTGCCTTTACTTTTTACTTTGCATCTATCTATCAAAAATACCAAAAATATTATCTCTATCAGAGCTCACTCTCGTAAGTGACTGTGAAGGGATTGACAACCCCTAAGCGTTGGTTGCGAGTTGCTATCGTTTTGTGTAGGTACGAGGGACTTGTGCGTGGTCTCCTACTGGATTGATACCTTGGTTCTCAAAAACTGAGGGAAATACTTACGCTACTTTGCTGCATCATCCTCTCCTCTTCGGGGAAATCCAACGCAGTGCTCAACAGGTAGCACCCGGCGGCGGTTCAAGGAAAGTAACATCAACTCGAGACCTAGGTTAAGCGATTTGCTCCCTGGTTATCGAGACATAAGCAATCCCACTCAAAACTGGATCGTAGGCTTTTACCTTCACCGTAAGGGGCCGAACTAGTATAAACCTCGTGTCCTTTGTCCCGATTAACCCCTTTAAGCTTCCTAGTTGCGATGGCTCCACGACTAAGTCCTTTCACTAGGACATCTGCCGTGACAATTCCACGACAGTTGGCACCCACCGTGGGGCCAGCGCACGATGGATTTGAGTTCTTGAAGGGCAGCTTCGAAGGGCTCAAGGGATACGCTATGGGCTAGATGACCAAGAGTCATCGCGGCAAGCTCTTCATCGACGGTGCAGGCTGGGGCCCCGACGCCGGCTCAATTGAGTACGGTTACCAGGTCCCCTTCTATGGAATTCATGTCTTCATCGGTAAGATCGGCGAGCCGGGCCATGAGCCAGACATCTGCATCGACCTCGTCAAGACGGCTCAGCGTGCGAGACCCGCCCGGACTCCGCCTGCCATGAAGCGTGCCTTCGTGGGATGCATCCACAGAGGGCTCTCTGAAGGATTTGCCTCTGGTGGTGAGACGGCCATCTACTCTAATGGTGCATCGTCCACAGGTGAGACAGATTCGTTGTATCAAGTGCAAGACGGCGGGCTTGGGGGCTGTTCCAATGGCAATAGTATTCCGGATTTCCTCGACCGCCGAGCAGGGTTGGAATCTTCATGGCAGGCACACAACCTATCCAATACTCCACAACTGCGGCGGCTATAACCTCCGGGTCAGCGGCAGCCGGGGCAGGAGGCCCTGTGTGCTCGCCGGCTCAGGTGTTGATGGATCTCACGGATAAGATGACCGCACTGTTAACTGCCATGGTCAACCCGGCGGATCAAGCTAGACATGATGTAGAAGTGGCGCAGTTAAAGCTGGACATGGCGCAGGCTAAGGAAGACCTAGTAGCAGAGGATGTCAGGATAACCGCAGAGCGGGCAGCTCTGGACGCTCAGGCTCAGCGGATTTAGGCACAGACCTTCCAGCTCATGCAGGATCAGAACGCATCTAATGAGGTCATGAGGAGAAGATATCAGAAGACTCAGTCTCGACTCCCTTCGGTTTATGATCCTCGAAACCTCTTTCACACACCTGGTGCAGGGCCTAGTAACCCGCCGTGGCTCTCCCCGCATACTGAGGCAGACCGGGTTGGAACACCCGGGGTCGGGGCGCCGGTTCAGCCACAGGTGATGGGGCCTCCCCGCGTGAATACTGCTCCACCTCAGTATGTACCAACACCTTTGGGTCACTATTCTAACCCGTTGGAGAACATGATCGCGGTGGCGGCACGGCTGGCGGCTCTCCCAATTGATGGCGATTCTCCAGCAGTGATTGAAACCTACTGGGTCAGGGAACTTCTCCAGACAGCTTTAGCACAACAGGAGGCGTACCCGTATAGTCGGGACAGGATTCATTCAACCCCTCGTCCAAGCCGAAGCCCAAGTTATATCAGGCACATGGATTCAGCGGCCGTTTCAAGCAACGTTCGGCGCCGTAACCAGCCAGGTGGGAATGACCCGGCACGCCATGGAGCCTTTAACTTAGTAGATCAAGACAGAATACGTCAAGAGGCTGAGCGGGCGGCTCAGCAGGCGGCACAGCTGACGGCTTACCAATCGCATTCGGTTTATCCGACGACTTCTATCGAGGCAGGTGTGGCCACCAGGACCGGAGGTGTCCCCGATCTAGTACCAGCTCTATGTAACGAGCGTTTGCCCAAGGATTTTAAGGGACCTAGGAAGGTGCTGAACTACATGGCCGACTTACAGCCCGGGGCCTGGATTGAAATTTATGAGATGGCTATGGAGTTATTGGAGGTCAGCGATGCTGCGATGGCCAAGTACTTTACCATGATGTTGGATGGGACCACCCGCACTTGGTTGAAAGGCCTACCACCTAACTCAATCAGTTCATGGGCAGAGCTAAAAGCCCGGTTCGTCCAGAATTTCAAGGATACGTGCAAGCATCCCATGTCAATTGTGGATTTGACGAATTGCAAGCAAGAGGAGGGCCAGTCTACAACCCATTGGGTGCGCCGGGTGAAGGCCATAATACATTCGTCTGATAAGATGGATGTCGGCTCTGCAGTCTTAATGTTGGAGAAAAATTATCGTTTTTGCCTCTGAAACAAAAGCTGGGGCGGCTCAAGTGCGATTGTAATGATATGGGTACGCTAATGGCGGCTCTGGTCAAGTACGCCGATTCTGATAGTACCAAGGATCCTGAGTCTGATGATGAAAACATAGGGAAGGGAAAGAAGAACGGCAATGGCAAGGGCCCTCAGCATAACCTGGCAAATCAAGGAGGTAATAAACGTAAGGCTGATGGTAGTTTGGAGTTTGTGGCTAACACTAATGCGCAGGGTAACAACCAACGGCGTAAGGGGAGACCACCTCCCTGGTCTGGCGGGTCAAGCCCCACACTTGAGCAGTTGCTAAATGAGCCCTGTCCAAGGCACGACACTTAGTAGAAGCTGGCTACTCATCTATGGAAGGACTGTATGATCATGAAGGCTTTCAAAAATTCCAACATGTTTGATGGTAACAATGGGCAGGGCGACAGCTTAGGTGGCGGCGGTTTTCATGGCCCGGGCAGTGGTTCAAATCCCAACTTTCAAAATTCTCAAGGCAATCAAGGTGGATATAACCAACAATCTGGCCAGGGTGGTCAGCAACAGCAGCAAGGTGGATACCAGAGCCATCCAAAGCAGCTGAATAGTGGGCAACATCATGTGTTTACCACCAGTTTGTGCAAACAAGACCAGAAGCTTCATAAGAGGGCTGTGAATGTTGTCGAGCCGGCAGTTCCTCGTTATTTGAGATGGTCTGAGCAGCCTATTCTATGGAGCAGGGAAGATCACCCTCCCCGGGTTGATAATCCGGGTCACTTAGCCTTGGTGGTGGCTCCTCAGGTTGGTGGATATAAATTCACTAAGGTACTCAAGGATGGGGCCAGCAGCATCAACACCCTCTATTATGAGACCTTCTGTCGCATGGGGTTAACTGATAAAAGCCTTAAGCAGTCCAACACTATTTTCCATGGCGTCACGCCTGGTAAGTCGGCATATCCAGTTGGTAAGATCGAACTGGAGGTAGCCTTTGGAGATGAATATGACTCCAGGGCCGAGAAATTGACGTTTGAAGTGGTCAAGATCAGAAGCCCATATCATGCTTTGTTTGGGCGGGCGGCTTACGCCAAGTTCATGGCACGGCCGTGTTATGTGTATTTGCAGCTCAAGATGTCGGGTCATAAGGGAACCATCACGGTGCATGGAAGTTGGAAGGTAGCCTTGGAATGTGAAGAAGGCGACGCAGCTTATGCTGAGTCGGTCTTTGCAACATAAGAGTTGAAGTTCTACAAGGACAATGTTGATCCGGCGGATATGACGTCTTTGAAAAAGCCAACCACAGAGCATGAGTCGGTCATGAAGTTTAAGTCGGCCGATGATACTAGGCTTGTTGACTTTGTTCCAGGCGACTCATCCAAGTAGTTTAGTATCAGTGCTAATTTGGATCCCAAATAGGAAAGCACGCTCATCGAGTTCATCCGTGAGAACCGGGACATATTTGCATGGAAACCTTCTGACATGCCAGGTGTACCGAGAGAACTCGCTGAGCACACTCTTAATATTGATCCAAAGTTTAAGCCGGTCAAGCAGTTTCTTCGGCGGTTCAATGAGGAGAGGCGTAAGGCCATTGGTGAGGAGGTAGCCCGGCTCTTAGCAGCTGGGTTCATCATTGAAGTTTTTCATCCAGAGTGGTTGGCTAACCCGATGCTTGTGCTTAATAAAAATGGCACTTGGTGTATGTGTGTGGATTACACGGATTTAAACAAGGCTTGTCTAGCTAATCCTTTTGCTCTCCCTCGTATTGATCAAATCATTGATGCTATGGCGGGTTGTGAGCGTTTGAGCTTTTTGGATGCTTACTCTGGTTATCATTAGATCAAGATGGAAGTTAAGGACCAGGAGAAGACGTCATTCATTACTCTGTTTGGAGCCTTCTGCTATGTATCTATGCCTTTCGGGCTCAAGAGTGCCCAGGCGAGTTACCAGCGGTGTGTGCAGAATTGTCTTCACAGTCAAATCGGGCGCAATGTTCATGCTTATGTGGATGGCATTATGGTGAAATCCAGAGAGAAGGAGACCTTGATATATGATCTGAAGGAAACCTTTGACAATATTCGGGTCTACAAGATGATGCTTAACCCGGCCAAGTGTGTTTTTGGCATGCCTGCAGGTAAGCTTTTGGGTTTTCTAGTTTCTCACAGGGGCATCGAGGCTAACCCGGAGAAGATCAAGGCCACCACCTCTTTGGCTAAACCGGCGTGTATCAATGATGTTTAGCGTTTGGCGGGTCGTATCGCTGCTTTAAGCCGGTTCATAAGCCGGTTAGGCGAGAAGGCCATACCTCTGTATCAAATGATGAAGAAGACAGACAAATTTATCTGGAGTGACGCTGCCAACGCTGCTTTTGAAGATTTGAAGAGACAGCTGGCTGAGCCGCCGGTTCTTGGTGCTCCCATTGATAAGGAGCCCTTATTGTTATATGTGGCTGCTAATACACACGCTGTTAGCATGGCCATCGTGGTGGAGCGCAAGGAGGCTGGCAAGGAGCATCCGGTTCAGCGGCCGGTTTACTACATCAGTGAGGTACTTATTGAGTCCAAGCAACAGTATCCACATTGGCAGAAGCTCGTTTATGGGGTGTTCATGGCAAGCTGGAAGCTTAAGCAATATTTCCTGGGCCACCCCATCACTGTGGTTAGTTCTGCTCCTTTAGGAGATATAATTCAGAACAGAGAAGCGACAGGATGAGTCGCCAAGTGGGCCATTGAACTTGGGCCTCATGGTTTAAAGTATGTGCCACGCACTACTATCGAGTCTCAAGCACTAGTGGATTTCATCAACGATTGGACAAAGCTGCAGATGCCTGAAGAAAAGTCGGACAACACATATTGGACTATTCATTTTGACGGGTCCAGGCAATTGGAGGGCTCGGGGGCTGGAGTTGTTTTAGCTTCCCCTCGAGGTGACAAATTTTGTTATGTGCTATGGTTGATGTTTCCCTATACTAACAATGCAGCTGAGTACAAAGCCTCACTCCATGGTCTTCGGATGGCTAAGGATATGAGTTTAAGCCGGGTAAGGTGTTTTGGCGACTCGGATTTGGTGGCTCAACAGGTATCAGGCAAGTGGGATTCCAAGGATCCTCTCATGGAGGCTTATCGCCGTGAAGTTGACGCCATTGCTGGACACTTAACCAAGTGGAGCACATTGACAGTAGAAAGAACGAGGCGGCCGATGCCTTAAGCCGGCTGGGCTCTCAGCGTAAGCCGGTGCCGCCTAATACTTTCTTGGATATTCTGCATAACCCTTCTGTCAAGTTACCTATGGAGGAAGACTTGGTTGTTCCTGACCCGGAAGCACAATTGGTGGCGGCTCTTCATGTCATTCCAGATTGGACAGTGCCATATTTGGCTTATATGACCCGGGGTGAGTTGCCTGAGGATGAAACCTTGGCCAGGCAGATAATCCGGCGGTCTACGTCAATGACAATTGTCAATGGCGAGTTGCATCATCGCAGTGTTACAGGGGCATTTCAGCGTTGCATCTCCCCTGAAGAAGGCCAAGAAATTCTACGTGAGATTCACGAAGGGGATTGTGGTCATCATGCTGGGTCAAAATCACTTGTGGCCAAGGCTTTCCGCCATGGATTCTATTGGCTGACGGCTCATGCTGATGCGGAGGACCTGGTCAGTAAATGTGACGGTTGTCAGAAGTTCTCAAGACGGGCTCATGTGCCGGCTCAAGAATTGAGGATGATTCCAATTACTTGGTCGTTTGCAGTCTGGGGGCTTGACATAGTTGGGCCTTTCAAAAGGTCCAAAGATAAAAAGACCCACCTCTTGGTGGCAGTTGATAAATTTACAAAGTGGGTTGAGGCAGAGCCAGTCAGTAAGTGTGATATGCAGCTATGGTAGTTCAGTTCATGAAGAAGGTGATATTTCGCTTCGGCTTTCCACACAGCATTATAACTGACAATGGCACTAATCTGTCTAAAGGCGCCATGGGAGAATTTTGTCAACGTGATCATATTCGGCTTGATGTTTCATCAATGGCTCACCCCCAATCCAATGGTCAAGCTAAGAGAGCCAATCAGGAGATCTTGAAAGGTATCAAGCCCCAACTTTTGGTCCCCCTGTAGCGGATGCCGGGTTGTTGGGTTGAGGAGTTACCCTCTGTGTTATGGAGCATCAACACTACTCCCAACAGATCTACGGGTTATACGCCTTTCTTCATGGTCTACGGAGCTGAGGTGGTTCTCCCTAGTGACATCCGTCATGACTCGCCTCGCGTGGCGGCTTATGTTGAGGCGGACAATGAACACGTGCGTTAGGATGCTCTTGACCTATTAGATGAACAACGGGACTTGGCAGCAACTCGTTCGGCGATTTATCAACAGGACTTGCACCGCTATCACAGCCGCCGGGTTAAGTCCAGAGCCATTCAGGAAGGTGATTTAGTGCTCCCGCTCATCCAGGATCAAACTGATGCACACAAGTTATCCCCGCCTTGGGAAGGGCCTTTTGTGGTCAGCAAGAATTTGAACAATGGGTCATACTACCTTATTGATGTTCGAGACCACAAAGACTCATGCAAGTCGGAGGAGGAGACCCACCGGCCGTGGAATATCGCTCATCTTCGGCCATACTATACTTGAGCCACTAGCTCTCATGATGTACATATTTCGGCAATGTATATATTATGAGAAATAATAAAGCAGGACCTCTATCCTTTTTCCCTCAAAGGTAAATATGTCATTATTATTATCATTGTTATCTTACATGATCACTTGGGGGCTGATCACATTTGATCTGGCTTAACCCGCTTGATCCGGCTTATGATCGTATTCAAATCTGGCCGTTAAAATTTATGATCACTAGGGGGCTTCCTGTTCAAACATAGGTCGTATTCGAACCAAAGAGAACATAGCTATCGGTACCCTTTTGATTGGCATGCTGCCGAGCTCACTAGGGGGCTTCTTGATCATATTTGAATCATAGCTCAACCCCTTTTGGGAACCAACTTTGATCGTATTCGAATCAGAGTCGTTAAAAAACTCTCAAGGTCATTAGGGGGCTTCCTGTTCAAACATAGGTCGTATTCGAACCAAAGAGAACACAGCTGTCGGTACCCTCTTGATCGGCGCAACGCCAAAGCCACTGGGGCTACATGATCGTATTCGAATCCTAGCTTAACCCCTCTGGAACGGTGATCGTATTCGAATCAGCAGCCTTGAATTTTTTATATTTAGTTTAAGTTTTCTTTGGAAGCACCCTTTTATTTGACTTGAGACTTTTCTAAGGTTTACAAGTTGATGCGGAGCATCCTTCCATCATCCCCATGGACTCTACTTCGACCACACTCGCTCCAAGAGGACCCATGACAAGAGCCCGAGCACGTGCCATCCAATCCGAGGTTAACTCTCTCCTTGTTGAACTTCCCTTTGACCCATTTGAGACATGGCTACTACCTCAAACAGAGACACTTTGTGTGCTCAGGTACCATGTAAGCAGCCAAGGAGAAGGAGTGGTGCAAGATGGACATCAAGATCAAGGAGGCATTCCACCCAGCCTGGAAGGACCGGTACAACCGCCCAACCACCGCCTAAGCGGAACAACCGGCCAGCCACCGCCCAACAACCGGCCACCATTCTGTGATCAAGCGGTGCAAGGCCGGTATAGCACCGGTTCTACCGGTTTCTGCCCAAAGACCGGAACAACCGCCCCGACATCTGGTACAACCACTGGATCCTTCGACGTCCACCTCTAGAAGCCAGCGCCCGACCTCCCAGCGGTAGTACCGCCTTCCTCGGCCGGAACTAACGCCCCTCATGAGCTCTCTGCGGTACTACCGGCCCCATGACCGGTACTACCAGCCTGCCTGCGCGCAGTGCGAGGGGTTTTCACCCCATGTATCCTCTCCCACTTACCCCTTCGTGGCTTAGCACTATATATACTCGTCTCCTAGCTTCGTATTAGGTTTAGCATTGGTTTAGCTCATATTTTGTGTGAGAGCCTTGCTCATCCACTTGGCTACTTCTCCTCGGAGCTCAGGACCTCTTCGGAGAAGATCCCCCAAGCGGATTCAAGACCCCTTTCTAGGGAAGACCATCAAGGCCTCCGTACGGAGAAGAACGGTTCCTTTGTATCCTTACCTTTGTTGATTGTGGATCATATGTTACTCTATGTTGTCGGTGATCTAGCACTCGTGTGATTGATGCTATGTCGGTTTAGCGTTTTCTCTTGTTCTCCCCGTGTTTCTTCCCTCGAGTTCTTCCGCGTGTTCTTTGTGATTCCCTGTAGGATCCCTCCAAACGTGAAAGATCGTCCACCTAGGGTTCCGCCCTACATCATCTTGGTATCATGAGCCACGTTGATCACGTTTTTGGAGCCCCTACCCCGTGTTTTCTAGCTTGATTTTGTTGTTTTCGTCCTAAATCCGAAAATCCCCACCAAAAATAGCCCCCAAACTTTTTTGTGATTTGTTGGTTTGATGATGTTTTGTTGATTTTGATCCGCGGATTTGCTTGGTTTCAAGTGGATTTAGCATTCCCCTGAGTTTCCCCTCTTTCCATCCACGAAATCCACCCAATTTTGCCCCGAAATCATCCATTTCCGCCACAAAATCGTGCCCCGTTTCGTTCTGTGTCGAATCCCGACACGAGCGGTACAACCGCCCCCCCCCCCCGAGCGGTACCACCGCTGAGTTCCGCAAGCGGTACAACCGCCCGTCCGAGCGGTACTACCGGCCAGGCCAATTTCAGCATTCTGAGTTTCACCATTTTCAGCGTAACTTCCACATCCAGAGTCCAATTTTCACGTTCTTTAGCTCGTTGAGAAGCTATTGACATCCCCCATCCACCTCCACTTTCCACTTCCACCATTGTTGCTTTTGGTCTTTGAGAATTTGAGTTGTGGTTCCCGTGTCCTATTGTGTTTCGGCTATATAGGTACGGTTCGACGTCAACATCACCACCGCTCATATTCGCCAAGGACTCATCATCGTCAAGGACGGTAACCTCGACGACATCTTTGTCATCTCCCGCAATTGCATTGATAACCACATAGCCTTACTTTTGCGTTGCTTACCCATCGAGACTAGCCATTGAGTATTGCCGGCAACGTGACTTGTGCACATTAGTAATCATACTCCATAGCATACATACCATACCATAGTGGTGCATATCTTGGGATCCACTTGTCTGTCACAAAGTTGTCATCGCATACACAATTCCTATCTTGGTTCGTGAAGTTTGCATCAGAAAAGAGCTCAAAAGTGAAGAGCCACCCAAGCTTTTAAGCAAAGAGGAAAGATAAGCAAAGAGCTTATAAGCGAGAACCATAGCATCATACAACATTAAGATTGTCATATCCGATCATCTTGGATCATAGCACCGAAATATCATACATATAGCATACTTGGGATAGAGATCGTTGCATTTTTGCCTAGTAGGTTGTGCACAAGTTTGCGTATCCGCCTATTGTGCAATCATGCTAGCGTCTCTCTAGTATTGTGCAACAAGAGCATTTCGTGGTTTCCACATTTTGGCTCACTTTTGGTTTGCACAATCCCACTTATCTATTTGTGTGTGTGTTTCCGTGTACCTCTACTTGCTTGGTCTACTTGTTACATTTGCGAATTTGCGAATCTTTTTCAACATCTTTGAGTCAAACTAACGATTGCAATCAATTTTGTGCCACCATCCTAACCAAGCTCCACCATAAGCTTTTACTTGTGTAGGTGTGAGAACCGACAAGAATTGGTACCAAAAGTGCTATTTCATTGTCCGCATTTGAGTGAACTTGATTCATCTTCAACATCGGTCAAGGTACATTTGGTACACATTCTTTTCCTTCTACCACTTACATTTTGCTTGGTATGATGGATAGGCCAAGTTCTTCTACCACTCCACCTCTCATCGAGAACGGCGACGACATGTCATCATTCGTCACAAAGAGCCACCTCTTTGGTGCTCAAAGGGCGTTACACCAAGAGCAACAAGCTATGAACGACCGCGTCGACAACCTCGCCACCGACTTGCGACTCTCCAAGAAACGTACAAGAGACTACTTTGACAACAAGTTCGACTCTCACAAGCAAGAAAATGATGCAAGAATGGACAAGATCCGCGCCTTGATGAGGAACCGGCATCATCCACTTCTTACTCCTCAAGATGGAGCCGCTCGAGTCGACACTCTGATGACACCTTCTCCGGCTCAAGTACACCGTCATCGACCATTCTTCGACGAGAAGAGCGTCAAGACCGTCATGCATCCTGCAACCCGCTACATGACAAGCATCCACAAGAGCAAGTCGATGAGCAAGTCCCTCATCCTCAATCACACCAAGTGGCTTTTGCTCAAGCTCAAGATCGGCAATGACTACGGCGCCAAGAAGAAGAACGAGCGCGTCTACACCAAGAAGAACAAGACGCTGAGGCTCAACGTCTTCAACAACAACAACGAGAAGCGCAAGCTCTTGAGGCGCAACGTGCCCTTCAAGAATCAAGTCGAGTCATGGCCAACCGCAATCGCGAACGGCGCAATCAAGAGGAAGCTCTTCGAGAAGAAATCCAAGAGAGGAACTACCAACCGCGTGTGCAACATCAAGCTCCACAAGCACCTCAACTTCAAGCTCAACGAGAACAAGTTGACCATGGACTTCCTCCACGCCAAGAGCAACATGAGGATGATTACCCTCCACGTCAAGGGCGTCATCATCACCATTGCCAACAACACAATGAAGAGCAACGCTATGGCAAGCTCAAATTCACAATGCCAAAGTTCAATGGAAGCAATGATCCCGAAGAATACCTCTCATGGGCATTGAAGGTCGACAAAATCTTTCGTTTGCACAACTATGAGGAAGAGAAGAAGATCGCTATGGCATCACTTGAGTTCCAAGACTATGTGCTCATATGGTGGGAACAAGTCCTTGAGCGTCGGCAAGCAAGAGGTGAACCTCCAATCACCACTTGGGCTCAAATGAAGGATGTCATGCGAGCACGTTTTGTGCCAACCTACTACAACCGTGATCTCTTCAAGAAGCTACAACTCCTCAAGCAAGGAACAAAGAGTGTTGAAGAATACTACAAGGAAATGGAGATTGCCATGATTCGAGCCAATGTCACGGAGGATGATGAGCAAACAATGGCACGATTCTTGAATGGACTCAATCATCCCATCAAGAAGATCGCCGACTTCCAACCCTACTCCAACCTCATTGAGCTCGTGCATCAAGCTACAAAGGCGGAACGTCAAGTGCAAGATGACTTCAAGTACGCCAAGTACTCATCCAAGACATACGGCTTCTCCAACAATCAAGCTTCAACAACTCCTCCAACATCTACGTCAACCAAGCCTTCTCCAAGCAATGACGACAAGTCAAGTTACAAGAAAACTTCGTCAAGTTCAAGTCGTCTTCCTCCTAATACAAGCAACTTCAAGCCGCGCGCTTCATCATCTACTCCAACCGATGAGACCGTCAAGACAAGCTCCTTCAAGTGTTTCACTTGCGGCGGCCGAGGCCACAAGTCCTATCAATGCATGAACAAGCGCACCATGATCCTCAACGAAGATGGCACATATGACTCCATGAGTGAAGAGGAGATGGAAGCCCTTGAGCAAGTGGCCATGCACCGGCGCGTGAACGAGGATGAAGATGATCAAGTCTTTTGTGATGAGGATTCGAGCCCCGCTCTCGTTGTCTCCAAAGTCTTGACACTTCAACATCAACAAGAAGAAGACCAACGATGCCACATCTTCCACACTAAGGCCGGCATCAATGGAAGGTCCGTCAAGGTCATCATCGATGGAGGTAGTTGTCACAACTTGGCAAGTGAAGAACTATGCTCCAAACTTCAATTGGTCAAGAAGAAGCACCCGCACCCCTACAAGGTTCAATGGCTAAGTGACTCCGGCACTATACGAGTCGAGCATACGGTCCAAGTCTCCTTCAAAATTGGTGCATATGAGGACACTTTGGAGTGTGATGTGGTCCCAATGACCGTTTGCCACCTCCTTCTTGGTCGACCATGGCAATTCGACCGTGGTGTCATCCACAATGGGCGAACCAATCACTATAGCTTCAAGATGAAAGGGAAGGAGTATGTGCTACGACCTATGTCTCCTAGTCAAGTGATAGCCGACAAGCAAACCACCCACCATGGAGAGAAGAGTGAGAAAGTGACCCACCCAAAAGTGAGTGAGAGCCACAAGCCAAATATGAGCGCCTCTTCGCCTAGAGAGAAAAACCTCATCCTATTTGCCACCAAAAGTGAGATAAGAGAAGTGTGTGAGAACCCATCGAGTGTGATGCACTTCATCCTTGTGTGCAAAGATGGAGAGCCAACAACTAACACCTCTCACGAGTTACCTTTAGTGTTTCAGTCTCTTTTGCAGGAATTCAAAGATGTCTTCCCCGATGATCTACCTCCGGGTCTACCTCCTCAACGAGGCATTGAGCATCGAATCAACCTCATCCCCGGAGCTCCACTTCCAAAGAAAGCCCCATACCGTGTCAATCCCGAAGAAACCAAGGAGATTCAATGACAAGTACAACAACTCATCGACAACGGTCATGTACGTGAAAGCTTAAGCCCATGTGTCATTCCCGTTATACTTGTGCCTAAACCCGATGGCAGTTTTCGCTTGTGTTCCGATTGTAGACCCATAAACGCCATTACCGTTCGTTATAGGCACCCCATTCCTCCATTAGATGATATTCTCGATGAACTTAGCGGAGCCAACTTTTTCTCCAAAATTGACCATAAGAGTGGCTATTATCAAATCCGCATTCAAGAAGGTGACGAATGGAAAACCACCTTCAAAACAAAATTTGACTTATATGAGTGGTTAGTGATGCCTATGGGTTTGTCCGAAGCACCCGGAACTTTCGTGCGTCTTATGCATCATGTGCTTAGACCTTACATAGGAGTCTTCATTTTGGTTTACTTTGATGATATCCTTGTGTTTAGCAAAACCATGGAAGAGCACATTAATCATGTTAAATCTGTGTTGCAAACCCTCCGAAAGGAAAACCTTTATGCGAATTTGAAAAAATGCACTTTTGGCATTGACAAAGTGGTTTTCTTGGGTTTTGTTGTCTCTTCCAAGGGTCTCCATGTTGATGAAACTAAGATTCAAGCGATTAAAACTTGGCCCCAACCAACCAATTTGCAACAAGTGAGAAGTTTTCTTGGTCTTGCAGGATTTTACCGCCGCTTTGTGAAAAACTTTAGCACAATTGCCGCTCCTTTACATGCTTTGAGTAAGAAGAATGCTCCTTTTGTTTGGGGATCTTTGCAATCCACCGCTTTTGATGAGCTCAAGTCTTTGCTTACTCATGCTCCGATTCTTGCTTTGCCCAATTTTGACAAAACTTTTGAGGTTCATTGTGATGCAAGTGGTACCGGAATTGGCGGAGTTTTGATGCAAGAAAAACGATCCATTGCTTATTTTAGTGAAAAACTCTCTGGTGCTCAACTTAATTATCCCATCTATGACAAAGAATTGTATGCTTTAGTGCGTGTGCTACATGTTTGGGAACATTATCTTAGACCTCATGAGTTTGTCATCCATACCGATCATGAAACGCTTAAGTACTTAAAAGGTCAAACTAAATTGAACAAGCATCATGCCAAATGGAGTGAATTCATTGAATCTTTTCCTTATGTGATCAAGTACATTAAGGGTAAAGAAAATGTTGTTGCGGATGCACTTTCACGCATATGCATGCTTGTCACTCAACTTGAGTTGAATGTTATTGGTTTTGAGCATATAAAAGACTTGTATGAGCATGATCATTCTTTTGCTATTCCTTATGCTAAGTGTTTGACACACACATCTTGGGAACGATATTACATAAAGGATGATTATCTTATGAGAGCTAACAAACTTTGCATTCCCGAGTCTTCTCTTCGTTTGCTACTTTTGCAAGAGGCTCATGGAGGTGGACTTATGGGACACTTTGGACGCGACAAGACTTTCGCCACGCTCTCCAAGAACTACTTTTGGCCCAAGATGTTTCGTGATGTCTCACGCTTCACCAACCGTTGCTCTACATGTCGCAAAGCTAAGTCAAAAGCTCAATCCCATGGTCTTTACTTGCCCCTTCCTATTCCTTATCAACCTTGGGAAGACATTAGCATGGATTTTGTACTTGGTTTGCCTAGAACTCAAAATGGGAAGGATTCCCTCTTTGTTGTTGTGGACAGATTTTCTAAGATGGCACATTTCATTCCTTGCAACAAGATAGACGATGCTTCACATATTGCCAATCTCTTTTGTAGGGAAATCTTGCGACTTCATGGATTGCCAAAGACGATTGTCTCGGATCGTGACGTCAAGTTCTTGAGTTACTTTTGGAAGACCCTATGCGCCAAGCTCGGAATCAAGCTATTGTTCTCTCCGGCATACCATCCTCAAACCGACGGCCAAACGGAGGTGACAAACCGCACACTCTCCACTCTACTTCGTGTGTTGATCAAGAAGAACATCAAGGAGTGGGAGGCATGTCTACCCATCGCCGAGTACGCCTACAACCGGGCAAGACATTCCACGACCGGCAAGTCCCCTTTTGAGGTCGTCTACGGCTTCAACCCTTTGTCCCCATTGGACATTCTACCTCTTCCTCTACAAGAGCGAACCAACCTCGACGCAAGTGCTCGTGCGAGATACATCAAGAAGATGCATGAAGATACAAGGCACACCATCAAGCGCCAAGTACAACGACTAGCGACCAAGCTCAACATCAACAAGCAACCCATGGTATTCAACATTGGTGATCTAGTGTGGCTACATCTTCGCAAGGACCGCTTCCCCAATGAACGCAAGTCCAAGCTTCTACCTCGAGCCGATGGACCCTTCAAGGTGCTAGCACGCTACAACGACAACGCCTACAAGATTGAACTCCCACGAGACAAGTACACCGTGAGCGACATCTTCAACGTCAAAGACCTCTCGCCTTTCCATGGTGATGAAGATTTTGATCCGAGGTCGGATCTTTCCCAAGGGAGGGGAGATGATGTGGAGCATCCTTCCATCATGCCCATGGACTCTACTTCGACCACACTTGCTCCAAGAGGACCCATGACAAGAGCCCGAGCACGTGCCATCCAATCCGAGGTTAACTCTCTCCTTGTTGAACTTCCCTTTGACCCATTTGAGACATGGCTACTGCCTCAAACAGAGACACTTTGTGTGCTCAGGTACCATGTAAGCAGCCAAGGAGAAGGAGTGGTGCAAGATGGACATCAAGATCAAGGAGGCATTCCACCCAGCCTGGAAGGACCGGTACAATCGCCCAACCACCGCCTGAGAGGAACAACCGGCCAGCCACCGCCCAACAACCGGCCACCATTCTGTGATCAAGCGGTGCAAGGCCGGTACAGCACCTGTTCTACCGGTTTCTGCCCAAAGACCGGAACAACTGCCCCGACATCCGGTACAACCGCTGGATCCTTCGACGTCCACCTCCAGAAGCCAGTGCCCGACCTCCCAGCGGTAGTACCGCCTTCCTCGGCCGGAACTACCGCCCCTCATGAGCTCTCCGCGGTACTACCGGCCCCATGACCGGTACTACCGGCCTGCCTGCGCGCAGTGCGAGGGGTTTTCACCCCATGTATCCTCTCCCACTTACCCCTTCGTGGCTTAGCACTATATATACTCGTCTCCTAGCTTCGTATTAGGTTTAGCATTGGTTTAGCTCATATTTTGTGTGAGAGCCTTACTCATCCACTTGGCTACTTCTCCTTGGAGCTCAGGACCTCTTCGGAGAAGATCCCCCAAGCGGATTCAAGACCCCTTTCTAGGGAAGACCATCAAGGCCTCCGTACGGAGAAGAACGGTTCCTTTGTATCCTTACCTTTGTTGATTGTGGATCATATGTTACTCTATGTTGTAGGTGATCTAGCACTCGTGTGATTGATGCTATGTCAGTTTAGCGTTTTCTCTTGTTCTCCCTATGTTTCTTCCCTCGAGTTCTTCCGTGTGTTCTTCGTGATTCCCCGTAGGATCCCTCCAAACGTGAAAGATCGTCCACCTAGGGTTCTGCCCTACATCACAAGTACAAGTATGGTTAATGGTTTAATTTTGGCTGATAAGTCGCCAATATATGAGCATCATTATACCTTTGGAAATATTGATGCCTGAAGATTGGGTTATCACCCTTACTGACCGGGTCATATGAGCGGGCGGTGCAAAGTTACAAGTCACAGGTGTACGATTATAGTTGTGTTTTAAACATTATATGTTGCAACAACCTTATCTGTGACTCTTTTTAAGTTATTATGACCCTCCTAGCGGTAAGCCGCCAAGGGATCTTGTGATCTGTTTTCATGTGCAGGACAGTTAAAAAGGTTTGATCTAGCATACAGAAAGCAGATGGAAAGTAAACATGGGTGAATATAACATGACAGCTTAATGACATTAAGCAACAAAACATGCATGATGGCACAGCCAAACAAAGTTATTTCTACTCTATTACATGACTCCTTGAGTCCAAATGATTCACATTGTTTTTTTAGCACGTCACAGGTGTGAGCGACCATGGCAGGTTAGCCTTCATGATTAGCCTGAAGCATCTGGGTTAGCCCTCTCCACGTCTTCGCCCTGTTCCCTTTCCTGGAACGTTGACGAAGACCAGTCAATGTTGTTCAAAGCTTCAAATTCGGCTTCATCATCAACTAGACCAGCCGAGTCAACTTCAGGGGCAAAGGTGTGCTTACGGAGTGGGGGGGTCAGACTGGTCACTTCATAATGAGGCGTTGGAATTCTCTGGTTTTCTTCATCATAACCCGCCTGGTACTTGGTAAGATCTACTTCATTCGCTATAAGGGTAGCCACGGGGCGTATCTCCTTTACACAAGCGGTGAAGTCGTTTTCTTCAAACGGGGTGTCATCCTCCTTCAAGCTTGGGTAGCCAGTAGCAATGTCGGTCGGGTCTAACTCTGGTAGCCAAGCCTTGGCCCGGCTTAAAGCATTTACTGCTTCGGCTCTTGCAGCTGACCGCCTCAGTTCATTGAACCGTTGAGGGAGCACGGAAAGCTTCTTCAAGACCTCTACCAGGAGGCTAGGCACTTCATTTGACAAAGCCACCGTGGCTAATGCACGTTGAGACCCGGTGTACAATTGCTCCGCCAATGTGTACACTGCCTTTAGTTTGATCAGCATGTCTTGGTTCAAATTTGAGCTTCTGGGGCTTGCATAAGCATGATTAGGTGAGTTAATTCCAGTTTTATGATCAACTGAAAGGCTTAAATATTTAAACACTTGCAGGGCAACTTACCAAAGATCGCTGAGACCATCTGAGAGACATGGTGCTTTAAGCCGGTTAATTCACTGGTTGCTTCTTCTAGAGCCGCCTCTGCCTTCTCAGCTCGGTTAATCAATGCAGTTTTTTCATCAGCCTAGGCTTTCTTTTAAATTTCAAATTCTTTCTTCGGTTTTTCTTATTCAGAAACGCTGAATTTGAACTTGGTGTCGGCCTTTTGGATTTCCGTCTCTTGCGTTTCAAGGCGGCTCTTCAGATCAATCACCTCTTATTCGAGTTGGCTCATGGCGGCCTATACAAATACAGAGTCAAAATCAAGCCAATTTTTATGTAATATTAAAGTCCCAAGCCTTCTGCCAACAACAACACTTGGCACTTGGGGGCTAATGTTTACCTAAGAATTTTACTTTCAGTGGCGATTCATAAGACGGCGGTTCATAAGAGTACGTCCCAAGCATTTTGCAAGCAATAATACTTAGCACTTGGGGGCTAATGCATATTGCTGTTTTCAAAGCTCTGTAAGTATTTTTTGTTTATATAATTATATTAAGGACTGGCTCAACCATGTTGGTTAAGCCGCCCCTTGGGGACTACAGAGTAAGCCTGACTTCTTATATGTTTTATTCATCTATGTTACTAATATCATTAAGTTCGTTTCTAAGTCTACAGCATAAACATCATAAGCAGTAGACTTGGGGGCTAGCATAGTAAAGATTAATAATAAGAGAGAAAAGGTTATTCCTCGAATTTTTGGTGCATCTGCTTCACCATATCAATCTCGAGGTTCCGGTTGCTGTGCACTTGGCACATGTAGCCAGAAAAGATGTCTCCAATACTCATGTTGTAACACCCCCAGTGTCATGCTACAGTAATCCCCTGTTAATGGTGCCAGGTCACCATGCTTACTGAGCTAGTTATCACTTGATGAAAAATCCAAGTCAAATTCCAATTCAAATTATGAGTGAAATTCAAAATTTCTCAAACATGAAAACTAAAATGTTCTTCATGTGCTAAATAATCCATAACTAATATTGGTAGTGAACCAATATTTTTGCAAATGTCCAAGTGCCTTAAACCACTTTAAAACAGTGGCTAAAACTATAGTTTAAATGCCTTTTGAAATTATGAAGGTTGCAAACTATTTCAAAAGCCTCACAATTCATTTTGTGGCATTGCACAATAATTCTTTGAAATTGTTTTAGCCAGTGGCATGATTTTGCAAAGTCATTAGTGGCTAAAAGGAAAGGCAAAAGCTGCTGGAAAATAAAGAAAAACAAAAAAAAGGAGAAGGAAAAGAGAGAGAGAGAGAGAGAGAGAGAGAGAGAGAGAGCAAACCCCCTCCCTGGACCGAACCCACCTGGGCCGGCCCACCTAACCCGCCCGTGCTAGCCCAGTTGCCCCCACGCAGCGGTCTCTCTCCCCCCGCCCTGTTCCTCAGTCTCAGACCGCAACAGGGGCATCGCCGCCGAACCACCTCGCCGGCCACGCCGCTACAGGCGCCGCGGGGAGGATAAGAACGCCAGCAAGGACCCCCTGCCCCCTCTGAGAGATCTTTTCCCCCCTCCCCCATGAGCTGATGCTTGCCCTCTCCGCATCTCCCATTCCCCACCGCATCCGAGCGCTGCCGTGGCCTGCCGCCATGATGCACGCGGGCCCCGACACCGCCTCGCCTCTCCTCCATGCCAAGAAGGACCGCCTCGACCTCCTCTTCCTCCCCGACGAATCACCTGAGCAGGAGCGCCTCTACATCGTCCCCTACGTCGCCGTCTTCCTCCTCTCCTCCGACGAGCTTCGCCGTCGATTTCGCCGCACCGAGCCCTCCTCGAGCATGCTTGAGCACATCTGCAGGAGCATTGTGAGCCTGCGCTTCTTTCCCCTCTCTCTCCCGAGCTTTTCCGACGCCCGTAGCCCCGTTCCCGTAGCTCACCCGAAGAACCTCGCCGTCGACGAGCTCGGCGCCGTGGCCATGGTCGCCTTCACATGCGGCCGAGCGCCGCATCGTGCTCCTGGGGTTCCCAGGGGCCCAACGCACGCGTCTGCTGCTCTCGCCGAGCCCCATAGCCCGATCCCCGCCAACGCCCGTTCTGGCCGTCCGCCCCGCTCGACGTCGTCGTCGTTGCAGCCCGCCCCCTCCGAGCTAAGCTCGTAGTTGGATGCGCCGCTCCTCCCACGTCTGAACGAGCCCGGCCGCGCTCGAAACGACCCCCTGTGGCATTTTTCCGGTGAAGTCCAGCGACCCCGCCACTGTTTTGGTCGCCGGCGGCGAAACCTCGCCACCGCCGACGTGGCACACCCGGGGCCACCCCCTCGGCCACTGACCCGTGGGCCCGGGGGCCCGACTGTCCTGTTGACTTTGGTCAACTGCTGACTGGGCAGGCCCCAGCCACTGACGTGCGGGCCCCACCGCTTATTCCTCTAACTAAAATGTTTTTTAAAATTAATTAGTTAGCTAATTAGTCAATGGCAGGTGGGGTCGAGTAGCTAACTAACCTAGATTAGTTAGTTTATTACACTGTTAGACTAACAGAGGCTGACATGTGGGTCCCACTGGACCCACAAGCCTGGTTTGACCTGGTCAGCCGCCCTGCCGACTGCTGATGTCACTGTGACGTCATGCTGATGCAATAAACCCTTCTGTTAATTTATTAAATTCTAGAAAATGTTTAAAACTTTGAAAATTCATAGAAATTAAACCGTAACTCCGATGAAATTGTTTTCTACATGAAAGTTGCTCAGAACGACGAGACGAATCCGGATACGCAGCCCGTTCATCCGCCACACCTCCCTAACATATCGAACACGCAACTTTCCCCCTCCGGTTCATCTGTTTGATAACGCGAAACACCGGGAATACTTTCCCGGATGTTTTCCCCCTTCGCCGGTATCACCTCCTACCGCGTTAGGGCACACCTAGCACCGTTACTTGTCTTGTCATGCATCGATATGCATATTTTTGCATCGTATTCACTGTTTCTTCCCCCTCTTCTCTCCGATAGACTACGAGACTGACGCCGCTGCTCGTGCCCCGATCGACTACGTTGTTGACGACCCCTCCTTGCCAGAGCAACCAGGCAAGCCCCCCCCCCCCTTGATCACCAGATATCGCCTATTCTTCTCTATACTGCTTGCATTAGAGTAGTGTAGCATGTTACTGCTTTCCGTTAATCCTATTCTGATGCATAGCCTGTCATTGTTGCTACAGTCATTGGTACCTTACCAGCAATCCTAAATGCTTAGTATAGGATGCTAGTTTATCATCATTGGCCCTACATTCTTGCCAGTCTGCCTTGCTATACTATTGGGCCGTGATCACTCGGGAGGTGATCATGGGTATATACTATACATATATACATACTATACAGGTGGTGACTAAAGTTGGGTCAGCTCGTTGAGTACCCGCACGTGATCCTGATGTGGGGGGCTGGAAGGACAGGTGGCTCCATCCCGGTAGAGGTGGGCCTGTGTTCCCGACGGCCCCTGACTGTTACTTTGTGGCGGAGCGACAGGGCAGGTTGAGACCACCTAGGCGAGAGGTGGGCCTGGCCCTGGTCGGCATTCGCGGTTGCTTCATAATAACACGCTTAACGAGATCTTGGTATTTGATCTGAGTCTGGCCACTGGCCTATACGCACTAACCAACTACGTGGGAAAGATATGGGCACTCGACATCGTGGTATTAGCCGAAGCCTTCTAGACGTCAGCGACTGAGCGGCGCGCGCCGGATTGGAACGTAAGCCTGCTCTTGTATTAAGGGGACTAGTTCTGCTTTCGGCCGCCCACGCAACGTGCAGGTGTGCAATGGGCGATGGGCCCAAACCCCTGCGCCATAGGAGTTAGACCGGCGTGCTAACCTCTCTGTTAGGCCTAGGTGGGGCTGCGACGTGTTGATCTTCCGAGGCCGGGCATGACCCAGGAAAGTGTGTCCGGCCAAATGGGATCGAGCGTGTTGGGTTATGTGGTGCACCCCTGCAGGGAAGTTAATCTATTCGAATAGCCGTGTCCCTCAGTAAAAGGACGACCCGGAGTTGTACCTTGACCTCATGACAACTAGAACCAGATACTTAATAAAACACACCCTTCCAAGTGCCAGATACAACCCGGTGATCGCTCTCTAACAGGGCGACGAGGAGAGGATCGCCGGGTAGGATTATGCTATGCGTTGCTACTTGGAGGACTTCAATCTACTCTCTTCTACATGCTGTAAGATGGAGGCTGCCAGAAGCGCAGTCTTCGATAGGACTAGCTATCCCCCTCTTATTCTGGCATTTTGCAGTTCAGTCCACTCATATTGCCTCCTTACACATATACCCATGCATATGTAGTGTAGCTCCTTGCTTGCGAGTACTTTGGATGAGTACTCACGGTTGCTTTTCTCCCTCTTTTCCCCTTTTCCCTTCTACCTGGTTGTCGCAACCAGATGCTGGAGCCCTGGAGCCAGACGCCACCGTCGACGACGACTCCTACTACACAGGAGGTGCCTACTACTACATGCAGGCTGCTGACGATGACCATGAGTAGTTTAGGAGGATCCCAGGCAGGAGGCCTGCGCTTCTTTCGATCTGTATCCCAGTTTGTGCTAGCCTTCTTAAGGCAAACTTGTTTAACTTATGTCTGTACTCAGATATTGTTGCTTCCGCTGACTCGTCTATGATCAATCACTTGTATTCGAGCCCTCGAGGCCCCTGGCTTGTATTATGATGCTTGTATGACTTATTTATGTTTTAGAGTTGTGTTGTGATATCTTCTCGTGAGTCCCTAATCTTGATCGTACACATTTGCGTGCATGATTAGTGTACGATTGAATCGGGGGCGTCACACATGTGAGCATAGTTTGCAACATCCAGCTTGACCAGGCGGTGTTCCAGAAGTTCCTCCTTGGCAGGACACTTGGCCAGCACAGTTGGCCTTCCCGGCTCAACAAAGCCGGTTCTGGTGATCTCAACGTCAGTGTTTTACGGGTCATCTGTCCTGACCGGGCTAGGGGCTTCTGGATTTTTTGGCTCATCGGCGACTCGTTCAGCGGTCAGGTCAGCAGTGGGAGTTGGTATGTCTTGAGCCGGCCCAGATGGCGGCTCATGAGTTGACGAGTCTGGCACAGCTGTTTCAAGAACTGGCTCAGTCACGACCGTGTCTTCAGCTGGCTTGCTCTTCCTGACCCGTTTGCTGGGCTTGGCTTGTCCACTACATCAAAATAAAAGGTTAGTACAGATGCAAGGAATTAAAGTAAATACAAGATAAGCAGATTATTATACCCTGATGCAGTCTTGAAAGCCGGTAGGTTGGACTGCATTGATTCGCCGGAGGAAGGGGAAATTTCCTGATAATCCAAGTCAGAATAATTGAGAGGTTGGCGAGTAAAACCCGCCAAAGGATAAAGAGAATTTAAATCAGAGGTGACCTCATTCTGGCGCTTCTTTGGGGTGTTTGGTAGGACAGAGGAGAGCTCCGCATCCTTGCTGGTCTGGGTCTGCCTCCGGCTCTCATGAATCTGCCGCTTCAAAAGAAATTGAGGATCGTGATGAGCTAAAGGATGAGAAAACCTTACTTTCCGGGTCACTCTGCGGATTTTCCGTCTTGGCAAAGGCTCAGAGTCGGAGGAAAGGATAGTTACCTCATCAGCCTTGTTACGGCTTGCTCCTATGTCCTCCTGTTGATAATCAGTGTCAATAAGATGGTTAAAAAATGAGCCAAGGGAATTAAGGGCTACCTCCGACTCAGAAGAGTCTGCTAGCCGAAGCAGGTCAGAGGCGGTGGCCTTTTTCCCTTCTTCTTGGCTGTAATATCCCAAATTTTCAATTTGGAATGTTATACATTATATCATCATTGCATATCATATTTTATTGCATTTTGGTTTGATCCTAGAAATTTCACGCAACTCAAGGACCCGCGGAGAGAGTTAGGAATTTCGTTATTTTCTTATTTGAGTTTTTCTCAAATTTAGCAAAAGGATCATTTGATTTTAATTATTTTACCTTCGTATATTTCTATTATAAAAATAAGAGAGAGGGAATAAAATGACTTTCCCAAAATAAAGAAATATTGAGGATTTAATAATAAAATCAAATAAGATTTTATTTCGGAGTTTTATCGCTATTTATTTGAATTAGGAAAAATACACGTTTTTCAAAATTGCATTTTAGGCCCAAATAAATGTTCATCTTGTCCGGCTTATTTTTAGAGGACGGGGAAATTTATTCGGGATTTTTGAGTCTGTTTAGTATTTCTTTTTTTTCCTTTTTTTGCACGTCCGAATTATTTAAAAAAAAGGAAACCGACTCCGGGCCGTACCCGAGCGGGACTCCGCCCGGGGGCCTTTATAAGCCGCGCCGCCCTGCCCCGAAGCCCACACCGCCGTCGCCATCCCACCCACACCGAACCCTAACCCTAGCCGCCCGCGTCGCCCGCCGCCGCCGCCCGCGCCGCCAGTTGCCGCCGCCGCCTCTGCCCGCCGTCGCCCCGCCACCCCGCGCCGCTGCCACCGACGCTGCCGCCCCGCGCCGCCTCCGCCGGAGCCGTCGGACCCCGCCGCCGCCTCGCCGGACCCGAGGTAGCCGCCGCTGTTTTTTTTCAAACCGATCCGTTTTTTTAAGAACCCTAGATCCGTTCTTTTAGATCGGTTCATCGATTTTCTCGGTTTAGTTATTTAACGGGCGTTCGTCCGTATGTTCATTTAACAAACGGTTTTCATCGTTTAGCCGCAGACAGCGAACGTTCGTTCGTTAGCCTGTTCATCCTTTTTCTTTTTCTCGGATTTTCCGCGATTATTTCCGATCGCGATTTCTGATCCGATTTTCGTTTTAGTATAACTTTTCGCTCGTTTGTTGGAGGCGATTCAAGCGCCTAGAGTTCCGTCTCGAAACCCTCTTTCTGTTTAACCAACTCAAACAAGTTTTTGCTAGTGTAAAATTTGACTTAGGTCCAGATTAGTAAACGAAGCTTGTTTCTTTCGTCGTTTGACTTTCATTGCTTTGTTTGATTTGATTCTTTTTGCAAACCGAAGTTCTTAAGTTGAACTTTCTGGTTATATCTCTTATTTGAGTTTTACCCGTGCATTAGATGAGTGCTTATTGTATGCTTGTTTGTTTGCGATAGAGTACCCGGAGTGCGCCGCTTGCTACTACGAGTCTCTAGGTTTTACGGATCATTAGAAAGGCAAGTAACACTTTGATCATACCTCTTCACTACCCAGTTTTATTGCATTAGATCAATCCTTAAACAATTGCATGATTAGGATCTGATTAATATGTGGGTTTTGGGAAGTAGATGAGGTAGAACCTATTACCTGTTTTATTATCAACCTTTGGGAGTTACTTCTACTTTGCTTATATTGCTATACTATGCTAGTAGACGTGGATTGGGTGAGTGTATCCATGACAGATGTGAGATTGTTAATTAATGGTTTACATAAGGTGGCAACTTTAATACACATCTGGGTGGATTGAGGCACCTGAGGAACCCAATGTTGCCTGTATTTTTGGAAATCCCGGGGTACCGTGTGATTCTCCTATGAACCGCCACCCAGGCTCAAAGGGATCATGAGATTATTCATGCTAAAAACTTCCGTGTGCAGCCGCAAGCTACTATGGGCTCTAGCATAGTTGAGTATATTGTGTGACCTCTTTCAGTGGTAGACTAGCAGATGTAGGGGATGTAGGTTGGTACTGTCTATCCAGAGTAAATAGTTAATGCTTCTGAAAGACTATGTCTCGGTCATCCATTTCTCAAACACCATGTAGTGCGAGAAATCCAACGGAGGAGATCGAGTCTTGCGAGGAAAAGTGCGCAAACCTCTGCAGAGTGTATAAACTAATCATGGTTAGCCGTATCCCCGGTTATGGACGTTTTGAGTATCTAGTACCTGGATTATCATGTGAATATCATCATGTTATTTAATTAATTCTATTTGGGTTTAATAATGATGCTTAATTGGGATTGAGTTGGGTGAACCTTCTCAATGTTCAACAACCACCATGATAGTTAAATAAAATTTATTCTTTTGTTGCAGGAAAAATTGGCTTTATGCAAAACTGTAACCATAGAGCTTTCCACCAGCCATATATGCATGTAGTGATAGCCTTATTTCTGTTCATTACTTTCTATGTGTTACATTGCCATCATATTTCATGTGCTGACCCGTTTTCAGGCTGCAACGTTCATGTTGCAGACTTTTCAGACGACGAACAAGGTGCCTTAGGTCATGGTCTTATACTCAGTGATGTCGTTGGAGTTGATGGACTCGTTTATTCCTCCAAGCCTTCCGCTGTTATCGTTATTAGATGGCCTTAAGCAATTTTTATTGTAATAAGTTCTTTTTTGAGACATTCGATATAATAAGTGTGTGATTGCTACTCTGTTATAAATCCTTCAAGTACTGTGCGTGTCAGCATTACCGATCCAGATTTAAACTCTCATTCCCTCTAAACAATCAATGAACTTTTATTCTCCTTGCCGCTCAACTCCCATTCCCCATTTTAGTTCCCACCAAACAAACACGCGATCGGAGTCGGAGGGTTTCGGTTTGAAGTGTCCAAGCCAAGGCCAGGCCCAGGGGCAGGGGGACCATGTCCAAGACCGTGTCGCGCATTCCGTCGAGCACCCTGACCTCCCTCCTCCCGCGCGCCCTGAATCCCCACGTCGCCGTCGTCGACCTCATCACCACCCACCTCACGGCCGACGCGGAACCCACCAAGACCCTCGACCTCTCCGGCCTGCTCCCCTACCTCGGCCAGGACGAGCTCACCGCCGTCGTGCTCCACGCCGGCCACTCTCACCCGCTTCCCACCCTCCGCTTCCTCATCGCACTGCCGCCGCCGCTCCAGCCGTCGCCTCCCCACCTCGCCTTCCTCGCGCACTCCCTCGCCACCACCCGCTTCTTCTCCCACGCGCTCGACGCGCTCACCCACCTCCTCCGCCTCCACCCAACCCACGACGCCCTCCCCACTCTCCTCCTCTCCTACCAGACCGCGCCCCACCCCTCCCTCCCCGGCCTCCTCGTCAAGGCGCTCCTCCGCCGCGCCCGCCTTCGCCACGCATTCCACGCCGCCCTGCGCGCGTCCGCTTCCGGCTTCCCTCCCGACACCGTCGCCTTCAACGCGCTCCTCGTCGCGCTCTCTCGCACGGAGCGTTTCCATGATCTCTGGGCCGCGCGGGCTGCCATGTCGCGCGCTGGGGTGCGCCCCAACGCGCACACGTTCAACATCCTCGTCGCCGCGCTCTGCCGAGGTGAAGACGCCGAGCGCGCGCAGGGCTTCATAGAGGAGCTGGAGGAGCAAGGTTTCGAGCCAGACGTGGTGACTTACAACACCCTTCTTGTTGGGTTTTGCCGCAGGGGGAGGCTGCAGGACGCTCTTCACCTGTTTGATGTTATGCCGCCCAGGGGTGTTGAACCAGACTTAGTGTCACATACTGTCCTGATGGACGGGCTGTGCAAAGCCGGGAGATTGAGCGACGCTAGACGCATGTTTGACAGGATGGTCCACAGCGGGGTGAGCCCCGATGCTGTAGCTTATAGTGTTCTTATCGCAGGGTACTGTAATGAGTGCAGAGTGAAGGAGGCGAGGTTGCTGCTAATGGAGATGGTAGGAAAAGGACTCTCGTCTGAAGGATCCGTTCTCAAGAGTGTGATTGAGAGTCATGTCAAAATTGGGAAGCTGCTCACTTGCTTGAATATGGTGTCGCCTTTAAGGAAATATGGTGTTGCCATTCCGTTGGAGAGTTACAATTGCTTGATTGGTGCATTGTGCGAAGAAATGCGCCCTCATGCTGCCAGGGGTTTGTTCCAGTGGATGATAGAGGATGGGCACAGTCCTAGCTTGGAGATGTATAATATGGTAGTAGATTGCTTTTGCCAGTGCGGCAGTGTGGACGAGGCTTTAGATATAAAGGTTGAGATGAGCTCTAGAGGAGTGAAGCCAGATTTTGATACTTACCGTACGCTAGTGACCTGCCTTTGCAGGGTGAGGAGGAGCTCAGATGGCAAATCGGTTATGGCAGAGATGATTGAGTCAGGTCTCCAGCCGAATGAGACTATCTGTGCTGCTTTGGTTTGTGGGTTCTGCAAGGAAGGTTCTCTTAATAAAGCAGAATTGATCCTGAAGGCTTTTGTTCTTGATTTGCAGGTTTGCTGCAATAAGAGCTATAATACTCTGATGAGAGCTTACTGTATGACCAGGAGCACCACAGAGTCATTGGAATTGCAGAACAGGATGTTGGAACTGGGTTTTGTCCCAAGCAGTGATACATGTCGATCTCTTGTTTATGGGCTCTCAAGAAGCATTGCTTAAGTTGCTAAACTGTTTTAATCATCCCATGAATTCAAATATTCTTAAATTCTCAATGGGTGGTCTACATAATTGCTTAGGTGATTACAGCAGTGACGATGGCATGATGCTATCGCCATGCATGATGAACGAGAACATTTGTGGAAGAGCTGAACAAATTGGATTATGCAGCAGAAAGCGTTTAATATGATACTGTATTTACGTGATGTGAGCATGCTGTTAATGTAATTCTCCTCATAAAGACTTGGTTTTTCAATCCAGACAAATTCTAGTCTGTGTGATGCAACTTGTCAGCTGTGACCACTGGCCAGAAATATTCTTGGATCAAGTTTCTGCTGATGGCTTAGTGGGCTAACAATCCGAGGCCCGAGTTCCATGACTTGCTGAATGATGGCCATGTACATTCCTCGCGATCCTGGGTTCCTTGTATTTTTGGAGAACAGATGCAAAGCACTAGTTCATGAGGACTAATGCTGACTTATACCAAAAAGATTACAGTATGTTGGCTACAGGGGGGAGTTTCTGGTGGAATGAGGCCTATGAGTTTACTTGGCTGGAATGCCACGGTGATGCATGTTTGGCAAATTGCTCTTGTCCTGACCACATGGCACCATGGAGCATGGCTGACAAATTACTGTAAACCCCCTGCTGATTAAGCGGCGGACATGATTTTAATGCTAAAATATTAAGTGCTGCATCCAATAGCCGCAATTGTATTACACAGTGTACTGTTTGGTAAATCTCATGCGCCAGTTTTTTGTCCAAGAGTTCACATGCATGCTGAACAATAGCATTTGTGGAAGGGTAGAATGCAGTATGGTTAGCATTGAGATGGTGTGAGCACTGAGCACAAATGTTGATGTAGTCTTCCTCATGCGGATTTGCTGCCTGAATCCAGGTGAACTCTAATCTTCATGATGATAGAGATATACATTGACCAAGTTTTTCCTGATGACTTCTGGTAAATCCAGGTAAACACTAATCTTCATGATGGTACAGATATAAATTGGTAGGCCTGAAATATGCTAATTGATGGCCATGTATCTCTCTGAACCTCATTTGCTTTGGGATACGAGAGGAGGGAGGGGGGGGGGGGGGAAGGTTAGGCAACTGTCGCGTGTACGAAACACGACTCCGGGGATGTGGAACACCCCCTTTTTGGTTCAGTGTTGGGGCACTAACGCTCTCAAATCCTCTATCTACCACATGGCGGATTTTACCCAGGTTTGGGCCACTAGGAAGCGTAATACCCTACGTCCTGCAAACTTTTATTCAGTGGCAGTGATGAACTGGATGTTACAACGGTGAACCTTCCTTGCTGGGGCAGGGAAAGTTCACTCGCGCATATCAAAATAGAGTCGAACCCCTCTACGTAGCCTGGGCCTCCTTTTAGTCACAAGGGGTCACCACAGTGGCTACAGGGTTGTGGGTACAGTAGATGCACAGAGGAATACTTATCGCATTAAATGCGGGGGTATGTGTCTTCGTATCCCGTTGCTGGAGTTGAACACCTGTCTTGTCGTAGCAGGCTTTTGCTGGCGCATCCCTTTTACCGCGACACGTTGCTGATGAGGTGTTGCCCGTACGGTAAAAGAGGGCAGTGAATCACCTTGGGTGCACCTAACACTTTGGAGGCGCGTGCTCCGCTTGACAGCTTGCCATGCACCGCCATGGACCACAACAGGCCTATGCTTAGCCTCTTCGCTGTAGCCCTGCGCCGTTTAGATGCTGGTTGGTCGTCGACGGGCGGAAGCTGTTGGCGCTGAGGGAGCCGTTGCCGAGAGGCAATGCTCTTCCACGGCAATCTTTGCCATGACATTGTCGATGGTGTCAGAGGACTCTTCCTCAAGTGTGATGGTCTTGTGGGTGAGTGTCTGGACAAAGATCAGCATACCACCACGTTGCCGGGAGGCAGTATGGAAGGACAGACTCCTTCTGGATGTTGTAGTCAGCAAGAGTGCGACCATCCTCGAGCTATGTGCCGGCAGTGAGGTGATCACCCATTCCTTTGATGTAGGTTTCCTGTGTTGCATCTGGACGAAGATCTGCATGCCACCTTTGAAGGGGCCTGGACGAGCGTTGTCGGGAAGCATAAGTCCCCACAAAAAAGCCTCATTTCTAGACGTGGCATGTTTATGTGGGTTGGAACATGGATTTTAATCCAGCCAAGCAGGTTGTCTTTCCCTTCCTCATAAGTGGTGGTTTGGTCGGCTGTAAGGCCAAGAGCGTCTACAGCTTGCTTTAGTATAAGGCGCACATGAATGGCAAACAAACCAAGAATGTGAAATCACACAGAAACATGTAGCAATGAAACCTCACTGAGGGGCACAGATGGACAAAATGCTCCTCCTCCATCAAATAAGAAGCCTCGATGCCAACATAGAACATGTAGTGCTAGCCCTATGCTGTGAAACCGCTCCTTTCCTGGCAACTGTCATCCACTAGATCTGCCGCACCGATAGGAAAGAAATCAATTAGCCGATACGAAAAGCACAAACCAAAATAGAGGATAAAGAATGTCATCCTGATCTCGTCCGACAAAAACTGGACTTGCCTTAGTTGCATTTCCTTTTCATGTGTTCCTTCACAAGGTTTACATAGCCTACAACATGAAACCACGCACCGTTAACCAGCGAACCACAATCTCAAGCAACGAATCACGGATTTTTTTGTAACGTGATCTAAACCAAAGGGACTCGGGCAGAAAACGAAATAGACAAGAAAGATTGGGAAGCAAGGCCAGAGAACAGACTAGAAAAGAAGCAGCTCACCTCAAGCAACAATATAGGCACCCAACAACGACAAGAAGTAGCTCGTAAGACCTGAAAGAAAGAACGGAAAGAAAGAGCACAGCTAGGCAAGAAAAGAGACCGGGAAGAGGAATGAGGAAGAACCTCAGCTAGCAGCAAGGACGAAGGCCATAAACAAAGCATGAAGACACATGCGGATAGCAGGTATGAGGTCGATTAGCACCTAGCGGACCAAAGCGAGGGACGGGCATGGTGAAGCGTAAAGTGGCGGTGACGAAGGGATAGAGAAAGAAGGAGAGGAAAAGCAAATACAAAAGGAGACAAGATAAAGACAACCGCAGCACAAAGGCGAATGAACTGACAAAACCCATCACACGAAGTCACACACGTGGACACGAGCCCAAAAACAGCCAAAGACCAGGTGATGAAAGCCATGTAAAAAAGCGACACCGCACAGTACAAAGCAAAGGGGAGCACTTGCTTTTACCCAGCGGAGTAAGCATCGTAGGCTTACCAGGCAATGGACTCGGCCACCCTCATTGCTGCCACTAGCACGGGGCCAATAAGGGGGGGGGGGGGCACCGCCAGACAACAATTGGGCACACAAGGAGGGAGGAACACAGGTCAAATGCCGAGAACCAGCAGGCATGTTGCCCAGCCACACACTCCTATGGACCAGCCGCTCACAGGACCTAAAAAGCATACAGAACGACCAAAGAAGGGCGGAACGAACACAGCTCCACACGGACATCGGCCTGATAGGACCAGCCGGACGGCGGAGACCGGCCTGATAGAACTAACTAACCGGATGGAAAGAAAACAACTCCACGTGGACACTGGCCGGATAGGACCTGTCGGACGGAACGAACACAACTCCATGTGGCCATGGCCGGATAGGCAGGACGAGAGCAAGCACACCAAAATGAAACAGACGGGCACAGGCCAAAGGAGCAAACCCACCATATCCGCCCGGTAAGATGCCGGCTCCGCAAAGTCTCCCAACGCGCCTGCCCGAACAACCATCCGGGTGTTGGGCGGGATAGCCGGGTGGGGTCCAAGAAAGAGGTACACCTCTGCTCGGTGGCCCAAACATGCACACACCAGCACACGAGCCGGCACACACCCGTACAGCCGGACAGGCTCCACGCACGACGACCGCCTTTACCCGGTGGCCCAAACATGAGGCGCCCCCACACAAGCGCACGGACGGCACAGGCAGAGCAACACCCGGTAGATGAGGTGGCCACGTGCACGCCCCAAGGCCACGCGTCATGGACCCCTGAGGCTGCCGGTTTGGTGACGAGCAACCTTGCCCGATCAGACGGCTGGGAGGGCGCCAAACAGGCAACGGGGATAGACGCGCACGGATCGGACAGCACAAAGCGCGTGTGGAATGATCGCAAAAGTGTTATTCAGGAGCCGCAATAACTGGTTATTGTTGCAGAATGGAGATGCTCTTAGTCTGAAAATTCTGGCTGGACAAAGATTGACAGCTTCGCCTATGTAGCTTGTCCATTTCCAGTTTGCCAGTCCCATGATAGGATATTTCCAATTTATTATTCTAGTGAGATGCCTTGAGAGATTCTAGTTCACATTTTCCCTGGTACTATTCTTCTCATCCAATTGAAACTTTATCAGTTAAATACTCCCTCCGTCCGAAAATACTTGTCGCATAAATGGATAAAAATGGATGTATCTAGAACTAAAATATGTCTAGATACATCCATTTCGCTGACAAGTATTTCCGGACGAAGGGAGTCGTTTCTTGTTTAAATGTCCTCATCAGGGTGTTGAGGTAGTCTGTCCAGATAGAGCTTCAATGGAGCACGTGGTGTTACCAGCTATTAGTGCTTTTAGGAAAGGGGGGCACGAGAAATCTATTGTGAATATAACTCCAGCTTCTACTTGTGGGCTGCCAATGCAATAATCCTTGCATCTTTTTTGAAAAACAGGGAGACACTTTCCAGCTACACATAAAATGAAACCACATACAATATCCAGGCAGAAGCCAAAGCAGAAAAAAGTCCGAAACAACAAGCTACGAGCTAGGAAAGACCAGAGCAAAATCTAAGTTTTAACTGACAAAAAGTTGGCAACACTAAGAGAAGGAAAACCAGTCCCAATTTATTACAATTCAGGGCCCATCACATGAGAGAAAGAGCTTCACAGAGCCTGGATAGCTTCGGTCGCTTGGCTGATGATGGAGACCACGTCTAGGGGTGATGCAAGGCTCAGAGTAACTTGTTTTGCAGGCGGCCAGCCGACTCCCTTAGGGGATCTGTAGAACTGTTGCCGGGGATCTTCAATATGGAGTTTGTGCAAAGAATGTTCCAGCATCAGTGGGGGTAGCTCAGCGATCTTTAGCCACTTAGAATCAGGAGAGGTTCCCTCATGTAGTTCGAGAGGGAGTTGCAAACAGCCTCCAATTCCAGCTTTGTATGATCCTTCGGCAGAATCATCCAATGCCTGATCGTTTTCAAGATATTCCACCCACCTACTTGATTGTAGACCAAATGATGTTACTGAAAATCATACTATTTCTAAATTTCCACAAACACCACATAGCGGCAGTACAAACAATATTGATGGCAGAATTCTTATTATTAGAAACCCAAAATCTAGCTACAAATTCATAATTTGTACCTAAAGGTTTCTTAAAAAGGTCACTAATCATAGACCAAACTGCTCTGGCAACTATGCAGGCATGAAACAAATGATGAACAGATTCATCCTCTCTGAAGAAAACAGTCCAGAAGTTTAATGATATGCCTCTTCCTAAGATTATCTGTAGCCATAAGTTTATTATGGGAGAGTAACCATAGGAAGATATGAATTTTAGGAGGCACAACTAATTTCCAGATAGCAGGGAGATAAACATGCTGCACACCTCTAAAGTTGATTACATGATAAAGAGAGCTAGTACTATATTGACCTTTGTTTCTAATTGCGAAACTAAAGAATTAGTGTCATCCTGGAAAGATATACTACTGGCTATATCAACAAGTTGAAACAATTGCTCCATCATCCAGTCATTAAAGATCCTTCCAAATGTAAAACTTCAACTGATTACCATCCCAAGCATGCTTTACAGTTTAGAGGGCTCATTACATATATAGTGTAAAGATCCCAACACTGAACAACTAAAGGGGAAGTACCAAACCAAGTATCTTTCCAAAATCTAACTTTAGCCCCATCTCAATCTGCCATCTATGTCCAAATTTAATGGATTTAATGACAGTTTAGACCCCCTTCCAGAATCTGGAGACATTTAGGCTAGAGCTAGTGAAAATATTAGGATGACTTTGTTGGTATCTTGCTTGATGACCACCCGCAGCTCAAGAAACGTGTCGACCCGCGGCTCAAGAAATGCATCGACCTGCTGGATGCTTTGGTCAGGACGACCCTTAAGTGCGCAAGCACAATCAGATCATGATATGCTTTCAGGCTAGTCCTTGTTCCTCTTCTAGTTTGCCAGTGGTAGTTGTTTGCAGTTGAGTGTCACTGAGCACGCATGTAAATTTGGAGGCTGGGAGAAGAATTCACCATGTCAATATCATCACTAGTTGAGAACAACAGTACACACTGAAATCTGGAGTATAATACTTATGCTGTGTTTGCAAGTCAACGAAGAGGCCCGCTCCGTTCGCAAATTTGGATTTTGTCTTTTTTTTCCCTTGCCCGTGGCATGGCTGCTCTTGAGAAAATCTGAGGAAGAATCTAGAAATCAAAATAGTTGATGTGATGTTTTGCTGGATCAGGTTGTAGATAGAGGAAATGATGACATCGTGGAATCTAAACTGCATAGAAGCAGCACCCTAGCTTTTCGTTTTCTAGATGATGAGTTAACAAGTTCTTTTTTTTTGAAAAATCACCGCGGGGGGGGGGGGGGGGGGGGGGGGGAGTTCCCCACCTGAATATAATTCCCAATTTTGCAATCCATCGTTCCACTGATTACAAAGGTGAATTACATAAGCACGTGTAAACGTGATGAGAGATAGGAACGCCAAGAAGAAGCGGCCTGTTTCTGCTCTGGTTTCTTCATCCTGTGAGTCCAGAGCATGAGGTCTTCGAGGATTTGCTTGAGAGTGAAGACACTCTGGTGGTTTTCCTGCCGGAAAGTCATTGCGTTTCTGGAGCACCAGATTTTCCACAGTATGATCAGTAGTATGGAGTGCCAGATCACAGCATGAACTTGGGGAGGCAGACTGCAGTCCCATAGTTCATCTATGCACTGTGGTGGGCGGAGCCCAATCCTTTGCCAGATTCGCTGCGCGAGCGGACAGGCTAGAAAGATGTGCGTGGTAGTTTCACCATCTGAGCCACATCTTGGGCAGGTTTTGCACCCTCGTTAGAAATGGTGCAGTTCCTCCATAATCTGGTGAAACACCATCCTACCGCTGCACCATTTCAATTCAAACTCTGCGAAGTATTCATCCATTCCAGAGAAGCTTCAATTCATATTTCATTGCTATTTGGATCCCAGAGCATGTAACACCGGTATCGTCAGTGATGATGCTACCATTTGACCTGGTATAGCTCTGTGGGCCAGCTACTGGTATTCCGTAGAATCTGATTATTGTTGTGGAGGTGCTTGGAGGTAATGAATATATGTTCTGTACACATGTCGGATTGTAAAAAGGTGTGCATGATGAGTGAGCAAATGGTTCAGGCTGTTTGCTGCACACAGGTCGGCTTTGCTCAGGGTAAGCAAGTCACCGCTAGTAAGGCCAAGAGGCCAAAGACCAGCTAACCAAAACCTGTGCAGGCAAGCACCAAGCAGAAGAGAATACCATGATATATATTCTGATGCTTGGTGACCCCCCTTCCTCTCGCTCTCTCGCCCCCACACACTTGAGAAGATGTGCTCACATACACGCACACCGTCCATGATGTTTTAGATATAGACATGTTTTACACCGTGCAGCTTTGATCATTAAGTTACATATATAAACATGTTAGCGAAAAACTAATTAACTATTGATAGTATGCTAATTCATGGAGGAAAGATTGTGACTAATAGTTTTCCATTTGTAAACTTACATACCAAGCTACTCCCTCCATATCAAAATATAAGACTTTCTTTTGACACTGCAGTGTCACAAAACGTCTTTTATTTTGATTCAAGGGAATATATATTTGATTTTCTTTCTCTTCTATTCTACTACACATGTATATATGTAGTCTGTGAGTATGTATGTGGTGCTGGCGTGGCATTTGAGACTGAAGTGGTAATAATCCTGTGCATCTCGATCGTCTCGCTTTTTCGAGTAAAGCAGGGCCATGATTGCTCCCGGAATCTCTCTATCCCGCGCGCGCGGCGACTAAAGGTTTTCCAAGAAACATTCGCTTGTGGCTGGGTGAATTCGCTGTCGCCTCTGTGCTCCCTGGCTGCATTCCCGGGCCGCTTTGCATATGCCGTAAGCAACGAGCAGGCACAAGCAAGGCATCTATATATGGATAGATATCGGCGAATGGAACTGCATGCGCAGCAACAGTCTAATGATTAGGAACAATTAATCTCACACACACACACAGGAGTTCACTCAAAAGTTGTGAACGTACAAATGAAGCCAAACTGGAATTTTCTCTTTCTTTTACTGAAAAAGGAAAATCGGATATTGGTCCTCAGCCCAAACACACGCGCACATGTACACGTTTGTGCCCACTTATCTCCCTTTTCTGAGTCTGAGCGGCGGCTTACCGCTCCTCTTCCACATGACTAAACCCTCGGGTTGGCGAAGGTTTTTCTTAAGGAGAAAAAAAAAGAAAAATCCTTGAGGACTCGTGATTGTTCTTTGCTCCAATAATACTTCCATTTTTTTAATTTTTTTTCAGGCCTGTTTTTTAACCTGCAAAGGAAGTAAACATCAAATAAAAGAATTTGATTAGATGAGATGACATACAGCACCAGACCAGTTTGTCACTGTCAGGTGTAAATATGTGCCATCATCGCAAAAAGAAAAGTTGTCAATGTGTGCACTCGTCGCAAACAAGAAGTGTAAATGTGCCGTGGGATGGGTTGAATTCACAGGAGATGAGCTTACCATAGTATGATTTGGGCGCATTGCAGCGGAAGCACTCGGTTCTGTTGGCGTAGTTTTGCACGTTACAATCCAGTCTGCATCGCCAAAACCCGTGGTTAATTTTCTTTCTTTTCAGGCCTGTTTGCATGCATGCATGCATGCATGCACATTCCTTGGAAAGCTAGCTTTAATCTAACCGATTAGCTACGTAGATAGGGGGCCGGAGGCAGACGAACCTGGGGCAGATCCAGTCGCCGGCCTTCCAGCCGGCCTGGCCGGCGGCGTTGAACCCCCAGTTGTGCGCCACGGCAGCGGAGTCTGTCTTTGCGGCGCTGCACTTGAAGCAGCTGGCGCGATTGGCGTAGTTGTTGACGCCGCAGCAGCCGCAGTACCAATCGCCGGGCTTGACTTCCCAGCTGCCGCCCATGGCCGCGTAGTCCGGCCGCTCGGCGCCCAGCTTAGCCTCGCCGCATCGCTGGCAAGCGTCCCGTTTGCAGAAGTTGAGGTACTGGCACGACCTGCAACTCCAGTCGCCCGGCTTCCTGCTCATCATCACCTTCTCCATCGCTGTTAATAATCAGAAACTAATGGATCCTTGTATCTTTCTATCTATCTATCTATCTATCTATCAGACCGGTCAATCTAGCGTACGTGTGTCTGGTCTAGCTATCAATCTAACCCAAGGAGAAGGTGATGAGAGGCAACTTAGCTTGTGTTGTGTTGGATGGCTAGGTTGGTTTGGAGATGGGAGGTGGAGTGGTCTTTTATATACGGTTTGGTGCTGCACCAGGAGGAGAGGCCGGAGAGGCCGGGGAGGAGTGGAGTAGAGCTGGCTAGCTTAGGCCAGTTAGTTGGGGCCCAAGTAAAGCCGGACGGAAAGGTGGATGCATTATTGTTTCTTCTTGCTCCACCTCCACCTCCACCTCCATGCAGATGCAGGGCAGGCTGAGTGAGTGAGTGAGTGTGTGTGTAGCTCAGTAGCCGTCTGTCTGGCTCATGCATCATGCATCCCCCCTTTTTCTATTTCTTGCAGCAACTGGGGAATCCCCACGATTGATGGGCCTCTCCATGCTATGCAAGCTAGAGATCACTGTGCTGTGTGAGCGGGAAGTTCCCGCCTCCTCCGGTCTCCAGCTTCATCACGCAATCTCTCGTCTTCTCTTTCCTTAGTTTTTTTCTTTTGTGCTACTCAGTTTTCCTTCATTTGCGAAAAGGACAAAGGACTTATATTAAATAGTACAAGCACTTTCAAAAACACTTACAAAAATTGAAACAAACATCCAAATTTTGGGGTGCCGAAGTCTTCTTCCATCTGCATCCACCCACAGTGCACCTTGAGCAAAACTCGTGGCAACCTCTAAATCTCCGTCTCAACGGAACAAACTTTTTAAAACCCAAGAGTTTGTGGAAGCAGCGTCCGAGAAGTTGTTGATGTAAAGCAGAAGACGTCGACGACCGCGTTATGTGTAGCAAATCGACGCCCTGAAGAAGCAAACGCCGGACAAGTCCTATAGAACGGCTCAATTCCGACCGAACGGAGTCGGGGAACACAAATATCACACGCTCCGCAACAGGCCGACAATGGCTAACCTTCGTAGTTGGTCAAGCTATTAAAAGTTTAGTCTTCACTCATAAGTATTTAGATTCTTAGCTGAAATAAATAGTATAGTATGAAGGAATGCAAAAAAATCTGTAGATCTTCAGGAGGGTGTATATATGAGAGTATTGTGCACAATCTGAGATTTAACATTATTTCATAAACATATTTAGGCATGAATGGCAAGGATTACACGAGATTGGGGAGAAAGGTGCGGGGCCTGTCTGGTAACTGTAATCTACTCCCTCCATCCGGAAAAACTTGTCCCAAGCTTGTCCCTCAAATGAATGTATTTAGCACTAACAATGTTAGATACATTCATTTGAGAGACAAGCTTTTTTGAACGGAGGGAGTAGTACTATTTCAGTCGGGAGTGTGGCAAACAAAGAAACACATCAAAAGTGCACTTCTAATCCCGAGCTCAAATGCTCCTTCAGGAACAGTACCATTAAACAAATTAAAAAATCTGACTTTTTTTTGGCTACAAACATTGCTTAGTTTCCTTCGTGCATATTTTAGTCGTGAAACCATGTTCATGGAGGTCTTGTCAAAAATAACAAAATCAGCACTCCAACACGCTTTAAAAATTAGTCTTTTTGGAGTAATGACTTTGTTTTCTCTTGCCCAGAGCATTAAATATGTTTTTTCATTGCGTATTTTTCCACATAAGTAGAATATTCAACAGTGGTTGTTACCGGAATTTTTTTTGCAAAATGTTTTTTCTTTTTCAATTTTAGTGTTCACGAGGGTGCATTTGAGACGGGAGCAGAAACTCCACGTCCAAAACACATTCACTATTTGAATATGATAAATAGACATGCACACATTTTTACAGCACAACTAGCTAGTTGGTTGAGTTTATAAGTTTATTGTAGGTATATTCCCTTAGATGGAACAAATAGTGTAGTGCAATAACATAAAAAAGTATAGTGACTACCAGAAAGGTGTATGATGTGGGTGAAGTATTGTAGTGCAATATTGAGGTTTAGCATTTTATGAACATGAATGTTTTGGCTCAGGCCTCGACAGATTTTGAAAGTTATTTTACGTGAAATTACTAATATTTCAAATAATTTTGACCAAAATTGAATTTTGATTGAATTTAAGCTAAAATTTTGATATAAAAATATTTCATAGCAGCGAAAATTTCAGCAAGACTTTGTTAAATTTTTAAGCTAAGACTCCCCAAGTTTCAAGTTCTCCAAACAACCTCTGTAGGAATTGTTCTATTTCTGTATTCATGACTTCATAGTTTTGTGCTGAAAGTTGATATCATCGTACAAGTTAAGTGTTGGTATTATATAATTTGAAAACGATTTCTCAGTTTGGAAGTCATAATTTCAAAGTTGAAAACCGCGATGCTTGAGCTTAAGGTTCTAGGCTTTGTACTTGAAAGCCTTCTTCGTTTCTCAAAGTTGAAAGTTTTAGATTCCTGACTACAAACTCGTGATTTCCTGTTTGAAAGCTTTTGTCAAGACACCCGATGAAAGTGTCACTAGAAGCTTTCACCCTGCTGAAATTAGTAAAGCTTTTATTTCCCATTGAAAACCCCTTTTTTCGCGGATATGGCATGGGTGGTACCTCTTTGAGAAGTAAATTGCTCAAAACCATCATACTTCAAAACTACTTTTTTTGCCAAAAATAACAGAAGACTACCACCTCCACAACAAATGAGTAACAAATCGCACTAGTTGAAAACTGAGCCACGTCTAACAGCGGAATTGACGGGTGGGACCTGTCCGTCGGGTTGATCTGGTGAAGACTAATCCTAGTCAATGTATTGACCCGCTGAGGTGGATGGGGTCCCACATGTCAGCCACACATTTTATTTCCCCCTCTTCCTTTTCTTTCGCTCACCGCCCTTCCTGGTCGACGGTCGGCCGAGCCCTAACCGTGCCCGTGCTTGCGGCGCCCGTCGGGAGGCCCTAGCTGCGCCCGTGCTGGCGGCCATGACCTTGGCCGGCAAGGAGCGAGGTCGAAAATGCGGATTGCCCAGAACAAGAGAGAGTCAAGGGAATAGAGGGGGAGCAAGCCAGCTTGATGAGGCCGGGAAGGGTGGCAGTGGGGCGTCCCTCCCGTCGTGTCTGTTGACGGCGAAGGCAGCTGGGGGAGGCCGGCGTCGGGAGGGAAGACGACTAGGGGAGGCCGACGTCAGGAGGGAAGGCGGCTTCACTAGGGGAGGCCGACATCGGGAGGGAAGGCGGCTGAGGGAGCTGGGTCAGGGCTGGGGCGTGGAGAGGAGGCAGCGTGGAAGGTAGCTGCAGGGGCTGCGTGGGTTTGTGGCGCAGGCGCCCGGCATACCGGCGCGGAGGCAGAGTCACCAGCGAGGTAGAGGGCTCGGATTGGAGCAGCGAGCACGGATCTGAGGTGCGGAAGGCAGAGGCGGCTCAATTCTTGCAGGATCCAGGCGAGGGCATGGTAACTGTGGCGCCTGGAAGGCTTGTCGGGGTCACCACGGAGGGGAGGAGAGAGAGGGGGGAGGGGGGAATAGAGATGTCAGGAGGAAGAAGGAGGTATGGAGCTGACATGTGGGACCCTTGGCCACCTCAGCGTATTGTCCACATAGATATGCTACGTGGACCCGACAGGTGAGCCAGCCATGTCAGTTTTTTGGTTAGTCATGGCTCAAGTCTGGACCAGTGCGATTTGTTATCCGCTTGGCGCATAAACGGTGGTCTTGTGTTGTTTTTGACAAAAGCGTGGTTTTTTTACATGAAAACGGTAGAAGTGGTTTTTGACAAAAGCGTGGTTCTTTTTACCCGAAAACCGTAGAACAATCGTACTACGGTATATATATATTAAAAGTAAAAAAAAGTACAAATTACATGAAACCCAGAGGGCTAGCCAATGCCAGTTTTAGGAAACATGTCATCGTGGTAAAGAAGTATCCTAGCCATAAATAGGATGGTTTTGAGCAATTTACTCCACTTTGGGCGACATTGCCGGTAGTACAGTGGTGAGGGAAGGGGAAGAAACTACATTTGGCATAGCGGTAGTTTACTTACGTACTCCCTCCGTTTTTAATTATTTGCGTTTCTAGAGATTTCAACAAATGACTACATATGAAACAAAATGAGTGAATCTACACTCTAAAATATGTCTATATACATCTATATGTGGTAGTCCATTTAAAATCTCTAAAAAAACAAATATTTAGGAACAAAGGGAGTATTTCTTAAGGAAAGTGGTCATCATTTCTTAACACCTTGTTACACAAACTCCATACAGTTTTTCTAACTGATAACTTTAACTAAACTAAGTTTGTGCAATCGTATATTCGTATTCTGCCAGTTTCAACACGCAGGATGGGACTGCACCGACACACACCTGAACAAGACCCATTCTTACTAATCTTTGTTAAACTATGAGCCACTTCATTAGCATTTATGCTAATATTAAAAATCCTAAAATCGGCAGAGATCCATAGCCACCATCTTGAAGCCCATGTTTCTTATGTAAAGGCAGTACGACGTTTCCAAAATAATAGGCAGCTGAAACTCGGGTCGATACAAAATCCTCGGATTGCACGCATGAAGCTCCTCCTCCACTCATGTGCCCTTATGGTGGGTTCCGGTGGCTCCTGACAGTCGCATCGTCGCCAGTCAACTAGCTCATAGGAACACATCTTTTCCCATTAGAACTGTGTGTGGGCAATGGACAATGGATGGAATGCCAAACATTCAGGCTGAAGAGGTTCTGAGATGTGATGTTCCATGGTCCTTGTGCACGAGGATTCATATTCGTTGCCGAGTGGTCTAGAACACGACGCATGTGGGTGTTTGTCTATGTTCGGCATTGTCAAGGATTGAAGGAGTGAAGGGGGTCGTCCAGCGGTTGCAACAACACTTCGTGGTTGTGTTTGATGGTGCTACTTCAGTACCGGGACTGGAGTTTCAGGGTGAAAACCCATGGTGTGTCCTTCACCGGTCATACCTGGCAATGGCGGTATTTCGATATCGTTACCTTGTTGAAGGCATTGCATGATGTTGCTCAGTTCTTCTCTGAGGGTGAAAACTCAGGATTTAGTATTTGACTGAATTCGGCAACGGTGACACTTGTGTGTCTTTATCTTCTTGAAGACTTTGCTTTTGGAGAACCTACTCGCAGCCCGTGTGTTGTCACGGTAGTGCTTGGTACCATTGTTAGTTACGGCGTGTCTTAGATCTTTTTTTTTCTTTTGTTATTTTTTCTTTCTTCTTTTTGGCTGTGTACATCCTTGATGCCTCGAGTTGGTCGTGGCATTGAGTTGTTGCAGAGGTCGAGTGTACTTGATATCATCTTGATATTAATATATTACCCTTTGTCAAAAAACTCATGTGCAGATTGGGACAACAGCCCCAACAGATTTTCAGACCCGGCACCACTCCACCAGTTGAGCCTAAAGATGAGCAAGGATCGAAGCTAGCATCAAAATTTACCTAAGCTAGTCATAGTGAGCAGTAACTTAAACTAGTAACATATAGACTCGTAACATATGCATGTTACTAGTCTATGTTACGACCATCATAATGGATAGTAATATAAATGGTGTCATACAAGCCTTCATTTATTATGTTGTAGACTCATTTTGCATTGGGTTGCGTTATGTTACGGTAACATATTATGTTACTACGAACACCTCTGTCCTCATTAACTCCATGCCACATAAGCATATATGTCTTGGGGTGCGTTATGGTTACTACCAAGTTACTCCCACTATGACTAGTCTAAGGCTGGTCGTAATGGTATCATAGCTAGTATCATGCATGTCAACTAGATAATTTTGATGATGTGTCACAGAAATAAATGAAGTGAGTGTTGAGTATCATATCATAGTACCGTATCATAATAAATGCTATGATGATATGTGTCATGCATGATAATAAATAAAATACTACGTGATACTATGCATTAGGGAGGTAGTATTATACACTAGTATCATGCGTATGATACTAGTATATGATCCTCCCATTACAACCAGCCTAATTCGATCAGGTTTGAGGAGGCTTCCATATTGCAGCCGATCTTGCATGAGTCTGTATACCACTCCGCACTCTTATAGGCTTTCTATTTCTCTCAACTTTCATGGAGAATGCTTTTTACAGCTGTCAATTTAGATCGTAACTCAAAATGTTTATTGACATACATCATAATTATTCATGCTCGTATTTCATCACATAATGTATAGCTGACAATGTTTTGGTTTCGAATGAATATACATACTTGATACGTAGTAGTACATTTTATTTGTTTCTAATATCGCGCACGCACTTTTGAGCATTATCATTTGTTTTTAACACTTACTCCCTCTGATCCATGTTAATTATCATCGACAATTAATACATATCGGAGGGAGTGGTTAAGTATATTGTTAGAGTTGTGTCGAATATAGTGTATAAGGTAGGTTATAGTCGGACTTGTAGTTGTATCGTGTTTAAATAGGATGTGGAGTCGTGTCCTAGTAGGACACTTGTATCCTAGGCCTCTCTCATATAGCGGGGTAGACACACGATGTAACCTATGCCAACATAATAGCACCGGAACGCAGGGGAAGCCGGCGGCATGTGCCGGTGTCCAGGGCGACCGGGTGCGGTATCGTGACCGTGTCATGGGGAGGGGCTAGCGCCCATAGTCAGGCCCGGGGATGTAGCCATATCGGTGAACCTCGTTAACAAATTTCGGTGTCGTGCTCGTGTGATTGCTTGGTCCTCGGATGATCGACGGTATGCCTCGGATTTATTCTAACAAGTGGTATCATGAGCTAGGTTGTTCGAAGGCTGCGGATTGTTGATTTAGAGGAAGGATTGAGTTGAGATGCAGCCGACTGTGGTGTGGTTCTCTGCGAGATCGGAAAAAGCAAATCAGAGAGAGATACATGTGCAAGCAACAGACGTGACGTGCGGCGGCTGATCGGTGGATTGACCGGGCGAGCGTACAACAGCGAAACAAGCAGATTGGATCGGGCGTGCGCTAAGCCAACGGCGGCAGCGGCGAATTCCATGTACGCGTGGGTGTGGACCAAGGTGTTGGCGAGGTGCTACGTGCCCAGACAAGCCTAGTCGCAGGAGGCCATAGGCGTGCAGGAACAGGAAGCCGCGAGTTGAGCAGCTAGGCAGGCGTGCGGGAGGTCCGTCAGGAGCATCATGGATTTCGTGACACGTTAAGCTACAAGGCAAGTTGAGGATTTGTTACGAAAAAAAAAGGGACCGAGTCCCTGGAGGATTAAGCGTCCTCGTGTTCAGAGCCGGACATATGCAGCCGCAAGGCAGGCACATCCATCGGAAGTAGAAATACTTGGGCAAGCAAAAGAAGCATTGGAAATTTTGTGCCAAGTGAGCCACGTCACGTGAGAAGACCAGATTTTTTTTTGTTGGAATTGCTATTAGTACACGGCTGTTTGTGTACTTGGGCATCACGGTAGTAGCTCGGTTATCTATTCACAGGTCAGTCGTACAAAGAATCTGGCACCAAGGGGTATCAGGTTTGAGGTGAAGAAGTTCAACGGAACTGAAAATCTTGGGTTACGGCAGATATGGGTGAAAGATTGTTGGCACAACAGAGATGCTTGCAGGCGTTGCGGAAAGTCATGTCAGTTAAGATGGAAGTGGGAGCCTTGAGCGTGTCATGCAGTTGGACAAGGTTTGGCTGGGTCGGACTAGACAGTCTGACGGATCGACGTAAGTCGGTTGGTACAGAAGACGGCGGTGGAATCGGCGACGACGACATGGGAGCGTGATGCTAATGGTGACCGACTTTTGGGCGTGGAAACACGTGGTGCACATGCCCGAGGCTTGTGCGACTTCGACAAGACTATGGCGTGGGATTGATTCAAGGTGGTGTATACACGGAGCTTGAAGTCGATGAGGCGCAGGGGTGGACTGATCATCTACCATGGAGTCATGTTGAAGGTGGAGCTGGATTGAGGGGCTACGGTGTAAGGATCCAGAGAATCGAAGCCTATTCAGCAAGCGAAAAAAAGCGAGGGACACGTAGTTCGGACTGGAGCCCAGTGGTCTGATGGAAGCGTGAAACTCGTCATCGGTCGGTGATGATCGATGGTACTCTGCGGTGGAGGTTGAGTGGTGTGGGTTTGCGATCCTTGAGACTCGACTAGAACAGCGGAGGCTCGACGCGTTAATAGCGGCGAGGTGTGCGGTATGCACGGGACATGGAGACGGGCCAGGGCTCTGGTGGTCATACATGTGGTGAGACAACTGCGAATTTGACTCGGGATGACTACAAGCAATGGTGAAAATTCTTCAAGTTTCAGACAGGCGGTCAAGAAAGGAGCGGTGATGTTGAGTTCAGGTAACTCTTATGTGTGACACCCAATATGTGAGTTGTTCACTTTCACACAGGTCAGTGATCGGTGTGTGATGGCGTTGGACGGATACTCTGAAAGTTGAGAGCACAAACTAGAGTAACAAGGAACTTAATTTTGCTCGAGTGTTGACTGTGGTCAAGAAAAGAAGGAACTACAAGTTGCAGGTGGAGTCACATGGAGTCTTTGGAGTAGCAGTGGTGCTCATGGGATAAGTTCAAGTCCAATGTACATGGAAGTTTGACGCATGGACGAACTCAAGGTGGTGGAGAATATTCGCCAAGGTGGAGTTTGTTAGAGTTGTGTCGAATATAGTGTATAAGGTAGGTTATAGTTGGACTTGTAGTTGTATCGTGTTTACATAGGATGTGGAGTCGTGTCCTAGTAGGACACTTGTATCCTAGGCCTCTCTTATATAGCGGGGGTAGACACACGATGTAACCTATGCCAACATAATAGCACCGGAACGCAGGGGAAGCCGGCGGCATGTGCCAGTGTCCAGGGCGACCGGGTGCGGTATTGTGACGGTGTCATGGGAAGGAGCGCCCATAGTCAGGCCCCGGGGATGTAGCCATATCGGTGAACCTCGTTAACAAATCTCGGTGTCGTGCTCGTGTGATTGCTTGATCCTCGGATGATCGACGGTATGCCTCGAATTTATTCTAACATATATTAATAGCATGTTCATAACCTCCAAGCTTCACATCTAACCATTAGCCATACGAGGACGGTAGAGGCTGAAATGTAGATGTGTTAGAGCTTACGCATGTGGTGCAGCACAACATTTGATGCTCAAAGCTAGGCCTGAGATGATGAGCCCCGCCTCAAATTATACCCGTGGGGGCTTGCTTTATGTGATTCCCACAACTCCATATCTCATACCCTTTCCAAGAAAGGCCCCCCTGATCCTGATGGCGAAGCTCTTCTAGCGTCAAAATGTTGTAAGACGGGAAAGCTAGCTAGGCTAGACTATGCAAGGAAGGTCTTATGTGGGGGTTGCATATTCTCTCTGGCCACAATTATGGATGCAGGTCCATCCCCAAGGTTTTGATGCCCCTCCCCCCATCTTGTTATGTCCACACAATCTCACAGGATATAGGTAATACTCTTATTGAGATGTATGCATATTGAGCGCCCACATGTATTGTTAGATGCATGATATTTTGTTATGCATCGTGTTGCACTTAGATCCATGGATTAATATATTGTTATGAAGTGGACTAGACAATATATACTCCAATTATTGCTGAATTATACACCGTTTATTTCATATTCCTCACAAACAAGCTGACACAAAAATGTTAATCATAGAGTTATTGGTCCCATTCGTATTTTGTGCCAAATTTTAATCATAGAGTTCAGTTAACTAAGAAAAATATTAATGCATGTCACGAAAAATTATATCGTGGGACTCATATTTGAACATGGATTCCGATGAAATTTTCTACATTTAACTTATATTTTACTCCCTCCGTAAACTAATATAAGAACAAATAGTGATCTAAACGCTTTTATTTTAGTTTACAGAGAGAGTATTAGTTAAATCATGGTCAAAATATGATCCTAAATACAAGGGCGAACGTATGTATATAGACCGCGTGATGTGAATTAATTCATGCATATCGATCTGTCACTTTGGTTAAAGCGCTTCTGCAGCAACTCCCATTCGTTTCGCCCACTCGTTCGCCCATGTACACACTGGCATCTCTACATGTCACGATGCCTTGGGCGTGTACGTGTAAGGGAATCAAATCTTTCATCTCCCCCTGTCGGAAGGAAGAGATAGATCGATGCATCCATCTCCATCTCGTTTTCTCTTTGAGTGCCAATTTGGTTTGCCCCTGCTCCCTGATTTAAAGCTTCAATTCCGAAAATGCCACTTCAGGCTTGATTTTGACTGCGCGCTTGTTTCCTCTGGTTCCCTAGTGCCATATGCATTGGATTCTCTTTGCGGCCGGGCAGTCTGAAAAGATCTTTGAGATGGGTGAGAATAGATAACTAAAGGAAGTTGTTGATATCGGATTGGACATTCTCTTCTGAGGACAGGATTCTAAAGTTCAATGTGTATTATATTGGATGTCCCTCTTGGCAGAAGATTTATACAGACTTATATATAAACTAGATGACCCGGGTGTTGCTGCCGGAACTTTGTTAAAATAAATGCACAAATAGTTGCTACAAAATAACTAAAACTAATATAACGCAAATATATGTTTAAAAATAATTAAAAAATATGAAGCGTATAGAAAGAGATTTTAAAAACAATTGTTGTCAAATAATGTCAAAATGTGAAGGATGCATTACATAAGTATATGGAGTTGCTCAACACATATGCTTTCAATACAAAATGGAATGGAATATAATAATTTAGGACTAACATGCATGTATTGCTGATGTGACAGCACCGCATGCACAAACAGATAACGTTGCATAAACTAATTAATGCAAAAGGTGTAATTTGTAGCTAACATGCATGACTCTGCTTATGTGCCATATATTTGCATGTCTAGCAAAAATAGGTAGTGGGTTATAGAAATTCAGAAGGTGTAACTTGCAGGAGTAACTTACATGCATGACTTGCAAATGTGACATCTTTGCATGTCTAGCAAAAATAGATCGTGTAATCTAGATATTTAGAAATAGAACATTGGCTAGCTACCCGGTGGCCGTAGGTGAAAACTTTGTTAGTTTTACGTTCTGCATCAATTTGCATGTCTATTTATGGATTAAAAAAAATGGAACTTTTAAAACACAGTCGGCTCCGCGTCTATGAATTCGAGTGTCTAACAATGGTGAGCCGCGACGGATAATGCATGATGATGTGGTTTGTCGTGCTTAGAACAACTCTAGAGTCGTCGTATTTGACCGAATGCTATAGTAACCATCTGTACGATGTTCTTGAACAAAAAGATCAGTCTAGCAGAGTCGCCACCTCGCGCTCCGCTGAAGCGCACTGCAAAAATCATCCCGAAGTCTACCTATTGAAAGGTGGTGGGGGAATATAGAGCTATTGATCCACCAAATCTTGGCACTAGGGAAATTTGAAGACGTGCCCGCTCTCCCGACCGCCAACACGCACATTGTCATGCCACTCTCGTTACATGGCACTTTTCCTCGCCGCTAATCCTTTCCCGGCCCTAGCACACCTCGCCGCAGCCTCGCTTCTACTTTCAGCTGTCCGGCCGACTACCACCTTGGCACCACGTGAGCTCTATATGGTATGTCTCTGGCATCATTCCTCATTTCCCTGCTCACACGCCGACAATGCACCATCGCCAACTGTCCCGTGTGACAACCATGACACATCTCGCCATCTGGTCTCAACATATTCGATAATTTCCCCAAGGTATATATTTGACACAAATTTCTATATGTTTACTTGTCTAACCTCTCATATATTCGTGTAGATGACATAGGATTCACAATATCTATAGATGATCGGCGGTAGACAAAGAAAATGATTTGTTGGATTCACAATACTTATAGATATAAGTGCATTTCCAATGGCATCCCTCAAACTGCTCGCAAACGTCTGGACCACTCAGTTTAGAAGCTTTTTGCCATCCAACATGGTGCCGCCACTGTCCATCAATGCGTCCGTGCCTACGAATTCCAACAAACTGGCCACAAGTTGGCGAGAGATTTGCGGTAGTTCGGACCTCCGCCACATAGGACTCCGACACCCCCGACCCACTCAAATCCCCTCTCCCGGACCACTTTTCCCCCACTCAATCCCTTCTCGCTTTGCTCTGTGTCCGCACCCTCCTAGTCCTATGTCCCACTATACTACTCCGCTCACCTCCCAGACCTTCTCGGGCATCTGCCCCAACGCGCCTGCTCGCCTTGGACTACGGCGCCATCCACCCCGAGTCCGTCCGCAACCATGTATCTGACGCCCCCTAGGAACGCCCATGCCAGATACCACGCGCCGCAAGTGTTTCTGCCAAATGTCATTTGATCTTTTTTAACATTACCATTGTTTGTTTAGAGAAAACACGATGGCTGGGTAATCGGTGATGGAGGATGAGTTGTTGTGCCATGCATGGTTAGCCAGAAGTGCGGACTTTGTAGGCATGGAGCAATGGGGCACGGTGTTTGGCTATATGTGCAATCTTGGTTTCATGATAAAAATCATTTCGCGCCTTACAACTTACACGTGATACATGATCGCAATGTGAAGTTGCTAGCCCATCATTGGTGCATCAACTCAAATTCCGTCATGAAGTATTGTTGTGCGATTGCACAAGTGGACAGAAGGTGGTATCGTACTTTTTTACTTCTTGTTCTAAATGTTGATCAATCCATTAATTCACTCAACGTTTCAACTTGAAACTCACCATGTTGTATAGCTCGGATGCGCTATCGTGTTGTACCAAACAAGGGATGTCGGGCAACATTGTTGGATGTTTCTCAAGGGGTACAACGTCTGATGACCAACATTTGTGGACGCTGGTGCATTATTAGACTTGGGTAACGTTGAATTTCTATCATGAATTTAAAAGCTGGTTGTACATCCGATTACTTCGGTCATAATATTTATTTTTGAACTATTGGTATACTAGAATATTTACAGTTTATTTATGGATGAATTATTCTATTGCTATTTCTTTAATTATTTTGAGAGCTCTGGGCATAGGAAAGTAAATAAACAGAGATAAACATTTGATAAATGGGATTAGATGATGGGCTTCGTATTCATGTCTCCGGACGAATAGGGCATGTTGGTTGCCCACGAAAGCTCAACCAGGCCCGCTATATGCAACATCTTTCGGTGTTGGGTTGTTTGGTTAGATGCAAACACTGTTGGGTCTGCATAGCACGGTTCTTAAGGCGCCTCGGGCCTGTATCGCTAGAATTCTCAATCTCTCATTTCCAGTGAGTCAGGCCTGAGGGACGCCGTGGAGTCCACATGGGTGCCTCTCACATGTGTGTACGTGGTTTGTAGGTATTTTCTTCTAAGCACCTCTTTAATCATACCCATCCCTTCTACACAACCGTGTTTTGATTCGCGATAAGTTGTGCACGAAAAATATACACCTCGATATTCTGATTCCATTCAGGCGATCCGATCGTAGTTTGGTTCACTCTATATGTTGAATTTTGTGTTCATATTTGAAGCTTTGTTGGACGAATTTTGACAAATTCTTACACGCGATCGACCATCTGAAGTTCCCTTTGAGGAGTAGTTTCACCTCGCTGCTTGACACGGCTTTTGTGTTGTGTGTTTTCTGTTTCACTAATCATAGACGAGTAGATCTACATGTGGCTAGTGTGTTGCAGTCGGTGTAGGTTAGGAAGCAACCCTCGCTCCTCCAGACACCGGCGCGCCTGCTCGCGCTGCAGACGGTGAGCTTCTTGGCGGCCGAGCGAGGCACGCCAAGCAGTCTCTCGGTGCTTGGTCGCCTAGGCAGAGGACGCCGGTGAATGCCCCGCCACTGTCGGACTGTAGGGGCGTGAATCCCGTTGGTGCAACGACTCCGGGCAGCACGGCCAGGAGCGGCAGGAGGACAAAGAAGAGGAGGGCAGCGAGGATGGTTATGGTGGTGGGCGCGTAGGCGGGGCCATGGACGTGCGTGACAGCCCTCGCGCCGGCGGTGACAGTGATAGTGAGCCAGTGGAGGAGGAGTCACCATAGATCAGACTCGGCTCCGGTCGTAGTAGCAGTGAACATTCGATTTTAACCTCTCTGTTCAGTGCAGTTGTTAACTCCTAATCATCATGCATGTATGAACCAAACACGAGGTAGGAAATGCTTCCATGATGCAGCAACATATATGCAGGTAACCAATCAATATGCAAATGTTGTATTTTGACTTGTATCTTCCCAACCAGCCTCTACTCAACCTTGCCTTTTTTTGATTCAATCTCCAAAAAATGGTGCAGGTAACGCGCCCAATGTGAATTCGATTTATGGCAAGGGGTTGGAGATGCCCTAAAAACTATGCTGCACCAGGGCAAAGGCTCAGACAAGGTGCGCCACCTGTCGAATTCCTAGTAGCATTTCGTGCATATTCCCACTTCACGCATGTGGGGCTATATATGCATCCTTAGAAAGAGAGAGATAGGGGAAACTAAAATATTTTATTTATGGTTCATCATAGGTATGGGGGCGTGTGGGTTTTGCACTTTTGCAGCGCATGTGATGCGGCTGATCGATCGTGCATGGAAAGCACAAAGGGGAACCGAATAGCTTGTTTATGCCCCCCGCAAAAAAAAGCTTGTTTATGGAAAGCAGTGTGTTTATGTTATTATGTCCAAATTTGAGATTAGCTTGTTTCTCTCGTCCTTTCATGTGTCCGTCCATGTTTCACTCCACCATTGATGACTTGCTACTTCTACAATTCTCCAAGATCTCTCGAGAGATGAAGACTTCAGAGAGCAGAGAAGTACAGGGACAGAAAACACCTTGGTAAATGGATAGCCTTAAACGTAAACTATTATTTCCTCCGTCCGGAAATACTTTTAGATGTATCTAGATGTATTCTAGTTCTAGATACATTCATATTTATTCATTTCTCCGACAAGTATTTCCGGACGGAGGGAGTATATTTGAATTGTAAAACGTCTTATATTTTGATACAGAGATATTACCAGTCTGCTAAACTGTGTACCATATAGTGCATTAGTATTGAGCAAGCATGGAAATAAATGATGTAAATTGACAATGCATAATAATACAACAAAGCAAAGCTAGGACTCTCATCCAGAACACATGATTAAAGGAATAATCAGCGTGGTGGTGTGCATGATGTTGCAAATGGATGCAAAGGCCTTGCCACATCGAATGCGGATGTGGAATTGATCAAGAGGGCAAGAAGTGAGATGCCCCCGGCTTTACAGATTGGGAATATATAAGGTGCCCATTTGCAAGATCGATCCACCACGTTGGCTCCCTCCAATGTGGTTGAATTAAAGGACGGGATGGTTTGTGTGATAGGCGTGTGCGGTCGAGTTGATTATGCGTGCCTGCGTGTGCGCCCTCGTATGGTATCCTGTGGTGGGTCTGGTTGACCTCTCCCTTGTGGAGCTTTTCTCCTATCCCCTCGATCCCTTCTTCGCTCCATTATTGCTGGACATATCGCTCTTTGATCCGTGGATCGCCATCATGGAGATGCGTAGACGATGAGGGAGACATTGGCTAGGAGAATAATAACCGCCGTAGAGACAACACGAAGACATGTGCCCGTGCCTACGAAGTATCAACGCAGCACACTCCACACGCAGATGATTCTGTTATATTTAGCCCTTTCAATATGAATATACTAGATGATACCCCACGCGTTGCTGCAGGAATTTGTACAGAAGAATTGATGCATTGAGAAATATTAATAATTGTTGAGTATAATGTTTATTAGGAAAGACGAGATAGACTAGAATTTGTTCTGGCTTGTCTTGTACTCCAAGTAGATCATCGTACTCTTATATATATGCCCACAAGGCTCAAGCAATACAACAACAATTCCACCAAATCCCTCATTCCCTTTTAACATGGTATCTATCGCAAGTCGATTCTAAACCCTAGCCGCCGCCGCTTCCGCACCTGCGCGCCGCCCCCAGGACGGTCGGCCTCCATGACCGCCGCCGGGGGCCGCGCCGCCCGTACCTAGGGTTCGCCCGCCGGCTGTGTTGGCCGGCTGCCCTAGAGAGACTTTTTCCCGATCCTTTGATCCGGATTTCTCTCTCTCGCCAGTCGCTTTGATCGGCGTCTACTTTTTGGTTTTCCGGTCTATGTGATCCGGTTTGCGTCGCCCACCGCCGCCGTCGACCCCGTCCGCCTCTACTCCAACACCGGCGCGATTGGCCAGCTTCTTCACCGACTCGGCGGACTCACGCGTCGTCCACGCGTCTGCCCGTCGGTCGCCCCGACGCGGCTGCCTCGCGCGTCGTCCATGCATCGGCCCGCCGGTCGCCCCGACCCGGCGGCCTCGCGTCATGCGCCAGCCCTTCACCGCCGCCGTTCGCGCGACGACCCGCCGTCGATCTACGCCGGCCGTCACCGCCCTGCTCCGACCGGGACTCCTGCATAACCCCGATCCGGCGGCCACGCGCCATGCGGTGGCCAATCATAGCCGCCCTGCCGCCCGTCACCGCCGGCTTCATCTCGGACTCCGCCGCCACCACGTCTCCACCGAGCGGCGTCCCCGCCCTCGCGCGCGATCGGCTTGATCACCCGCTCGCCGCCGCGATCCGCCTCATCTACGCCGCGCGACCGACCTGGCCCGTCAGTTACGCGCGCCTCCGCAGGTCCCGTGAAGATCGTCTCCGAGTTCAGCGCGCCCCTCCGCCGATCGAGCAACGGGCTGCCGCTGCGTCGCCCCGTCGAGCCGCAGCGCCGCCGCCCCGTGGTTCTTCTCCCGGCTGCACCGACCCGCGTCACCGCTGCGTCGCCCCTTCGGGCCGTAGTGCCGCGGCCCGCAGTCTACCGCCGCCCCGAGGCCGTCCGCTCCAGGCCGTCCCCGTGGCTGCACCGACCCTCGCGCCGCCGCTGCGTCGCCCCGTCGGGCCATAGCGAGCGTGGCACGCGGTCCACGCCGCCGTCTTGAGGCCGTCCACGCGGTTGCACCACCCCGCGCTCCGCCGCTGCGCCGCCCCTTCGGGCTGTAGCACCGCGGCCCGCGGTCCCTGCGACCGTCCCGAGGTCTTCCGTCGTCGCCCCGACCTGCCCGCCGTCGCTGCGTCGCCCATTCGGGCCGTAGCGCCGCGGCCCGCGGTCCACCGCCGTCCCCGCGCGTCGACTTCCTGTGGCATGCGCCGCACCACCTCCTTTGGCGCGGGAACGCCACCGTCCGCGCCGGTCTTCGTCACGCTGTCAGGGTTCTTCGCCTACTTCGAGCATCGCCGCCGCGCTCATAACCTAACCGCCGCCGCCGCTCTTCTTCGGCCCCCGCCGCTGCTACCCCCGTAGCCGCCGCCGCCGCCCGTCCACCCCGTTCGTCTTCATCTAGCACCAGCCCGTCGCCAGCGTCGCCGTCATCTACCCCGACCGCTTCATCTACTCCGACAACCGCGGGCGACATTGGCCCCGCGCCGATTGGCGCCGCAACCGTCGTTGAGTCCTTCTCTGCCAGCCTCTCCGACTTCTTCGACATGGCGTACAGCTTGTGCAGGTCCCAGTCTATGCATGCCTGGTGCTGGCAACACCGCCGCGTGCCTTCGTCCACGACGTGTCCCCGGGCCTGGCAAGCCTGGCGCGGCGCTTCGTCAACTTCGTCTTCGTCCGTCTACGCATGCCCGGTGCTGGCAACACCGGTGCGTGCCTTCGTCCACGATGTGTCCCCGGGCTTGGCAAACCCGCCTCGACGCGTGGTCAACAACATCATCTTTCTGGCGCACCCCTACTTCGACACCACTGCGCTCATGCTAACTCGGCGCCCCCTTGCGCCCCCGGCTCCATGGCGACTTCCTCGACACCAGCCACCCTGCATCGAGATCGACCACGGCATTCTTCGCATGGCTACCTCGACCACGGCTCCACCACCCACGCTCTCAGCTACCTCGACAAACGGCACAAAGGGCTATCGCCTTGCTTGAGCAACCTCGTCGGTTGCCACTCCAGCCACGACTCCGTGATGCGTCGACCGTTACGACTGTGGGGGGGGGGGTGTCCGTCGGCTTGCCTTCGGATTCTTCTCCAGTCTCACCGTCTGTCTCGCTACCATTGTGACTGCGGGGGGATGTTGAGTATAATGTTTATTAGGAAAGACGAGATAGACTAGGATTTGTTTTGGCTTGTCTTGTACTCCAAGTAGATCATTGTACTCCTATATGTATGCCCATAAGGCTCAAGCAACACAACAACAATTCCACTAAAGGGCATGGTGGTTTTTTCTTAAAGTTTTTTTTAGCAGTTGGTCTTTTTGCTAAAGTACGTCTACGTCTCGCGTTGTATACAAATTGCACAGGTGCTGGGCCGGCCCATTAAGGTACCACGTTCAATATATGCGCAACCTAAAAATACAGGGAAAAGGGAGAGATTATGAGGATTTGAATCCAAGACCTCCCACTAAATGGCACATGCAGATAGCCACTTTAACCAACCACTGCTTGTGTTATGCTCTAGCGAGAAATATATAAGAAAACACAGTAGCGTACATACATATGAAATATTTTCTGAAAATATCTGAAACTTTTATTTAAAAAAATGCAAACAATTTTAAAATGCCGAATAGTTTTGGAATTTGTGAACGAAATTTGAGCAATTTTATTTTGAAAGTGTACAAATTTTCAAACACAAACAATTCCGAACATCTTTCGAAACATGAACAATTTTTAAAATTTGTGGTTTTCTTGGGGGGGGGGGGTGTTTGTCCCATTTTCCGTTTCCTTTTTCTATTTTACTTTGATCTTACTTGTATTTAAAAAAATCACGAACTGTTTTTAAATCGTGAATCTTTTCTTAAATCCATGAACTTTTCAAATTAGGAAATATTATTTTAATACTGTGAACTTTGTTTTCAAATCTGTGAACGTTTTTACACATCCAAGAACTATTTTCAACTTTATGAACTTTTTCCAATGCCTGAGATTTTTTTCCAAATTCATGAACATCTGTTTTTAAAATTCATGATTTTTTCAAATCCATGAATGCTTGGGTAGGCCCAACAGGCACCCGACAGGAGAGATGTCATTGCCTAGTTGGTCTAAAGCCTAAGATTTTTTTCCTTTTCTATTTTTAGTTTTTTCCTTTTTGAAACCTATCTAAAAATTTGAAATATTTTTGCAATGCCAAAAATGTTCATATTTTCTAACGTTGTTCACAATTTTTAAAACTATTCTGAAATTAAAAAGTTTGTTCACGTTTACATTTTTTGTTCACAAATTTAAGAAATGTTTGCAATTTGTGGATAATATCAATTGTTGGGAATTTGTTCGCAATTTTAGAAAAAGTGTTCAAGTTTATAAAATTTTCATACACAATTTGAAATTCCATAATTGTTCACTAATTTCAATAGATTGTTAGGATATAGGAGAATGTTCATGTTGATTGATACCCAAAAATGGAAATAACAGAGGCATTCTTAATTAGAAACTACATGCTCACGGATGACCCCAACTTCTTGCAACAGCCTGACACAGATATATGAAAATCCATGCCAGGTTTGAACAACTTCCAACATTGTTTGCACGTTGTGACACGTCCGCCCATTTATCAGCCCTTTACACCGAGAAAACTCTAGAAAATGCAAAACTTGTTAAGAATACAAACAATTTGGCACGATGCCTTGTATTTATCATAGAAGCTGGTGGAAAAATTTGAAAGGCATCTGAAGTAAAAATAGTAGGAAGGCTCAAGCTTGCCCATCTTTGAATTTAGTATTGCTCACATTAAGGCTTATCCATGACAGATTACCACACTCAGATGTTTAAGTTGGACAAATAGCACAATGGGTATCATCATTTAGCCTACAATTCTGCATCTTCTCCTGCAATTTTTGTGTGCGGGTAGTTTCATCTCTAGATTATTCTACAAACTATTTAGGGACCGGGAGATATTATTCAACTCTTAAAGCAGGTGAATAGAACTTTCAGCAAACCTTTCTTTGTTGATGTTGTTATTCTTGCATGCTGGCACATTTCAAAACAACGAAATGGTTTCATTCTCAACTCTCAAGGACTAAGGGTTCTTAAGTAGTTATCATCTAAATATTCATCGGTTTGAAAAAAGGTTAAGAATTTGACAAAAAGTTCACAAATTTGGAAAAGAAAGTTTGCAAAATAAAAAAAGTTTACAATTATGACAAAACAAAGTTCATGAATTTGATAAAAGTTTGTGAAATTCAAAAAAGTTCATCGACTTGAAAAAAGGTTAAAGAATTTTCATAAAAATTGATATTTTTTCATGAAATTTATAAAAGTTTGCGATGTTGAAAATATTCATTCATATAAAAAAGATCACATATTTAAAAGATAAGTTCATGGATTTTAAAATGTTCACAAATTTAAGAAAATAAAAAATAAGAAGAAATAAAGAAAAATAAACCGAAGAAAAAAAGGCAAAAAGAAAAACAGACAAATAAGATGCACAACAAGAAGCGTAAAAGAAGAAGCAAAACACAACAAGTGCGCTGTCCTTTTCGTTACTGCAGGTAGAGATAAACCATGAGGTTGGGTGTTCGATACCGCTCACCCACTTATTTTTTGAAGCTTAAAAATAATAAAATAATAAATGGACGAGGCCGAGGATGGTGTGTGGGGGGGGGGGGGGCGTGCGCCGGTTGATGGGCCGGCGGACCTGCTATGTAGTATACGTATAGCTGGTCAGCTCGTACGAGGTGTTTATACGTCATGGTCAAATGATCATACCACCCTTATACGGTTTGTGGAAGGGGGGGGTACCGAAGCATGGCTCGACATATAATGATCACTCTCCAGATCACCTGCTACGTACCTCGAGGCTCTTTTCCTCTCGTACCTGGCGGCTGCAAGCCTAGCCGCCGCCAGGGGCCGATCTTCCAACGCCGTTCTCCGGCGGCTCCCCTCCGCCGGCGACTTCGGTCGTCGGTGGTGAGGGGGGTCACCGGATCCACGCGTGTGGATCGTTTTTACTCATCTGTAGTCTAGGTTTTTGGGTTGTTCATCGTCTTTGCTTCGGCGGCGACGATGACGACGCTGAATAAATATTCTTCGAATCCTTTTTTGACGAGGCCATCGGTCCTATGGTTGGGGATGGATCTGGAAATCAGTCTGTTCAAGTAAGGATGGCGTGGCGGCGGCATCCTCGTGGTGGACCTGTGTCCTCGGGCTTCGTCGTTGCGACGACGTTTGCTCCAGCGTCGGCGTGGAGCTTGGGAGGTAATCCAGGAGCGGATGCGGATTGTGGTCTGCATCGACGACATCTGGAAGACGGAACATGTGCTGGGTTCGTGGTTCGTGAATGGCAGGTATGGTTTCCTCCTTCGGCGTCTTAGTCGTGGTGGGGTGCCAGATCTGGAGTTTGATGGCATGTCCGGGGTGTTGCCCCAGTCTGATTCGTTCAACGGCAATGGCTTCACTTTTGGTGAGCCACCTTGGAGGTCCACAAAGCTGCATATCAGCGATGGAGCCGCGTCGAGCTCGGGTGAGGAGGTGATCCGTCATTATTTTTTTCGGTGGCTGTTGTGGTGGTGCCGTAGGCAGGTGACGGGCGTTAGTGTCAAGCTATGTTCTGCTATCTTTTCAGTTTTGTCATGTCGGTTCTTACGTGACTTGTACTTTGTTCTTTATGATATGAATGAGACACGTATTACCATGCAAAAAAAAGACATATAATGATCACTTATTCTTGATTTAAGCCATAGTATAACTAATTTTACGCAGACGTGTAGTTTGCAGCTGCTCACATGCGTGCTTGACCATGTCATCTATGCTGTTCAAAAATCAACATTATTAGTATAGTTGTACTTGTGTAATCAGGTTAGCGGGGAGAAACATACTTTTGGCTAATTTTATTTGGATAAGAGAACTGATAGTACCTATATATTTTTGTTTCGATTATACTCATGACTTTGTTACTTGTTCATTGTCACATTGTTGTTTATGCCATCTGACAAACTGAGATGAAGTTCTCTTGCTGGAAGATCTACCTCTTTATCACTGTGGCCTGTAAATATAGCATTCATGAGAAATTCAATGGTGAATAGGAAATGTCTTTATAATTTGGTAACTCTCTCTGTTGGTGGTTTCAGCTTCTCTATATTCAGTGCTTCATTTAGCTAAAGAGTACCTGCTAACAAAAATCATCATTTGAATTCATGTTCAATTGATCTGAACTAATCGATCTATACAAAGAGTTATAAAATTATTACTTATTTTGTTGTTTCTTAGTGTCCAAAGTTGCGGGTTGGTGAGGAGGTATAGCATTGTTTGACTCATCTAGTGTTTTGATCATTGGGCTACTGAAAAAGTTTGGTCAGACTTGTTTAAATAGAGCCTTTAACTTCTATTTTATGGTTGCTTGCAAACCTGTGGATACTTATTGTCGAAGATGGATGGGTAATCAGTTCTTTGTTTCGAGATGCCTGCAACTATTTCATACCTCGGGTTAGTTTTTTGCAGGAAATTATGGTTCAGATTAGGCTCCAGAAAATACTTTCTGAAACGAATAGAAAATGTCTAACCTTTCTAGAGGCTGCATTTAGGGGCAGCGATCTTAATGACTCCCAGCCCAGAACCATTGCGATAACTATGTTGTCACATACAAAATCAGAAGAAAATAAGATACTGCATAAACTCAAATGTACCATATAATCTAGCAAGTGTCCACAAAATATTAGGTGATGTCGGACATATAATCAAATATTGCTTTTAAGAGCACAATACACATGCAAGAATAAACTCCATGGCCAATGACTGTAACAGATCACTGTCTGTATGTGTGACCCTGAATGTTGCTCTTTGTAAATCCCTGAAACTTAGATTTAGAACCACTGAAGCTGGTAAAGGACTAAATCTGTGAATGAAGACAAAATTGGCAACAGTAGCATGGTTTGTGATTCCAACTGGCAACGATGAGACATGTTCTTGATAACACCTTTTTCTAATCCAATCTTCCTATCATAGACTATGACCAGCAGCGCGAAGCCGCGAAAATCAATTGCCTGTAACAACTAATAGAAAATAAAACACACAACCCTCACAAATGATCTTTGTATCAATTTGCTGGAGTTAATTCCCTTTGATCTCACATAATAGCTAAGCTACACAACACTCAAAGAGTCAAAATATTATAGGTACAGTACTGATACCTGAGTCTGAGTGGCATGACATCAAATATTCTCCTTTCTATCTTTGATAAGTAACTACTGAACTAAAGGAGAAAGATAATGGATCTGCAACAACAGCTAAATAATCATAGTGGTATGCGTCAGTAATATAACTATGATACTACACATGTGCTTTTGAGGTCAATAATGAAAGAGAGATTGCCGGAGATACCAAGCCCATGTTGTAGACAATGAGATCGATGCACCTCCCCTGTTTAGAGGGGCAATTTCGCAGGGGCGGGGAAAAGTCGTCTGGGAACCGTCGTCGTCCTTGCTTCTGGAAAGAATGGTCGTGGTGGAGGTGAACGGGGGTTGGGCGCATCGAGGCTGCAGGGTAGCGGCACTATCCCGAGGCAAGTGCTTCTCATCTTGACGGCGAATCTGACTGGTGCGTCTGGATCCGTGGGGAGGAGGGCGGCCTGCAGCAGAGAAGTTCCCTCCTGGTCGGCCGATGGTGGCGGCGGTGGTGCTACACCGGATCTGACTGAGGTGCCCTTGATTGCGCGGAGGGGTTTGTGCGTGCGTGCATGACGAAGCGGTGGGCGACCAGTGGCATGGCTTTGGTTGACGGCGACAGTGGCGTATCCGATGAGGTAGGGATGAGGGTGCCGCCGTCGCTCGTTCTGCTGCCATGATATTGGTTTTGACGCATATAATAGGGAAGACCGGAAGACTAATAACAGACCAGAAGATCAACCGAGGGGCTGATCTTGGGCTTTTGCACTAACGCGTCAGTTACAGAAGACGAAATCGATGCCCAGAGTTCTTTTTTTCTTTTTGCGGGAGATGATGTCCAGAGTTGAATTAGACAGTTTGATGAAATAAAAAGAAAAATGATTGCTGAGGTGGCACTATGCTGAGGTGGACATGCTACATGTCAAGAGAAATAGTATAGTGGGAATGAACTATTTAGATATTATAGATTTGCACTGCATAATATGATGATTTTGATACATTTTCCTTACTGGTAGTTTACAACTATCATTTCCTAGTCTGGAGCTTCAAATACCTCTTTTATACCCATACTAAACTACCCTTCATGACTGTTGAGTATCGTGATTATTAGAAAGTAGGATTTCTTCTGGCTTGTTTTATACTCCAAATAGATCAATATACTTCTATATATATATGCCCACGAGGCTCAAGCAATACAATGAACTATTCCACCAAATTCCTCTCTCCCTTCTAACATGGTATCAGCCTTATCTCAATCCCAAAACCCTAGCCGTTGCCGCTTCTGCACCCGCGCGCCGCCCCCGGGGCGGTCGGCCTCCATGGCCGCCGCCGGGGCCCGCGCCGCCCGTACCTAGGGTTCGTCCGCCGGCCGTGTTGCCCGGCTGCCCTACAGTCTTTTTCCCGAGCCCTTGCTCCGGGTTTTTTCGCTTTCTCGCCGGTCGTTTTGATCGGCATCTTTCTTTTTGGTTTTCCGATCTATACTTGATCGGTTTGCGTCGCCCGCCGCCGCCGTCGACACCCTGCGTCTCTACTTCGACACCGGCACGACCGGCCGGCTACTTCACCGACCTGGCGGCCTCGCGCGACAGGCAGCCCTCAAGGCCGTCGTCCGCGCGCCGGCCCGCCCGTCGCCCTGCGCCGACCGTCACCGCCCTGCTCCGACCGGGACACCTACATCGCCTACACCCCGCGGCCTCGCGCCATGCGGCGGCCAATCGTGGCCACCGTCCGTGCGTCGGCCTGCCAATCGATCCACGCCACCCGCCTCCACCGCGTCTGGACGGCAGCCCGGCGGCCTACCTTGTCGGCCTCGTCCTCGGTTGCGTCGGGATGGCTGCATCAGGCTCGTCGGCTGGCTCAACTCGGGTGCTGGTGCTCCGTTGGTCGCACAGGCCTCGCTGCCCGAGCGCCGACACTGCTTTGGCAGCCCGGGTGCCGGTGCTGACAAGCTCGTCCACACGACGTCCCACGCTGTCTGTCATCGCCGGCCTCATCTCGGACTCCGCCGCCACCCCGCCTCCACCGAGCGGTGTCCCCGACCTCGCGCGCGATCGGCTTGATCACCTGCTCGCCGCCGCGATCCGCCTCATCTACGCCGCGCGACCGACCTGGCCCATCGGTTACGCGCGCCTCCATAGGTCCCATGAAGATCGTCCCTGAGTTCAGCGCGCCGCTCCACCGGTCGAGCAACGGGCTGCCGTTGCGTCGCCCCGCCGGGCCGCAGCGCCACCGCCCCGTGGTTCTCCTCGCGCGTCGCCGCTGTGTCGCCCCTACGGGCCGTAGTGCCGCGATACGCGGTTCCAGCTGCCGCCTCAGGCCGCCACCGCCGCTCTTCTTCGGCCGCCGCCGCCGCTACCCCGTAGCCGCCGCAGCCGCCCGTCCATCCCCTTCGTCTTTGTCCAGCACCAACCCATCGCCAGCATCGCCGTCATCTACCTCGACCGCTTCATCTACTCTGACAAGTACGGGTGACATTGGTCCCGCGCCAATTGGCGCCGCAACCGTCGTCGAGTCATTCTCTGATGGCCTCTCCGACTTCTTCGACATGGCGTACAGCTCGTGCAGGTCCCAGTCTACGCATGCCCGGTGCTGGCAGCACCGCCGCGTGCCTTCGTCTATGACGTGTCCCCGGGCCTGGCAAGCCTGGTGCGACGCTTCGTCAACTTCGTCTTCGTCCGTCTACGCATGCCCGGTGCTAGCAACACCGACGCGTGCCTTTGTTTACGATGTGTCCCCGGGGTTGGCAACCCCAGCGTGATGCGTCGTCAACATCATCTACTTTCTGGCGCACCACTACATCGACACCACTGCGCCCATGATTAACTCGGCGCCTCCTTGCGCCCGCAGCTCTACGGCGACTTCCTCGACACCGGCTACTCCGACTCGACATCGACCATGACATTCTTCGCACGGCTACCTCGACAACGGCTCCACCACCCACACTCTCAGCAACATCGATAAACGGCACCAAGGGCTACCGCCTGCTTGAGCAACCTTGTCGGCTTTTACTCCAGCCATGACTCCGCGATGCATCGCCCGTTACGACTGTGGGGAGGTGTCCGTCAGCTTGCCTACGGATTCTTCTCCAGTCTCACCGTCTGCGTCGCTACCGTTGTGACTGCGGGGGGATGTTGAGTATCGTGATTATTAGGAAAGACAAGATAGATTTGGGTTTGTTCTGGCTTGTCTTGTACTCCAAGTAGATCGTTGTACTCCTATATATATGCCCACAAGGCTCAAGCAATACAACGAACTATTCCATCAAATCCCTCTCTCCCTTCTAACAATGACAAACCAATAGTACGTTTTTATTTATTTTGAATTGGCAGGCAAAGTATTTTTTTGAGGGGATTGGCAGGCAAAGTTAGTGGACAAACTGTTGAAAAATTAGGCAAGTTTAAAATTAGTTTCAGTAAATAATTCATAACTAGAACAGAGAGTAGCATGCAACAACCTAAACAAGAAGACGAAGTATCAGGTGAAAATGACCATTCAGTGAAAATCTGAAATTTTGTACTGAGGGATGTTGGATTGATAGGGAACGACACGGATCACAAAGGCGGGAATGCTAACCAATCACTTAAACGCAAATAAGCAAATAACCTCTTATCTTTATTCATCATCCACGTGAATAGGGCTTTCATGAGAGATGCTCGGTCGTCTTGAGCGTCGCCATGATGCACCGTCCACTGGCACCTAGCCGAGAAAATCGGCTATTTGCAACTTTCAAATCAGGCTTCGCAAAACTGCCACTCTCAACATTGGCTTCGTAAAAATGCCACCTAGTTCGTGTGCACTTTGATTACCATGCCATTTTTCTTTTTCAATTACTTTTCTTTTTCTTTTCAATTTTTCGGCACCTGAAAGGACCGAAGTACCCCTGATGCTATCTTCACGTACTTTGGCATCAGATCAGCACTTGAAGCGGACGGGTGCGTGCTGCCCGTCGTGAACATCGTGCTTGCCGCATCCCTGGTCGCCAGGAACTCTTGGGTCTATCGCTGGACGTCGCCCCCAGCTCCTGGACGTCACGACGCCGCTGATTGCCTCAACGTCGCGTGCCACCGATCTCCTCGGCGTCGCGTGCTGCCCTTAACCCAGTACCGCAGTGGTGACATGGAACCCAATCTTTCTGGACAGTATTATGTTTTACCTTTCCCTTGGTTTGTTCGTCTGATTCCAGTTCAACAAAGCTCCTCATGTGACGTATGGAATCTGTGGGAAGCACAGTCATTGTTGGAAATATGCCCTAGAGGCAATAATAAAATGGTTATTATTATATTTCTTTGTTCATGATAATTGTCTATTGTTCATGCTATAATTATATTATCCGGAAATCGTAATACATGTGTGAATATATAGACCACAACAAGTCCCTAGTGAGCCTCTAGTTGACTAGCTCGTTGATCAACAGATAGTCATGGTTTCCTGACTATGGACATTGGATGTCATTGATAACGGGATCACATCATTAGGAGAATGATGTGATGGACAAGACCAAATCCTAAGCATAGCACAAAGATCGTGTAATTCGCTTCGCTAGAGCTTTCCCAAATTTCAAGTATCATTTCCTTAAACCATGAGATTGTGCAACTCCCGGATACCGTATGAGTGCTTTGGGTGTGCCAAACGTCACAATGTAACTGGGTGACTATAAAGGTGCACTACGGGTGTCTCCGAAAGTGTCTGTTGGGTTGGCATGAATCGAGACTGGGATTTGTCACTCCGTATGATGGAGAGGTATCTCTGGGCCCACTCGGTAATGCATCATCATAATGAGCTCAATGTGACCAAGTTTCTGGTCACGGGATCATGCATTACGGTACGAGTAAAGTGACTTGCCGGTAACGAGATTGAACGAGGTATTGGGATACCGACGATCGAGTCTCGGGCAAGTAACGTACCGATTGACAAAGGGAATTGTATACGGGATTGATTGAATCCTCGACATCGTGGTTCATCCGATGAGATCATCGAGGAGCATGTGGGAGCCAACATGGGTATCCAGATCCCGCTGTTGGTTATTGACCGGAGAGGCATCTCGGTCATGTCTGCATGTCTCCCGAACCCGTAGGGTCTACACACTTAAGGTTCGGTGATGCTAGGGTTGTAGAGATATGAGTATGCAGTAACCCGAAAGTTGTTCGGAGTCCTAAATGAGATCTCGGACATCACGAGGAGTTCCGGAATGGTCCAGAGGTGAAGAATTATATATAGGAAGTCAGGTTTCGGCCATCGGGAAAGTTTCGGGGGTCACCGGTATTGTACCGGGACCACCGGAAGGGTCCCGGGGGTCCACCGGGTGGGGCCACCTATCCCGGAGGGCCCCATGGGCTGAAGTGGGAGGGGAACCAGCCCCTGGTGGGCTGGTGCGCCCCCCTTGGGCCCCCCTGCACCTAGGGTTGGAAACCCTAGGGGTGGGGGCGCCTCCACCTGGCTTGGGGGGCAAGTTTCCCCCCTGGCCGCTGCCCCCTTGGAGATTGCATCTCCTAGGGCCGCCCCCCTAGGGGGCCTATATAAAGAGGGGGGAGGGGGGGTGGGTCGCCGCACCCCAAGTCTTGGCGCCTCCCTCTCCCCTGCTACACCTCTCCCTCTCGTAGAAGCTCGGCGAAGCCCTGCCGTGATCGTGCTGCATCCACCACCACGCCGTCGTGCTGCTGGATCTTCATCAACCTCTCCTTCCCCCTTGCTGGATCAAGAAGGAGGAGACGTCTTCCCAACCGTACGTGTGTTGAACGCGGAGGTGTCGTCCGTCCGATGCTAGGATCTCCGGTGATTTGGATCACGACGAGTACGACTCCCTCAAACCCATTCTCTTGAACGCTTCCGCACGCGATCTACAAGGGTATGTAGATGAACTCCCCTCTCGTTGCTAGATGACTCCATAGATTGATCATGGTGAACGTAGGAATTTTTTTATTTTATGCAACGTTCCCCAACAGTGGCATCATGAGCTAGGTTTATGCGTAGTTACTATGCACGAGTAGAACACAAAGCAGTTGTGGGCGTAGATGTTGCTAATTTTCTTGCCACTACTAGTCTTATCTTGCTTCGGCGGCATCATGGGATGAAGCGGCCCGGGCCGACCTTACACGTACGCTTACGTGAGACAGGTTCCACCGACTGACATGCACTAGTTGCATAAGGTGGCTAGCGGGTTTCTGTCTCTCCCACTTTAGTTGGAGCGGATTCGATGAAAAGGGTCCTTATGAAGGGTAAATAGAAATTGGCATATCACGTTGTGGTTTTACGTAGGTAAGAAACGTTTTTGCTAGAACACCTATAGAAGCCACGTAAAAACTTGCAATAACAATTAGAGGACGTCTAACTTGTTTTTGCAGCAAGTGTTTTGTGATGTGATATGGCCAAAGGATGTGATGAATGATATATGTGATGTATGAGATGATCATGTTCTTGTAATAGGAATCACGACTTGCATGTCGATGAGTATGACAACCGGCAGGAGCCATAGGAGTTGTCTTTATTTTTTGTATGACCTGCGTGTCATTGAAGAACGCCATGTAAATTACTTTACTTTATTGCTAAACGCGTTAGCCATAGAAGTAGAAGTAGTCGTTGGCGTGACAACTTCATGAAGACACGATGATGGAGATCATGATGATGGAGATCATGGTGTCATGCCGGTGACAAACATGATCATGGCGCCCCGAAGATGGAGATCAAAGGAGCAATATGATATTGGCCATATCATGTCACTATTTGATTGCATGTGATGTTTATCATGTTTTACATCTGTTTTGCTTAGAGCGACGGTAGCTTAAATAAGAGGATCCCTTGAAATAATTTCAAGAAAAGTGTTCCCCCTAACAGTGCACCATTGCAAAGGTTCGTTGTTTCGAAGCACCACGTGATGATCGGGTGTGATAGATCCTAACGTTCGATTACAACGGGTGTAAGCCAGATTTACACACGCAATACACTTAGGTTGACTTGACGAGCCTAGCATGTACAAACATGGCCTCGGAACACGGAAGATCGAAAGGTCAAGCATGAGTCGTATAGTAGATACGATCAACATGAATATGTTCACCGATGTTAACTAGTCCGTCTCACGTGATGATCGGACACGGCCTAGTTGACTCGGATCATGTTTCACTTAGATGACTAGAGGGATGTCTGTCTAAGTGTGAGTTCATTGAATAATTTGATTAGATGAACTTAATTATCATGAACTTAGTCTAAAACCTTTGCAAAATGTCTTGTAGATCAAATGGCCAACGCTCATGTCCACCTCAACTTCAACACGTTCCTAGAGAAAACCAAGCTGAAAGATGATGGCAGCAACTATATGGACTGGGTCCGGAACCTGAGGATCATCCTCATAGCTGCCAAGAAAGATTATGTCCTAGAAGCGCCGCTAGGTGAAGCACCAATCCCAGAGAACCAAGACGTTATGAACGCTTGACAGTCTCGTGCTGATGATTACTCCCTCGTTCAGCGCGGCATGCTTTACAGCTTAGAACCGGGCTCCAAAAGCGTTTTGAGCAACACGGAGCATACGAGATGTTTGAAGAGGTGAAAATGGTTTTTCAAGCTCATGCCCGGGTCGAGGGATATGAAGTCTCCGACAAGTTCTTCAGATGTAAGATGGAGGAAAATAGTTCTGTTAGTGAGCACATACTCAAGATGTCTGCGTTGCACAACCGCTTGACTCAGCTGGGAGTTAATCTCCCGGATGACGCGGTCATTGACAGATCCTCCAGTCGCTCCCACCAAGCTACAAGAGCTTTGTGATGAACTTTAATATGTAGGGGATGGAAAAGACCATTCATGAGGTATATTCAATGCTGAAATCAGCAGAGGTAGAGATCAAAAAGGAACATCAAGTGTTGATGGTGAATAAAACCACTAAGTTCAAGAAAGGCAAGGGTAAGAAGAACTTCAAGAAGGACGGCAAGGGAGTTGCCGCGCCCGGTAATCCAGTTGCCGGGAAGAAGTCAAACAATGGACCCAAGCCTGAGACTGAGTGCTTTTATTGCAAGGGAAGTGGTCACTGGAAGCGGAACTGCCCCAAGTACTTAGCGGACAAGAAGGCCAGCAAAACCAAAGGTATATGTGATATACATGTAATTGATGTGTACCTTACCGGTGCTCGTAGTAGCTCCTGGGTATTTGATACCGGTGCGGTTGCTCATATTTGTAACTCAAAGCAGGAGCTGCGGAATAAGCGGAGACTAGCGAAGGACGAGGTGACGATGCGCGTCAGGAATGGTTCCAAGGTCGATGTGATCGCCGTCGGCACGCTACCTCTACATTTACCTACGAGATTAGTTTTAAACCTCAATAATTGTTGTTTAGTACCAGATTTGAGCATGAACATTGTATCAGGATCTCGTTTAATTCGAGATGGCTACTCATTTAAATCTGAGAATAATGGTTGTTCTATTTATATGAGTGATATGTTTTATGGTCATGCCCCGCTGGTGAATGGTTTATTCTCAATGAATCTCGAGCGTAATGTTATACATATTCATAGTGTGAATACCAAAAGATGTAAAGTTGATAACGATAGTCCCACATACTTGTGGCACTGCCACCTTGGTCACATTGGTGTCAAGCGCATGAAGAAGCTCCATGCTGATGGACTTTTAGAGTCTCTAGATTATGAATCGTTTGACACATGCGAGCCATGCCTCATGGGCAAAATGACCAAGACTCCGTTCTCCGGAACAATGGAGCGAGCAACCAACTTATTGGAAATTATACATACTGATGTGTGCGGTCCAATGAGCGTTGAGGCTCGCGGAGGATATCGTTATGTTCTCACTCTCACTGATGACTTGAGTAGATATGGGTATGTCTACTTGATGAAACACAAGTCTGAGACCTTTGAAAAGTTCAAGGAATTCCAGAATGAGGTAGAGAATCAATGTGACCGAAAGATAAGGTTCTTACGATCAGATCGTGGGGGTGAATATTTAAGTCATGAATTTGGTACGCACTTAAGAAAATGTGGAATTGTTTCACAACTCACGCCGCCTGGAACACCTCAGCGAAATGGTGTGTCCGAACATCGTAATCGCACTTTATTGGATATGGTGCGATCTATGATGTCACTTACTGATTTACCGCTATCATTTTGGGGATACGCTCTAGAGACAGCTACATTCACTTTAAATAGGGCACCGTCTAAATCCGTTGAGACGACACCGTATGAATTATGGTTTGGGAAGAAACCTAAGCTATCGTTTCTAAAAGTTTGGGGATGCGATGCTTATGTCAAGAAACTTCAACCTGAGAAGCTCGAACCCAAGTCGAAAAAATGCGTCTTCATAGGATACCCTAAGGAAACCATTGGGTATACCTTCTACTTAAGATCCGAGGGCAAAATCTTTGTTGCCAAGAACGGGTCTTTTCTAGAGAAGGAGATTCTCTCGAAAGAATTAAGTGGGAGGAAAGTAGAGCTTGATGAAGTACTACCTCTTGAAACGGTAAGTAGCGCAACTCAGGAAGATGTTCCTGTGGTGCCTGCACTGACAAGAGAGGAGGTTAATAATGATGATGAAGATACTTCGGATCAAACTCCTACTGAACTTCGAAGGTCTACAAGGACACGTTCCGCACCAGAGTGGTACGGCAACCCTATCTTGGAAATCATGTTGTTAGACAATGGTGAACCTTCGAACTATGAAGAAGCGATGGTGGGCCCAGATTCCAACAAATGGCTTGAAGCCATGAAATCTGAGATAGGATCCATGTATGAAAACAAAGTATGGACTTTGACAGACTTGCCCGATGATCGGCGAGCAATAGAAAACAAATGGATCTTTAAGAAGAAGATGGACGCGGATGGTAATGTTACCATATATAAATCTCGACTTGTCGCTAAGGGTTATAGACAAGTTCAAGGGATTGACCACGATGAGACATTCTCTCCTGTAGCAAAGCTGAAGTCCGTCCGAATCATGTTAGCAATTGCCACATACTATGATTATGAGATATGGCAAATGGACGTCAAAACGGCATTCCTTAACGGTCATCTTAAGGAAGAACTGTATATGATGCAGCCGGAAGGTTTTGTCGACCTTAAGAATGCTAACAAGGTATGCAAGCTCCAGCGCTCCATCTATGGGCTGGTGCAAGCATCTCGGAGTTGGAACATTCGCTTTAATGAGATGATTAAAGTGTTTGGGTTTATGCAGACTTATGGAGAAGCCTGCGTTTACAAGAAAGTGAGTGGGAGCTCTGTAGCATTTCTCATATTATATCTGGATGACATACTTTTGACGGGAAATGATATAGAACTTTTGGACAACATTAAGGCCTACTTGAATAATGTTTTTCAATGAAGGACCTTGGAGAAGCTGCTTACATATTAGGCATCAAGATCTATAGAGATAGATCAAGACGCCTCATAGGTCTATCACAAAGCACATACCTTGATAAGATATTGAAGAAGTTCAATATGGATCAGTCCAAGAAGGGGTTCTTGTCTGTGTTGCAAGGTGTGAAATTGAGCTCGGTTCAATGCCCGACCACGGCAGAAGATAGAGAAAAGATGAGTGTCGTCCCCTATGCCTCAGCCATAGGGTCTATCATGTATGCCATGACCTGTACCAGACCTGATATAAACCTTGCCGTAAGTTTGGTAGGAAGGTACCAAAGTAATCCCGACATGGAACACTGGATAGTGGTCAAGAACATCCTTAAGTACCTGAAAAGGACTAAGGATATGTTTCTCGTATATGGAGGTGACGAAGAGCTCGTCGTAAAGGGTTACGTTGACGCTAGCTTTGACACAGATCTGGATGACTCTAAGTCACAAACCGGATACGTGTATATTTTGAATGGTGGGGCAGTAAGCTGGTGCAGTTGCAAGCAGAGCGTCGTGGCGGGATCTATCGGGCTTCGCAAAACTGCCACTCTCAACATTGGCTTCGTAAAAATGCCGCCTAGTTCGTGTGCTCTTTGATTACTACTATGCCATTTTTCCTTTTTAATTACTTTTCTTTTTCTTTTCAATTTTCTGGCACCTGAAAGGACCAAAGTACCCTTGTCTCTTTCTACCTTATCCAATCTGTTTGTGGTCTGGTCTGTATCGGATTGCTCTGAGGCTAGCTTGTTCGTGTCTGTTGAGTATATAGATTAATTAGGAAACATAAGATAGACTAGAATTTGTCCTGCCTTGTCTTGTACTCCAAGTTGATCATTGTACTCCTATTTATATGCCCACGAGGCTCAAGCAATACAACGAACAATTCCACCAATTCCTCTCTCTCCCTTCTAACATGGTATCTGTCGCAAGTCGATCCTAAACCCTAGCCGCCTCCGCTTCCGCACCTGCGCGCCGCCCCCGAGGCGGGATCTACATGTGCAGTTTTGCAAGCAGAGCGTCGTGGCGGGATCTAAATGTGCATCCACTCATTTGAGTTGAAGTTTCAAATAAGAATAGACAAATCTCAGTGTGTTTAAGTATGCATGTGTCCATATTGTCGATGGAAATCATAATGTTTCTAATAAAATCAGACAAAGCTTGTAAGCAACGATGAAAGAATTCTGTTTCATACAGAACATGTCTTTAAGGGATGTACCAAACTGACAACATACAAAATCCGAAGTAGATCCTGTATGATTGACAAAGGATAAGCATGTTTGTGCAAACAGTGCTTAAGAGTGGGTGTATACGCGATATAAAATATTTGGTCATAAATTGGGGATCGAACTTCTTCTGCTTATCATTTATTTCAATCATATGTTAGTAGGGTTGCACATGCAGAGAGATGGATCCCTACTGGCTCGTGCATAGCAAATATGGCAGATTGGTAGGCTACAACAAATCCCCGTCTGCAACTTGTCAAACACATGGCACACATAGATGCTGGCATGATGTTCACCATTATATATACATGATACCTGAGCTACCACAATCTGATGTTGTTTGTGCAATGGAGAAGGACGCACGAATTGGTTCAGTATATATGGTTATCTAGTTCGACGCAAGACTGTGGTGCATGCCACATTAGTGATGTGTGGGCAAACTTTACTATATGAGTTTTTTAATACTGACTCTTTATAAAATATATATCACCTCATATATTTACGATTTATAAGAAAGGTACCTCACCACATAAGCACATTGTTTGTCTGCATAAAAAGAATACAATTCTCGGTCTGGGAAGATATGAAAGAAAATAATATCTAGACTGTATAATCGACAATAATGGCACAGGGTAACCAAAAACCAGTACTGCACCAACCATGGAAAGCTATAGGTTCTTTCCTTCAGTGTTATAATCCCATTATCTGATTTTAAGGACAACGAAACTAATCAATGTGATGGAAAGGAACTCAACACATTTATGTGTGATCAAAGGAAGTTCTCTTGTGAAACATACCATCAATGTAAACTTATCTAACCTTCACAATTATCACAAGCAATATAAGTAGCATCTCCACCGTAGCATTCTTTACAAAGGCAACATACTTGACTGGTTTCTGAAACCATAACATCTTCAGATAGAAAAATAGTTCTAGCTTTCCTTCAACTTGTTGTATATTCATCACATGTGTTCTGCGTCCATCAAAGACCATCTAGCCTATAAGAATAATGTGAAGTTGTCCTTTTATTCTTACAACAACTTGACAAATGTGCTCCGATTTATCTAAATTGCCTTCCATGTACTTTTTTGAAATTACTACGATTCCCCAACAGCCTCAACTACCTAATCCTGATGATCAGTTTCAAATCCTTGAGCAGATCTTGGATCAAAGAGTGGTTCGCCGAGGATCCGGGTCTCTGGTTCAAGTACTGGTTAAGTGGAGTGCAACTCCAATCGACATGGCCACCTGGGAGGACAAGGTGACACTGCAGCAAAAATTTCCGCGGGCACCGGCTTGGGGTCAAGCCGTTTCTAAAGAGGGTGGGATTGTCAGCGAACCTGTGGTGGGCCAGAAGCTAGCTGACGAGGCGTGCAGGCCCAGGAGGCAGCCTCGCCTCCCGGCTCGGCTAGCTGGGCCAGAATGGGCCTAGAACGTTTCGCTACATATACTCCAGTTCAAGGCGGACGAAGGCGGCGAGAGGATAACGACTAGGTAGCGTGTGTGGTGTGTGGCTCCTGCGAGAGCAATTCCTCGTGTAATCCCTCCTTGTAGCTCGAATCCATGGCCATGACTAAATACAAACCCTAGACCTCATAATCTGGCATCAGAGCCGTTCAATCCTGGAGCCGACCAATCTTCCCCGCCACACCTGCCTCGCCGTGCATCGCCGAGCGGAAACCATGGAAAAAATTTCCCCGGAGACCCGCACAATCTACGAGTTCCTGCGCGCGGACTTCGACGCCGCCCTCGCCAAGGCCTCGACGGAGCGCAGCGAGGAGGTGGTCAACGCCTTCGCCAAGCTGGACAGCAAATTGGATCAGCTCTCCGGTCAACTCGACGACGTCAAACTCGCCATCGGCGTCGACCTCGACGAGTTGCGCAGCGAACTTGGGGGCGAACGAGGATCTACCCCGGCGACGTCGACACCCGTCTCACCGAGGGAACCTGGTCAAGGACCCCCGCCAGCACCGGCGAGCGGTGGTTCGACCGGGGCGAAAGGGGCTCGAGCGGAATTGGAGCAGAGGAGCTCAGGTCCCCGTTATGTTCCTCCTCCAGTTCGAGGTATGCACACGGACCCATCCCCGTCGCGACATCTGATTCCTGCTACTGAGAATTTTCGAACCTTCCTTCCGGATGCGGTGAATTTTGGTCCTCGAATTGAGCTTTCTCGATTTGATGGTTCGAATCCGAAACTGTGGCAGTCTCGTTGTGAGGACTATTTTAGATTTTGGAATACTCTTCAGAACCAGTGGATTTCGTTTGCGTCTTCGCAATTTGAGGGAACTGCAGCTCGTTGGTTAGAATCAGTTCAGCGTCGAGCACCGCACGTCAATTGGTCTAAATTTTGTGGGCTGTTACAGTCTCATTTCGGATGCAATAAGCACCAGAACCTGGTACGTCAGATGTTTCATATCAGGCAAACAAGCACAGTGGAGGATTACGTTGAGCGTTTTTCAGAATTGTATGATCAGTTAACTACATATGAGTCTAACCCAAGTGCTGTCCACTATGTCACTCGGTTCATGGAAGGACTGGTACCGTCGGTACGTCTGTTGGTCGGGATCCAGCAACCAGTTGATCTAGACTCTGCTTATGCACTGGCGCTCTTATCTGAAGAACTGGGCGATCAATCTCTGTTTGCAGGGAATGGATCAGCCGGCACTAAGCGTTCGACAGTATCACCAGCAAGTCGTTCCACTGTAGCTCGCATCACTGAGGAGAAGAAGTTACCCGACAACAGTCGAATAACATCAGCTTCAGATGACCGATGGGCTTCACTCAGAGCTTATCGCAAATCAAAAGGGCTTTGTTTCATCTGTGGAGAACGATGGGCTCGAGACCATCATTGCAAACAAGAAGTACAACTGCATGTCGTACAGGAAATGCTTGATTATGTTCAAAATATGCCATCTGATGTCAGTGACACTGAAGAATAAGTTGTTGGTGAGGCCAATGCAATATTCTTATCTGCTGCTGCTCTGGGGGACAATTCTGCTCCTGCAACTACAACTATGAAACTGAAAGTTCAGTTACAGGGCCTACCGATGATTTTCTTGGTGGACTCTGGCAGTACACACTCGTTTGTGGACTGTACTATGGCCAGTAAATTACAGCATATTGTCCCTATGCCTGTGTCTATGGTTAAGGTGGCTAATGGCTCTCTTGTGCCATGCAATCAACAACTGCAAAAAGGGCAATGGTATTGTGCAGGGCATGAGTTTGTCGGTGTTTTTAAAGTATTTCCGTTGGGATCTTATGATGGAATACTAGGTCTGGACTGGCTAGCAAGTCATAGCCCTATGCAGGTGGATTGGGCTGAGCACTGGCTCTCGTTTCAGTTACAAGGTGAACTGGTGACGCTGCTAGGACAGGATGCAGCTCCTCAAATTTTTGCTCTGGTTGAATTATCTGCATTGCTTGTGGGCAATGATACAGTTTCAGTTGAGTTACCTGCAGAGATTCAACAGGTGTTGTCGAAATTCAGTTCAGTCTTTTAGGTCCCCAAAGGATTGCCTCCAAGGAGAAAATATGACCATACAATTCCATTACTTCTTGGAGCTCAACCCTTTTCAATAAGACCTTATTGATTGGCTCCTGTGCTTAAGGATGAGTTAGAAAAACAAGTTCAAGAAATGCTGTCCTCTGGTATTATTAGACACATCAATAGTCCATTCTCTTCTCCCATGATTTTGGTACAAAATAAGGACAAGACATGGAGGCCTGTTATTGATTACAGACATCTCAATACTTTGACAGTAAAGAGTAAATTCCCTATTCCAGTTATTGATGAATTGTTGGATGAGTTGGCAGGATCCAGTTGGTTCTCTAAACTGGATTTGAGGGCTGGGTATCACCAGATAAGATTGGCCCCTGGAGAAGAGTACAAAACTGCTTTCCAAACACACACTGGTCATTATGAATTTTTGGTGGTCTCAATGGGTTTGACTGGTGGACCTAATACATTCAACTTTGCAATGTGTGACACTTTGTCACCTGTTCTGAGGGTTCGTGCAGTGGTTTTCTTTGATGATATCCTCATATTCAGTAAAACTTATGCTCAACACTTGGAACACCTGGCTCAAGTGTTGTCTTTGTTGGAACAACACAAATGGCATGTGAAGCTTTCCAAATGTGCCTTTGCTCAGACAAAAATTAGCTATCTGGGGCATGTTATTAGTGGGGAAGGAGTAGCTACAGACCCTGCTAAAATCTCTACTATTCAAGAATGGCCAGTACCAGTTTCTGCTAAGGAAGTCAGGGGATTTTTGGGGCTAGCTGGGTACTATAGGAAGTTCATTTCTCATTATGGAATGATGAGCAAACCATTGTCCAATCTCTTGAAGAAAGGTGTTCCTTATCATTGGACAAATGTAGAGCAACAAGCTTTTGTTCTGCTGAAACAAGCTTTGGTGTCAGCTCCAGTTTTGGCTCTTCCTGATTTTTCAAAAACTTTTGTTGTGGAGACAGATGCTTGTGATGTTGGGGTGGGTGCTGTGCTTATGCAAGTGGTCACCCTTTGGCTTATGTCAGTAAGACACTTGGGCCCAGGAATCAAACCTTATCAGTTTATGAAAAATAATATTTGGCAATTCTATTGGCAGTTGAGCAGTGGCGCCAGTATCTTCAGGTTTCTGAATTTATTATCAGAACTGATCAGCGCAGTTTGGCCAGTTTAACTGAACAGAGGTTACACACTAAATGGCAGCAGAAAGCACTTACTAAGCTGTTGGGCTTGCAATACACTATTGCTTATAAGAAGGGGACTGAGAACAGTGCTGCTGACTCTCTTTCGCGAAGACCACATACTGGGAACGATGTGTTACCTGAGTTGCATACTGTTGTTTCTGTTCAGCCTGCATGGTTGCAAGAGATTGTGCATAGCTATCAATCTGATCAGTTTGCTTCTGAGTTGTTGCAAAAGCTAGCTGCTGCTCCCAACTCTGACATCAAATTTTCTCTTCGAGCTGGGATCCTCAGGAAAGACAAATGTGTTTGGGTAGGCCAGTGTCCTGAACTGCAAGCAAAGATTGTGGCTGCTTTCCATGACAGTCCTATTGGGGGACATTCTGGATTCCCAGTTACTTACAGAAGAGTTCGTCAGTTGTTTCGTTGGAAAGGTATCAGGGGTTTTGTGAAAGATTATGTGCAGCATTGCTTAGTGTGTCAGCAAGCAAAACCCGAGCGAGTGCCATATCCAGGTTTGCTGCAGCCTTTGCCTGTTCCAAACACGCCTTGGGAAATGGTCACAATGGATTTTGTCAAAGGCCTTCCAGTATCTGGTTGATTCAATTGCTTGCTGGTGATGATTGATAAGTTGTCCAAGTATGGGCATTTTATTCCATTACATCACCCGTTTACGACAGAAACTGTGGCTGAAGCGTTTTTGAATACGGTTTATAAGCTGCATGGTATGCCTATATCCATAGTTTCAGACCGTGATCGAGTGTTTACCAGCAAGTTTTGGAAGGAATTGTTTCAGAAGTGTGGTGTTTTGCTCAGAATGAGCACAGCTCGTCACCCGCAATCTGACGGACAAATAGAGAGAGTTAACCAGCAGGTCGAGTGCTTCCTTCGCTGTTTCGTTAGTGCTCATCCCTCTCACTGGGCCAAATGGATTCCGTTATGTGAGTTCTGGTATAACACTAACTGGCACTCGGCTACTGGGAAAACTCCATTTGAGATCATATATGGACATGCGCCGCGACACTTTGGGTTGGCTGCAGATGATACGATTCAGTCTGAAGATTTGCATCAACGGCTTGCAGACCGTCAGACCATTTTGGAGTTTGTTCGACAGCACTTATTGCGAGCACAACAGCAAATGAAAACACAAGCCGACAAACATCGGAGTGATCGTGAGTTTGCAGTAGGAGAACATGTTTTTCTGAAGCTTCAGCCTTACTTACAGTCCTCAGTTGCTCCACAGGCCAATCATAAGCTGGTATTCAAGTTCTATGGGCCGTTTGAGATAGTGGAGCGCATCGGGGCAGTGGCTTACCGGCTTGATTTACCAACAGACAGTAAAGTGCATCCGGTGTTTCATGTATCTCTGCTTCGGAAGGTGTTACAGCCGAAGCACCAGGTATTGCCTCTGAAGGAAATATGCCCTAGAGGCAATAATAAAGTTATTATTTATTTCCTCATATCATGATAAATGTTTATTATTCATGCTAGAATTGTATTAACCAGAAACATGATACATGTGTGAATACATAGACAAACATATAGTCACTAGTATGCCTCTACTTGACTAGCTCATTAATCAAAGATGGTTATGTTTACTAACCATAGACATGTGTTGTCATTTGATTAATGGGATCACATCATTAGGAGAATGATGTGATTGACATGACCCATTCCGTTAGCCTAGCACTTGATCGTTTAGTATATTGCTATTGCTTTCTTCATGACTTATACATGTTCCTGTAACTATGAGAATTATGCAACTCCCGTTTACCGGAGGAACACTTTGGGTACTACCAAACATCACAACGTAACTGGGTGATTATAAAGGAGTACTACAGGTGTCTCCGAAGGTACATGTTGAGTTGGCGTATTTCGAGATTAGGTTTTTTCACTCCGATTGTCGGAGAGGTATCTCTGGGCCCTCTCGGTAATGCACATCATTATAAGCCTTGCAAGCAATGTGACCAAATGAGTTGGTTACGGGATGACGCATTACGGAACGAGTAAAGAGACTTGCCGGTAACGAGATTGAACTAGGTATTGGATACCGACGATCAAATCTCGGGCAAGTAACATACCGATGACAAAGGGAACAACGTATGTTGTTATGCGGTTTGACCGATAAAGATCTTCGTAGAATATGTAGGAACCAATATGGGCATCCAGGTTCCGCTATTGGTTATTGACCGAGAATAGTTCTAGGTCATGTCTACATAGTTCTCGAACCCGCAGGGTCCGCACGCTTAACGTTACGATGACAGTTTTATTATGAGTTTATAAGTTTTGATGTAACGAAGTTTGTTCGGAGTCCCGGATGTGATCACGGACGTAACGAGGAGTCTCGAAATGGTCGAGACATAAAGATTGATATATTGGAAGCCTATATTTGGACATCGGAATCGTTCCGGGTGAAATCGGCATTTTACCGGAGTACCGGGAGGTTACAGGACCCCCCCCGGGGGTTATTGGGCCTACATGGGCCTCGAGGGAGAAGAGGGAAGGAGACAGGAGGGGGCCGCGCGCCCCTCCCCTTCCTAGTCCGAATAGGACAAGGGAAGGGGGCGCCCCCCCTTTCCTTCCCCTCTTCCTCCTCTTTCCCCCCTTCTCCTATTCCAACTAGGAAAGAAGGGAGTCCTAATCCCGATGGGAGTAGGACTCCCCCCTTGGCGCGCCCTCCTTGGCCGGCCGCCTCCTCCCCCTTGGCTCCTTTATATACGGGGGCAGGGGGCACCCCATAGACACACAAGTTGATCTACGGATCGTTCCTTAGCCGTGTGCGGTGCCCCCTCCACCATATTCCACCTCGGTCATATCGTAGCGGAGTTTAGGCGAAGCCCTGCGTCGGTAGAGCATCATCATCGTCACCACGCTGTCGTGCTGACGGAACTCATCCCTGAAGCTTTGCTGGATCGGAGCCCGGGGATCGTCATCGAGCTGAACGTGTGCTGAACTCGGAGGTGCCGTACGTTCGGTACTTGGATCGGTCGGATCGTGAAGACGTACGACTACATCAACCGCGTTGTCATAACACTTCCGCTTACGGTCTATGAGGGTACGTGGACAACACTCTCCCCTCTCGTTTCTATGCCATCACCATGATCTTGCGTGTACGTAGGAAACTTTTTGAAATTACTACGTTCCCCAACAGTGGCATCCGAGCCAGGTTTTATGCGTTGATGTTATATGCACGAGTAGAACACAAGTGAGTTGTGGGCGATGCAAGTCATACTGCTTACCAGCATGTCATACTTTGGTTCGGCGGTATTGTGAGATGAAGCGGCCCGGACCGACATTACGTGTACGCTTACGCGAGACTAGTTTCACCGTTACGAGCACTCGTGCTTAAAGGTGGCTGGCGGGTGTCTGTCTCTCTCACTTTAGCTGAATCGAGTGTGGCTACGCCCGGTCCTTGCGAAGGTTAAAACAGCACCAACTTGACGAACTATCGTTGTGGTTTTTATGCGTAGGTAAGAACGGTTCTTCCTAAAGCCCGTAGCAGCCACGTAAAATTTGCAACAACAAAGTAGAGGACGTCTAACTTGTTTTTGTAGGGCATGTTGTGATGTGATATGGTCAAGACGTGATGCTATATTTTATTGTATGAGATGATCATGTTTTGTAACCGAAGTTATCGGCAACTGGCAGGAGCCATATGGTTGTCGCTTTATTGTATGAAATGCAAACGCCCTGTAATTGCTTTACTTTATCTCTAAGCGGTAGCGATAGTCGTAGAAGCAATAGATGGCGTAACGACAACGATGCTACGATGGAGATCAAGGTGTCGCGCCGGTGACGATGGTGATCACGACGGTGCTTAGAAGATGGAGATCACAAGCACAAGATGATGATGGCCATATCATATCACTTATATTGATTGCATGTGATGTTTATCCTTTATGCATCTTATCTTGCTTTGATTGATGGTAGCATTTTAAGATGATCTCTCACTAATAATCAAGAAGTGTTCTCCCTGAGTATGCACCGTTGCGAAAGTTCTTCGTGCTGAGACACCACGTGATGATCGGGTGTGATAGGCTCTACGTTCAAATACAACGGGTGCAAAACAGTTGCACACGCGGAATACTCAAGTCATACTTGACGAGCCTAGCATATACAGATATGGCCTCGGAACACGGAGACCGAAAGGTCGAACGTGAATCATATAGTAGATATGATCAACATAGTGATGTTCACCATTGAAACTACTCCATCTCACATGATGATCGGACATGGTTTAGTTGATTTGGATCAGGTGATCACTTAGATGACTAGAGAGATGTCTGTCTAAGTGGGAGTTCTTAAGTAATATGATTAATTGAACTTAAATTTATCATGAACTTAGTACCTGATAGTATTTTGCTTGTCTATGTTTGTTTGTAGATAGATGGCTCGTGCTGTTGTTCCGTTGAATTTTAATGCGTTCCTTGAGAAAGCAAAGTTGAAAGATGATGGTAGCAATTACACGGACTGGGTCCGTAACCTGAGGATTATCCTCATTGCTGCACAGAAAAGTTACGTCCTAGAAGCACCGTTGGGTGCCAGGCCTGCTGCTGATGCAATTGACGACATTAAGAACGTCTGGCAGAGCAAAGCTGATGACTACTCGATAGTTCAGTGTGCCATGCTTTACGGCTTAGAACCGGGTCTTCAACGACGTTTTGAACGTCATGGAGCATATGAGATGTTCCAGGAGTTGAAGTTAATATTTCAAGCAAATGCCCGGATTGAGAGATATGTAGTCTCCAATAAGTTCTATAGCTGCAAGATGGAGGAGAATAGTTCTGTCAGTGAACATATACTCAAAATGTCTGGGTATAATAATCACTTGATTCAACTGGGAGTTAATCTTCCTGATGATAGTGTCATTGACAGAATTCTTCAATCACTGCCACCAAGCTACAAGAGCTTCGTGATGAACTATAATATGCAAGGGATGAACAAGACTATTCCCGAGCTCTTCGCGATGCTAAAAGCCGCGGAGGTAGAAATCAAGAAGGAGCATCAAGTGTTGATGGTTAACAAGACCACCAGTTTCAAGAAAAAGGGCAAAGGGAAGAAGAAGGGGAACTTGAAAAAGAACAGCAAGCAAGTTGCTGCTCAAGAGAAGAAACCCAAGTCTGGACCTAAGCCTGAAACTGAGTGCTTCTACTGCAAGCAGACTGGACACTGGAAGCGGAACTGCCCCAAGTATTTGGCGGATAAGAAGGATGGCAAAGTGAAGAAAGGTATATGTGATATACATGTTATTGATGTGTACCTTACTAATGCTCGCAGTAGCACCTGGGTATTTGATACTGGTTCTGTTGCTAATATTTGCAACTCGAAACAGGGACTACGAATTATGCGAAGATTGGCTAAGGACGAGGTGACGATGCGCGTGGGAAATGGTTCCAAAGTCGATGTGATCGCGGTCGGTACGCTACCTCTACATCTACCATCGGGATTAGTTTTAGACCTAAATAATTGTTATTTGGTGCCAGCGTTGAGCATAAACATTATATCTGGATCTTGTTTGATGCGAGACGGTTATTCATTTAAATCAGAGAATAATGGTTGTTCTATTTATATGAGTAATATCTTTTATGGTCATGCACCCTTGAAAAGTGGTCTATTTTTATTGAATCTCGATAGTAGTGATACACATATTCATAGTGTTGAAACCAAAAGATGTAGAGTTGATAACGATAGTGCAACTTATTTGTGGCACTGCCGTTTAGGTCATATCGGTGTAAAGCGCATGAAGAAACTCCATACTGATGGGCTTTTGGAATCACTTGATTATGAATCACTTGGTACTTGCGAACCGTGCCTCATGGGCAAGATGACTAAAACGCCGTTCTCCGGAACTATGGAGCGAGCAACTGATTTGTTGGAAATCATACATACTGATGTTTGTGGTCCAATGAATGTTGAGGCTCGTGGCGGGTATCGTTATTTTCTCACCTTCACAGATGATTTGAGCAGACATGGGTATATCTACTTGATGAAACACAAGTCTGAAACATTTGAAAAGTTCAAAGAATTTCGGAGTGAAGTGGAAAATCATCGTAACAAGAAAATAAAATTTCTACGATCTGATCGTGGAGGAGAATATTTGAGTTACGAGTTTGGTCTACACTTGAAACAATGCGGAATAGTTTCGCAACTCACGCCATCCGGAACACCACAACGAAATGGTGTGTCCGAACGTCGTAATCATTCTTTACTAGATATGGTGTGATCTATGATGTCTCTTACTGATTTACCGCTATCGTTTTGTGGTTATGCTTTAGAGACGGCCGCATTCACGTTAAATAGGGCACCATCAAAATCCGTTGAGACGACGCCTTATGAACTGTGGTTTGGCAAGAATCCAAAGTTGTCGTTTCTTAAAGTTTGGGGCTGCGATGCTTATGTGAAGAAACTTCAACCAGATAAGCTCGAACCCAAATCGGAGAAATGTGTCTTCATAGGATACCCAAAAGAGACTATTGGGTACACCTTCTATCACAGATCTGAGGGCAAGATTTTCGTTGCTAAAATCGGATCCTTTCTAGAGAAGGAGTTTCTCTCGAAAGAAGTGAGTGGGAGGAAAGTAGAACTTGATGAGATAACTGTATCTACTCCCTTATTAAGTAGTTCATCACAAGAACCGGTTCCTGTGACAACTACACCAATTAGTGAGGAAGCTAATGATATTGATCATGAAACTTCAGATCAAGTTTCTACTGAACCTCGTAGGTCTACCAGAGTAAGATCCGCACCAGAGTGGTACGGTAATCCAATTCTGGAAGTCATGTTGCTTGACCATGATGAACCTACGAACTATGAGGAAGCGATGATGAGCCCAGATTCCGCAAAATGGCTAGAGGCCATGAAATCTGAGATGGGATCCATGTATGAAAACAAAGTATGGACTTTGGTTGACTTGCCCGATGATCGGCAAGCAATTGAGAATAAATGGATCTTTAAGAAGAAGACTGACACAGATGGTAATGTAACTGTCTATAAAGCTCGACTTGTTGCGAAAGGTTTTCGACAAGTTCAAGGAGTTGACTACGATGAGACTTTATCACCCGTAGCGATGCTTAAGTCTGTTCGAATCATGTTGGTTATTGCTGCATTTCATGATTATGAAATTTGGCAAATGGATGTCAAAACTGCATTCTTGAATGGATTTCTGGAAGAAGAGTTGTATATGATGCAGCCAGAAGGTTTTGTTGATCCAAAAGGTGCTAACAAAGTGTGCAAGCTCTAGCGTTCCATTTATGGACTGGTGCAAGCATCTCGGAGTTGGAATAAACGCTTTGATAGTGTGATCAAAGCATATGGTTTTATACAGACTTTTGGAGAAGCCTGTATTTACAAGAAAGTGAGTGGGAGCTCTGTAGCATTTCTGATATTATATGTAGATGACATATTATTAATTGGAAATGATATAGAATTTCTGGATAGCATAAAAGGATACTTGAATAAAAGTTTTTCAATGAAAGACCTCGGTGAAGCTGCTTACATATTGGGCATCAAGATCTATAGAGATAGATCAAGACGCTTAATAGGACTTTCACAAAGCACATACCTTGATAAAATTTTGAAAAAGTTCAAAATGGATCAGGCAAAGAAAGGGTTCTTGCCCGTACTACAAGGTGTGAAGTTGAGTCAAACTCAATGCCCGACCACAGCAGAAGATAGAGAGAAAATGAAAGATGTTCCCTATGCTTCAGCCATAGGCTCTATCATGTATGCAATGCTGTGTATCAGACCTGACGTATGCTTAGCAATAAGCTTGGCAGGAAGGTACCAAAGTAATCCAGGAGTGGATCACTGGACAGCGGTCAAGAACATCCTGAAATACCTGAAAAGGACTAAGGATATGTTTCTCGTATATGGAGGTGACAAAGAGCTAGTCGTAAATGATTACGTCGATGCAAGCTTTGACACTGATCCGGACGATTCTAAATCCCAAACCGGATACGTGTTTTTATTAAACGGTGGAGCTGTAAGTTGGTGCAGTTCTAAACAAAGCGTCGTGGCAGGATCTACATGTGAAGCGGAGTACATAGCTGCTTCGGAAGCAGCAAATGAAGGAGTCTGGATGAAGGAGTTCATTTCCGATCTAGGTGTCATACCTAGTGCATCGGGACTAATGAAAATCTTCTGTGACAATATTGGTGCAATTGCCTTGGCAAAGGAATCCAGATTTCACAAGAGGACCAAGCACATCAAGAGACGCTTCAATTCCATTCGGGACCAAGTCCAAGTGGGAGACATAGAGATTTGCAAGATACATACGGATCTGAATGTTGCAGACCCGTTGACTAAGCCACTGTCACGAGCAAAACATGATCAACACTAAGACTCCATGGGTGTTAGAATCATTACTATGTAATCTAGATTATTGATTCTAGTGCAAGTGGGAGACTGAAGGAAATATGCCCTAGAGGCAATAAAAAAGTTATTGTTTTTTCCTCATATCATGATAAATGTTTATTATTCATGCTAGAATTGTATTAATCGGAAACATGATACATGTGTGAATACATAGACAAACATATAGTCACTAGTATGCCTCTACTTGACTAGCTCATTAATCAAAGATGATTATGTTTCCTAACCATAGACATGTGTTGTCATTTGATTAATGGGATCACATCATTAGGAGAATGATGTGATTGACATGACCCATTCCGTTAGCCTAGCACTTGATCGTTTAGTATATTGCTATTGCTTTCTTCATGACTTATACATGTTCCTGTAACTATGAGAATTATGCAACTCCCGTTTACCGGAGGAACACTTTGGGTACTACCAAACGTCACAACGTAACTAGGTGATTATAAAGGAGTACTACAGGTGTCTCCGAAGGTACATGTTGAGTTGGCGTATTTCGAGATTAGGTTTTGTCACTCCGATTGTCGGAGAGGTATCTCTGGGCCCTCTCGGTAATGCACATCATTATAAGCCTTGCAAGCAATGTGACCAAATGAGTTGGTTACGGAATGTTGCATTACGAAACGAGTAAAGAGACTTGCCGGTAACGAGATTGAACTAGGTATTGGATACCGACGTTCAAATCTCGGGCAAGTAACATACCGATGACAAAGGGAACAACGTATGTTGTTATGCGGTTTGACCGATAAAGATCTTCGTAGAATATGTAGGAACCAATATGGGCATCCAGGTTCCGCTATTGGTTATTGAGCGAGAATAGTTCTAGGTCATGTCTACATAGTTCTCGAACCCGTAGGGTCCGCACGCTTAACGTTACGATGATAGTTTTATTATGAGTTTATAATTTTTGATGTACCGAAGTTTGTTTGGAGTCCCGGATGTGATCACGGACGTAACGAGGAGTCTCGAAATGGTCGAGACATAAAGATCGATATATTGGAAGCCTATATTTGGACATCGGAATCGTTCCGGGTGAAATCGACATTTTACCAAAGTACCGGGAGGTTACCGGAACCCCCCCGGGGGTTATTGGGCCTACATGGGCCTCGAGGGAGAAGAGAGAAGGAGACAGGAGGGGGCCGCGCGCCCCTCCCCTTCCTAGTCCGAATAGGACAAGGGAAGGGGGGCGGCGCCCCCCCTTTCCTTCCCCTCTTCCTCCTCTTTCCCCCCTTCTCCTATTCCAACTAGGAAAGAAGGGAGTCCTACTCCCGGTGGGAGTAGGACTCCCCCCTTGGCGCGCCCTCCTTGGCCGGCCGCCTCCTCCCCCCTGGCTCCTTTATATACGGGGGCAGGGGGCACCCCATAGACACACAAGTTGATCTACGGATCGTTCCTTAGCCGTGTGCGGTGCCCCCCTCCACCATATTCCACCTCGGTCATATCGTCGCGGAGTTTAGGCAAAGCCCTGCGCCGGTAGAGCATTATCATCGTCACCACGCCGTCGTGCTGACGGAACTCATCCCCGAAGCTTTGCTGGATCGGAGCCCGGGGATCGCCATCGAGCTGAACGTGTGCTGAACTCGGAGGTGCCGTACGTTCGGTACTTGGATCGGTCGGATCGTGAAGACGTACGACTACATCAACCGCGTTGTCATAACGCTTCCGCTTACGGTCTACGAGGGTACGTGGACAACACTCTCCCCTCTCGTTGCTATGCCATCACCATGATCTTGCGTGTACGTAGGAACTTTTTTGAAATTACTGCGATTCCCCAACAGCCTCAACTACCTAATCCTGATGATTAGTTTCAAATCCTTGAGCAGATCTTGGATCAAAGAGTGGTTCGCCGAGGATCCGGGTCTCTGGTTCAAGTACTGGTTAAGTGGAGTGCAACTCCAATCGACATGGCCACCTGGGAGGACAAGGTGACACTGCAGCAAAAATTTCCGCGGGCACCGGCTTGGGGTCAAGCCGTTTCTAAAGAGGGTGGGATTGTCAGCGAACCTGTGGTGGGCCAGAAGCTAGCTGACGAGGCGTGCAGGCCCAGGAGGCAGCCTCGCCTCCCGACTCGGCTAGCTGGGCCAGAATGGGCCTAGAACGTTTCGCTACATATACTCCAGTTCAAGGCAGACGAAGGCGGCGAGAGGATAACGACTAGGTAGCGTGTGTGGTGTGTGGCTCCTGCGAGAGCAATTCCTCGTGTAATCCCTGCTTGTAGCTCGAATCCATGGCCATGACTAAATACAAACCCTAGACCTCACAAACTGTAAGCAACCATTCTACACACCTCTTTCCCCAACCTGCTCATAGGCGCAGTAAAAATAAAATTCATTGGTGGGAGTGCATGATTATTGAGAACTGAAAATATAAAGTATCCGAATCTAATGCGCCCAATTGCAACCCACACATATCCTCATATCCTTCTGATTGTGGCGGATTGGTTGCTTGTGGTGGCTGGTTGCATAACACCATAGCCGACTATAGTGGTTCAGTAGGAGGTGTGATCGGCCAGCAAGGGCATCAAGACGATAGGAGCTGGAATCTGACAAGTAGGGAAATCTCCCGGACGGGGAGGTAGCGACACTACGTGATGTGATTAGTCGGCGTATCCATTTCTTGTGGCATGGGGGTCCATCGGACTTGGGAAAGCCGCAAGGTGGAAGGAGAGAGGAGGTGAATGATGGAAGAGTGAGGCGCCAACCGCGGCAAGAGAAGGAGGCGAGGACGGGTGAGCAAAACAAGAAGGCTGGGGGTAGGGGACAACGCTTTGCAAGCACCAACGTGGCCACCGAACAGCCGCCAGTATCGGTGCTGCATGGTCAAACCCTCGAACAACCGGAAAACAGGGGGAAGCAGCTTAGTCGAACCTTTGATCCCCTCCTCGACGTCCTATACCGCAATAACGCATAACTGTGCAAGGCCGCACAACATGGTCGCAACAGATAGCCAAACCGGTGGCTGACCGAGCCGAGCGGTAAAAAATAATTTCTTAACGCGGGGAGCCAACGAAGAGAAGAAGCAAAGTTAAATCTGCAACCTCCCAGATCGATGCATTCCCTGGGAGCTTAGAAATTGTATTGATTATGCTTTTTTTTGATGATGCACTGTTTGGTTGTATTCGGTAATATTCATCCCATTTAGACTTTCTACGATTATAAAAATCTTCTTATAGAAGTCTAGTTCTTTCTTATTTTGGAAAAGGAAGTCTTGCTCTGAAAATCCATCTCTGCACCCGAGCTCGTCCGCAACCGCGCTGACAAAAAAAAATCAAAACAAATACTAGAAAGATTCAAAAATTTCCAATTTTTTTTGGCAGTAGACAAGTTGATGCATTAAGCCCGCGCAAAATTTTAAGTCATTTGGACATCTGAGCATCTCTCAGCAAAAAAGACAAATTGAGGGTCCGTAAAAAAGTTTACTGTTTAAGTACTGTTTTGGCTCGATTTGTCTTTTTTGCTAAGAGCTGCTCACATGCCCAAATGACTTGAAATTTGGAGCGAGCCTTACACATCAAATTGTCTACTGCATAATTTTTTTTGGAATTTTTTGAGTTATTTTAAAAAATTTACGATTTTTTCTAACCGGATGCAAATGAGCATGGACACCAAAACGCCCTACTCTCCTTTCTTGCCGCTATTTGCGTTGCGAGCCAATCTTCAAATTGTTACAGAGAAGTAGTATTGTTCTGTCTTGCCTTGGTATTTTGTAAGTTTGGCCGTTGTGAGTCTGATTGACGAAGCTTTTGTTTGCGTATCCTATGATAATTGAATCTTTAATTTGGATAAACCTAATCATGGCAAGATCCATCAGTTTGGCAATTTTCTCCAACGAATTCACAACCACAGAATCAAACAAAATCAAATTATATTCAATATAGAATATCATACACCAAAGGATTACATCAGAAATTAGAAGAGATGCATTACATGGCTGCAACAACAAAAACAAACAAGGCTTGGACAGCAGGAACCTCACAGCCACATAACACAAACAAGGTGTAGTGCATCAGCAACGTTCTCTGCTAGTACTCTGTTAGGTGCATTACTTTGCAATATTCAGTGAAGCAAGCAGCGCCTATGCTGCCAGGTCGCCATCACATCGATCAGCGATGTGGCTGCTGGGACGCCGTTGCGTGGGCAGCACCAAATTCATCGTCACAACAGAACAACTTTGAGGCCGTCGAATCTTCCTCGCATCAGTGCAGCGCCAAGTCTCACCGTCACATCGGGGCCACAGGGTTGATGTCGCGTGGGGGCAGGCCAGGTCAGTGGGGGCAGCACCGCCAGCAACATGGATGCGGTTGGTGGTGGATCGCCGCCGCGAACGGCAGCGAGGACGCCGTCGTGTGGTGGAGCGGATGATAGGGGCGATTTGGTGCGGTAGGGATCCAAGAGGATTAGTTTACTAATTTAGGGAATAAAGGAAGGTGTTATCTGTAAATATGTGTTTAAGTGGCTCGTTACAATCCCACCTCCAGTCTGGGCCATTTCTTCCCAATCTGATGGGTACGAGGAAAATTTTCAGAGTTTCCGCATTTTCACCGCATACTTTGCTGAACAAGAAAATATGAACAACAACATCACACAGAAAACAGGCATTCCAGTTAACATGCATTTTTGTTAACGGGCGCCTGTGGCGTCTGTAAATGGGTCGACCCATCTAGGTGCCGGTTGACTATTTTTTTTATAATTCTACGAACTTTTTTGAATATTGATGAACATTTTTTAGATTTCAACAGTTTCTTTTTCAGATTGATGAACTTTTTTGAAAATGGATGAACTTTGTTTAGATTATTGAACTTTTTTTTTCAGTTCAATGAATTTTTCCTAAAAATACATGAACTTTTTTTTGAATTTCTATGAAATGTTTACGAATTTAATGAACTATTTTTAAAAAATAATGAACTTTTGCTAAATTGGATGAACTTTTTTTTCAATTTGAGTGAACTTTTTTTAAATTGATGAACCTTTTTCAAAATTGATGAACCTTTTTTGAAGATTGAAAGTGCGTTATATCGACTAGAGGGGGGGGGGGATGAATAGGCAATTTTTACAAATTCGTCACTGAGGAAATTCGAAGTGAGAAATTACCTAAGCAACGACACACTAGCAGCAGAATAAGTACTCAGGTATAAGCATAACAGAGCAATAGCATAGTCATCATGATGAAATGAAAACAAGCACATAGTACAAGTAGGGTGAAAACATGATAAGCAGGATGAAGACAAAGTGACTGAAGAAATAGGGTTGAGGAAATAGAGAAAGTCTTTAATCAAAGTCTTCAAACAGTAATGATTAGGTTCATCAACACATGAATGAGAAAATGAAAGAGTTGAGGAAATAGAACTAGTAGCTTGGTGAAGACAATGATTTGGTACACCAGTTCCAACTGCTGTGACCGTTGTACGTCTGGTTGGAGCGGCTGGGTATTTAAACCTGAGGACACACAGTCCTCACCGTATTCTCCCTGAGCTAAAGTCACACAAACCTCGTCCAATCACTTGTGGTAAGTCTTCAGGTGACTTCCAAACCTTCACAGACTTGGTCACTCGGCGATCCACAATTCCTCTTGGATGCTCAGACCATGACGCCTAACCGTCTGGAGGATGCACATTCCTGAAAGGTAACAAGCGTCGGTTCCACACAGGAACAATCTCTTCAGTGATGCTCAATCACTTTGGGTTGTAGGTGTTTGGGTTTTGGGTTTTCCTCACTTGATGATTTTCACTCAAAGTCCTCAGAGGATGGGATGCTCTCAATGACAAGTGTCAGTTTCTCTCGGAGCAGCCAACCAGCTAGTGGTTGTAGGGGGCGGCTATTTATAGCCTAGGGAGCAGCCCGACATGATAAGAAATAAATGCCCTTCAATGATATGACCGTTAGGTGGTAGGATATTTTAGACAGCTGGCGCGTAGCACAACAACGGTCGGAAATTTGAGAATCAAATTCCTCAGGGCTATCATGTTCTTCACTTGTAGGCAATCTGCACTGGCGAATTCCTAACTCCTCAGTTAGAACAAATTCCTCAGAGACGAGAAGATCTTCGTCTCTGTCATTGAAGAAATTGACTGAACTGTATGAGATTTCCAATGGCTTCACTCGTAAGGATTGGGTAGGTGTAGGATTTGAGTTGAGCATCACTTGGAATGTGTTTCCTTAGTATTATCTCGACCCCCTTTAACAGTACGGTGTTTCCTATGACTCAAGAAAGATAAAATGAAACTATGAAAACAAAAGTCTTCACGCTTCATAGTCCTCGCATGAATATCCAAGTCTTTAAGGTCACACCAATTTCTTCACTTTCAAAGTCTTCAGGAGAACCAAAGTCTTTAGGTGAAGACATACATTTTTAGGGGTCGACTTTCATCGTAAATACCAAACAGCTCATCGACTTATAGAGCCTGTGTACACTCACAAACATATTAGTCCCTTTGTCGGTGTCAAAACCGGCGGATCTCGGGTAGGGGGTCCCGATCTGTGCGTCGTAGGCTAATGGTAACAGGAGGCAAGGAATACAATGTTTACCCAGGTTCGGGCCGTCTTGATGGAGGTAAAACCCTACTTCCTGCTTGATTGATATTGATGATATGATTAGTACACGAGTAGATCTACCACGAGATCGTAGAGGCTAAACCCTAGAAGCTAGCCTATGATGATTATGATTATGATCGTCCCTCTAAGGGCCAAACCCTCCGGTTTATATAGACACCGGAGGGGGCTAGGGTTTACATGGAGTCGGTTACAAGGAAGGAAATATAATATCCGGATCGCCAAGCTTGTCTTCCACGCAAAGGAGAGTCCCATCCGGATACGGGACGGAGTCTTGAGTCTTGTATCTTCACGCTCCAACAGTCCGGACAAAGTGTACAGTCCGGCCGTCCGGATACCCCTAATCCAGGACTCCCTCGGTAACCCCTGAACCAGGCTTCAATGACGATGAGTCTGACATGCAGTCTTGTCTTCGGCATTGCAAGGCGGGTTCCATCTCCGAGTACTCCAAAGTAATCATCGAACACTTGAACCGTGTCTGGATCTGCAAGATGATCTTCACATACCACCGTAGGGGGCATAGCATAAATCTGATCTGCTAGCAATCTTTGCGCGTCGTGCCCTTGTATCGTGGCCCGGCCCAACACGAACCGGTTTTTCTTAGCCCACCTCGATACACGTTGTGAGGCGGTTTTATCGGCACACCCTGCCAAAGCAGAGATCGTGTTCCCCTTATTACAGGATTTTCCATCAATACGGGCGTGTGCCACCCCACGACGACTGTTGGTATGACTCCGTGTTTTCAGATAAGTCTCAAGCGGCCATGCTGAGGACATTGGATATTCACCCCCTTTATAAAGGGGCCGAGGCCTATACCTCTTTTCCACCACCCTTGTGCCCTTTCGCATCTCGAACTCTAACACCCGAGACTCAAACTCAAACACCCCAGATCCTCCAATATGTCCGGATCCAACCTTCAAGGCCGGTGGGTGGCTTCCTCGATCAAGGAGGAGGACATTGCGAGGCTTAGGGAGGTCGGATATCTGACTGCCGACATCCAACATAGGCTTCCTGCTCCAGGGCAGGTCATCCCTACTCCCGAGCCTAATGAGAGCGTCGTATTTGTTCCTCACTTCCTCCGCGGCTTGGGCCTCACCCTTGATCCCTTTGTGAGGGGGCTCATGTTCTATTACGGGTTAGATTTTCACGATCTAGCTCCGGACGCTATCCTCCATATCTTGTCGTTCATCATTATGTGCGAGGCTTTTCTCCACGTCACCCCACACTTTGGCTTATGGCTCAAGACCTTTAATGTGAAGCCGAGGATGATCGAGGGGTGACATGCGGAGTGCAGAGGTGCCATAATAAGAAGGAACGTGCCCCATGGCCAGAGGGTTCTTTCCCAGAGGTATCCGATTTATGGCAGTGTAGGTGGTTTTACGTCACGGCTCCCAGAGGCACAAAGTGGGTGGCTGCCCCTGACTTCCGCTCGGGCCCTCCGTCACAACTGGCATCATGGACCAACGTGGGACGGGATTGGGGGTCTGCTAGTGATGTACCAACACTGCAGAGCCGTATCCGGGAGGTGCTTGAAAGGGACATTAACCTTGTCAGCTTAATTCAGGTAATGCTAATCCGAAGGATGTTGCCGTGCAAACACCGGCCTCTCCAGATGTGGGAGTTCAATCTAGAGGGTCCGCGGACTATTAAGCACTTCTTCGGCGTGAAACTCGAAGGGATGTGTAAATTATTCTTCGGACCACAAGTAAAGTGTTCAGACACCACCGAGGATGCGGGCCTAAGCTGCAATCGCCTAGATACCCAAGTAAGTAACCCCGAAACCAGACACTTCGTTTATGTTTATCATAATCATCATTCTGAAAATCCTACGTTGCTAGGAATGGCTCAGCAAAGCGCAGAGAATCAGGTGTCCGGCGCCACTTCCCGAAGGCTCGCCTAGTCCTACCATAGCCAAGATGCTTGGACGGGTGCTTAGCAAAATGCCCTCAGGGAAAGACGAAGGGAAGAACAGTGAAGCCGAACTTCACACACTGCGCATCCCAACCAGGGGAATTGCTACCTCCCCTAAGGAGGATAGTCGAGGAGGGGAGTCTAAAGCGTCCTCCTCGTGCGAGAAGAAGAGGGCCGCCTCCAAAGACTTGGAGACGGAGGTGCCCAAGAAGGGGAAGAAAACGTCACCAGGGGGCCCTGCCCCGAAGGGCGCCCTTACCGCGTCATGCCCGCCGATGGGCCATCCCTCAACCGAGCTATGAGTTAATCGTTAATTCGTAGGTACTGCATTTCTCCAAGAACAATAACCAGGATTCATTTTTTGTAGTCCGGCTAGCAGCTCTTCTCAACAGAGTTCGTCTTCTGGGGATCCCCCTCCGGAGATGATGGAGAGTGAGACCCCACCAACTTCTCCACCTCATGAGGCGGGCGACCCCGAGGTGTCGTCACGGAGGAGTCCGGACCTGCCAAAGCCAGAAGCTACTCCTTCGGCCGCCCTGAGCACGGAGCGGTCGGCTCCTACGGGGGGCGATGAGAAGGGTTCGGCACAGGTCGATGTCTGGCCGGACATACTGACGGGCCTTCTGGAACGAGCCGCACCCTCGGAGGAGCACCGCTCATTAATGAGCACGGTGCTCAAGAAGATTTTATCCGCCACAAGCGGTTTGAATGAAGCATTCATGAGCCTGCTCAGAGGCTTCGAGTATGTAATGAAAAATACATAATTTCTTGTCTATGAGGCACACGCTAGGTGTGATCCATATGGATAGTAGCCCCTGAGACTCTGGTTGCCCGCCCTAGGCGGCAAACAGAGGATCATATTGTGTAAGTAATGAATGTGCTGTATATATGCGCAGGTGTCTAAGGATCCGGCAGCCGACCAGTCCGTTGAAGTTGATGAACTAAGGAGGCAGATTGGAGCTATTGATGCCGATATCACGCTGGTGAATGAGCGGCTGAACGAGTCACAAGGTATGTGGTTTATAGGAAAATTTGAGAGGGGCATGATATTAATGCGATATGCTTGGACTGCAGACGGTGCTGCTACCGTGGAAGCCCTGAGGGCGGAACTTGCCTAGGCCAAGGAACAAGCTCGGGCTAGTAATGCGGCTGCCCTAAAGGCGGCCGAAGATTTGAGATCCGAACAGGTTGCTCATCACCGAAGCGAGGACAAGATAGCCGAAATGGCTATAGAGTTGAAAAATGTCGCCGACTGGTATGAGCTCCTTAAAAAGGAGAATCAGGTTAATTCGGCTGATCTGAACAAGGCACTTAATGCAGCCAAGGAGATGCGGACCGAAATCAGGGATGTGCGGGAGGAGCTTCGACAGGCCGGGAAAATCGCGGCGGGGAGCCCCTACTTATTGCGGATGAAGTTTTTGGATCCGAAGTATGCTCCCCTGGGTCATCGCTGGAGTCCTACAGACGCGTACGCGGACTTGGCGAAGAGTATAGCTAATGCGGCCAAGTTTTTCGAGGATCAAGGTGATAAAGAAGTGGAGAAGCTGTTCCGAAGTATGTTCCGATTGCCGTTGAGTGAAAAGATGGCTGTTGTGGCGGAGCTTCATAGGCTGTCTGGGCTTGCAATGCGGTCTGTAATAGACCATATTTGGCCGAAGGGGCCTAAGCCGGACAGTTACTTCGGTTTGGTGCAACAATTCCTCAGTGTCGTATCTCAGATCGATGCTATGAGGAGGTCGGCGTGTATAGAGGGTGCACGGATGGCACTTGCGCATGTTAAAGCATATTGGACGGATATGGAGGCCACCATCATTGCGACCCAGAATCCGGCGGGAGGCCAGGATCCGGCTGAGCACTACCTGGAGCAGGTAACAGAAGGTGCCCGCTTAATAGAGGCACAATGCTCGAAGAAAGTCTTGTTCGAGTGACAAATCATGTCATTGTAAAAACAATGTTATTTTGATTATGAGGTTGTATTTATACTTTGTGCCCGAAAGTATTATTGTGCCTCCTGTGCGGCCGTTTTTATGTATATGTATAATCTAAAAGTTAGCAGTCATTGGCTTCATCCCCCACACATACAATGCGGGGGTGTTTGAGAAAAATATGTGTAATCACACTTGATCCAACGTCTTGGTCCGTTAAGGAGGTGATCGCACGTCGAACTAGGCAAACGGACTATATAGCTGTAACACTTTCACTTAGCCATAGGAGTTTGATGGTGGGGCTACTATATAGCCCCTGGTACCTTCGCGTGCATCCGAATACTGGCACGTGTGTACATGGCCAAAAAATGGTCCTTCATTAATGCGGCGGAATCCTAAAGATTCCGATAAGTCTTCGAGTGGTTGAACAGTCTCTCGCTGTATCATGACAGTCAGTTTTTGGCTTTCTCTACTAAGGTGCTCATCCGGAATAACCAGGGCACAATCATAGTAGTTCTCCTTTGGCCGCCTTAGCCGATAGGAACGGAACGTAAGGCGGCAAACCCAGGAGCCGGGCAAACCCAACATTTGACCCAAGACATGATTCGGAGCTGATGCATATAAGGCCAAACTCGTGACGCCGAACACTCCTGAAGGTATTCAGACTTTATAACATAAAATGGGCTGAAGAGTGCCCTTTCTTTATGAACCCTATAGTTCCAGGTATGTGCATTAATCTGTCGTGGCGAAATGCCAATAACGGCAGTAACCTCTGTGAGTATAGTACCCATGGAATGTGAAAACAACAAGAGACAATAAAAAGGTTTACACATGGGCTTAATCTAAAGAGAAACCTGTGAGCGGGGCCCTACTGCACGTCTGCGCCTTTGTCTCTGTTGTGCCGTTTCCTGGAAGGGTATCGCATGAATTGTGTCTATAAAAAAGAAAAAGTCGTGTAGAAGAGTATAACGTAAGCGTGCGGCGGGTAGTAAAAATGTAAGACATTGGCCTGCTAATAAGGTCAAGCCAAGAGTGGGGCTGTATTAAATATCTAAAGCCCCTGGTGTCCTCTATGGGATTACGTACGTGGCGCCTTGGACCAGTTTTATCTGGGCTGCCGGACTCGTCTAACCGTGTCCGTGGTCTTAACGACCAGTCATGTTTTCTAGAATTGGAGGCCGCTTAGAGTCCGGCCGATGGAGCCATCACGTATTCCTCCGCTCGTGAAGAGCGCTCTGTCTTTCCGTTAACGGTGATGATGCCTCGTGGACCGAGCATCTTGAGTGTGAGGTAGGCGTAATGCGGTACTGCGTTGAAGCGGGCGAAGGCCATTCTCCCAACCAATGCGTGATAGCCGCTCTGGAAGGGTGCGATGGTGAAGAGTAGTTCTTTGCTTCTGGAGTTGCCTGGGGAGCCGAATGTTACCTCCAGTACGACGGAGCCCCTGCCGTAGGCTTCAGCGCCTGGTATCACCCCTTCAAAGGTGGTGTTGCTTTGGTTGATTCTGGATGAGTCTATCCCCATCCTGCGGACAGTGTCCTGGCATATTAAATTGAGACTACTGCCGCCGTCCATGAGGAGGCGAGTAAGATGGTATCCGTCAATTATTGGGTCGAGCACCAAGGCATCTGATCCTCCGCGCCGAATACTAGTCAGGCAGTCCATGTGATCAAAGGTGATCGGACGAGCCGACCAGTGGTTAGGTGTGGGTACGACGGGCTCTATAGCGTATGCATCTCTGAGCGCGTATTCGTGCCTTCTCATGGATGTGTGAGTCGCGTGGATCATGTTTACTATTTTTACCTCTGGTGGGAATTTTTTCTGTCCCCTAGTGTTTGGCTGGCGAGGCTCATCCTCGTCTTCACTTGGTGTTTCCCTTCCCTTGTGTTCGGCATTTAGTTTGCCGGCCTGCTTGAAGACCCAGCATTCTCTGTGAGTGTGGTTCGCAGGTTTGTCGGGGGTGCCATGAATTTGGCACAGTCTATCTAGGACTCTGTTTAGACCGGACGGTCCCTCTTTACTGCCTTTAAATGGCTTCTTTTGCTAACCGGGTCGAGAGCCCCTGAATCCGGCGTTGGCCGTTGTGTTGTCCGGGATCTCTTCCTTGTTTTGGCGTTTGTTTTTACTACGCCGTGGCTTCCCATTGCCATCCCTTATTTCGGATGTGCTTGGGTCGCTGGTGCCTTTACGGGCCAACCAGCTATCCTCACCCGCGCAAAAGCGGGTCATAAGGCTTGTTAAGGCTGCCATTGTCCTTGGCTTTTCTTGGCCGAGGTGTCTGGCGAGCCACTCGTCTCGGATGTTGTGTTTGAAGGCCGCTAAGGCTTCGGCATCCGGACAATCGACAATTTGATTCTTCTTAGTGACGAATCTTTTCCAAAGCTTGCAGGCGGACTCTCCGGGCTGTCGGATTATGTGACTTAAATCGTCCGCATCCAGAGGCCGGACATAAGTCCCTTGAAAATTGGCCCTGAAAGCATCCTCGTGTTCCTCCCAACTTCCAATTGAATTTTTGGGGAGGCTTTTCAACCAGTGTCGAGCTGGTCCCTTCAGCTTGAGGGGAAGGTATTTGATGGCGTGGAGGTCATCCCCACGAGCCATGTGTATATGCAGGATAAAATCCTCGATCCAGACCCCTGGGTCTGTCGTTCCGTCGTATGCCTCTATGTTCACAGGTTTAAAACCCTGTGGAAATTCATGGTCCAGTACCTCTTCGTTGAAGCACAGGGGGTGAGCAACCCCTCTGTATCTGGATGTGCTGTGGCATGCCGTCGGCTATTATTGTGTCCGGTGTTTATTCCGGACTGGTATCCGATTGGTATGATCGTTTTGGTGACCATAGTCCCGCACCGGGGTGTGTCCTTTAGATCCGTAGATGGACCTAGCCGCGCCGGCTTTCTTATCCAGGAGCTCTCGTAAATCATGTTCAGCGTCGGTAGCTGCTCTGTTGCGGTTATGAAGTGGTTTGTATGGCCTCCTGGCCGTGTTGTCATTTGGTGGAACGGCCTCGTTGTCGAATTCTGGTAGCAGCTTGCGTTTTGGATAGCTCTTCGTATGGCGATCGTCGCCATACTTTTCTTCAGTGTCTAGCACTTTATTCCATCTGCGATTGAGCGTTTCCTGAGCAGCCTTTAGCCGTTGCTTCTGCTTCTTTAGACTTCTCGCAGTGGTCATAAGCCTTCTGTGGAGGTTATCTTGTTCCACGCGTGTTTCCGGGATGATGAATGCATCGTCATCCGGACTGTGTTCTTGTCCTAGGGCGGTTTGGTGAACTCATCCCTCGGGATCATTGTGATCGGGCGTCTGCTCCGAACTATGTTCGGCGTGATCTGGCTCAACCTGCTCCAACGCTATGGTCGTTGTTGCCTTCAGAGTTGACTAGGGTGTCGATCTTTCTGGCGCTCTTGTCGCTATTTTTACTGTTGCTGGACTTGGAGCAGCGTCTGCACCGTCGTTTTGGCTTTTGCCCGGGGGTTTTATCTTCCGGATTGTCGCCGTTGTCCTTCTTGGGCGTATCCACCATGTATATATTGTATGACGAGGTGGTAGTCCAGCGCCCCAGTGATTCTGAATCTTCTCCTGTGTCGTCGTCCATACCTTCGATGTCCGATACATCATCGACAGTGGCAATGAAGGGGATGGTGGGTGGGCAACGAATTCCTTCATCGCCTGCTTCCCACTTGAGCCGAACATAGTTCGGCCAAGAGTCCCTTGACAAAGAGTGTTGGAGTTATGGGCCACGGGTAGGCAAACCCGAGGCCCAAGACATTTCAAGACATTGGGGCAGGACGCGCCCCTTAGGCCGAGTCCCAGGAGCGACTCCAAAATATGCCGAGTCCCAGACGGCGACTCCCAGATAAGCCGACTCCAAGCTGGCGACCTCCAGAGAGGCCGACTATGGAGAGTCGGCCCAAGACTCCTCCTTCATCTCGAAGTACGACGCGGGGTACGGTCACGGCATGGCCGTTCCCCCTGCTTACGAAGGGCCGGCATGGCTACAGTGAGCCGTATCGCTGAAAGACCTGTGGCGAGATACGGCACTGTTGCCATGCCTACCCTGACCTCAGCCACAGTGCACAGTACACTGTGCCCACGACGCCGGCCTATACGACCCGAAGGCGGCGGGGCCGCCTGTCAGCGGGTGGGCCGAAGGCGGCCTGGGCAACCCGAAGACGGACCTGTAGGAGTTGGCCTCCCTGGAGTCGGCCGACTCCCCCTCGGGCCCCACGAGCCATTAACCAGATAAGATGGGGAATGGTGACAGTGATCGCCCGATAGACGGCGGCACTGTTGCCACGACCCGATGACCGAGCCTGCATCATCAAGGGTGCCGCTACAGTATCAAGCCTGTCCGCGGGGCCCGCCAGTCGGTGGGCCCCAGAAGCCGGCGGGAAGGACGGCGGCCTGAGAGACAGACGGCTGGGACCCGCGCCCAGCCGGATTACTATTGTACCCCGGGGGGTAGGCCTATATAAACCCCCCGGGGCACCCATGCAAAGGGTTCGGACCTAGAGAGAGAGAGATAGACCAGATAGCCCAGGGAGGAGAGAGCTAGCCTTGCCCTCTCCTGCCTCCCGAAACAGCTCCAGGAGCACCGTTGTAGCCACTTTACCTTAGTGATCATGCGGAGCCCCCACAGAGCAGCAATAGGGGTGTTATCTCCTAGGAGAGCCCTGAAGCTGGGTAAGTTCCGCCGGCGTGCATGTCTACGCCTCATCCCGCTTCCAGGCACCGGCGACGTTCTACTCGCTCCCACCATGATAAGCCATCCTTTGGCATATGTCGTACCCAACCCCCGACATTTGGCGCCCACCGTGGGGCGAGGTGCACCATCGTCCGGAGATCTGCTCTGGACGGGAACCCTGTTCCTCCCCGGCGAGCACAGCCAGCCCGGCACGCCGGATGGCGTCCGTGCCGACGCGCTGCACGGCGCTGAGATCGCCTGTGCAGCCAGCTGCCTCGCTGATCTTATCGGCGAGGTTCGCCTCTCGGATGAGCCTGCATCCGATGCAGGCACGAGTGTTCCCGAGAGCCTCCTCGCGGGCCTCCTCGACCAACTCCACGTCGCCGGCGAGCCTGTCGCGGACCTGGAGTCCATAGGATCCACCGACCCAATGCTGGTCGACTCCGACACCGCGTCGCTCGACGCGTTCCCCACCAACATGGTGGTCTACGACGAGCCGCTCCCTTGTGCGGGGAGCGGCGGAAGCACCGTCACTGAGGTCCTCGTCCTCGAGCACGGTGAGCGCTCCGGCGAAGGAGCGCACGACCCGCTTGACGCGGCCCTGCGAGGCCTTGCAGCGCCAATTCCGGAAGACGCCGACGCCGAGACGCTAGAGGCGCTCCGCCTTCAGCTCGTAGAAGGTGCGAAGAAGCTGGCAAGCATGAGGCACTTGTCAGAAGCTTACCAACGCGAGATGGATCGCGCCGTAGGCGGCTCGCCGGCTCCGACTGGGCCTAGCCGCCTAGGCGCGGTCCGACAGCGCGGCGCGGCAATCGCCAACCTCTTCGGGGCCGATCGCCCTGTGTATGCCACGCCCGCAGAGAATATCCGCGCCGCCCAGGCGGCGGCAGACGAGCTCGACAACTTCGAAGGCAAAGAGCGCCGCGTAATGACAGAGCGAGTTCAGCAGCTCCTCGACGCAGCCGCCGCGCAGAATGATGCCGGCTACCGTACCGAGGCACCGCAGCGCCAAAACGACGCCCCACCGCCTCGCCGAGACCAAGATGCGACGTCTCGGACCCCGACTGGCGGGGCCCGTGGGAAGAAGGACAAGGAGCCGGCTGTCAGCCACAGTCGGACTCGCATCACCATCGAGCGCGACCAAGACGGCCGCCCCAAAGCGGTGGAACGGCGGGACGACTACCTGCCTCCCCCTCCTCATAGAGAAAGGCGAGTCTCCCCGCCGCCTGTGGAACATCCGACTCTCGGCGACCGCCTTGGCCGCCGAGAGGGAGTCGGAGAGAACGACGCCCGCCACCGGATCGACCGACTCCACCGATCCCTGGCGCTGGAAGAAGAAGACGAGATGGGTCCCCCCTGCTTTGGACCCCGCATCCGGGACGAGCCCTTTCCCAAAGGGTTCACGCTCCCCCGAGACACGCCCAAATATACCGGCACCGTGAAGCCGGAAGATTGGCTGATCGACTACTCCACAGCCGTCAACATAGCGAACGGCAACAAGCGCGTTGCCATAAGATACGTCCCGCTCATGCTCCAGGGCTCGGCCCGGATGTGGTTGAATAGTCTGAAGCCTCGCAGCATCAACAGCTGGGTCGACTTCACTGAGGCTTTCGTCCGCAACTTCACTAGCACGTACAAGCGACCTCCCAAGCCGCGCAAACTCTCCTTGTGCGTGCAAGGCCCTGGCGAGTCTACTCGCGACTACCTCACGCGCTGGGGCAAACTCCGGAACTCCTGTGAGGGCGTGCACGAGGTGCAGGCCATCGAGTATTGTACTGCCGGGTGCAGAGAAGGCACCCTCCTCAAGCACAAACTCCTCTGCGACGAGCCGGAGACCCTCGACGAGCTGCTAATCACGACGGACAAATACGCCACGGCCGACTCCTCCATGAAGGCGGAGATTCGGGTCAGCACAACTGGCAAAGTCGCCCCTCAAGCTCCAAGAACTCCGGCTGGGGACACCAGTCAGCGGCAACAGCAGAATGACCAGAAGCGCAAAGCCCCGCAGCCGACTTCCACTAGTCGGCAAGTGGCAACAGCAGAGGACCAGCAGTTGGAGGGACCGCCTCCGACGAAGCGACAGAAGGGCGGCAAGTCCAGCTGGCTGCCGGCTTTCTCCTACGAGCAGACTCTAGATGGTCCCTGCAAGTTCCACAGCGGCACGAAGCCGTCGAACCACACCACCAGGAAATGCCACTGGCTGACCAGAATCGCCAAGGGGGACGGCCTGCTCCCTCCCCCTCCTGCTGGGCCGCCCCCTCCACCACCGCCCCAGCAGCCGGCCGTCAGGCCAGTCGGCGCGATACAAGACGAGTTCCTAGATGAGCATGAAGCCTATGTGGTGTTCACCAGTGTGGCGGATGATCGGCGCAGCAGGCGCCAACAACAGCAAGAAGTGAATGCGGTTGCATCAAGCCCTCCAGAGTTCATGCATTGGTCCGAAAGGCCTATCAGTTGGAGCAGAGTTGATCACCCAGAGGTGATGCCGAGTCCGGGCTCCTATGCCTTGGTCTTAGGCGCCACACTCGCCACAGATAGACGGGCCGCTCGCTTCTCGCGAGTACTGATAGATGGAGGCAGCAGTATCAACATCCTGTACAAGGATACGATGGAGAAATTGGGAATCAAACAAAGACAGCTTCAAAGCAGCCGGACTGTGTTCCACGGAATCGTTCCTGGCCTTTCCTGCTCGCCAATCGGCAAGATCCTGATAGATGTCCTCTTCGGAAACAAGGATCATTTCCGATGAGAGCCAGTCTGGTTTGAGGTGGTGGACCTTGAAAGCCCGTATCATGCACTGCTTGACCGACCCGCCTTGGCCAAGGTCATGGCGGTCCCCCACTACGCCTACCTCAAGATGAAGATGCCGAGTTCCAAGGGAATCCTAACCGTGTCCGGCGACTACAAGAAGTCGTCTGCTTGCGCGGTCGAAAGCAGTCGGCTGGCCGAGTCCTTGGTGATCGCAGCTGAGAAACGGCTTCTTGATCGGGTCGTGGCGATGGCCGGCAAGCAGCCCGAGTTATCGCCCGACCCCAAGGAGTCGGAAGCAGAAGGATCATTCAAGCCGGCCAGAGAAACAAAGAAGATACCTTTGGACCCAGAGCACCCGGAGAGGTACGCTGTCATGGGCACAGGCCTTGACAACAAATAGGAAGGCGAGCTCGTCGATTTCCTCCCTGAGAATCGCGACATCTTCGCATGGTCCCCCAAGGACATGCCTGGTGTCCCGACGGAATTCGCCGAGCACAAAATACACGTCCGGTCTGATGTGAAGCCCGTCAGGCAGCCCTTGCGCCGCCTGTCAGAAGAAAAAAGAAGAGTTGTCGGAGAAGAGATAGCCCGGCTCCTAGCAGCCGGCTTCATCATGGAAGTGTTTTTTCCGGAGTGGCTGGCAAACCCAGTACTGGTGCTGAAGAAGAACAAGCAGTGGCGGATGTGCATCGATTACACGAGCCTCAACAAGGCCTGCCCCAAGGACCCATTTGCTCTGCCGAGAATCGATCAGGTGATAGACTCCACAGCCGGATGCGAGCTGTTGAGTTTCCTAGACGCATATTCAGGATATCACCAGATCAAGCTGAACCCGGCCGACAGACTGAAGACCGCCTTCATCACGCCGTTTGGAACCTTCTGCTACCTGACCATGACGTTCGGTTTGAGAAACGTCGGCGCCACCTTTCAGCATTGCATGCAGAAATGCCTCCTGAAGCAACTCGGCAGAAATGCCCACGTCTATGTGGATGACGTGGTGGTGAAGACGGAGAAGCGTGGAACCTTGTTGGAGGACCTCAAGGAGACATTTGAGAATCTGCGCCGATTCTAGATCAAGCTCAACCCAGAGAAGTGCGTTTTCGGGGTACCAGCCGGCCAGCTCCTCGGTTTCCTGGTCTCCGAACGCGGCATAGAGTGCAATCCTGTGAAGATCAAGGCCATCGAGAGGATGGAAGCACCCAGACGACTGTTAGATGTGCAGAAGTTCACCGGCTGTTTGGCATCCATCAGCCGATTCATCAGTCGGCTGGGCGAGAAGGCTCTCCCCCTGTATCAGCTCATGAAGAAGACCACCTTCTTTGAGTGGACTCCCAAAGCGGACGAGGCTTTTCTCCAACTAAAGAAGATGTTGACTACTCCCCCTGTGTTGGCGGCTCCGACTCCCAAAGAGCCCATGCTCCTATACGTTGCCGCCACCAGCCGAGTAGTCAGCACAGTCATTATAGTCGAGCACAAGGAGGAAGGCAAGGCGCTACCTGTCCAGAGACCGGTATATTACTGGAGCGAGGTGCTGTCGACCTCCAAGCAGAACTACCCCCATTACCAGAAGATGTGCTACGGCGTGCATTTTGCCGCCAAGAAATTGAAGCCTTACTTCCAGGAGCATCCAATCACTTTGGTCTGCACAGCTCCACTGGCCGAGATCATCGGAAGCCGAGACGCTTCTGGCCGGGTGGCCAAATGGGCCATCGACCTGGCCCCCTACACCATCTACTACGAGCCCCGCACCGCCATCAAGTCGCAAGCACTGGCCGACTTCCTCGTCGACTGGGCCGAGACCCAGTATCTGCCGCCAGCGCCCGACTCCACCCATTGGCGGATGCACTTTGACGGCTCCAAGATGCGCACCGGCTTGGGAGCCGGCGTCGTCCTCACTTCCCCCAAGGGCGACAAGGTCAGATATGCGCTGCAGATCCACTTCGCCGCCTCCAACAACGTGGCCGAGTACGAGGCGCTCATCCACGGGCTCCGGCTTGCCAAAGAACTCGGCATTCGCCGGATCCTGTGTTATGGCGACTCTGACTTGGTGGTCCAACAATCATCTGGCGATTGGGACGCCAAGGATGCAAATATGGCGAGCTATCGTTTCCTCGTCCAGCAACTCAGCGGATACTTCGAGGGGTGCGAGTTCCTCCACGTGCCAAGGAACAACAACGACCAAGCAGACGCCTTGGCACGAATCGGCTCCACCCGCCAGGCAATACCATCTGGTGTCGCCCTCCGGCGCCTCCTCAAGCCTTCTATCAAGCCATCACCAGAATCAGATTCAATCTTTGTGCCGGCTCCGCCTGAGGAAGACGGATCCGACTCCAAGAAACACACAGTCGAAGCCGGCCCGGGGACTTCAGAACCCGGCCCGGGGACTGCAGTGGCAAGATCGAAGACTCCAGAGCTCGGCCCGGGGACTTCTCCAGTCAGCCCCGGGACTTTGTCAAATCAGCAAGCGGCTGCGAACTCCAACCCGCCGCCTCCCAGCCCGGCCGCCCTTATCCAAGTCGCACTAGTGGCAGTTGAAGAAATAGCAGCGCCTTCATGGGCCCAGCCCATCCTCAGATTCTTAGTAAACAGAGAGCTGCCAATGATGAAATCTTGGCTCGGCAAGTGCAACACCGAGCAGCAGCCTACACCATAGTCAACAGAGAGCTGGTCAGGCGCAGCGTTACTGGCGTCTTCCAATGCCGCGTCGAGCCAGAACAAGGCCAAGCAATCCTCAGAGACATCCATGAAGGCGAGTGCGGTCACCACGCGGCCTCGAGGGCACTCGTCGCCAAAGCCTTCCGGCACGGTTTCTTCTGGCCAACCGCTCTGGAAGAGGCCAAAGAGTTAGTCCAAAAGTGCAAGGGGTGCCAGATTTTCCGTTCCAAGCCACATCAGCCGGCTTCCGCACTCAAGACTATCCCCATCGCCTGGCCCTTTGCAGTCTGGGGCCTGGACATGGTGGGACCATTCAAGATGGCACGAGGTGGCTTGACTCACCTACTTGTCGCAGTAGACAAGTTCACCAAGTGGGTGGAGGTGAAACCCATCAAGAAGTTGAATGGTCCGACTGCAGTGACCTTCATCGCTGACATCACAACTCGGTACGGCATCCCACACAGCATCATCACCGACAATGGCACGAATTTTGCCAAAGGCGCCTTGGCCCGTTTCTGCGCGACGCAGGGCATCCGACTGGACTTAGCGTCCGTTGCCCATCTGCAATCAAACAGCCAGGTGGAGCGAGCGAACGGCCTCATCTTGTCCGGCATCAAGCCTCGACTCGTCGTACCGCTGGAGCGATCTGCTGGCTGTTGGCTTGAGGAGCTGCCAGCCGTCCTTTGGAGTCTGCGCACGACTCCAAACAAGTCAACTGGCTTCACACCTTTCTTCCTCGTCTATGGTGCCGAAGCCGTCATCCCAACGGACATAGAATTCGACTCCCCGCGAGTCACCATGTACACTGAGGAAGAAGCAGAAGAAGCACGTTAAGACGGCATCGATCTACTGGAAGAAGGCCGGCTGTTGGCACTCAGTCGGTCCAGCATCTACCAGCAGAGCCTGCGTCGATACTACAACAGGAAGGTCAGGCCAAGATCTTTCCAAGAAGGCGACCTTGTGTTCCGGCTGATCCAGCGAACAGCCGGCCAGCACAAGCTGTCGGCACCTTGGGAAGGCCCCTTCAGCATCAGCAAGGTGCTAGGGAACGACGCCTACTATCTGATCGACGCTCAGAAGCCCCGAGCGCGCAAGAGGGACGACTCCGGCAAAGAGACAGAGCGCCCGTGCAATGCAAATCTTCTTCAAAGATTTTGATGCAGTATGTATCACACTACCCCTTTGTATTAAAGTACTAAGACTATTGGGCCCCCCAAGACGAGCTCGGGGACTGCCCTTTTTGTTATCTGTACGATAAGAATTATGCCTCTGAGTACATTACTTTCATTGCAAGCTGCTTGGCACCGGGCCATACTAGTCGGCCCGGGGACTCGCCGCCTTGCGCTATGAGAGCTTCCCGCAGTCAGAAAAGTAGTGTGTGGTGCCCAATCTGCCTCCTGGCAGAGCCGCCGTTCGCAGAGCGACTGTGAGGCGGGCAGGAGCGAGGAAGAGCGGGCGCCCACACGAAAAATGGCTAAGGACCTAAAGCACGAACATAGCGTAAGACGGCCTCCAGCATTTCTGAAGCGGAAAGCCGACTCATGGGTAGCCGGCTCGCCGTGTTTATTAGCCTCTATTAAGAACGGCCGACTCTTGGGTAGTCGGCCTGTCGCTTTCCATCCGACTTGCTAAAGAAACTCTAAACGGCCAAGTACTTGCCTTCCCGAAGTAGCCAAGCACTTGACCCAGCGACAGTCCGCAGAGCGGCTGCCCGACTGGCAAGGCAGCGACTAAAGGAAGGCGGCAAAAGGAAAAGCCTAAAGAGCAGTAAGCAAGGAAAGACAGAAAGCAGATTAATATTTACATAGGCCCTTGGCCGAATCTTCGAATAGAAGTTCAAGATACACCCCGCGGGTGGAATTGTTCAAATCTAACAAAAGTTCTCGAAAGATTACTTAAAGACAGACAAGCAGAGGCAGAAACAGCAGCCTAGGAGGCGCCATCTAGGATTGGAGGATCGGAGGAGACGGCGGTGTCAGGCACCGGGGCAGTCGGCTGGGCGGTCTCGGTTTGATCGCCTCCGGCGGCAGTCGCCTTCTCTTGACGCGGCTCATTGCTGGAGGCGCGGTCAAGCTGAGGCTGGCCGCCTGCTCCGTCTTCTGGCACCTCCGCCTCGCCTTTGGCCTCCGCCTCATCCTCCTCATCGATGCTGGAGTCGATCACCTCCGCCGAGTCCTCGCCATACTCCGGGTTCATCCCGAACCATTCTGCCGGCACTTCCTCGCCGCCTTCAGCCCGCTCGGGCACGAAGACACTGGTGTCCGTGTACTCGGTGATGGCCGCCGCATGCTCGATAAGGGCGCCCTCCACGGCCTCCAGCTCGGCCTGGGCTTTCGACCGGAACGCGGCCAGACGGTCCAGGTCCAGCCCTGGATACCACGCCTCGAGGAACTCCAAGGCCCGGCGCGCTCCGGCTCGGGCCGAGGAGCCCTTCCAGGCCTCAAGACGGCCGGCAGCGACTTCCAGCCAGTCGGCGGTCCGACTGGCGGTGCGCAGAGCCGGCATGTCCGGCCACAAAGCGGCAACCGCCTGGGCGCCAGCACGCTGAAGCCGGCACATCTGCCGGTGGGCCGGACGAAGACGAGCTTCAATGCTCAGGAGCTGTTCATCGACGGTTCGGGGGGCGTTGGCGGCGATCTCCTCACCATTTGCCCTTCGCGCCTCACGAGCAGCCTCGATGGCCAGAGGGGCTGCCTGCGAGTGACCAGGGAAGAAGTCTGCCAAGACAAAAAGAAGCATGCCGAAAAATCAGAAGTCGGCCTAGCACATAGTCGGAAGCCCGAAGAAACGAAAGAAACGTACCATCCACAATATCCTCGATCTCGTGGAAGCCGGAGGTCAGCATCACCTCCCAGTCAGTCCAGGAGGAGCGCTCGCTCTCGAACTCGGCCAGGAGAGCGGTTTCCTTCTTCTCGGCCTCGTCCTGCGCCTTCTTGAGCAGCTCCTACTGCTCGGCCAGCTGCGTCGCCAGCAGGTCGCGCTCCGTGGCGAGCTTGCCACACTCCTCCTCCTTGGCACGACGGGCGGTATTGGCGTCGCCCAGCTGCTCCTGAAGAACGGCGTTGGCTTCTGAAAAACGAAAGAGGAAACAAATGAGTCATCAGCAAAGAAGATCGCCGGGAAGATCCGGCCCGACTGCTCAGCAGTCGGCCCGAATCTCGGGGACTACAGCCCGCAGGTGCGCCAGCGCGCCCCCGCGAAGAAGAAGAACTCACTCCGGCTTTCCGACAAGTCGGCAGCCCGCTTGCTCAACTCCTCAACATTGCGGTTGAAGGCAGTGGCGCGGAGGTTGTGATACTCCTGCAATAAGTCATTGAAGACAAAGTTAGTGTTTGGAACTCGCCAGAGGGAGTTCCGAACCGCCTGCTCAGCAGCCGACCCGGAACTCGGCGACTACACCCAGTGGGTGCGCTGGCGCGCCCCCACAGAGAAAAACAAGAATGAAAAAGGAAAAGAAACTTACTCGGACGGCCGTTCGCGCGGCCAGGTGCGCTCTCGTGCAGGCTTGAAGGGCGTCGCCTTCGGCCCGCAACTTCGTTTGGACTTCCAGGAGCAGTTGATTTAGTGGCCCAGTGCCACCTCCGCGCACCCACCTGATGGGTGCGGCGCTTGTGGCCTCGGCGTCTAGGGCTGCCGAGCTGGCAGCGCCGGTCTCCCGAGGTTACGGCGCCGAGGTCGCCCTCTCAAGACGGCGGCGCGCCGGCGAGGCGACTTGGAGAAGCAGCCGTGCCTCGGCCTCGTCCATGGACGGCGGCTCCGATGGACCAACCGGCTGTTTGCCATGCGGTCTCCCAGACGGCGGTGGAGGCAGCGATGGCGGCACGAGAGTGTGTGACATGGAGGCCTCGCCGCTCTCCTTCTCCACGACGGGGTTCTCGGTGCCGGCTTCCCCGGTCTGCCCCGTGAACTCCGGAGGCGGCGGTGCAGACGATAGTGGGGGGACGAGCATCGCCGATCAGCGACGCGCGGCCTCCTCGGCACGCCGTCTCGCCGCAAGGGCGGCTTCGGCATCATCCAGCTTCTTCTGGGCGGAGGCGGCCGCCCTGTCGGCCTCCGCCTTCGCCAGACGTTCGGCCTCCTCCTCCTCGCGCTTCTCCCGCGCATTCCGCTCCGTCGCCTCCCGGAGGTCGGCGGCGGGGTCGGGCCGCCGAGTATTGGCGGACGTCTCTGCCGACCCCATGACGGAGGGGACGGCGACTCTCTCAAGGGAAAGAGGGGCCCTGAAGAAGAATAGAGGGAGTATATAACAAAAAGACTCGGACAAGATTCAACGAGGGAAAATAAAAAAGCATAAAGACTCACGCAGAGACTAGCGGCGGCTTTCTCACTTCCCTTCGGAAGCGGTTGGCCTTCGCGGCCGCCTCCTCCCGTCTGGTCGCGGCGGCCGCCCCCTTGAACTTCTTCAATTTGCCGCCGGGCGCGCTCGGCCCGGCGTGACGTCTCTTCGCGCCGCCTTGGCCGGCCGCGCCAGCGGAGGAGCCGGCGCCCGACGGGCCGATCTTCAGCTGGTGGCGCGGAGCGACTTCGCCTTCGGCGTCGTCGTCAGGCCAGTCGGGGAAGGTGGCCGAGGGCCTAAAGTCGCCTTCTACTCCTCCTCCCCCGCCTTCGGCGTCGGCTTCCATCGCCGCCGCCCCCAAGTCGGGGTCGTCGACGTCGCTCTCCGCGTGGTTGGGAACATACTCGCGGGGCTGTCTCGTGGCGCCAGCGGCGGGCTGCATAAGAGGATTCTAGTTCAGAGGAGGCCAACAAGAGTCAGAAGCCGGAGTCGGCTGCGAAAAAAGACAAAACGATAGGGGGACGCGACTTACCACTGGTGGAGGATTGTCGCGCGAGTACGGCTCCTTGCCGAACTGCCAGTCCTCCTCGAACTCGCAGTGCGCGATGTAATTCACCATGTTTGCCACCTCCTTGCGGGGCATCTCCTTGGTGCTCATCCGACTTGGGTCTCGGAGGCCGCTCATCTGACAGATCAGGTGAGGCCGGCCTTGGAGCGGGAGAACTCGGCGTACCATGAAGGCGGCCAGCAAGTCGGCCCCGACGAGTCCCTCCGACCGCGTCAAGACTCGGAGTCGCGCTAGGGCGGCGGCTCCGGCGGGAGTCAGCGTCTTGACTCGGTGGGACCAGCTGGGGAGCCTCCCAGTTAGGGGAGCGGCGTTGTAAGGCGGCAAGTTGACCCAGCCGCCGTCGGAGGCGAGGTTCTTCACGTAGAAGTACGAGTGCTGCCACATCTTCACCGACTTGATCAACGTAATGGGAGGAAAGGGGTTGTCGGCCGTCGAGCGCCGCATCGTGATGAAGGCGCCGCACTGAGCCGGCACGCCGGCGATGTGCATGCCGAGCTTAGAAGAGAAGAATTCTCCCCACAGCTCGATGGTGGGGAGAACGCCGAGGAAACCTTCGCACAGAGTGGCGAAGGCGGAGAGCAACACCACCGTGTTCGGAGTGAGGTGGTGCGGCTGAAGACTGTGGAACTCCAAGAACGAGCGGAAGAAGCCGCTCGCCGGCAGCCCCAGGCCGCACATGAGGTGCGAGCGGAAGATGACCCGCTCTCCCTCTTCCGGCGCCGGCCGGATTTCCCCCTCCCGCGCGGCGCGGGCGCGCACGAGGTCCGCGCTGGGGAGACGGCGTGTCTGGCGGAGGAACTCGATGTGTTCCTCTTCTACCTCCGAGCCGTCGCATACGCCGGAACGCACGGCGGGGGCCGCGGCGGAGGAAGAGCTCATCGCCGCGGTATGGTGTGCTCTTGCTCGAACGGCGGAGGCTGGAGGGAGAGAAAGCAAGATGAGGCGGGGAAGCGGGGAAGAAGGGCGCGCGAGCTGTGCCGCTCCGCTTCCCCCCGCCTACTTATAGCTCTGCGGGCTGAGAAGCCGAGGGGGCGGGCGTGGGATTAACTGCGCACGATGCCCCACGCCGCCCCACGATTTACCCCACGAAGTTACTGCGCGCAGTAACAACGTGGGAAAACCAACCGTCCCCGGCCGCAACGGATCCGTTCGTATGCCGAGGCGCGGTAGTGGCAGGCCCCGCCTAACGGCCCGTCCCGTCGCGCGCATGGGCAGGCAGACTGTTCTCCCCATGTGGCGCCACACGACAGGACCGCCCTGATGGCTGTGGGGAAGCGTATCAGGCACGCCGCCTGGTTTCCCGCCGCGACTTCCGAGCTTCGGCTCTCCACTAAACCTCCGACTTTCGACAGTCGGCCCAAGGGAAGACGGCAGCCGAGTTCCAGAGTCTGCACTTTGAAGATTGAAACTGTTGAAGCCCCCCAATGAAGCGACCGCAGGGCTTCACCAGCTTCGGGGACTACTGTCGGAGTTATGGGCCACGGGTAGGCAAACGACCCAAGACATTTCAAGACATCGGGGCAGGACCCGCCCCTTAGGCCGAGTCCCAGGAGCGACTCCAAAATATGCCGAGTCCCAGACGGCGACTCCCAGATAAGCCGACTCCAAGCTGGCGACCTCCAGAGAGGCCGACTATGGAGAGTCGGCCCAAGACTCCTCCTTCATCTTGAAGTACGACGCGCGGTACGGTCACGGCATGGCCGTTCCCCCTACTTACGAAGGGCCGGCATGGCTACAGTGAGCCGTATCGCTGTAAGATCTCCGGCGAGATACGACACTATTGCCATGCCTGCCCTGACCTCAGCCACAATGCGCAGTACACTGTGCCCACGACGCCGGCCTATACGACCCGAAGGCGGCGGGGCCGCCTGTCAGCGGGTGGGCCGAAGGCGGCCTGGGCAACCCGACGACGGACCTGTAGGAGTCGGCCTCCCTGGAGTCGGCCGACCCCCCCTCGGGCCCCACGAGCCATTAACCAGATAAGATGGGGAATGGTGACAGTGATCGCCCGATAGACGGCGGCACTGTTGCCATGACCCGATGACCGAGCCTGCGTCATCAAGGGTGCCGCTACAATATCAAGCCTGTCCGCGGGGCCCGCCAGTCGGTGGGCCCAGAAGCCGTCGGGAAGGACGGCGGCCTGAGAGACAGACGGCTGGGACCCGCGCCCAGCCGGATTACTATTGTACCCCCGGGGGGTAGGCCTATATAAACCCCCCGGGGCACCCATGCAAAGGGTTTAGACCTAGAGAGAGAGATAGACCAGATAGCCCAGGGAGGAGAGAGCTAGCCTTGCCCTCTCCTGCCTCCCGAAACAGCTCCAGGAGCACCGTTGTAGCCACTTTGCCTTAGTGATCATGCGGAGCCCCCGCAGAGCAGCAGTAGGGGTGTTATCTCCTAGGAGAGCCCTGAAGCTGGGTAAGTTCCGCCGGCGTGCATGTCTTCGCCTCATCCCGCTTCCAGGCACCGACGACGTTCTACTTGTTCCCACCATGATAAGCCATCCTTTGGCATATGTCGTACCCAACCCCCGACAAAGAGAGAGATTTTAACGAGTTCAACACGTCACCAAAGGGCGACTGCTGGAAGATATCCGCAGCGGTGAACTCCATTACAGGAGCCCAACCAGGTTCGGCGGGCTCAGGACAGCTCGGACTGGAACCTACAGCCGGATACGAGTCCGGGGGTCCGGTGTCATAGGCTTCTTTAAGGGTGAGGCCTGTGTTTGGCTCTAACACCGATGAGTATGTGGCCTGCGGGACGGGGTCCATCCACCCGTCCTTGGGCAACGCAATCTGCTTCGGATTTAGGTCTGGGGCTACTGCGGGGGTGATATCCCAAGCATTGTCCGACAGCAGGTCTAAGCCGTGCTCATCGTGACTGTCCGGCGCTCCTAGCGCAGGTCCGAGCCCATCGAAGACAAAGTCTCCGCGGATATCGGCCGTGTAGTTCAGGTTTCCGAACCTGACCTGGTGGCCAGGGGTGTAGCTATCGATCTGCTCCAGATGGCCAAGCAAATTGGCCCGGAGCGCGAAGCCGCCGAACACGAAGATCTGTCCGGGGAGAAAATTCTCACCCTGGACCGTGTTGTTGTTGATGATTGAAGGAGCCATCAGGCCTTGCAGCAACGACACAGAGGAACTCTCAATGAAAGCACCAATGTCGGTGTCAAAACCGGCGGATCTCGGGTAGGGGGTCCCGATCTGTGTGTCTTAGGCTAATGGTAACAGGAGGCAAGGAACACAATGTTTACCCAGGTTCGGGCCCTCTTGATGGAGGTAAAACCCTACTTCCTGGTTGATTGATATTGATGATATGAGTAGTACAAGAGTAGATCTACCACGAGATCGTAGAGGCTAAACCCTAGAAGCTAGCCTATGATGATTATGATTATGATCGTCCCTCTAAGGGCCAAACCCTTCGGTTTATATAGACACCGGAGGGGGCTAGGGTTTACATGGAGTCGGTTACAAGGAAGGAAATATAATATCCGGATTGCTAAGCTTGTCTTCCACGCAAAGGAGAGTCCCATCCGGACACGGGACGGAGTCTTGAGTCTTGTATCTTCACGCTCCAATAGTCCGAACAAAGTGTACAGTTCGGCCGTCCGGATACCCCCTAATCCAGGACTCCCTCACCCTTAACCTATAAGTCTGCAATACACGAAAATCAGTAAGGGGCACTAGATGCACTTACAAAGACATTAACTTTTTGTGTCGAATGGTTGAACCTTTTTTTCTTTAAATCTGTTTACCTTTTTTTTATTTCATTTTTTTATTTTCGTAACAAATAAAAAACTGGGGCAACACGCTAGTGGGACGGCCCTGGCTAGCAATGCTGTAGGCGCCAGATTGTTAACGGGCACGTGCAACACTACATAGGAGCTCCCCAGGAAACAACAACTATAAAGAGAGACATGAACATATCACGATTGACATACTGTCCGTTAGCTGTTGCAGGAGCGACATTATTGATGACGATGTTGGCAATGATCCTGTTGCTAACGACGATGAGTAGCACCACCCGACTTGGACGCAAAATGGCTCATGATGATGAACTTGAGCAGTCGTGCAAAGCGCTTCCCAAAAGCCTAATTCGTCCTCTCCCGGTGCAGAAATGCAAGGATGAACGGTTTCGGAGATCTGCTCTCCCGCACACCTATGCACGTCGGTGCTCGGGATAGAGTAGACTCCAAAGGAGGCACAAGTTGCGAGATGAGGCAAAACACTATGTGTTTTTGATGTGTCTTTGGCCGCAACCAGTAGCAGCCAGTAACAATATATATATTAGGACCAGAGGCGGTATTGTGTCGCAATCACGATCCCAAACCGACTTGGTTTCTAAGTCGTATACTTAGGGATAAGAAATAATTGACTTGTCTACCAAGACATCAAAAAAATAAAACAACAAAAGGAAGTTGCGCCCCTGCAAGGCAACCTGATTTCGGTGGACCATTCATGCGCACATCATGTGCACACCCCCAGCCCGAGCCAGGCCAGGCCAGGCGAGCGAGCGCGTGCATGGTCTTCTATTTCTCTCCTCAACACACTACTCAGAGTGGTGGTGAGAACCCACTATATAAAAAGGTCCAACACTTCCTCAACTAGCTGTATGGGACTAAACTTTAGTACCACACCACCACTTGCCATTTTTCTCATTGGCTCATTTGAGATTTCAGAATTTGTTAATGGGACAGGCCCATTTATTTCTAAAAGACCCCCACTGGATCTCAAATACCTATTTATAGATTTGCCTTTTCTCACCACTTGTTTAATATACCAGTGTTTCAGCAGAGACTGTCAAGTTGAACCTCTGCCTAGAGCTTTAAGCTACATCCATCTATAACTTGACAATTATGTGAACAGGCTTCACTCAGTGTCTTACCTAGTATCTGGCTACCAGTAGGCTACCCCGCGGTTGGAGCATATATGTTGTACTCCCAGTCTCTTCGTGAGCTTACCAAAGATCACCCAAGTCTTATTAACCGCGACGTTTACAACCGGAGTTCATATAGATGTGTTCTTTCAAGAGTTCTCTATAGAACAACATATTTGCTAATCATAGCCAATAGAACCACATTAAGGCATGTTGCCAATCTACCCTAGAGCTGTGAGACTTACAACATTGAGAGTTTTGCATCTTCACTTAGAGATAGTCATATATTACTCTCCTCAGTTAACGAATAGCTTGTTCTTCCCAGGTCCTAATTCATGGGATCTCCGATCACAAAGGTTGGGTTACTACTATGGTGTAACATCCATGGGTCTCATACCCATCTCCCTCGATGCATTATCTATCACATTTCGTGATAGTCCCTTTGTAAAGGGATCTGCTAGGTTTTTATCTATTTTAATATACGTAACAATTATGATGTAGGGCCAAGTCCTTGCTCGTGATCTTTCACGAATTAGACAGGGAAACCTCGAAGAGCACGGGGAAGAATAGGGAGAAATCACAGGAGGAACACCCAAGAACAAGCCCAATCACACATCCACTAGACTCACAACCACACAAGATCCACGAGGTACATGAACAACAAAGGGAAATGATACAAGGTAGAGTTCATCCCAAATCCTATGAAGGAGATGAGGTCTTGAATCCAAGATGGATCTTCCCTAAGAAGGGGTTTTGATATCCACTAGTGTCATGCGTACGACCATCTATGGGACCATGGCGATCCCTTTGCGGTTCGACTGGAGGGATCGACGAACACAAAGAGCAGAATTAGCAGAAACGCACGAGGTTTACCCAGGCTCGGCCCACTGTGAAGTGTAAAACCCTACTCCTGCTTTGTGTATTGGATGTGTGTATATGCCCAGTTACAAGGAGCGCACATCCGACAAGGTGCTCGATAGTGCACCTACGCGTGTAAAATGGACATGGTTTCGACCTTTGCTAAGGTAGCCACAGGACTCCTTTTATAGAATAAGGGATCACCACAATGGAAAAATGGTAAATATAGACTATAAATAGTCGCTACAGTGCCAAATACCTAACTCTGACAGGTTAGGACAAATGCATTGAATGCACTGTGAGGTGTCTTGTGGATGGAGCTTCTCGGCAAGGCTGGTCTCTCCTTATGCGTCGTTCGCCCATGTACCTTCTATTTCCCTAACAAATCACTTGGATGGGTGTCACTAGAGTTGTGTCTTCAGAAGCGAGATGCCATGTGCGCAGACAAGGCTCACCTAACTACATGCTCACTCGACACCTAATCCACAAGTGACAACCTGATCGATGAGGTGGAGTGGTGGCAAGGTAGTGGGATTCTTGGTGGGCTTGAATCCTGGTGGGCTCTCCCCGACAAGGATCTTGCCGGGTCTTCAAGCCGTATCTTCAATATTTCTGATCTCTGTCTTCAGAGATCTTCTTTGTATCTTGTAATATGGTCTTGTGTTCGTCTTTAATTATCCTCCGTCAAGCCTTGCCGTCGGGAAGGCTACTACTGATTGTGCATAATTCTGTGGTATTAAAGCCCCAATTCTTAATACACCGACAGGATCCCCTGGGCCTTGACCAACACGCATGTGAGGCGTCATTGGGCTAGGCCCAAACAATGCACAGGCATGCGTGGTAGAGAATAACTACCAAGTTTGTCATAATTTCCTATTTTTCTGCGCCCTCCCACCATGCATATTAAATGCAGAACATGGGAGAGGTGGATGAAAACGGCTGTTGTGGTAATGCGCCTGCAAAAGCGCATCCACGTTGGATCGTAAAGAGCTAGCCCCGCTCCTTCCCCATAAAAAGGAATCTGATGAGGCGCTACTCATTTACATTCCCCCTTTCCAATGTAGCAGTTGCCATCGTCTTCTTCCTTGTGCCCTCAGAACAAAGCACTCTGCATCCTTCAGCCACTCCACACTATCGCTCCTCATCAATCCCCGCCTCCAGAGCCACCATGGTGCCAAAAGGGAGCAAGGAAAAGGCAGAGAAGAGCCTTAGCACAGACACAGAGGCCTTGGCGGAAGCAACACATCGTCTTTGACCCCGTTCTGGACAAGAGCGAGCTTGTTGAACGGTACGCATACATGTAGGGGAGAGAGACGAAAGCTCACTCCGCCTCGCATGTTCTTCCCGGCTCCACCAAGAGCATCTCAGACAAATATCGCTGCTTTGTCGCTTATTTCTACTGCGGGGTCTACCCCGCTTTTTCCGATTTCTTTAACGACATCATGCATACATATGGCTTCCATCTGCTTGATTTCATGCCAAATGCAATCACGTGCATGTCGGTTTTTGCGCCTCTTTGTGAAAATTTGCTAGGGTGGTTCCAAATACCACACTCTTCCATCACTACTTCGTCCCCTCCATCGAATCTGGAGAAGCCCTCTCTGGCTCCATCACTTGGATTCCTAGGCCTTGGACCAAGGAAATATATCCAGAAGGAGCAGGACACAATAAATGGGAAGAATGGCGGGGTGAGTGGTGTTGGATCAAGGATGATGATTTCCCTCATTTCTCTTGCCCTGACAGACCAAACCAGTTCGTGGTGAAGATTGGAGCGACCTTGACAAGGATGATAAGAAGATCACAATTGCCATCACTAGGATCCACCGTCTTAGGCACGCCAAGCTCATTGTTGAATTAATTGGTGCAGACTTCCTTCGCCGCTGAATAACACCTCTGTGGGACAGGAAACAGCCGGCCTGGGAGTACAAGAATGATGCGGATGTTAGGAAACGTAGTAATTTCAAAAAAATTCCTACGCACACGCAAGATCATGGTGATGGCATAGCAACGAGAGGGGAGAGTGTTCGTCCATGTACCCTCGTAGACCGTAAGCGGAAGCATTATGACAACGCGGTTGATGTAGTCGTACATCTTCATGATCCGACCGATCTAAGCACCGAACGTACGGCACCTCCGAGTTCAGCACACGTTCAGCTCGATGACGATCCCCGGGCTCCGATCCGGCAAAGCTTCAGGGAAGAGTTCCATCAGCACGACGGCATGGTGACGATGATGATGTTCTACCGGCGCAGGGCTTCGCCTAAACTCCGCGATGATATGACCGAGGTGGAATATGGTGTAGGGGGGCACCGCACACGGCTAAGGAACGATCCGTAGATCAACTTGTGTGTCTATGGGGTGCCCCCTGCCCCCGTATATAAAGGAGGGAGGGGGGAGGCCGGCCGGCTCTTGTTTGGTGCGCCAGGAGGAGGAGTCCTCCTCCTAGTAGGAGTAGGACTCCTCCTTTCCTACTCCTACTAGGAGGGGAAGGAAGGGGGAGAGGAGGGGAAGGAAAGAGGGGGGCGCCGCCCCCCCTCCTAGTCCAATTCGGACCAGAGGGAGAGGGGGCGCGCGGCCCTTCCTGGCCGCCCCTCTTTCTTCCCACTAAGGCCCATGTGGCCCATTAACTCTCCGGGGGGGGGGGGGGTTCCGGTAACCCTCCGGCACTCCGGTTTTCTCCGAAATCACCCGGAACACTTCTGGTGTCCGAATATAGTCGTCCAATATATCAATATTTATGTCTCGACCATTTCGAGACTCCTCGTCATGTCCGTGATCACATCCGGGACTCCGAATAAACTTCGGTACATCAAAACATATAAACTCATAATAAAACTGTCATCGTAACGTTAAGCGTGCGGACCCTACGGGTTCGAGAACTATGTAGACATGACCTAGAACTATTCTCGGTCAATAACCAATAGCGGAACCTGGATGCCCATATTGGTTCCTACATATTCTACGAAGATCTTTATCGGTCAAACCGCATAACAACATACATTGTTCCCTTTGTCATCGGTATGTTACTTGCCCGAGATTTGATCGTCGGTATCCAATACCTAGTTCAATCTCGTTACCGGCAAGTCTCTTTACTCGTTCTGTAACACATCATCTTATAACTAACTCATTAGTTACAATGCTTGCAAGGCTTAGGTGATGAGTATTACCGAGAGGGCCCAGAGATACCTCTTCGACAATCGGAGTGACAAATCCTAATCTCGAATTATGCCAACCCAACATGCACCTTCGGAAACACCTGTAGAGCACCTTTATAATCACCCAGTTATGTTGTGACGTTTGGTAGCACACAAAGTGTTCTTCCGGTAAACGTGAGTTGCACAATCTCATAGTTGCAGGAACTTTGTATAAGTCATGAAGAAAGCAATAGCAACACACTAAACGATCAAGTGCTAGGCTAACGGAATGGGTCATGTCAATCACATCATTCTCCTAATGATGTGATCCCATTAATCAAATGACAACACATGTCTATGGTTAGGAAACATAACCATCTTTGATTAATGAGCTAGTCAAGTAGAGGCATACTAGTGACTTTATGTTTGTCTATGTATTCACACATGTATCATGTTTCCGGTTAATACAATTCTAGCATGAATAATAAACATTTATCATGATATGAGGAAATAAATAATAACTTTATTATTGCCTCTAGGGCATATTTCCTTCAGTCTCCCACTTGCACTAGAGTCAATAATCGAGATTACATAGTAATGATTCTAACACCCATGGAGTCTTGGTGCTGATCATGTTTTGCTCGTGAGAGAGGCTTAGTCAACGGGTCTGCAACATTCAGATCCGTATGTATCTTGAAAATCTCTATGTCTCCCACTTGGACTTGGTCCCAAATGGAATTGAAGCGTCTCTTGATGTGCTTGGTCCTCTTGTGAAATCTGGATTCCTTTGCCAAGGCAATTGCACCAGTATTGTCACAGAAGATCTTCATTGGTCCCGATGCACTAGGTATGACACCTAGATCGGAAATGAACTCCTTCATCCAGACTCCTTCATTTGCTGCTTCTGAAGCAGCTATGTACTCTGCTTCACATGTAGATCCCGCTACGACGCTTTGTTTAGAACTGCACCAACTTACAGCTCCACTGTTTAATAAAAACACGTATCCGGTTTGCGATTTAGAATCGTCCGGATCAGTGTCAAAGCTTGCATTGACGTAACCATTTACGACTAGCTCTTTGTCACCTCCATATACGAGAAACATATCCTTAGTCCTTTTCAGGTATTTCAGGATGTTCTTGACCGCTGTCCAGTGATCTACTCCTGGATTACTTTGGTACCTTCCTGCCATGCTTATTGCTAAGCATACGTCAGGTCTGGTACACAGCATTGCATACATGATAGAGCCTATGGCTGAAGCATAGGGAAAATTTTTCATTTTCTCTCTATCTTCTGCTGTGGTCGGGCATTGAGTTTGACTCAACTTCACACCTTGTAGCACAGGCAAGAATCCTTTCTTTGCCTGATCCATTTTGAACTTTTTCAATATTTTGTCAAGGTATGTGCTTTGTGAAAGTCCTATTAAGCATCTTGATCTATCTCTATAGATCTTGATGCCCAATATGTAAGCAACTTCACCGAGGTCTTTCATTGAAAAACTTTTATTCAAGTATCCTTTTATGCTATCCAGAAATTCTATATCATTTCCAATTAATAATATGTCATCTACATATAATATTAGAAATGCTACAGAGCACCCACTCACTTTCTTGTAAATACAGGCTTCTCCAAAAGTCTGTATAAAACCATATGCTTTGATCACACTATCAAAGCGTTTATTCCAACTCCGAGATGCTTGCACCAGTCCATAAATGGAACACTGGAGCTTGCACACTTTGTCAGCACCTTTTGGATCAACAAAACCTTCCGGCTGCATCGTATACAACTCTTCTTCTAGAAATCCATTCAAGAATGCAGTCTTGACATCCATTTGCCAAATTTCATAATCATGAAATGCAACAATAGCTAACATGATTCGGACGGACTTAAGCATCGCTACGGGTGAGAAAGTCTCATCGTAGTCAACCCCTTGAACTTGTCGAAAACCTTTTGCAACAAGTCGAGCTTTATAGACAGTTATATTACCATCAGCGTCAGTCTTCTTCTTAAAGATCCATTTATTCTCAATGGCTTGCCGATCATCGGGCAAGTCAACCAAAGTCCATACTTTGTTTTCATACATGGATCCCATCTCAGATTTCATGGCGTCTAGCCATTTTGCGGAATCTGGGCTCATCATTGCTTCCTCATAGTTCGTAGGTTCATCATGGTCAAGTAACATGACTTCCAGAATAGGATTACCGTACCACTCTGGTGTGGATCTTACTCTGGTAGACCTATGAGGTTCAGTAGAAACTTGATCTGAAGTTTCATGTTCATTATCATTAGCTTCCTCACTAATTGGTGTAGTTGTCACAGGAACCAGTTCTCATGATGAACTACTTTCCAATAAGGGAGTAGATACAGTTATCTCATCAAGTTCTACTTTCCTCCCACTCACTTCTTTCGAGAGAAACTCCTTCTCTAGAAAGGATCCATTCTTAGCAACGAATGTCTTGCCTTCGGATCTGTGATAGAAGGTGTACCCAATAGTCTCTTTTGGGTATCCTATGAAGACACATTTCTCCGATTTAGGTTCGAGCTTATCTGGTTGAAGTTTCTTCACATAAGCATCGCAGCCCCAAACTTTAAGAAATGACAACTTTGGTTTCTTGCCAAACCACAGTTCATAAGGCGTCGTCTCAACGGATTTTGATGGTGCCCTATTTAACGTGAATGCGGCCGTCTCTAAAGCATAACCCCAAAATGATAGCGGTAAATCAGTAAGAGACATCATAGATCGCACCATATCCAGTAAAGTACGATTACGACATTCGGACACACCATTTCGTTGTGATGTTCCAGGTGGCGTGAGTTGCCAAACTATTCCACATTGTTTCAAGTGTAGGCCAAACTCATAACTCAAATATTCTCCTCCACGATCAGATCGTAGAAACTTTATTTTCTTGTTACGATGATTTTCCACTTCACTCTGAAATTCTTTGAACTTTTCAAATGTTTCAGACTTGTGTTTCATCAAGTAGATATACCCATATCTGCTCAAATCATCTGTGAAGGCGAGAAAATAACGATACCCGCCGCGAGCCTCAACATTCATTGGGCCACAAACATCAGTATGTATGATTTCCAACAAATCAGTTGCTCGCTCCATAGTTCCGGAGAACGGCGTTTTAGTCATCTTGCCCATAAGGCACGGTTCGCAAGTACCAAGTGATTCATAATCAAGTGATTCCAAAAGTCCATCAGTATGGAGTTTCTTCATGCACTTTACACCGATATGACCCAAACGGCAGTGCCACAAATAAGTTGCACTATCATTATTAACTCTGCATCTTTTGGTTTCAACACTATGAATATGTGTATCACTACTATCGAGATTTAATAAAAACAGACCACTCTTCAAGGGTGCATGACCATAAAAGATATTACTCATATAAATAGAACAACCATTATTCTCTGATTTAAATGAATAACCGTCTCGCATCAAACAAGATCCAGATATAATGTTCATGCTCAACACTGGCACCAAATAACAATTATTCAGGTCTAAAACTAATCCTGAAGGTAGATGTAGAGGTAGCGTGCCGACCACGATCACATCGACTTTGGAACCGTTTCCCACGCACATCGTCACCTCGTCCTTGGCCAGTGCTCGCTTAATCCGCAGTCCCTGTTTCGAGTTGCAAATATTAGCAACAGAACCAGTATCAAATACCCAGGTGCTACTACGAGCTCTAGTTAGGTACACATCAATAACATGTATATCACATATACCTTTGTTCACTTTGCCATCCTTCTTATCCGCCAAATACTTGGGGCAGTTCCGCTTCCAGTGACCAGTCTGCTTGCAGTAGAAGCACTTAGTTTCAGGCTTAGGTCCAGACTTGGGTTTCTTCTCTTGAGCAGCAACTTGCTTGCTGTTCTTCTTGAAGTTCCCCTTCTTCTTCCCTTTGCCCTTTTTCTTGAAACTAGTGGTCTTGTTGACCATCAACACTTGATGCTCCTTCTTGATTTCTACCTCCGCAGCTTTTAGCATTGCGAAGAGCTCGGGAATAGTCTTGTTCATCCCTTGCATATTATAGTTCATCACAAAGCTCTTGTAGCTTGGTGGCAGTGATTGGAGAATTCTGTCAATGACGCTATCATCCGGAAGATTAACTCCCAGTTGAATCAAGTGATTATTATACCCAGACATTTTGAGTATATGCTCACTAACAGAACTATTCTCCTCCATCTTACAGCTGTAGAACTTATTGGAGACTTCATATCTCTCAATCCAGGCATTTGCTTGAAATATTAACTTCAACTCCTGGAACATCTCATATGCTCCATGACGTTCAAAACGTTGTTGACGACCCGGTTCTAAGCCGTAAAGCATGGCACACTGAACTATAGAGTAGTCATCAGCTTTGCTCTGCCAGACGTTCTTAACATCGTCAGTTGCATCAGCAGCAGGCCTGGCACCCAGCGGTGCTTCCAGGACATAGCTTTTCTGTGCAGCAATGAGGATAATCCTCAGGTTACGGACCCAGTCCGTGTAATTGCTACCATCATCTTTCAACTTTGCTTTCTCAAGGAACGCATTAAAATTCAACGGAACAACAGCACGAGCCATCTATCTACAAACAAACATAGACAAGCAAAATACTATCAGGTACTAAGTTCATGATAAATTTAGGTTCAATTAATCATATTACTTAAGAACTCCCACTTAGACAGACATCTCTCTAGTCATCTAAGTGATCACGTGATCCAAATCAACTAAACCATAACCGATCATCATGTGAGATGGAGTAGTTTTCAATGGTGAACATCACTATGTTGATCATATCTACTATATGATTCACGCTCGACCTTTCGGTCTCCGTGTTCCGAGGCCATATCTGCATATGCTAGGCTCGTCAAGTTTAACCTGAGTATTCCGCGTGTGCAAAACTTTCTTGCACCCGTTGTAGATGGACGTAGAGCTTATCACACCCGATCATCACGTGGTGTCTGGGCACGATGAACTTTGGCAACGGTGCATACTCAGGGAGAACACTTCTTGATAATTTTAGTGAGAGATCATCTTAAAATGCTACCATCAATCAAAGCAAGATAAGATGCATAAAGGATAAACATCACATGCAATCAATATAGGTGATATGATATGGCCATCATCATCTTGTGCTTGTGATCTCCATCTTCGAAGCACCGTCGTGATCACCATCGTCACCGGCGCGACACCTTGATCTCCATCGTAGCATCGTTGTCGTTACGCCATCTATTGCATCTACGACTATCGCTACCGCTTAGTGATAAAGTAAAGCAATTACAGGGCGTTTGCATTTCATACAATAAAGCGACAACCATATGGCTCCTGCCAGTTGCCGATAACTTCAGTTACAAAACATGATCATCTCATACAATAAAATATAGCATCACGTCTTGACAATATCACATACAACATGCCCTGCAAAAACAAGTTAGACGTCCTCTACTTTGTTGTTGCAAGTTTTACGTGGCTGCTACGGGCTTAGCAAGAACCGTTCTTACCTATGCATCAAAAACCACAACGATAGTTTGTGAAGTTGGTGCTGTTTTAACCTTCGCAAGGACCGGGCGTAGCCACACTCGATTCAGCTAAAGTGAGAGAGACAGACACCCGCCGGTCACCTTTAAGCAACGAGTGCTCGTAGCGGTGAAACCAGTCTCGCGTAAGCGTACGCGTAATGTCGGTCCGGGCCACTTCATCTCACAATACCGCTGAACCAAAGTATGACATGCTGGTAAGCAGTATGACTTATATCGCCCACAACTCACTTGTGTTCTACTCGTGCATTATGACATCTACGCATAAAACCAGGCTCGGATGCCACTGTTAGGAAACGTAGTAATTTCAAAAAAATTCCTACGCACACGCAAGATCATGGTGATGGCATAGCAACGAGAGGGGGGAGTGTTCGTCCACGTACCCTCATAGACCGTAAGCGGAAGCGTTATGACAACGCGGTTGATGTAGTCGTACGTCTTCACGATCCGACCGATCTAAGCACCGAACGTACGGCACCTCCGAGTTCAGCACACGTTCAGCTCGATGACGATCCCCGGGCTCCGATCCAGCAAAGCTTCGAGGAAGAGTTTCGTCAGCACGACGGCGTGGTGATGATGATGATGTTCTACCGGCGCAGGGCTTCGCCTAAACTCCGCGATGATATGACCGAGGTGGAATATGGTGGAGGGGGGCACCGCACACGGCTAAGGAACGATCCGTAGATCAACTTGTGTGTCTATGGGGTGCCCCCTGCCCCCGTATATAAAGGAGGGAGGGGGGAGGCCGGCCGGCCCTTGTTGGGCGTGCCAGGAGGAGGAGTCCTCTTCCTAGTAGGAGTAGGACTCCTCCTTTCCTACTCCTCTAGGAGGGGAAGGAAGGGGGAGAGGAGGGGAAGCAAAGAGGGGGGCGCCGCCCCCCTCCTAGTCCAATTCGGACCAGAGGGAGAGGGGGCGCGCGGCCCTTCCTGGCCGCCCCTCTTTCTTCCCACTAAGGCCCATGTCCAATTCGGACCAGAGGGAGAGGGGGGGGGTTCCGGTAACCCTCCGGCACTCCGGTTTTCTCCGAAATCACCCGGAACACTTCCGGTGTCCGAATATAGTCGTCCAATATATCAATATTTATGTCTCGACCATTTCGAGACTCCTCGTCATGTCCGTGATCACATCCGGGACTCTGAATAAACTTCGGTACATCAAAACTTATAAACTCATAATAAAACTGTCATCGTAACGTTAAGCGTGCAGACCCTACGGGTTCGAGAACTATGTAGACATGACCTAGAACTATTCTCGGTCAATAACCAATAGCGGAACCTGGATGCCCATATTGGTTCCTACATATTCTACGAAGATCTTTATCGGTCAAACCGCATAACAACATACGTTGTTCCCTTTGTCATCGGTATGTTACTTGCCCGAGATTTGATCGTCCGGTATCCAATACCTAGTTCAATCTCGTTACCGGCAAGTCTCTTTACTCGTTCTGTAACACATCATCTTATAACTAACTCATTAGTTACAATGCTTGCAAGGCTTAGGTGATGAGTATTACCGAGAGGGCCCAGAGATACCTCTCCGACAATCGAAGTGACAAAATCCTAATCTCGAATTATGCCAACCCAACATGTACCTTCGGAAACACCTGTAGAGCACCTTTATAATCACCCAGTTACGTTGTGACGTTTGGTAGCACACAAAGTGTTCTTCCGGTAAACGGGAGTTGCACAATCTCATAGTTGCAGGAACTTTGTATAAGTCATGAAGAAAGCAATAGCAACATACTAAACGATCAAGTGCTAGGCTAACGGAATGGGTCATGTCAATCACATCATTCTCCTAATGATGTGATCCCATTAATCAAATGACAACACATGTCTATGGTTAGGAAACATAACCATCTTTGATTAATGAGCTAGTCAAGTAGAGGCATACTAGTGACTTTATGTTTGTCTATGTATTCACACATGTATCATGTTTCCGGTTAATACAATTCTAGCATGAATAATAAACATTTATCATGATATGAGGAAATAAATAATAACTTTATTATTGCCTCTAGGGCATATTTCCTTCAGCGGATGTCATGAGACTGCACCTTGGATTGAACAACAATTTGATAATCCGGCAGCATGATGCTCTGTGTCATGTGCTATTTAGGCCAAATAGCAAAACCAAGTTGCCGACAGGCGTCATCCCCCTGTGGAACAACTCCGCCTTGACCGCAATCATTGCCATGATGCCAGAGTGCAATGCACATGGGGTCATTGGAAATCGGGAAGAGCCGTCCGAGGAGCAGGTGCAATAATTCTTTGATACCCTTGTGGAGAGAGCTGTCAGGGAGGAGACAGATCTCATCCGTGACACCACCAACGAGGAGATCACCTACATTGCGAGCAGGCAGAGGAAGCCTAGCTCGCCACGACGACCAGTGATTTTGGTCATTTGGCGACCGAAACTGGCAAAGAGGAAGAAGTATGGATGCCTGAAGAGGATACTGCCGATGAGGATGTGGTTGCCGGGGAGCAGGGAGGTGAGGTTGTGGGGAGTTCCATTGGCAAGGGGACAACCGAAGAGCAACAACATCAAGAACCCCCTGCTCTGCCTAGGAAGCAATGCATTGTTCGCAAGGTTTCTTCTGGCTACCCAGTACGTCCATCCTCTTCAAGGAGTAAAACTGCTGATAAGGGGTAAGCTGGCAAGACGTCATAGCGGTAAGGAGCTCAACAACAACCTGTGCGGTGCACAAGACAGACCACCGTGCCAACAACTTGAGCGTCAAAGCCGTCAAGTGCTATCGTGCCAACAACCGGAGCTGCAAGATCATCTCAATCTGCTACCGCTGCTAAGCGCACAAGAACTCCCATGCCTCCAAGCACAACCACTAAAGCATATGTCGAATTTGACGTTTCTGCTTTTAATGAAGATGAAGCAGAGTAAGAATTTCTTTTTCATACTCCTTAATTCCTGATTTGTTGATCTGACTTGAATTGTTTTGACTTCTACAGAGACGCATAAACCTTGGTGCAGAGGTGGGCGAAGAGGGCGAAAACCTCTATAGGCGACGAGCCCCCGACAAGTAGAATGACTGGTCCAGAGACCATTGTCATCAGTCCCGGGCCCAGTCCTCGGTGCAGCCCTCAGCCCATCCCCCAGTGTGAGTGTAGCGACAAGACCTCAAAGGGTCAAGTCTCTGTGCATCAGTGTCATCCCTGGATCGGTAATGCTGACACGCATAGTGCTCGAGGAATTATAACAGAGTTTCAATCACACACTTATTACATCGAGTCCTCATAATAAGTATGATTACACAAAAATATCATGGATGAAGGCCATCTAAACTCGATAACTGCGGAAACTTTGAAGATAAATGAGTCCATCAACTCCAATGGCATAGATGAGTGCAAAACAATGACCTATCACACCTTATTCGTTGTCTGAGTAGTCTGCAACATGAGACATTGCAACCATGTAGGTTAGCACATTGAATATGCTGGCGCAGTTACACGGTAAAGCAATAAAATGCAGGAACTATATCTACATGCAATATTTGGCTGGTGGAGGCTATAAGTTTATCATTTTGCATGAAGCCAATTTTTCCCTACAACAAAGGAATAAATTTATTTAACTACTCCCAAGTTTCCCATTATTTGAGAAGGTAACCCCAACTCAAATCCCAATTAAAAGTATCATCATTAACCCAATTCAAATTAATTTAAAGTAACATGATGAGATCACATCAATAGATTCAAGTACTAGATACTCAAGATGTCCATAACCAGGGACACGGCTAACCATGATTAGTTTATACACTCTGCAGAGGTTTGCGCACTTTTCTCCACAAGACTCGATCTCCTCCGTTGAATTTCTCGCACTTCATGATGTTTGAGAAACGGATGACCGAGACACAGTCTTTCAGAAGCATTAACTCTTTACTCTGGGTAGACAGTACCACCTACATCCCCTACATCTGCTAGCCTACCACTGAAAGAGGTTACACAACATACTGAACTATGCCAGAGCCCATAAAGGCTTGTGGCTGCACACGGAAGTTTCTAGCATGAATAATCTTATGATCCCTTTGTGCCTGGGTGGCATTCCGTAGGATAATCACATGGGTACTTTAGGATTTCCAAAAATAGGCAACACTGGGTTCCCAAGTGCCTCAACCAATCCACCCAGATGTATATTAAAGTTACCACCTTAATGTTATCCATGATTAAATAACTCTCAAACATCCATGTGTGAATCACGATCCAATCCCCGTCTATGAGCATGGCTAAGCAATAATAAGCATAACGTATATTCCCGGGGTGATCAAAAGGTATTAGGTTCCTACCTCAAGCACTACAACCAAAACCACATGTTCCCAATCCTACTCTTGCAAATATTTGAGGGGCAATACTAATGCATAGTAAAAACTGGGTATAAAGGAGTATGATCAAAGTGTAACTTGCCTTGCTGATGATCTGCAAACTCTAGAGATTCGTAGTAACAAGCTTCACACTTCGGGTAATGTAGCATAGACAAACAATAGCATACATAAGCAATCACTCAAACGGAACACGAGAAAACCGAGAAAAGATCCAAAGCGAACATGAAACAAGCAAACGGCTTAAACTAACAAGAGTTAAAACCTAACAACAATATTAACATGTTAATTAGATCTTAACAGAAGGTACATGTGATTAGCTACGATTTACAAAAAGATTCAACTCAAACGGAGCAACGAAACTCAAAATACGAACGAAACAAGATTGTTTACTAATCTAGACTAAACTCAAATTTTACAGTTCCAAAATCATGTTTAAGTTGGTTAACTGGAAAGAACAGAATGATACAAAGATTTAGGCGCTGGTTTCATCTAATTTGGATAAACGAGTAAAAAGTTATGCTAGTTTAAAGATCATGGGCTAAATAGCGATAGAACTATTCACGGATAGGTCCCCGGCCGAAAATAAACTGAAAAGAAAAATCCTACAGCGAACGTTCGCTATCTGAACATAACAGACGAACAACGCTCGTTATAACAAACGAACGAACGGGCGTTCGTTAAGTAAAGAAACCCTAACGAAAAACCGATCTAATAAAATGAACCGGGCTAAAGCGAAAACAAAACCGGGGTGTTTCGATGGTTTACTGGTTAACGAGAAAACCGGTGGCGGCGGCGGGATCGGACAACGACGTCGGCGGCGAGGTGGCGGGGCGGCAACGCGGGACTAGGCGACAACGGCGCGGGCGTGCGGCGGCGGCGGCGCGGGTGTGCGGTGGCGGCGGCTGCGGGCGGGGTGCGGTGGCGGTGTGGAGGAGAGGCGGCGGGTGGCGGGCTTATAAGAGGGCCTCGGGGGGGGGGGGGGGCTTGGGGAAGGGGCCGGCGCAGGGCGGAGTCCGGCTCGGACTCCTCCTCGGCGTCCGTGCCTCGCACGACGGAGGAAGGCGGCGCGGCGGTTGGGCCGGCCTGCTCGGCTGGGCCTTTAGCCTAGTCGGGCGGGAAGAGATTTATTTTTTTTAAATAATTTCGCTTGAAAGAATAAATCCTAATAAAATATAAAGAAAATTCTAAAAATTCCAAAAACAATTTTCACCGTCTAAATAAAATATTTAGAACAAAGTGAACATTCTGGCCTAAAAATGCAATTTTCAAAAATGCATATTTTTCCAATTCAAATAAAATAGCAAATAAAATACCAATAAAATCATAATTTGATTTTAACATTATTTCTCCAATATTTCTCTTAATTTGAAGAAGTCATATTATCTTCTCTCATTTATTTTTAATATTGGAAATAATTGGAGAGAAAAATAATAAAATCAAAATGGTCCTTTCTTCAAATCTGAAACAAATTCAAATATGAATTTTTGTGAAACCTCCAACTCTCTCCTTGGGTCCTTGAGTTGCTTAAGATTTCTAGGATCTCAACAAAATGCAAGAATCAATCTAATATGCATATGATGATCTATGTATAAATCCAAATTGAAAATTTGGATGTTACAAACCTAGCCCCCTTAAGATGAATCTCGCCCTCAAGATTCGGGTTGGTCAGCGAAAAGGTTTGGGTGGTCTCTACGAAGACCTTCTTCTCGCTCCGAGGTGGCTTACTCCTCGGTATGGTGGCTCCACTGAACTTTGCGAAACTTGATAACCTTGCTGCGAGTAACTCGACTGGAAAACTCGAGAATCTTGACTGGCGTTTCTTCATAGGTCAAATCAGTGTTTAACTGAATTGCTTCCAGTGGCACTGTATCTCTCAGAGGAATATCGACCATCTCTGCGTGGCACTTCTTCAACTGGGAAACGTGAAACACATCATGAACTCTTGATAATCCTTCTGGCAATTCCAGTTTGTATGCAACTTCTCCCATGCGTTCCAAAACTCTGTATGGTCCCATAAAACGTGGTGCTAGCTTTCCCTTGACTCAAAAATGCTTAACTCCTCAAAGCGGGGACACATGAAGATATTCTCTATCACTGACTTCATAAATTATCTCCTTGCGTTTAGTATCCGCATAACTCTTCTGCCTGGACTGGGCTACCTTGAGTCTGTCACGAATCAACTTAACCTTCTCTTCAGAGTCTTTGATCCCACAATAACGGTGTCCTGCACCTCCTTCCGTACAAAGCTTCAAAAGGGGTCATCCTCAAACTGGCTTGATAACTGTTGTTATAAGAAAACTCTGCATATGGCAAATTGTCATCCCAACTAGATCCATAATCTAGCGCACAAGCTGTCAACATGTCTTCCAGAATTTGATTGACTCTCTCCGTTTGTCCATCTGTCTGTGGATGAAAGGCTGTACTAAGCTCTAGCCTGGTACCCAAAGTTTCATGCAACTGATTTCAAAACTTTGAAGTAAACTGGGTTCCTCTATTTGATATAATGGTCCTTGGAACTTCGTGCAGACATACGATCCTGGTCATGTATATCTTGGCTAACTTAGCACTCGTATAGGTGGTCTTCACCGGGATGAAATGAGCTACTTTCGTCAAACGATCGACTACAACCCAGATAGAATCATAGCCTGAACGAGTCCTGGGTAATCCAATAATAAAATCCATGCCAAGTTTATCCCACTTCCATTCGGGTATCGGCAATGGCTGTAGCAATCCTGCTGGCTTCTGATGCTCTGCCTTAACTCTCTGACATACATCACATACTGCTACATACTCGGCTATATCCTTGTTCATCCCTGTCCACCAGAAACTTTCCTTCAAATCAATATACATCTTAGTGTTTCCTGGGTGAATTGAATACGGCGAATCATGTGCCTCCTGCAGAATCAACTTCCCGATCTCGGGGTCGTTAGGCACATATATGCGATCTTCAAACCATAAGGTGCCATGCTCATCCTCATGAAATCCTTTAGCCTTTCCTTTCCTCATTCTTTCCTTTATCTCTGCAATCTCTTTGTTAGTCTTCTGGGCTTCTCTGATCTTACCCATCAAAGTGGACTGAATTTCCAATGCTGCAACATAACCTCTCGGAACTGTCTCTAAACACAGCTCTCAAAGATCATCTGCTAACTCCTTAGGAAATCCTTCGGTTATGAGCGTGTTAACATAACTCTTGCGGCTCAACACATCTGCTACGACATTGGCCTTTCCGGGATGATAGTGCAATTTCATATCATAATCCTTGATAAGATCCAACCATATCCTTTGCCTGAGGTTCAACTCCTTCTACGTGAAGATATATTTCAAACTCTTATGAGCCGTGTATACCTCACAATGGTTTCCGATGAGAAAATGTCTCCATGTCTTCAGCGCATGCACTACGGCTGCTAACTCCAAATCACGTGTAGCATAATTCAGCTCATGAGGTTTAAGCTGTCATGAGGCATATGAAACAACTCTCCCTTCCTGCATAAGTACAGCTCCAAGTCCTCGGCGTGAAGCGTCGCAATATACTTGGTAATCCTTGCGTCGGTCTGGGAGAATCATACTGGGGCTGCAACCAAATGTTTCTTCAACTCCTGAAAACTAGCTTCATAATCCTCAGTCCATTTAAACTTGGTGTCCTTCTTCAATAACTCCATCATGGGCTTTGCAATCCTGGAGAAATTCTCAATGAACCTCTTATAGTAACCTCTGAGTCCAAGAAAACTCCTGATCTCTCCAACTGATGTGGGTGCCACCCATTTAGTAATAAAAGCTACCTTGGTAGGGTCTACTGCTATTCCTTCTCCAAATATAACATGTCCGAGAAATCCAACTTCCTTTAGCCAAAACTCACATTTGCTGAACTTGGCATACAACTATTGTTCTCTGAGCTTCTCAAGAACCAAACGCAAATGCTCGTTATGCTCCTATTTGTTCTTCGAGTAGACCAATATATCATCAATGAACACCACAACGAACTTATCCAAAAACTCCATAAACACTTTTTTCATCCTATTCATGAAATAGGCAGGCGCGTTACTCAGACCAAATGACATAATGGTATACTCATATAGCCCGTACCTTGTGGTAAAAGCTTTCTTAGGTATATCCTTCTCTCGAATCTTCCACTGGTGATAACCTGATCGAAGATCGATCTTAGAGAAAACTTTAGCTCCTTGCAACTTGTCAAACAAATCATTGATCATATGCAGAGGGTATTTGTTCTTGATCATCACCTTATTCAACGCACGATAATCAACAACCATCCTTAAAGATCCATCATTCTTCTCCACTAGAAGCACTGGGGCTCCCCAAGGTGATGAACTTGGTCGAATGTAACCTTTATCCAGTAACTCCTTTATCTGTTTCTTAATTCCCTCCAGATCTTATGCGGGCATCCGACACGGTCTCTTTGATATTGATCCGGTGCCTGGCAATAGCTCAATCAAAAACTCAATGTCTCGATCCGGTGGCATGCCTGGTAACTCCCCCAGAAATACGTCGGGGTAATCCTTCACCACTGGTACTTCCTCCTGTACAACTCCTGATAAGGAATTCACTTGAGTCCTCTTCGGCACATGCCAGGATACATACTTGATGCTCTTTCCTTCTAGGGTGGTGAGAAGTATCGACTTACTAGCCCAATCAATGTTTCCTCCATACATAGATAACCAATCCATGCCTAGTATTATATCCAATCCTTGTGATTCCAAAATTATTAGATCAGAGGGAAACACATGGCTACCAATGGTTAAGGGTAACCGATCACAACATCGGCTGGCCATATACTCTGTTCCTGGTGAGCTTACTAACATGGGTGACCTAAGAACTAGGGTTGGCAACATAAACTTGTCCACAAATCCCCTTGATATGTATGAATGCGATGCACGAGTATCGAAAAGAACAAGTGTGGTAAATGCATTACTCGAAAACTTACCGACAACTGCATCCGGTTGATCCTCAATCTCCTCCACGCTGATGTGGTTCACCTGACCTTTGGTGAAGGGGTTGGGCTTCTTGGCAGAACCACCATTGCCATTTCCATTCTTAGCTTCAGGACATTCAGTGGCATAATGTCCGGTCTTCTGGCACTTGAAACACGTAATGTGGCTCAGATCCCTCTTGGCTGGTGTTGAAGGGTTGGAACGGTTCTGGCTGCTGCTTCCTGCATTCCCATTGCCATTCTTGGGGCCATTGTGGTTATGCGAACTTGCTCCGTTGTGCGTGTGTCCTCCATGGTTATGGCCTCCATGGTTGTGGGTATGTCCTCCTGAGTACGGGGAATAGCGGGGCTTCTGCTGAGCTCCTGAAGTGTACCTCCCCTGTCCATAGTTCCTCTTGCGATTATCAATGTATTGTTGTTTGCCTTCAATCATAAGAGCCCTGTCTACCAACTCCTGGTAGTTGTTGAATGTTGCCACCATCAACTACATGCTCAGCTCATCATTCAGTCGTTCCAGAAACTTCTCCTGCTTAGCGGCATCTGTAGCTACGTCATCAGGGGCATAGCATGCTAACTTGCTAAACTCATCCACATACTGGCCCATTGTACGTCCTCCTTGGCACAAGTTGTGAAACTCGCGCTTCTTCATGCTCATAGCTCCTGCTGAAACATGGGCAGTGCGGAAAGCCTGCTGAAACTGATCCCATGTAACAGTGTCAATGGGGTAAGTGGCGGTGAAATTCTCCCACCAAGATGCTGTGGGTCCATCAAGCTGATGTGCGGCAAAACGCACCCTTTCCGCATCTGTGCATCCTGCACTGGCCATCTCTCTTCCAATCTTTCGAAGCCAATCAGCTGCAACAATCTGCTCGGTGCTACTAGAGAACACCGGCGGATTCAACCTTAGAAAGCGGGCTAAGTGATCAATAGGGGGTGGTGGTGGTGGGTTGTTGTTGTTGTTGCCTTGGTTTTGGTTCTGAACTAATATTTGCATCAAGGCATTCTGCTGCTGGATCAACTGAGTGAGCTCCGGTGGGAAGGCAAATCCATTTTCACGTCTCGGAGGCATCTGATGGGTTTAGAAGGGGTGAGAACAGAAAAGAATGAGGTCTAAGAGAGATTTCACTTCAATCAATTTCACTTCAATCAATAGCACAAAAGATCACACAAAGCGGTCTAACCTATGATTACAAACTCGATCGTTGCTAACTACTTGGAGGGAAATACTACTAATTACAATGGTGGCCATCTAGAAATTTTCATCAGATGAAGACTCCATGATATCTGCTCTAGCTTCGTCTTCATAATCATCATCACTATCAGGGTCGGAGTCGGTGTTGTCGATGATGATGTAGTCTTCTGGGTGGTTGTCCTCCTTTGGCACAGTGTCTCCCATGAATATTCCTAGCTTCTTCTTCAGGTCTTTATTCTTCTCAAGTAGTACAACAATCTCTTCCTCGTATCCATCATGTGTAGACTTGAGTTCCTCTTCCAACTCATTGTTTCTCTTCACAAGTTTCTTGATCTTATTCATGTGAATAATTTGTTGACTCTCCCATCGACGAATATGATCTCCCATATCTTGAATGTAAGCTGCAATTGATCCTTCCCTCCTGGTACGAATCATCACCCATTTGTCATCTTGACGGCCACATATCTGATAAATGGTAATCTCCAGCTCCGTGTGATACACCTCACATATGTGTCCAAAGGTGATATGTGCAGCCATGCTCTTTCCTATACTCCAACTTGGTGCATCCAGGTAGAAATCAGTAGGCTCTATTGTTGGCGCAAATGTCCTCCCAGGTACCCAGACTTTGATCTTCCACCGCTCCTCTTTCGGTACCGATGTAGAGAAAGTCCCCGTGAAGCTTGGTAGTCCAATGTTCAGATGCTTAGACTTCCTTCAAGTGTTTTCAGAAAGGGGTGTCGGCATCCGGCTGAGTGAACTTGTTCCTGGGATCCGCCATCTATAGAGTAGAAAGAGAGGAGAATTAGAAATGAGTAGAGAAGAGAAATCCTGTGGCTAATTCTAGTGGTCGCGTCCTACAGTCAACCTGTGCTGTGATACCATCTTGTAGCGACCAGACCTCAAACGGTCAAGTCTCCGTGCATCAATGTCATCCTGGATTGGTAATGCTGACACGCACAGTACTCGAGGAATTATAATAGAGCTTCAATCACACAGTTATTACATCGAGTCCTCATAATAAGTATGATTACATAAAAATATCATGGCTGAAGGCCATCTAAACTAGATAACTTCGGAAGCTTCAAAGGTAACTGAGTGCAAAACAAGGACCTATCTCACCTTATTTGTTGTCTGAGTAGTTTGCAACATGAGACGTTGCAGCCATGTAGGTTAGCACATTGGATATGCTGGCGGAGTTACACTGTAAAGCAATGAAATGCAAGAACTATATCTACATGCAATTTTTGGCTGGTGGAGGCTGTAAGTTTATGATTTTGCATAAAGCTAGTTTTTCCCTACAACAAAGGAATAAATTTATTTAACTACTCCCAAGTTGCCCATTATTTGAGAAGGTAACCCCAACTCAAATCCCAGTTAAAAGTATCATTATTAACCCAATTCAACATAATTTAAAGTAACGTGATGATATCACATCAATAGATTCAAGTACTAGATACTCAAGATGTCCATAACCGGGGACACGACTAGCCATGATTAGTTTATACACTCTATAGAGGTTTGCACACTTTTCCCCACAAGACTCGATCTCATCCGTTGAATTTCTCGCACTTCATGATGTTTGAGAAACGGATGACCGAGACACAGTCTTTCAGAAGCATTAACTCTTTACTCTGGGTAGACAGTACCACCTACATCCCCTACATCTGCTAGCCTACCACTGAAAGAGGTCACACAACATACTCAACTATGCCAGAGCCCATAATGGCTTGTGGCTACACACATAAGTTTCTAGCATGAATAATCTTATGATCCCTTTGTGCCTGGGTGGCATTCCGTATGATAATCACACGGGTACTCCGAGATTTCCAAAAACAGGCAACACTGGGTTCCCCAGGTGCCTCAACCAATCCACCCAAATGTATATTAAAGTTACCACCTTAATGTTATCCATGATTAAATAACTCTCAAACTTCCATGTGTGAATCACGATCCAATCCCCGTCTACGAGCATGGCTAAGCAATAATAATCATAACGTATATTCCCGGGGTGATCAAAAGGTATTAGGTTCCTACCTCAAGCACTACAACCAAAACCACATGTTCCCAATCCTACTCATGCAAATATTTGAGGGGCAATACTAATGCATAGTAAAAACTGGGTATAAAGGAGTATGATCAAAGTGTAACTTGCCTTGCCGACGATCTGCAAACTCTAGAGATTCTTAGTAACAAGCTTTGCACTCCGGGTAATCTAGCATATACAAACAATAGCATACATAAGAAATCACTCAAACGAAACACGAGAAAACCGAGAAAAGATCCAAATCGAACAGGAAACAAGGAAATGACTTAATCTAACAAGAGTCAAAACCTAATAGCAATATTAACATGTGAATTAGATCTTAACAGAAGGTACATGTGATTAGCTACGATTTACAAAAAGATTCAACTCAAACGGAGCAACGAAACTCAAAATACGAACAAAACAAGATCGTTTACTAATCTGCACTAAACTCAAATTTTACAGTACCAAAATCATGTGCAAGTTGGTTAACTGGAAAGAACATAATGATATGACGATTTAGGCGCTGGTTTCATCTAATTTGGATAAACGAGTAAAAAGTTATCCTAGTTTAAAGATCAGGAGCTAAATGGCGATAAAACTATTTCCGGATAGGTCCCTGGCCGAAAATAAAGTAAAAAAGAAAAATCCTACAATGCGAATGTCCGCTCTCTGAACTTAACAGACGAAAAGCGTTCGTTATAACGAACGAACAAACGAACGGGCGGTCGTTAAGTAAAGAAACCCTAACGAAAAACCGATATAATAAAACGAACCGGGCTAAACCGAGAAAAAACCGGGGAGGTTCGACGGTTTACCGGTTAACAAGAAAACCGGCGACGGCGGCGGGACCGGACGACGGCGCGGGCCGCAAGGCATCTGCGGCATCGGTGGCGAGGCGGCGGCGCGGGACTAGGCGACGACGGCGGCACGGAAAGCGGCGGCGCGGGCGTGCAGCGGCGGCTGCGGGAGGGGTGCGGCGGCGGTGTGGAGGAGAGGCGGCGGGGCGGCGGACTTATAAGAGGCTTGGGGAAGGGGCCGGCGCGGGGCTGAGTCCGGCTTGGACTCCTCGGCATCCGTGCCTCGCACGGTGGAGGAAGGCAGCGTGGCGGCTAGGCCGGCCTGCTCGGCTGGGCCTTCGCCCTAGTCGTGCGGGAAGAGATTTTTTTTATAATTTCACCCGAAAGAAAAAATACTAATAAAATATGAAGAAAATTCAAAAAATGCCAAAAACAATTTTCACCGTCTAAATAGAATATTTAGAACAAAGTGAACATTTTTCTAGCCTAAAAATGCAATTTTAAAAAATGCATAATTTTCTAATTCAAATAAAATACCAATAAAATCATAATTTGATTTTAAAATTCTTTTTCCCATATTTCTCCTAATTTTAAGAAGTCATATTATCTTCTCTCATTTATTTTTAATATTGGAACTAATTGGAGAGAAAAATAATAAAATCAAAATGATCCTTTCTTAAAATTTGAAACTGTTTGACACGAGAAAAATCTTATATGCACTCCGGAAGAAGTGAAGAGAAGGAGTATGGATTTCTCTCATGCACCAGGAAAAAAGAAAATGCGGGCGTGCCAGTGTACCGTTGTACACAAAGAAAACAAAGAGATGGGAACAATATTTTATTAATCTCAAGGATAACATATACAATTCTCGATATGCGCTCCGCGGCCTACTAGCGCGGCCTGCCTGACTAGCGTTGTGCGGTCTCCTGGTTCCCGGGGCCTCGAAAGGCTGCCGGTTAATTACTCTCGCGGGTTGCTCTGCAAGATACCTCCGATTAAGGTGTGTGGTCATCTTCGTCGTCTTCGCTTCACGTTCTCCATGCATATGATGATGGTGTGTGTAGGTGCGGGCAGCGGCAAAGCCCGTGTCCTCGTCGATACACGTGCCGCTCAAAACATGGCTTTGTGCTAGCCACGTCTGCCCTGGCCATCACGCCTCGTCAGTGTTGACAATGTTGATGTAGTCGGTGTTGAGGTAGCATGGATCCTGCTTGGTTCGGACTTCTTGACGATGTAGCGGCTTCGTCGGGGTACGCAAGGGGTTGCCTCGCGGAGTATTCTTTTGTGGAGACTATCGTGAGTGTAAAACCAATGCACACTCGCATTGGCATGGCCGGTGTGGTTGGCGTCTCGTCTCGACTAGACGCCGAGGTTACAACAGTCTGCAGAGATAAAGACTCTGCCTCACAAGCCCGTGAGAGGTAACGTCTTAGAGGGGCGTGGTGGATGCCTCGTCTTGGCTAGACGCCGTATCCGGTGGTCTACCAAAACAAGGATCACGCTGTGGGGCTGAAGAAAAGTGGCATCATGCAGAGGCGTGGTTGATTCCTTGTCTCAGCTAGACGCCATATTCGGTGGTCTGCTAAGACAAGGATCACGCCGCCCGTGCGACGATGAGACCTGTATGCAACGAAGGGTGCACCTTGTCTTGGATGGACGCCGTATTCGGTGGTCCACCAAGACAAGGGCGAACATCGCGGGGCCGAAGAAAGATGACATAGAGGGGCGTGATTGATGCCCTGTCTTAGCTAGATGCCGTATTCGGTGGTCTGCTCAGAAAAGGAGCATGTCGCCTGTATGACAATGAGACCTGTGCAACAAAGAGTGCGCCTCGCCTCGGCTGGACGCCGTATTCGTTGGTCCACCAAGACAAGGGTGAAACATTGTGGTGTTGAAGAAGGATGGCTTCATGGAGGGGCGTGGTTGATGCCTTGTCTCAGCTAGACGCCGTATTCGGTGGTCTGCTAAGAGAAGGAGCACACCGCCTGTATGCCGAGGCCTGTAAGCCATGAAGAGTGCACCTCATCTCGGCTGGACGTCGTATTCGGTGGTCCGCCAAGACAAGGGAAACACATCACGGGATTGAAGAAAGATGGCATGGAGGGGGGGGGTGATTGATGCCCTGTCTCAGCTACACGCCGTATTCGGTGGTCTGCCGAGACTAGGATGATACTGCCTGTACACCGAAACCTTTAGGCCATGAAGGGTGCACCTCGTCTAGGTCAGACGCCGTATTCAGTGGTCCGCCAAGACAAGGGAGCTGCCTCACAAGACCGAGGAAGGTGACTTTGTAGAAGGGCGTGGTTGGGCTCCGTCGTTGGCGAGCTCTGTCTGCACCCGATCACGACGTGCAAACATGAAGGGCTCGGTGTGGACAAACTCCAGCGGTGTTGGTGTAGTCTCCTTGTTCGATGAAGTCCTCTCCGGTGCCGGTGGCGGAATTTAATGAGCGTTGTCTTCGTCGACGAGCACGTACCCTTCGTGTAGTGCGTGCATGCTGGATGTAAGGAGGAGACAAAAAAATTAGACATTAGTCTCACCTTCCGGAAACATGACCTTTGCGTCCATCACCACCGAGGTTCTTTGCGCGGATGAGGGTACGCCGCGTCGCCGATCTCCTGTCAATGTGTGTCGGCTGCGTGCGTTTTGCCTCTTGCTGGGAGCGGTGTTTTGTGGACTTGCTTGATGAATGGATGTGTGATGAGTTTGCTGGGTGCGTGCGTGAGTGGCGTGAGATTTCTCTCGTGGGTTTGTTGCGTGTCCTTCCCTCAATGTTGAGACTTTGCTTCTATATATAGGCGTCCGGCTGGTGCAGAAGAAAGGAAACGTGACAAGGAACAAATAAGATTTCTTGGACCATACTCTTGCTTCGTTCGGCAGGTCATCTTTCTTTTTGTATTCGTTTCCAAATTTTGGTGACTCGCCGATTGTGTATTGCCTCTCCATGAGCTAAGTCAATCCTAAAACCGCTTCTACACCTTCCTTTGCACCTCTCCGTTTGAACCTGCAAAAAGAAAGGAAACCATCTTGCGTGCACAGCTGCTGCGTATAATCTACCAAAAATATATTGTATGCCACTTTATATGTGCCTGCAAAAAGGTAACCAAAGACCAACTAGTAGTACACGTATATGCTTGGTTTGAGTATTGCGGGTATTCGGATATATACACGGGCTTGCCGGCCGGCCGAGATACCCATATACGTACATATAGCATATAAATACCAAGTGCAAGGCAGGCTTGTCACGTACATACAAAACCCCCTTTTTTTATTTTTGAACGACCATGCAAAAGCTACGTACATATGATAATAAGCCCAATCTCAAGTACATTACTTGTGCCAAAAAAAATTCAAAGATAATTATTAAATTGCTCCGTGAAGTACTCAATCTCAGGCACCTCGAACGGCTCCATACAAGGAAATTTTACTTCAACTTTTCATATAAGGAAGCAACATCCTCGACGTACTCCAGAGCTCTTGTTCTGTCCGATCAAGACTCTTGCACAGGTCTTGCTATGTATGTGTCATGTAAACTACTATAAAGATGAGACCCTGGGTATCGTTCAAGAGCACACAAGTTCGACCATCGCCCACAACACATCCGATCTAAAGAGAAAAAGGTACACCTTCATTACTTCTTCTCTGAAGCCAATGCCTCGCATTGACTTTGCGTGTTCTGTGTGCATGCCCAGTAGATACACTTGTATCTTTTGTTTTGTACTAACTTTGTATTTGTTGTTTCACTTATATCATCAGGACACTATGGGACGAGGCGACAAGTTAAAGAAGTACGAATCGAGAGATGTTGAAGGCTCGACGAGCGGCAGCAGGAACGGCAAAGGCGGCTCAACTCCTCCACCACCTCCAAGCAAGTCGGGAAACCACTCCAAGGACGTGGAGTACACACGCTGATCGCCATCATTGCCTAGTGCCCCGCCGCTTGTACTAAAGTCGCATAGCACAGCGCCACAGACTACGTGCAGCTACCCGAACTGCAACTCAAAGAATTCTGACGAGACATCCATCTCCCTTGATGCCGACGCTCCACCACTAGGAAACCTGGAGGTAAAAAATAATAATAAAGGAACAGAGCTCGTATGAATGTATAGTTTCCTTACTTCTACGTATATCCTGCATGCATGCAGGGCAAGCTTGACGACGTGTTGCCGTTCGTGCCTATGAGCCGCGGTATGGAGCAACTCTTAGACGAGGTGATGGAAAACATGGACCAAGATGAGACGGCCACCAAATCCGCACCTCCGGCCAAGTCTAGTTCGATGGCGAAGCACACGCCCCCGGCAGCGAGTGATCCAGCTGTGAATTCTTCAAATGTGGCAGGGAGAGATCTCGTCATAAAACCCGCCTCCCTGGTGACAAAGCCCGTTTCTTTACCCACATCAACAGGCACCCCCGAAGTGGACAAAAAGCGGTCATCGGGAGCTATAAATGACAAAGATGTTGGGATAACTACAAAGAAGCCAAGGCCGTCTGCTTGCGGTACGTGCATAGTACCCATGCCACCTTTGCATGAATTTTCTTTTGATGCTTTCTTGACTCTTTCTCTTTTTGTTGCCTTTCTAGATGTCTCCAGCAAATCAACTAAACTAGAAGGATTTTATTCCCCTGAGGCAAAGGAACTCCGTGTATTAATTGAGCAACACCAGAAAATCCTTGCTGGAGAAAACACTCTTCTTGAGAAGCTCAAGGTCCTTCCAACTAATAACATCTCAACGCCAAGCCTTGTTCTCCCGCCCGAAATAGTAGCAAAGTACATCTCAATAGGACTCAAAGATATACAAGAGGCGCTAAGGGAGCATCTCAATGAGGAGCTAACCATAACGAGAATAGAATGTGATAAGTATGTGGAAGACCCCGTATGCGAACGAGGTCCCGCCAGACCTCGAGATTCTAATTCGCCACCTTGAAGCAGTGGTGGCTCATCTGGGCAGAAAAGGTGGTCTTGGCACTTCCCACACATCGGCACCTGCGCCGTCTCAAGTGTCATCTCTGCTAGAGAAACTCGATGCAACTCATGCGGGGATCACTCAAGGACTTCGCCGCCTCGAGAAGGAAGGGCCGCGCCTAGAGGGACGCCTTGCCGACCTCGCCTCCATCTACAACAGACAAAAGAAGTTGGTTGAAGAACATCGGATGCTTGCCGGCAAACATCAGCAGCTTGCTGAGGAGTACAAGGCCCTATGCTAGAAGGAAACCAAGATGGCGACACTGGCTGAAAAGCGCACAGGCGTCCTAGCTAACATGATGACTTCTAGCTCCCTCCATCTTGAAGCTCATGAGGATGCAGTCCGAAGTTCGTCACAGGTGGCCGAGTTGTACACCAGACGCCGTGCAGAGGCGGCTGCCTTCCTAGCCGCCGGCGGAATGCTTCCTGAGATCGTGATGATTCTAGCATACAAAGCTCCTAAGTGAGGGAGCGGTCTAGAGATCATGGACTGCTCTGCAAAAGCTGCACTTAGTTCAATTAGGTTCTATCTTAGTTAAATATAATTTGTCTTAGCTCATACGCAACAAAGTTTGATTAGTCCCAGTGAACTTTTGTATCATCGATCAATAAAATGATAGCTTTTGTGATATATATCTCTTTTTTTTACTTTACTCGCCGGGTCTTTGCTTCATACTGGCCATGGAGCTGCGTTGTATCAGCTTCCAACAACAATGAGGCTAGCTAACCACAACCTCCCTGGTATATATGCTGCAATCCTTCTGGCCCGGTCCTCGTTGGATTCCACCAATGCTTGATGTAACAGCTTCAACTTGTCTTGCACCAGCCACGACACCTTCGAGTGCACATCTAAACCTCAAAAATATATCAATCAATCCATCATATGTGTGGGTGTTCGTACGCTTATTTGTATGTCCGTCATCGCGGCCTCCACGTATAACCAAGGCATATATTTCCGATGTACATATTGCCGCCCTCATGCATGCATTTATGTACGTAGGCAAAATTGCCATGCACCACGCATGAGGTGAATCAAGAGATCAACTAGTTCGAGCATGCACTAGTGCACCATGTGTGTACATATACTCTTCCCTGCGTATCCTGCACTCTCGAAAATTCCTTTTCGTTTAGAAAATAATAACAATTATGGGATTAGTCATGTAAGAGAGAGAGAGAGAGAGAGAGAGAGAGAGAGAGGAAAAAGAGTCCATCCATATCTTTTTAGTACTTATTTAACCTCTCTTCTTTAGTACAAAACTGCATCAAACAAATGCCCCCTCACCAAATAAAGTTCGAGCGTGAAGCGATCAAACATAGTTTGGTGAAAACATTTTTTCTGTAACGAATTGGCGCATCAACATGTGTGCAGCCTAGAGAAGTATTGACCCGAGGTTCGTGATATTGAGCGTCGTCCCGAAGATGATTGACTGATAGTAATGTAAATTAGTGTAGGCATGTCCATCCACACCTGTGTTTCTCTAGTGTGCTCGTTGGATCGTATAACACGCACGATGCCAGCCAACGAAGGAACCCTATCCTGTCTTCGTTCCATGGTGAAACATCATGCCTTATCCTGAAAACAAAAAGATTTTTTTTACCAATCTTTTCGCGACCGTCTAGCTGCTACGGTGCCAACTAACTTGGTTGGAGGGTTTCATAGATTCACGCTGGACGCGCTGGGGCGTTGCACTGCTCCCGTGATCTCTTGGTGTTGATGTATGCGAGGCATCAGTAGACCGTCGATAGCTCCCGTTCGTTGAGCAAACCGTCACACCATCCATGGTGTGGTAATTCTGGTGGTGCACCGGGACGCCATCGGCCTTACGAATAATCGAGGGGTTGACGTTGCCCCCACGCTTCATTGTTGTTGGAGACGGGGTTGCGGAGACGAACCGGCTCCACCTTCATGAGCGCCGGTGTTGCCTTCTGGCGCCCATCATGCGTGTCGGTGTAGACCATTGGTTGTCGGGCTGTCGTCGGTGATGTCAGGGACGCATGGGTATTGCTGCACCCAGGACGTAGTTCGATGTAGTGGTTATTGTCGGAAAGCCATCGACGATGACATGGAGTGCCTCTCCATGGCTGCAAAGATGTTGGAGGAGCACAACTAGGAACACCAACGACAATAGGCGAAAAAGAGAAAGGGAAAAAAATTGAGGGTTTTAAAATGTTGGCTTTCCCGTTATACACCAGCTATAGGTGTGATATCCGAGAAGGCTACCAAAGGACTTGTCATTGGGAATCGTCGAAGGACCTTGGCGATTGCAACTAAACAACTTAAATAGCTTTGGTGTACGTGTATGAAGACGTCGTGTTTCGGGATGCTTTTGAGAGGCAACAAAAATTCATACTCTAGTCCATCATCATACTGAGGCCCCCCACAGCTCAACATGCTCCCTGCACATGCCCCATGAGCCCAGAGACTTGGGTGTGATAAGTTCAGGGTAAATGGTTTTGGGACAACAGCTTGGCGATTTTTCTTCATGCATATTGAGGGGTGGTGAACAGCTACCTCCCTCCTTCCTTCCAGTGGGTCCCTTACTGCTTGGGAACGCTTGATTGCTTCTTGGACTGTTGGGGTTTTCTTTCTTGAATTTTCTTCTTGGACTTTCGGAGTTTCATCTTATTGCTCACGCGGATGATTGATTGGCCGCGGACTTCACAGACTTGTTTTGACATTCGACTCGAACTTCTTGGGGACTCTTCTTCCAGGATTCTTCGAGACCCACCTTTGGAACTTGGAAGGGAACTGTTCACCTCTGTGGACTAGGAAAAACCCTCTAGCACATTATCTGGGGCTTCTGGTGGCGCATCCCAGGGTTGCCATGTGACTACGCACCAAACCAACTTGTGTTGGGTCAGGCAGCCCTCCATGATCTTTTCCTATAGTCTTCCCTGGAGTGCGAGCCTCTGCGAGCACGAGGCATGCCGGGAAACATGAAGAGCGTGGGTCTAATACTCAGAAGTGCCCAAGTAATCATCTCCGCTGCCTCCGGAAGCATACACCTGGTATGTGTCGTGCATTGTGGGTGTAGGAGCCGCTCCACCTGCAACTTGACACACTGTGCTGCCCTCCAACAAGTCCTAGGGTAACTGAAACTTCAATCAACAGTGTAGTGCGATAGGGGGAAGCCGTTTTTCGTTGGACTTAGTCCATAAAAAATGGGGAAAACAAGATATATCCACGAAATGCTAAGGAGAGTGCACCATGGATCTGATAGCCCATAGAAAAAGTTTTCCCAACAAAAATCCAAAAGAGGCTAAGTTTTAAGAAAAATATTTTTTGAGGAACCTTCCATTGATTGGGGGCATAGGTCGGACTCCCTGGGAATCAACGAGCTGGTATGCTCCCCCATCGTAGACTTGCTCGATGACGTAGGGCCCTTCCCACTTTTGCTCGAACTTTCCCTTCGTCTTGTGCGTCACGACGATGGGTTGCCTGAGCACAAGAACCAACTCGCCTTTTCGGAAGACGCGTTGCTTGACGAGCTTATCGTAAGCTCTCACCATATTCTGGCGGTAAAGCTCTAGGATCTGTAGGGCATGAAGTCACCCCTCTTCAAGGGCGTCGAGCTCCTGAAACCGCAGTTGTACCTATTCATCGTGGGTGATTTCATCTTGGATAACCACCCTCAAAGAGGGTAGCTGGACCTCCAGTGGTAGGACTGCATGACTCCCGTAAACGAGAGAAAACGGAGTCGCCTGTGTTGGGGTATGGACTGTGACATGCTACGCCCATAAGGACTCGAAGAGATGGTCATGCCAGTCTCTCCTATTCCTTGTCACCATCTTCTTGAGTATCTTGCCGAGCGTCTTGTTGAAAGCCTTGATCGCACCGTTAGCTTGAGGGTAGTAGCTGGTGGAGTAGTTCCACTTGATCTTGTACTTCTCCATGAACCTGTACATCTTGTTATACTTGAAGGCCTTGCCGTTGTCGGTGGTGATCCGATGAGGTATCCCAAAACGATATATGATGTTTTGCTCTAGGAAGATGATAATGTCGTCACTCTTAACCTCCCGTAGCGGAACAACTTCTGCCCACTTTGAGAAGTAGTCCGTCGCGGTGTGGATGAAGCGATGCCCCCTAGAAGATGGAGGGTCGATTGGGCCGATGACGTCGATTCCCCAAGCATCGAATGGCCAAGAGGGAATGGTATGATGAAGAGGGACTGGCGGCTGGTGCTTGAAATCGCCATGGACTTGGCAATTGTGGCATGACTTGGCCACCCGAAGGTAGTCCGCCATAATGCCGGGCCAGTAGTATCCTGCTAGACGTATACTATGATACATCTTGGCTCCTCCTTGGTGCCCGCCGTAGACTCCATGATGCATCTCCTGCAAGATCTTGTCGTCTTCACTTTGGTTGACGCATCGAAGTAGCACCTCCTGTCCATGTGAACGCCTGTATAAGACACCTGCTTCAAAAAGATAGAAAGGGAGTTGTCGTTGTAGTTGGCGCTTCAAGACAGAGTCATTGGGGAGGCTCCCATGCTTGAAGTAGTCGAGGAAGGGTTGCAGCCACTCGCCCTCCTCTACGGCATTCGTCATGACGGTATTGACTTCGTACTCTGCCGGGATGGCTCCAAGACAGCCGGGAGTAGCCACCTTTCTTCCACGTTCACCTGCATTGTTTTATTATCTGGAAGCACCAATGCCGCTGCTAGTTTCACCAAGGCATTAGCAGGCGCATTCCTACTTCGCGGGACATGATGCACTTCAACATGTTGAAACTTTCCCATTAGATTCCGGGCCGCAACATAGTACGACACCAGTTCAGGCTTGCGACCTTCGTAGATGTCATTGACTTGACGGATGATGAGTTGAGAGTCTCCATAAGCCCGCAAGTAACGAACCTCCATGGAGAGCGCCAAGTGGAGGCCGAAGATGAGCGCCTCGTACTCTGCTTCGTTGTTGGAGCATTGTTCCTTGAGGAGGGAGAATGAGTGATACATCACCCCTCCTTGCGGTGTTTTGATCACCAAACCTGCACCGGCTCTTCGTCTTGGGGTATCATCGGGGTCGACGTCCATGCGGGAGGCACCATCAAAGTAGAGATCCCATTACATGTCGAGGTTGACGTTGAAAACCTACTCATCAGGAAGGTCCATGACAAGAGGTGAGTCGTCTGGAATTGGGTGCACCACGAGAAATTCCGCCAAGGCTTGACCCATGATTGCTTTTTGAGGCACAAAGGTGATGTCAAACTCCATCATGATAAGTGCCCATTTTCCAAGTCACCCCATGAGTGCGGGCTGACTTAAAACGTACCTCACGGGGTCCGCCCTCACGACGAGCTGGACTTCATGCTTCAACGTGTAGTGCCTGAGCTTCTTCAAAGCGAAGATTAGGGCCAAGCACAACTTCTCTATAGAAGGGTAGTTTCGCTCAGCCGCCACCATGGTGCGGCTTAAGTAGTAACATGCCACCTCCTTCCCCTCATCACTGTTTTGGGCGAACAAAGCGCCTATTGATACGTCTCCAACGTATCTATAATTTTTGATTGCTCCATGCTACTTTATCTACTGTTTTAGGCAATATTGGGCTTTATTATCCACTTTTATATTATTTTTGGGACTAACCTATTAACCGGAGGCCCAACCCAGATTTGTTGTTTTATGCCTATTTCAGTGTTTCGAGGAAAAGGAATATCAGACAGAGTCAAAATGGAACAAAATCAACTAGAGAAGTTACTTTTGGAAGAAAAGCAACCCAGGGAACTTGGAGTGCACGACAGGGGAGATACGGGCTGCCCACGAGGGTGGGGGGTGCGCCCACCCCCCCGGGCGCGCCCCCTACCTCGTGGGGCCCCCGTAGCTCCACCGACGTACCCCCTACACCCATATATACCTACGTATCGTAAAACTTCCAGAACAGAAGATAGATTGGGAGTTCCGCCGCTGCAAGCCTTTGTAGCCACCAAAAACCAATCAGGACCTTGTTCCGGCACCCTACCGGAGGGGGAACCCATCATCGGTGGCCATCTTCATCATCCCGGTGCTATCCATGACGAGGAGGGAGTAGTTCACCCTCGGGGCTGAGGGTATGTACCAGTAGCTATGTGTTTGATCTCTCTCTCTCTCGTGTTCTCTCTCGTGTTCCTCTATGGCATGATCTTGGTGTATCCCAAGCTTTGCTATTGTAGTTGAATCTTATGATGTTTATCCCCCTCTACTCTCTTGTGATGAATTGAGTTTCCCCTTTGAAGTTATCTTATCGGATTGAGTCTTTTATGAGAACACTTGATGTATTTCTTGCTGTGATTATCTGTGGTGACAATGGGATATCATGTGCCGCTTGATGTATGTTTTGGTGATCAACTTGCGAGTTTCGTGACATTGGGAACCTATGCATAGGGGTTGGCACACGTTCTTGACTCTCCTGTAGAAACTTTGGGGCACTCTTTGAAGTACTTTTATGTTGGTTGGATGAATCTGAGATTGTGTGATGCATATCGTATAATCATGCCCATGGATACTTGAGGTGACAATGGGGTATCTAGGTGACATTAGGGTTTTGGTTGATTTGTATCTTAAGGTGTTATTCTAGTACGAACTCTTTTATAGATTGATCCGAAAGAATAACTTTGAGGTGGTTTCGTACCCTACCATAATCTCTACGTTTGTTCTCCGCTATTAGTGGCTTTGGAGTGACTCTTTGTTGCATGTTGAGGGCTTGTTATATGATCTATCTATGTTATTATTGTTGAGAGAACTTGCACTAGTGAAAGTATGAACCCTAGGCCTTGTTTCCTATCATTGCAATACCGTTTACGCTAACTTTTACCACTTGTTACCTTGTTCTTTTTATATTTTCAGATTACAAAAACCTATATCTACTATCTATTTTGCACTTGTATTACCATCTCTTCGCGGAACTAGTGCACCTATACAATTTACCGTTGTATTGGGTGTGTTGGGGACACAAGAGACTCTTTATTATTTGGTTGCAGGGTTGCTTGAGAGAGACCATCTTCATCCTACGCCTCCCACGGATTGATAAACCTTAGGTCATCCACTTGAGGGAAATTTGCTACTGTCCTACAAACCTGTGCACTTGCAGGCCCAACAACGTCTACAAGAAGAAGGTTGTGTAGTAGACATCAAGCTCTTTTCTGGCGCCGTTGCCGGGGAGGCTAGGTAAAGGGCACTCACTCACACCCCATCAACTAAGCTCTTTTCTGGCACCGTTGCCCGGGAGGCTAGGTAAGTGAAGGTATATCTTTAGATCTTGCAATCGAACCTTTTTTTAGCACTAGTCTAGTTTATAAAAGAAAATTACAAAAAAAATGGAATTAAGTTTGTCTTATACGCTTCACCTTTTGAATATCTTTCGTAAGTATGATGGAAAGGATAATTATGCTCAAGTGCTAGAAGAAAAAATCTCTAAATTGTTTGGCACTAAATCTTTGAATGATGAGCATGATTGCAATGTTGTTAGTACGAATTCTTTGAATATCCATGATGCTAATGATGATTGCACTAGTTATGATTAAAATATCTCTTATGAGCATGTCAACTTTTGTGGAGTGCATGTTTGCACGAACACACCAAATAGAGAAGATATTTATTGCAAGATGCATAAGCACTTAGAAACCAAGTTGTTGCAAGAAGAGCTAGATGAATGTGCTGAAAGATTCAATATTTTTCGCGCCCCTTGTGAACTTTGCAATGAACATGGTCATTTAAAGCTCCAATGCTATTTGTTTCATGATCAAGTCGTGTCCAAATATTGTGATAATTTGATTACCCTTGAGCATCATAAAGAGCTTAGCCTTCTTTTGGGTTATGAAGAAATGAAACATATAAGTAAGGGTATTTCAGAATTTAATCTTGATAGATTTGTTGATTTTGATCTAGAGAAGATTTATATGTATTGTGCGGTGAATTGCATTGAAAATCCTTATATTGCCAATTACCTAAAGAAAAGAAAGCAAATGGAAGATGATGAAAGGGAAGAGGCTTCCCAATCTCCTCCTATTATTTCTTATGACGAATCAGGTAACGAGGAGGAGCTTTCTATTCAACCAATCTCATCAATAAGGAGCTCAAAGAGGAAGGTTGAACCTACACATAATGTGAAGAAGAAAAAGAAAAGAAGGAGCAACAAAGGTAAAAAGGTATCCCTCCCAAATGATGTTGCTCCTACTACTCATTGTGATGATGATAATTGCTATACTATTGGTGCTATCAATATTTTTAATGATGAGAGTGATTATGCTTATGATATGAAAGGGCCCAAGCTTGGGGAAGCTATGTTTGATTGGGATGAAATATTTGAGAATATATTTGCTGGAACTAATGTTTGTCCCAAGCTTTGGGATGCTATGTTTAATAATGATGATATTTTTAGCCTCTCAAGTTTTGATATGCAAAGTTGTTATGATGATAGCATGCCTCCTATTTATGATGGTTATATTGATAAAAGTGGGTTTTGGAAGAGTGTCAACTTTAGGAAGTAATGATCCCACTATTTTGAAGGATGTTGAATCTTATTGTGATGAATATGAAAGTGGATCTAGAAGAGTGTCAACTTTATTTAGTGATGATTCCACTATCTTGGAAGAGGTTTCAATCGATTATGATGAGAACGAAGTTGCTACTTATGATGATTATTGTGATGAAACTTATGCTATAAAAAGTAGTGATGATTATATTTACAAATCTTATCATGATTATGATTACCCTTTTTATAAACATTACTCTTTTAATGTGGAAACAATTTTTAGTGTTCAAGTCTCTTATGATACTCCCACTATTATTCATGAAAAGAATTTTGCTGATGTGGAGAGTAGTGAATTTTCTATGCAAGTAGATCATAAAAAGAATGCTTTAGGTGCTGGTTATATTGTTGAATTCATTCATGATGCTACTGAAAATTATTATGAGGGGGAACATATGCTTGTAGGAGTCGCAATAATGTCAAGTTTCCTCTCTATGTGCTTAAAATCTTGAAGTTACGCGTGTTTTACCTTCCTATGCAAGTTGATTATTGTTCCCATAAGTTGTTTGCTCACAAAATCCCTATTCATAGGAAGTGGGTTAGACTTAAATGTGCTAGTCATATGCTTCGTGATGCTCTCGTTATGTTTCAATTCTTATTTTTATGTGAGCATCATTGTCATCATCATGCCTAGCTAAAAGGCATTAAAGAAAAGCGCTTGTTGGGAGACAACCCAATATTTATCCTTACTGTTTTTGTGTGTCCACATGATTATGCTACTATAGTAATCATGTTTTATAGCTTTTGTTTCAATAAAGTGCCAAGTAAGACCTTTAGGATAGCTTACGGTGATAGTTGAGTTGATCCTGCTTAAAATCAGAAACTTTTGCACCCAGTAAATTAGTTTTGTTAATTCACAGAAACGTGATTCTGATCTGATTCTTTTTGCTCTGGATTGGTACACACATTTTTCAGGTCGCCCTAATTTGGTAGAATATTTGGAGTTCCATAAGTATACGTTTGATACAGATTACTACAGGCTGTTCTGTTTTTGACAGATTCTGTTTTCTATGTGTTGTTTGCTTATTTTGATGAATCTATGGCTAGTATTAAGTGGTATGAATCCTATAAAAGTTGGAATACAGTAGATATTACACCAATATGAATTTATAATGAGTTCATTACAGTACCTAAGTGGTGGTTTTATTTTCTTATACTAACGGAGCTGACGAGTTTTCTGTTGAGTTTTCTGTTGTGGAGTTTTCAAGTTTTGGGTAAAGATGGACTATGGAATAAGGAGTGGCAAGAGCCTAAGCTTGGGGAAGCCCAAGGCACCCCAAGGTAATATTCAAGGACAACCAAGAGTCTAAGCTTGGGGATGCCCCGGAAGGCATCCCCTCTTTCGTCTTCGTTCATCGGTAACTTTACTTGGAGCTATATTTTTATTCACCACATGATATGTGTTTTGCTTGGAGTGTCATTTCCTTTTGTTATTTTTTGCTTTCTGTTAGTTATAATAATGTTTTGCATCTTTAGTTTCAATAAAGAAGTCAAGGATAACCTTTGCCATGCTTATTTTGCTAGTATGCATGTTGCTGTTTGAAAACAGAAAGTTTACCGCTGTTGCAAAAATTCCCTAGAAAATTCAGAGAGTGGTATAATGTTGAATCTTTTTGAATATTGAGCTCTGATGAATTTAATACAGTGGGAATTTTAGTTCATAATTTTTGGAGTCATGGAAGTATTGATACTCTTGCATTCTTTACAGACTGTACTGTTTTGGCAGATTGCTGTTATGGTTGCATTGTTTGCATATGTTTGCTTAATTAATGATTCTATTTGAGGATAGGAGTATTAAATATGCAGAGGCATTTGGTATGCAATGTTGAATAATTATTTAAGTGATTTGTTACATTAGAAAATGATAAGGTTTTGCATTGGTTTATACTAACCTATCTCACGAGTTCTTGTTGAGTTTGTTGTGAATGAAGCTTTTGATAAAAAGAGAAACCATGATATGAGAGGAATTAAGGAGACACAAAAGTTCAATCTTGGGGATGCCCAAGGCACCCCAAGATAATATTTCAAGAAGTCTCAAGCATCTAAGCTTGGGGATGCCCCGGTAGGCATCCCACCTTTCTTCTTCAACAACTATCGGTTAGTATCGGTTGAGCCTAAGTTTTTGCTTCTTCACATGAGTTGCGCTATCCTTGCAATGTAGTTTTATTTAGATTTGCTTGATGTTTGAATAAAGTATCAAGATCTGAAATTATTAAATGAGAGAGTCTTCACATAGTTGCATAATTATTCAACTACTCATTGGTCTTCACTTATATCTTTCGGAGTAGTTTGTCATTTGCTCTAGTGCTTCACTTATATCTTTTTGAGCATGGTGGTAGTTTTATTTTGAAGAAATAGATGAACTCTCATACTTCACTTAGATTATTTTGAGAGTCGTTAATATCATGGTAATTTGCTTAATGTTAATATACTTGGTATTCAAGATATGTGAAACTTTCTTTTGAGTGCGTTGAATACTAAGATAAGTTTGATGCTTGATAATTGTTTTGAGATATGGAGGTGATAATATCAAAGTCGTGCTAGTTGAGTAATTGTGAATTTGAGAAATACTTGTGTTGAAATTTGCAAGTCTCGTAGCATGCACGTATGGTTAAAGTTGTGTAACAAATTTGAAACATGAAGTGTACCTGGCTTGTGCATCCTTATGAGTGGCGGTCGGGGACGAGCGACGGTCTTTTCCTACCAATCTATCCCCCTAGGAGCATGCGCGTAGTACTTGATTTTTGATGACTTCTAAATTTTTGCAATAAGTATATGAGTTCTTTTGACTAATGTTGAGTCCATGGATTATACGCACTCTCACCTTTCCACCTTTGCTAGCCTCTTCGGTACCGTGCATTGCCCTTTCCCACCTTGAGAGTTGGTGCAAACTTCGCCGGTGCATCCAAACCCCGTGATACGATACGCTCTATCACACATAAACCTCCTTATATCTTCCTCAAAACAGCCACCATACCTACCTATCATGGCATTTCCATAGCCATTCCGAGATATATTGCCATGCAACTTCCATCATCATCATCATGACATACATTACTTTTGTCATATTGCCATTGCATGATCATGTAGTTGACATCGTATTTGTGGCAAAGCCACCATGCATTATTTTTCATACATGTCACTCTTGATTCATTGCACCATCCCGGTACACCACCGTAGGCATTCATATAGAGTCATATCTTGTTCTAAGTTTCGAGTTGTAATCCTTATGTTGTAATCAATAGAAGTGTGATGATCATCATTAGAGCATTGCCCAAATAAAAAAAAGAGAAAGGCCAAAAAAAAAAAAAAGAAAGGCCCAAAAAAAAAAAAATAAATAAAAAGGGCAATGCTACTATCTCTTTTTCCACACTTGTGCTTCAAAGTAGCACCTTGTTCTTCATATAGTGAGTCTCATATATTGTGCTTCAAAGTAGCACCTTGTTCTTCATGTAGTGAGTCTCATAAGTTGTCTTTTTATACTAGTGGGAATTTTTCATTATAGAACTTGGCTTGTATATTCCTACGATGGGCTTCCTCAAATGCCCTAGGTCTTCATGAGCAAGCGAGTTGGATGCACACCCACTAGTTTTCTTTTGTTGAGCATTCATAGCTCTAGTGCATCCGTTGCATGGCAATCCCTACTCCTCATGTTGACATCAATTAATGGGCATCTCCATAGCCCGTTGATTATCCTCGTCAATGTGAGACTTTCTCCTTTTTTGTCTTCTCCACACAATCCCCATCATCATATTCTATTCCACCCATAGTGCTATATCCATGGCTCACGCTCATGTATTGCGTGAAGGTTGAAAAAGTTTGAGATTATTTAAGTATGAAACAATTGCTTGGCTTGTCATCGGGGGTATAGAAGTTGGGAACATCTTTGTGTGACGAAAATGAAGCATAGCCTAACTATATGATTTTGTAGGGATGAACTTTCTTTTGCCATGCTATTTTGAGAAGGCATGATTGCTTTGATTAGTATGCTTGAAGTATTATTATTTTTGTGTCAATATGAACTTTTGTCTTGAATCTTTCGGATCTGAATATTCATATCACAAGTAAGAAGAATTACATTGAAATTATGCCAAAGTATCACTCCACATCAAAAATTCTTTTTTATCATTTACCTACTCGAGGACGAGCAGGAATTAAGCTTGGGGATGCTTGATATGTCTCAAACGTATCTATAATTTTTGATTGCTCCATGCTACTTTATCTACTGTTTTAGGCAATATTGGGCTTTATTATCCACTTTTATATTATTTTTGGGACTAACCTATTAATCGGAGGCCCAGCCCAGATTTGCTATTTTATGCCTATTTCAGTGTTTCGAGGAAAAGGAATATCATACGGAGTCAAAACGGAACGAAATCAACTGGAGAAGTTATTTTTAGAAGGAAAGCAACCCATGGAACTTGGAGTGCACGACAGGGGAGATACGGGCTACCCACGAGGGTGAGGGGCGCGCCCACCCCCCGGGCGCGCCACCTACCTCGTGGGGCACCCGTAGCTCCACCGACGTACCCCCTGCACCCATATATACCTACGTATCGTAAAACTTCCAGAACAGAAGATAGATCGGGAGTTCCGCCGCCGCAATCCTCTGTAGCCACCAAAAACCATTCGGGACCCTATTTCGGCACCCTGTCAGAGGGGGAACCCATCACCAGTGGCCATCTTCATCATCCCTACGCTATCCATGACGAGGAGGGAGTAGTTCACCCTCGGGGCTGAGGGTTTGTACCAGTAGCTATGTGTTTGATCTCTCTCTCTCGTGTTCTCTCTCGTGTTACTCTATGTCACGATCTTGATGTATCCCGAGCTTTGCTATTGTAGTTGGATCTTATGATTTTTCTCCCCCTCTACTCTCTTGTGATGAATTGAGTTTCCCCTTTGAAGTTATCTTATCGGATTGAGTCTTTTATGAGAACACTTGATGTATGTCTTGCCGTGATTATCTGTGGTGACAATGGGATATCATGTGCCACTTGATGTATGTTTTGGTGATCAACTTGCGGGTTTCGTGACATTGGGAACCTATGCATAGGGGTTGGCACACGTTCTTGACTCTCCAGTAGAAACTTTGGGGCACTCTTTGAAGTACTTTTATGTTGGTTGGATGAATCTGAGATTGTGTGATGCATATCGATAATCATGCCCATGGATACTTGAGGTGACAATGGAGTATCTAGGTGACATTAGGGTTTTGGTTGATTTGTATCTTAAGGTGTTATTCTAGTACGAACTCTTTTATAGATTGATCCGAAAGAATAACTTTGAGGTGGTTTCGTACCCTACCATAATCTCTACGTTTGTTCTCCGCTATTAGTGGCTTTGGAGTGACTCTTTGTTGCATGTTGAGGGCTTGTTATATGATCTATCTATGTTATTATTGTTGAGAGAACTTGCACTAGTGAAAGTATGAACCCTAGGCCTTGTTTCCTATCATTGCAATACCGTCTACACTCACTTTTACCACTTGTTACCTTGCTGTTTTTATATTTTCAGATTACAAAAACCTATATCTACTATCTATTTTGCACTTGTATTACCATCTCTTCGCCGAACTAGTGCACCTATACAATTTACCATTGTATTGGGTGTGTTGGGGACACAAGAGACTCTTTGTTATTTGGTTGCAGGGTTGCTTGAGAGAGACCATCTTCATCCTACGCCTCCCACGGATTGATAAACCTTAGGTCATCCACTTGAGGGAAATTTGCTACTGTCCTACAAACCTGTGCACTTGCAGGCCCAACAACGTCTACAAGAAGAAGGTTGTGTAGTAGACATCACCTATTGAAGTAGGCTGCGCTACAATGTATAGGATGAGTGGGCACCCCTTTACGGGAGCTGCCAAGACAGGCGGATTAAGGAGGTACCTTTTGATTTCATCGAATGCCTGTTGGCATCCTTTATCCCACACGAATGGAGCTCCTTTCTTCATGAGGCTTGAGAAGGGCTGGATGCGTCCAGAGAGGTTGGAGATGAAGCGCCGGATGTACGCTAGCTTCCCCTGCAATGACCTCAACTCCTTGAGATCTTGAGGTGGCGGCATGTCGAGGATGGCCTTGATCTTCTTTGGCTCGATCTCTATGCCTCGGTGACGAACAACAAAACCGAGGAAGAGGCCTGACTGAACAGCAAAGGCACACTTCATCGGATTCATCTTGAGTTGATGTTGACGCAACCGCTCAAAGACGACCCGTCGAGGATATACCCCGCGGTATGACCCGGCCGGGCTTGGTGTTTTCATTGGTAACCCGCCGGAGGACTGGTGACTCACGAGTCTGGCGGATCACTGGTCTGACGACTCACAAGCCTGGCGACTCACGGATAGCCCTAACAGCGAGTCAGATAGAAGACTAGGCCCAAGGCCCAGAAGGCTGGCTCATGTTATGGTGGGCCGGTTTACAAGGAAAGGCATAAGGAGTTTTTCCTTAAGGGGGCAGACTAGGATTCCACTTGTAATAGACAAGTCCTAATCCTACTAGGACTCCACATGTAACCCGCCCCTCCAACTTATATAAGGAGGGGCGGGGCACCCCAAGAGGGACAAGCAAGAAACAATCTCTAGGGCTAGACACAAAGAGCCGGGTTACCAGCGACTCTCTCATGATCATAATGAGACCTATCCACAAACAGCATGTAGGGCTATTACTGGATGATGTTTCCCGGGGCCCGAAGCTGTCTAAATTCTTGTCTTGCATGTTACGTCTCTCGTCCCGATCAACCCCTCTCAAGCTACCGCATAGATGCATTGGCCTCACGACTAAGTCCTCACACTAGGACATCTGCCGTGACAATTCCATGATAGTTGGCGCCCACCGTGGGGCTCACGCACGGTGGTGTTGAGTTCTAGAAGGGATCTTTTTAGGGTTCAAGAAGTTCGCAAGTTTCCACATGAAGAAAACCGGTTTGAGCAGCGCGAGCAATGTTGAGGCGAGAGTTCGGGTTATGCGTCTGTATGCTGCCGCAAGTCATCAAGATAACAGAAATTTTCGTTGCAGATTCGACCCAAAAGCCGCTACTCGTATCCGGGTCAGAGGCCGAGGCATCTATCCAAAGTCTTCGAATCCGAGATTGGTACGTACGCGTTGTCCTGTGCGCTGGCACTGCTGCTGCTTCTATTCCAAACTGGAACACGTGGGGTGGCGTCGAAGTCTAAGGCAGCTGTTTGATTCTTCGTCCGTAATTGCAGATGTGACCGGTCATTGATTCCTTCTCAGGGAGATCAAAAGCAAGTCATCAACTACTACGCCACTATCCACTATGACGTGTGGAGGCACTAGTACAGAGTTAGTCCGGCCTTTGTTTTTGCCATCAGATGCCACGTCCACCGAGACATATTACTGGTTGCCAAGGTTGCTATACATAAACAGAATAAGCTGATCTAAGCCGGATTGCACAACTAAAAAAGAGAGAAGGGAAGACCACGACTTAAACGTGGATTGATCCACCTAGCCATGACTCGGAAACAAAGAGGGAAGCAACCCGGACTCCTCCGTGGACTGTGCCTCGCCTCTGCCCAGAGTCCAGGCTGCTTGCTGCTTCTGCCCGGAGCGGCCAGCGCGCCTCTGCCGCGTCGCCCGTCTACGAGCCGCTTCAAATCCACCTCATCGCTATTGCACCTCACCTACTGACCTCTTGTGGCACAGCCACCGGCGCGTCTTGCCTCCTCTGTGTGGCCGCGCTGACCCGGTCACGGCCGTGCTTCTCCAGCCCGCCGCCATAGCAGAGCCACTCCATCGACTCGCCGGAGCGCCCCCATCCGTAGAGAGCCGCCGCATCGACCTTGCCTTGCTGCTAAGCCACCTCCGAGCTCGCTTCAGCCGCCGAATCGCTAAACGGCCTCAAGTCGCTGGTCTCCATCAAGTCACCGTTTTCGAGTTGTAAAATTGTCCAAGCACTATTTTGTGGTTGTCTCGAGCAATTCAGTAATGGCTTACCCGGGGACGCATCAAGGAATTGTTCAGAGGTACTTTTGATTAGAATATTCAATACAATGGACGACACTTGTCTGCACGAGAGGAGAAGACAAAAACTAAGTCACCCAAGTCTACTGCCGGGGACCCTCGTCAAGCTGTTGACTCGTCGGCGCCCGTCTGCCACGAGTTAAACTTTGGTCCATGCAAGGATCATCTACCACGAGTACTACTGGAAGCTAATGTTTCTTTCCTCACAAGACGACTAAGCAATCAGTACTACAACACTACTACATTTCATGTGAAGTAAGTCATGGTCCGGTGCTAGTTGAAAGTACTGCTGCTACCATTTGCACGGTTTTTTTCAAAAAAAGAGAGAGGAGAAAGACAAAGGAAGGTCACATGTGGGTGATGTGCTGCATCACATCAGCGGAGCTCAACGTGCATATATTATTCAACATTATTCGACACCAGTACCTCCGATAAAAAAGGTGGTATTCCTCCTATATATTTCATCAATACATTTTAATTCCTCCTAGCACCACTACTCTACCCTATGGTGTTTTTATAAGCAGGTCAATTATTCACTACAAAAGTGTTGTTATACCGCAGATACGAAGTGTGTGACAGCATCAGTCTGCACTGACGTTCTTCTGCGCCGTGCTGCTCGATGACCACGCATGCAAGCCGCCCTATTGTTTAGTCTACAATAATGCCGCGGCTGACTTATCCGCCCACGCCCGTGACCAACTCATCCGCCTGCAACGGCTTACAACGCCGCGACCGACTCATCTGCCTGCTCTTGCGGCCGACTGGCCCGTGATTAATTTCAGCTTCATCGTCATGATCATCCATCATCCGAACAATCAGGTGATATCTACCCGTTTAAGTTTATTTAGCATGTATTGCTTTTTGTCAAAGAACAATTACTCTGGCTTGCGATGTTTTTAATGCAGGACAATTGTTCACTATATCAACACGACGTGGTTGACTCGCCCATCCGCGCGGTTTACCGCGCCTATGATTGACTCGCCCGTCCACGCCGGCTTACAACACCGTGACTGACTCATCAGTCTGTACTGCCTCTGATGTTACAGCCGTCTTTACCGCCTGCTCTCATGGCATGGTCTATATCAACATACTAGGCCACACCTGTCTGCCTGAGCTGTTTATTGACTATGAGCAAGTCACTGCTTGGGTAACCCGGTTTTCTTCCAACAAATTGGAGGCAAATTATCATGTATTGTCAGCCGCCGTCTGCACTGGATGGCTCAATGGGCAGGCGCCCAAGTCGCTGCCACTACAGTTTGGTTAACTTCAAACATCTAGCTGGAAGGAACTAATACGTCTCCCTCGTATCTATAATTTTTTATTGTTCCATGCCAATATTCTACAACTTTCATATTCTTTTGGCAACTTTTTATACTATTTTTTGGGACTAACATATTGATTCAGTGCCCAGTGCCAGTTCCTGTCTGTTGCATGTTTTATGTTTCGCAGAAATCCCATATCAAACAGAGTCCAAACGGGATAAAAACGGACGAAGAATTATTTTGGAATATTTGAGATTTTTGGGAGGAAGAATCAACGCGAGACGACGCCCGAGGTGGCCACAAGATAGGGGCCCACGCCCACTTAAAGTGGGCGCCCCCACCCCCGTGGGCCACCCATAAGGCGGATGATGCCCTTCTTTGGCCGCAAGAAAGCTAATTTTTAGAAAACGATCTGGACGAAGGTTTCAATCCAATTGGAGTTACGGATCTCCAGATATAAAGGAAACGGTGCCAGGGCAGAATTCCAGAACACAGAAACAAAGAGATAGATCCAATCTCGGAGGGGATCTCGCCCCTCCCACGCCATGGGAGCCAAGGACCAGAGGGGAAACCCTTCTCCCATCTAGGGAGGAGGTCAAGGAAGAAGAAGGGGGGGGGCGCTCTCTCACCCTTGCTTCCGGTGGCGCCGGAGCGCTGCTGGGGGCCATCATCATCACCACGATCTTCACCAACACCTCCGCCATCTTCACCAACATCTCCATAACCTACCCTCCTCTATCTATAGCGGTCCATTCTCACGCAACCCGCTGTACCCTCTACTTGAACATGGTGCTTTATGCTTCATATTATTATCCAATGATGTGTTGCCATCCTATGATGTCTGAGTAGATTTTCATTGTCCTATCGGTGATTGATGAATTGTTATGATTGGTTTGAGTTGCATGTTTTATTATTGGTGCTGTCCTATTGTGCCCTCCGTGTCGCGCAAGCGTGAGGGATTCCTGCTGTAGGGTTTGCAATATGTTTATGATTTGCTTATGGTGGGTGGCGTGAGTGACAAAAGCACAAACTCGAGTAAGTAGGTTGTTTGAATATGGGATAAAGGGGACTTGATACTTTAATGCTATGGTTGGGTTTTACCTCAATGAATCTTTAGTAGTTGCGGATGCTTGCTAGAGTTCCAATCATAAGTGCATATGATCCAAGTAGAGAAAGTATGTTAGCTTATGCCTCTCCCTCAAATAGAATTGCAATAGTGATTACCGGTCTAGTAACATAGTCAATTGCTTAGGGACAATTTCACAACTCCTACCACCACTTTTCCACACTCGCTATATTTACTTTATTGCTTCTTTATCTAAACAGCCCCTAGTTTATCTTTACGTGCTCTTTATTATATTGCAAACCTATCCAACAACACCTACAAAGTACTTCTAGTTTCATACTTGTTCTAGGTAAAGTGAACACTAAGCGTGCGTAGAGTAGTATCAGTGGCAGATAGGACTTGAGAGGGTATTTGTTCTACCTTTAGCTCCTCGTTGGGTTCGACACTCTTACTTATCGAAAGAGGCTACAATTATCCCCTACACTTGTGGGTTATCAAGACCTTTTTCTGGCGCCGTTGCCGGGGAGTCATAGCTTGGGGTGAATATTCTCATGTGTGCTTGTTTGATTTATCACTAAGTAATTTTTATTTTCTATTCTTAGTTGTTCTTTATCATTAGTTATGAATATGGAACACGAAATACCAAAAAAATTAGGTGTACTTGCTGCTCATGGAGATGGGGAACCTCCTAAAACCCTCGATGATTGTTATGTGGAAGATATTATGTACTACTTTAATAATCCTAAGAAAACCCCATTCAACTATGTTATGGGAGTAACATTGGATCAACGTGAATACTTTAGGGATTATCGCTTGACACAAAAATGGAAACTATTATGTGATCAAATTCATATATTACGTTGGTATGCTCATCAACTATGCTTGATACATGATTATACTTGTTGCTCTAGGATGAAGGCTCCACACCTTCCCTTTTCATGCAAATTCAATGATAATGAAACCTTAGCTTCTTATTCTAATGGTGTATATGATTACTATGATGTGGAACAAATAGAAGAATTTGTTGCTTTTATGGGTGCTTATGAGATTGAATCTATGTTTAAAGAGTTTGATGATTTTGATGATGTAGTTTATAGACCTGAAAATTTTGCTATACTTAGATATTGCTATAAAAATTATGAATACAATTACAATATTAATGCATTTATTGAGAAAGTCTCCACTGTCCAAGAAGAGAATAATATTTTGCAGGAAGCTATGGAAGAAGAAATTGATGAAACTGTGAGCTCATTAGATGAAGAAGATGACGAGGAGAGCGAAGAACAAAAGGAGGAAGAACGGATTGATCACCCGTGCCCACCTTCTAATGAGAGTAACTCTTGAAATCATACATTGTTTAATTCCCCTTCGTGCTTACCGAAGGATGATTGCTCTGATCCCGTTGATTCTCTTGAAATATCCCTTTTTGATGATGCTTGCTATGCTCGTGGCCAATATGCCAATATGAATCATGCTTATGGAGATGAACTTGCTATTGTTCCTTATGTTAAACATGAAATTTTTGCTATTGCACCCACACATGATAGTCCTATTATCTTTTTGAATTCTCCTGACTACACTATATCAGAGAAGTTTGGGCTTATTAAGGATTATATTGATGGGTTGCCTTTTACCTTTGCACATGATGATTTTGATGAATATAATATGCATGTGCTTGCTGCTCCTACTTGCAATTATTATGAGAGAGGAACTATATCTCCACCTCTCTATGTTTCCCATACGATAAAATTGCAAGAAACTGCTTATACTATGCATTGGCCTTTACTTGGTGTGCATGAATTGTTCTTTTATGACATGCCGATGCATAGGAAAAGAGTTAGACTTCGTTGTTGCTTGATATATGTTACTTTGTGCTCACTACTAAATCACAAATCATTGTTAATTAAAATTGGCTTTGATATACCTTGGGATTCGGGTGGATCTATTGCTTGAGTACTATATGCCTAGCTTAGTGGCTTTAAAGAAAGCGCTGCCAGGGAGACAACCCGGAAGTTTTAGAGAGTCATTTATTTCTGTTGAGTGCTATCATATAGTTTAAAAACAAAAAAATAAAGAGGGGAACCTAAAAACTTTTCAAAAAGGGAAAGTGAAAGTGAGAAAGACAAGCATTGTTGAAGTGGGAGAGCTCCTTGAACTTTGTTCATGCTCACGGAAACTATGTGAATCTTGATTACAGAAACCTTTCATCAAAAATAATTATCCCCTTGTACAATTCCATTGTATTATAAAAATAATGTGCTAAGGTTTGCCTTTAGGATGTTTACAATGCTTGTTGGTTTGCACGGTGCAGGACAGAAACTTTGGCTGTAGTGCGCGATTTTACATTTTTAACTGGAACGTCAATTGGTTCTGATTCCTTCTGCACTGTCTTTATATATAACTTTTCTATTTTATCTAATTTTGGTAGAATTTTTGGGGTACCAGAAGTATGGTGAATATTCAGATTGCTACAGACTGTTCTGTTTTTGACAGATTCTGTTTTTGATGCATAGTTTGCTTGTTTTGATGAATCTATAAATTTGTATCAGTGGATTAAGCCATGGAAAAGCTATATTACAGTAGACACAATGCAAAAACAAAATATGAATTGGTTTGCAACAGTACTTAGTGTTGGGGAACGTTGCATAAAATAAAAAATTTCCTACGTTCACCATGATCAATCTATGGAGTCATCTAGCAACGAGAGGGGAGTGCATCTACATACCTTTGTAGATCACGTGCAGAGGCATTCAAGAGAACGGGGTTGAGGGAGTCGTACTCGCCGTGATCCAAATCACCGGAGATCCTAGCGCCGAACGGACGGCACCTCCGCGTTCAACACACGTACGGTTGGGAAGACGTCTCTTCCTTCTTGATCCAGCAAGGGGGAAGGAGAGGTTGATGAAGATCCAGCAGCACGACGACGTGGTGGTGGATGCAGCACGATCACGGCAGGGCTTCACCGAGCTTCTGCGAGAGGGAGAGGTGTAGCAGGGGAGAAGGAGGCGCCAAGACTTGGGGTGCTGCTGCCCTCCCTCCCCCCTCTTCATATAGGCCCCCTAGGGGGGGGGCGCCGGCCCTAGGAGATGCAATCTCCAAGGGGGCGGCGGCAAGGGGGGAAACTTGCCCCCAAGCCAGGTGGAGGCGCCCCCACCCCTAGGGTTTCCAACCCTAGGCGTAGGAGGGGCCCAAGGGGGGCGCACCAGCCCACCAGGGGCTGGTTCCCCTCCCACTTCAGCCCATTGGGCCCTCCGGGATAGGTGGCCCCACCCGGTGGACCCCCGGGACCCTTCCGGTGGTCCCGATACAATACCGGTGACCCCCAAAACTTTCCCGATGGCCGAAACCTAACTTCCTATATATAATTCTTCACCTCCGGACCATTCCAGAACTCCTTGTGATGTCCAGGATCTCATCTGGGACTCCTAACAACTTTCGGGTTACCGCATACTCATATCTCAACAACCCTAGCATCACCGAACCTTAAGTGTGTAGACCCTACGGGTTTGGGAGACATGCAGACATGACCGAGACACCTCTCCGGTCAATAACCAACAGCGGGATCTGGATACCCATGTCGGATCCCACATGCTCCTCAATGATCTCATCGGATGAACCACGATGTCGAGGATTCAATCAATCCCGTATACAATTCCCTTTGTCAATCGGTACGTTACTTGCCCGAGACTCGATCGTCGGTATCCCAATACCTCGTTCAATCTCGTTACCGGCAAGTCACTTTACTCGTACCGTAATGCATGATCCCGTGACCAGACACTTGGTCACATTGAGCTCATTATGATGATGCATTACCGAGTGGGCCCAGAGATACCTCTCCGTCATACGGAGTGACAAATCCCAGTCTCGATTCGTGCCAACCCAACAGACACTTTCGGAGATACCCGTAGTGCACCTTTATAGTCACCCAGTTACGTTGTGACGTTTGGCACACCCAAAGCACTCCTACGGTATCCGGGAGTTGCACAATCTCATGGTCTAAGGAAATGATACTTGACATTTGGAAAAGCTCTAGTGAAACGAACTACACGATCTTTGTGCTATGCTTAGGATTGGGTCTTGTCCATCACATCATTCTCCTAATGATGTGATCCCATTATCATTCACATCCAATGTCCATAGTCAGGAAACCATGACTATCTTTTGATCAACGAGCTAGTCAACTAGAGGCTCACTAGGGACTTGTTGTGGTCTATATATTCACACATGTATTACGATTTCCGGATAATATAGTTATAGCATGAACAATTGACAATTATCATGAACAAAGAAATATAATAATAACCATTTTATTATTGCCTCTAGGGCATATTTCCAACAGTCTCCCACTTGCACTAGAGTCAATAATCTAGTTACATTGTGATGTATCGAACACCCATTGCATTCTGGTGTTGATAATGTTTTGCTCTATGGAGAGGTTTAGTCAACGGATCTGCTACATTCAGGTCTGTATGTACTTTACAAATATCTATGTCTCCATCTTGAACATTTTCACGGATGGAGTTGAAGCGACGCTTGATGTGCCTGGTCTTCTTGTGAAACCTGGGCTCCTTGGCAAGTGCAATAGCTCCAGTGTTGTCACAGAAGAGTGTGATCGGCCCCGACGCATTGGGTATGACTCCTAGGTCGGTGATGAACTCCTTCACCCAGATAGCTTCATGCACTACCTTCGAGGCTGCCATGTACTCCGTTTCACATGTAGATCCCACCACGACGCTCTGCTTGCAACTACACCAACTTACTGCCCCACCATTCAAAATATACACGTATCCGGTTTGTGACTTAGAGTCATCCAGATTTGTGTCGAAGCTAGCATCGACGTAACCCTTTACGATGAGCTCTTCGTCACCTCCATATACGAGAAACATATCCTTAGTCCTTTTCAGGTACTTAAGGATGTTCTTGACCGTTGTCCAGTGTTCCATGCCGGGATTACTTTGGTACCTTCCTACCAAACTTACGGCAAGGTTTATATCAGGTCTGGTACAGGTCATGGCATACATGATAGACCCTATGGCTGAGGCATAGGGGACGACACTCATCTTTTCTCTATCTTTTGTCGTGGTCGGGCATTGAGCCGAGCTCAATTTCACACCTTGCAACACAGGCAAGAACCCCTTCTCGGACTGATCCATATTGAAATTCTTCAATATCTTATCAAGGTATGTGCTTTGTGAAAGACCTATGAGGCGTCTTGATCTATCTCTATAGATCTTGATGCCTAATATGTAAGCAGCTTCTCCAAGGTCCTTCATTGAAAAACACTTATTCAAGTAGGCCTTAATGCTGTCCAAAAGTTCTATATCATTTCCCATCAAAAGTATGTCATCCACATATAATATGAGAAATGCTACAGAGCTCCCACTCACTTTCTTGTAAACGCAGGCTTCTCCATAAGTCTGCATAAACCCAAACGCTTTAATCATCTCATTAAAGCAAACGTTCCAACTCCGAGATGCTTGCACCAGCCCATAGATGGAGCGCTGGAGCTTGCATACCTTGTTAGCATTCTTAGGGTCGACAAAACCTTCCGGCTGCATCATATACAGTTCTTCCTTAAGGTGACCGTTAAGGAATGCCGTTTTGACGTCCATTTGCCATATCTCATAATCATAGTATGCGACAATTGCTAACATGATTCGGGCAGACTTCAGCTTCGCTACAGGAGAGAATGTCTCATCGTAGTCAATCCCTTGAACTTGTCGATAACCCTTAGCCACAAGTCGAGCTTTATATATGGTAACATTACCATCCGTGTCCGTCTTCTTAAAGATCCATTTGTTTTTTATTGCTCGCCGATCATCAGGCAAGTCTGTCAAAGTCCATACTTTGTTTTCATACATGGATCCTATCTCAGATTTCATGGCTTCAAGCCATTTGTTGGAATCTGGGCCCACCATCGCTTCTTCATAGTTCGAAGTTTCACCGTTGTCCAACAACATGATTTCCAAGACAGGGTTGCCGTACCACTCTGGTGCGGAACGTGTCCTTGTAGACCTTCGAAGTTCAATAGGAGCTTGATCCGAAGTATCTTGATCATCATCATTAACCTCCTCTCTTGTCGGTGCAGGCACCACAGGAACATCTTCCTGAGTTGTGCTACTTATCGTTTCAAGAGGTAGTACTTCATCAAGCTCTACTTTCCTCCCACTTAATTCTTTCGAGAGAAACTCCTTCTCCAGAAAGGACCCGTTCTTGGCAACAAAGATTTTGCCCTCGGATCTTAAGTAGAAGGTATACCCAATGGTTTCCTTAGGGTATCCTATGAAGACGCATTTTTCCGACTTGGGTTCGAGCTTCTCAGGTTGAAGTTTCTTGACATAAGCATCGCATCCCAAACTTTTAGAAACGACATCTTAGGTTTCTTCCCAAACCATAATTCATACGGTGTCGTCTCAACGGATTTAAATGGTTCCCTATTTAAAGTGAATGTAGCTGTCTCTAAAGCGTATCCCCAAAATGATAGCGGTAAATCGGTAAGTGACATCATAGATTGCACCATATCCAATAGAGTGCGATTACGACGTTCGGACACACTATTTCGCTTAGGTGTACTAGGAGGCGTGAGTTGTGAAACGATTCCACATTTCCTTAAGTGCGTACCAAATTCGTGACTTAAATATTCACCCCCACGATCTGATCGTAAGAACTTTATCTTTTGGTCACGTTGATTCTCTACCTCATTCTGGAATTCCTTGAACTTTTCAAAGGTCTCAGACTTGTGTTTCATCAAGTAGACATACCCATATCTACTCAAGTCATCAGTGAGAGTGGGAACATAACGATATCCTCCGCGAGCCTCAATGCTCATTGGACCACACACATTAGTATGTATGATTTCCAATAAGTTGGTTGCTTGCTCCATTGTTCCGGAGAACGAAGTCTTGGTCATTTTTCCCATGAGGCATGGCTCGCATGTGTCAAACGATTCATAATCTAGAGACTCTAAAAGTCCATCAGCATGGAGCTTCTTCATGCGCTTGACACCAATGTGACGAAGGCGACAGTGCCACAAGTATGTGGGACTATCGTTATCAACTTTACATCTTTTGGTATTCACACTATGAATATATGTAACATTACGCTCGAGATTCATTAAGAATAAACCATTCACCAGCGGGGCATGACCATAAAACATATCACTCATATAAATAGAACAACCATTATGCTCGGATTTAAATGAGTAGCCATCTCGAATTAAATGAGATCCTGATACAATGTTCATGCTCAAAGCTAGTACTAAATAACAATTATTGAGGTTTAAAACTAATCCCGTAGGTAAATGTAGAGGTAGCGTGCCGGCGGCGATCACATCGACCTTGGAATCATTCCCCACGCGCATCGTCACCTCGTCCTTCGCCAGTCTCCGCTTATTTCGCAGCTCCTGCTTTGAGTTACAAATATGAGCAACCGCACCGGTATCAAATACCCAGGAGCTACTACGAGCACCGGTAAGGTTCACATCAATTACATGTATATCACATATACCTTTGGTTTTGCCGGCCTTCTTGTCCGCTAAGTACTTGGGGCAGTTCCGCTTCTAGTGACCACTTCCCTTGCCATAAAAGCACTCAGTCTCAGGTTTGGGTCCATTGTTTGACTTCTTCCTGGCAACTGGCTTACCAGGTGTGGCAACTCCCTTGCCGTCCTTCTTGAAGTTCTTCTTACCCTTGCAATTCTTGAACTTAGTGGTTTTATTCACCATCAACACTTGATGTTCCTTTTGATCTCTACCTCTGCTGATTTCAACATTGAATATACCTCAGGAATGGTCTTTTCCATCCCCTGCATATTTAAGTTCATCACAAAGCTCTTGTAGCTTGATGGGAGCGAATGGAGGATTCTGTCAATGAACGTGTCATCCGGGAGATTAACTCCCAGCTGAGTCAAGCAGTTGTGCAACCCAGACATCTTGAGTATGTGCTCACTAACAGAACTATTTTCCTCCATCTTACAACTGAAGAACTTGTCGGAGACTTCATATCTCTCGACCCGGGCATGAGCTTGGAAACCATTTTCAGCTCTTCGAACATCTCGTATGCTCCATGTTGCTCAAAACTCTTTTGGAGCCCCGGTTCTAAGTTGTAAAGCATTTCACACTGAACGAGGGAGTAATCATCAGCACGAGATTGCCAAGCGTTCATAACATCTTGGTTATCTGGGATTGGTGCTTCACCTAGCGGCGCTTCTAGGACATAATCTTTCTTGGCAGCTATGAGGATGATCCTCGGGTTCCGGACCCAGTCCGTATAGTTGCTGCCATCATCTTTCAGCTTGGTTTTCTCTAGGAACGCGTTGAAGTTGAGGTGGACATGAGCGTTGGCCATTTGATCTACAAGACATTTTGCAAAGGTTTTATACTAAGTTCATGATAATTTAGTTCATCTAATCAAATTATTCAATGAACTCCCACTTAGACAGACATCCCTCTAGTCATCTAAGTGAAACATGATCCGAGTCAACTAGGCCGTGTCCGATCATCACGTGAGACGGACTAGTTAACATCGGTGAACATCTTCATGTTGATCGTATCTACTATATGACTCATGCTCGACCTTTCGGTCTTTCGTGTTCCGAGGCCATGTCTATACATGCTAGGCTCGTCAAGTCAACCTAAGTGTATTGCGTGTGTAAATCTGGCTTACACCCGTTGTATTCGAACGTTAGGATCTATGACACCCGATCATCACGTGGTGCTTCGAAACAACGAACCTTCGCAACGGTGCACAGTTAGGGGGAACACTTTTCTTGAAATTATTTCGAGGGATCATCTTATTTAAGCTAGCGTCGTTCTAAGCAAAAAAGATGTAAAACATGATAAACATCACATGCAATCAAATAGTGACATGATATGGCCAATATCATATTGCTCCTTTGATCTCCATCTTCGGGGTGCCATGATCATCTTCATCACCGGCATGACACCATGATCTCCATCATCATGATCTCCATCATCGTGTCTTCATGAAGTTGTCACGCCAATGACTACTTCTACTTCTATGGCTAACGCATTTAGCAATAAAGTAAAGTAATTTACATGGCGTTCTTCAATGACAAGTAGGTCATACAAAAATTAAAGACAACTCCTATGGCTCCTGCCGGTTGTCATACTCATCGACATGCAAGTCGTGATTCCTATTACAAGAACATGATCATCTCATACATCACATATATCATTCATCACATCCTTTGGCCATATCACATCACAAAACACTTGCTGCAAAAACAAGTTAGACGTCCTCTAATTGTTGTTGCTAGTTTTTACGTGGCTTCTATAGGTGTTCTAGCAAGAACGTTTCTTACCTATGTAAAACCACAACGTGATATGCCAATTTCTATTTACCCTTCATAAGAACCCTTTTCATCGAATCCGCTCCAACTAAAGTGGGAGAGACAGACACCCGCTAGCCACCTTATGCAACTAGTGCATGTCAGTCGGTGGAACCTGTCTCACGTAAGCGTACGTGTAAGGTCGGTCCGGGCCGCTTCATCCCACGATGCCGCCGGAGCAAGATAAGACTAGTAGTGGCAAGAAAATTAGCAACATCTACGCCCACAACTGCTTTGTGTTCTACTTGTGCATAGTAACTACGCATAGACCTAGCTCATGATGCCACTGTTGGGGAACGTTGCATAAAATAAAAAATTTCCTACGTTCACCATGATCAATCTATGGATTAATCTAGCAACGAGAGGGGAGTGCATCTACATACCCTTGTAGATCACGTGCCGAAGCGTTCAAGAGAACGGGGTTGAGGGAGTCGTACTCGTCGTGATCCAAATCACCGGAGATCCTAGCGCCGAACGGACGGCACCTCCGCGTTCAACACACGTACGGTTGGGAAGACGTCTCCTCCTTATTGATCTAGCAAGGGGGAAGGAGAGGTTGATGAAGATCCAGCAGCACGACGACGTGGTGGTGGATCCAGCACGATCACGGCAGGGCTTCGCCGAGCTTCTGCGAGAGGGAGAGGTGTAGCAGGGGAGAGGGAGGCGCCAAGACTTGGGGTGCCGCTGCCCTCCCTCCCCCCTCTTTATATAGGCCCCCTAGGGGGGCGCCAGCCCTAGGAGATGCAATCTCCAAGGGGGTGGCGGCCAGGGGGGAAACTTGCCCCCCCAAGCCAGGTGGAGGCGCCCCCACCCCTAGGGTTTCCAACCCTAGGCGCAGGGGGGGGGGGCAAGGTGGGGCACACCAGTCCACCAGGGGCTGGTTCCCCTCCCACTTCAGCCCATGGGGCCCTCCAGGATAGGTGGCCCCACCCGGTGGACCCCCGGGACCCTTCCGGTGGTCCCGGTACAATACCGGTGACCCCTGAAACTTTCCCGATGGCCGAAACCTGACTTCCTATATATGATTCTTCACCTCTGGACCATTCCGGAACTCCTCGTGATGTCTGGGATCTCATCTTGGACTCCGAACAACTTTCGGGTTACTGCATACTCATATCTCTACCACTCTAGCATCACCGAACCTTAAGTGTGTAGACCCTACGGGTTCGGGAGACATGCAGAGATGACCGAGACGCCTCTCCGGTCAATAACCAACAGCGGGATCAAGATACCCATGTTGGCTCCCACATGCTCCTCGATGATCTCATCGAATGAACCACGATGTCGAGGATTCAATCAATCCCATATACAATTCCCTTTCTCAATCGGTACGTTACTTGCCCGAGACTCGATCATCGGTATCCCAATACCTCGTTCAATCTCGTTACCGGCAAGTCACTTTACTCGTACCGTAATGCATGATCCCGTGACCAGACACTTGGTCACATTGAGCTCATTGTGATGATGCATTACCGAGTGGGCCCAGAGATACCTCTCCGTCATACGGAGTGACAAATCCCAGTCTCGATTCGTGCCAACCCAACAGACACTTTCGGAGATACCCGTAGTGCACCTTTATAGTCACCCAGTTACGTTGTGACGTTTGGCACACCCAAAGCACTCCTATGGTATCCGGGAGTTGCACAATCTCATGGTCTAAGGAAATGATACTTGACATTTGGAAAAGCTCTAGCAAAACGAACTACACGATCTTTGTGCTATGCTTAGGATTGGGTCTTGTCCATCAGATCATTCTCCTAATGATGTGATCCCATTATCAATGACATCCAATGTCCATAGTCAGGAAACCATGACTATCTGTTGATCAACGAGCTAGTCAACTAGAGGCTCACTAGGGACTTGTTGTGGTCTATGTATTCACACATGTATTACGATTTCCGGATAATACAATTATAGCATGAACAATAGACAATTATCATGAACAAAGAAATATAATAATAAACATTTTATTATTGCCTCTAGGGCATATTTCCAACACTTAGACTGGTGATTTGCTTTATTATACTAACGGATCTTAACGAGTTTTCTGTTGAAGTTTTGTGTGGATGTAGTGTCTAATCGAGGATGTCTCGATATGAGGAAAAGGAGGAGAGGCAAGAGCTCAAGCTTGGGGATGCCCGAGGCACCCTAAGTAAATATTCAAGGAGACTCAAGCGTCTAAGCTTGGGGATGCCCCGGAAGGCATCCCCTCTTTCTTCAACAAGCATCGGTATGTTTTCGAATTCGTTTCGTTCATGCATTATGTGCAAGTCTTGGAGCGTCTTTTGCATTTACTTTTCACTTTTCTTTTATGCACCATGCTGGTATGAGATAGTCCTTGGTTGATTTATAGAATGCTCATTGCACCTCAGTTAAATCTTTTGAGTATGGCTTTTTAGAATGCTTCATGTGCTTCACTTATATCATTTGAAGTTTGGATTGCCTGTTTCTCTTCATATAGACAACCGCCATTTATAGAATGCTCTTTTGCTTCACTTATATTTGTTAGAGCGTGGGCATATCTTTTGTAGAAAGAACTAAACTCTCTTGCTTCACTTATATCTATTTAGAGAGATGACAGGAATTGGTCATTCACATGCTTAGTCATAAAATCCTACATAAAACTTGTAGATCTTTGAATATGATATGTTTGATTCCTTGCAATAGTTTTGCAATATAAAGGTGGTGATATTAGAGTCGTGCTAGTTGAGTAATTGTGAAATTGAGAAATACTTGTGTTGAGGTTTTCAAGTCCCGTAGCATGCACGTATGGTGAAACATTATGTAACGAAGTTGGAGCATGAGGTGTTTTTTTGACTGTCTTCCTTATGAGTGGCAGTCGGGGATGAGCGATGGTCTTCTCCTACCAATCTATCCCTCTAGGGGCATGCGTAGTAGTACTTTTCTTTGAGGGCTAAGTAGACTTTTGCAATAAGTATATGAGTTCTTTATCACTAATGTGAGTCCATGGATATACGCACACTCACCCTTCCACTTTGCTAGCCTTTACGGTACCGTGCATTGCCCTTTCTCACCTTGAGAGTTGGTGCAAACTTCGGCGGTGCATCCAAACCCCGTGATATGATACGCTCTATCACACATAAGCCTCCTTATATCTTCCTCAAAACAGCCACCATACCTACCTATTATGGCATTTCCATAGCCATTCCGAGATATATTGCCATGCAACTTCCATCATCATCACATACATGACTTGAGCATTCATTGTCATATTGCTTTGCATGATCGTAAGATAGCTAGCATGATGTTTTCATGTCTTGTCCGTTTTTTGATGTCATTGCTATTCTAGATCATTGCACATCCCGCTACACCGCCGGAAGCATTCATATAGAGTCATATCTTTGTTCGAGATATCGAGTTGTAATATTGAGTTGTAAGTAAATAAAAGTGTGATGATCATCATTATTAGAGCATTGCCCCAGTGAGGAAAGGATGATGGAGACTATGATTCCCCCACAAGTCGGGATGAGACTCCGGACTTTATGAAAAATAAAAGAGGCCAAAGAAGCCCAAATAAAAAAAAGAGGCCAAAGAAGCCCACCAAAAAATAAAGAAAAAATAAAAAAAATTAAAAAGAAAAGGAAAAAAATGAGAGAAAAAGAGAGAAGGGGCAATGTTACTATCCTTTTACCACACTTGTGCTTTAGAGTAGCACCATGTTCTTCATATAGAGAGTCTCCTGAGTTATCACTTTCATATACTAGTGGGAATTTTCATTATAGAACTTAGCTTGTATATTCTGATGATGGGCTTCCTCAAACGCCCGAGGTCTTCATGAGCAAGCAAGTTAGATGCACACCCACTTAGTTTCCAGTTTGAGCTTTCATACACTTATAGCTCTTAGTGCATCCGTTGCATGGCAATCCCTACTCACTCACATTGATATCTATTGATGGGCATCTCCATAGCCCGTTGATTAGCCGCGTCGATGTGAGACTTTCTCCCTTTTTGTCTTCTCCACATAAACCTTCACCATCATATTCTATTCCACCTATAGTGCTATGTTCATGGCTTGCGCTCATGTATTGCGTAAGAGTTGAAAATGCTGAAGCGCGTTAAAAAGTATGAACCAATTGCTCGGCTCGTCATCGGGGTTGTGCAAGATTTGAATGCTTTGTGTGATGAAGATGGAGCATAGCTAGACTATATGATTATGTAGGGATGAGCTTTCTTTGGCTATGTTATTTCGATAAGACATAATTGCTTGGTTGGTATGCTTGAAGTATTATTGTTTTTATGTCAAATGATAGACTATTGCTTGAATCATTCGTGTCTTAATATTCATGCCATGATTAGACATATGATCAAGATTATGCTAGGTAGCATTCCGCATCTTTTTTTTGTCATTTACCTACTCGAGGACGAGCATGAATTAAGCTTGAGGATGCTGATACATCTCCGTCGTATCTATAATTTTTGATTGTTCCATGCCAATATTCTACAACTTTCATATTCTTTTGGCAACCTTTTTTTCTATTTTTTGGGACTAACATATTGATCCAGTGCCCAGTGCCAGTTCCTGTCTATTGCATGTTTTATGTTTCGCAGAAACCCCATATCAAACGGAGTCCAAACGGATAAAAACGGACGGAGAATTATTTTGGAATATTTGTGATTTTTGGGAGGAAGAATCAACGTGAGACGATGCCCGAGGTGGCCACGAGATAGGGGCCCATGCCCAGTTAAAGTGGGCGCCCCCCACCCTCGTGGGCCACCCGTAAGGTGGTTGATGCCCTTCTTTGGCCGCAAGAAAGCTAATTTTTGGAAAATGATATGGGCAAAGGTTTCAATCCAATTGGAGTTACGGATCTCCAGATATAAAGGAAACGGTGCCAGGGCAGAATTCTAGAACGCAGAAACAGAGAGATAGATCCAATCTCGAAAGGGCTCTCGCCCCTCCCACGCCATGGGAGCCAAGTACCAGAGGGGAAACCCTTTTCCCATCTAGGGAGGAGGTCAAGGAAGAAGAAGAAGAAGGGGGGGGGGCTCTCTTCCCCTTGCTTCCGGTGGCGCCGGAGCGCTGCCGGGGGCCATCATCATCACCACGATCTTCACCAACACCTCCACCATCTTCACCAACATCTCCATCACCTTCCCCCCTCTATCTACAGCGGTCCACTCTCCCGCAACCCGCTGTACCCTCTACTTGAACATGGTGCTTTATGATTCTTATTATTATCCAATGATGTGTTGCCATCCTATGATGTTTGAGTAGATTTTCATTGTCCTATCGGTGATTGATGAATTGCTATGATTGGTTTGAGTTGCATGTTTTATTATTGGTGCTGTCCTATTGTGCCCTCCATGTCGCGCAAGCGTGAGGGATTCCCGCTGTAGGGTTTGCAATATGTTTATGATTTGCTTATGGTGGGTGCGTGAGTAACAGAAGCACAAACCCGAGTAAGTAGGTTGTTTGCGTATGGGATAAAGGGGACTTGATACTTTAATGCTATGGTTGGGTTTTACCTCAATGAATCTTTAGTAGTTGCGGATGCTTGCTAGAGTTCCAATCATAAGTGCACATGATCCAAGTAGAGAAAGTATGTTAGCTTATGCCTCTCCCTCAAATAGAATTGCAATAGTGATTACCGGTCTAGTAACATAGTCAATTGCTTAGGGACAATTTCACAACTCCTACCACCACTTTTCCACACTCGCTATATTTACTTTATTGCTTCTTTATCTAAACAGCCCCTAGTTTATATTTACTTGCTCTTTATTATCTTGCAAACCTATCCAACAACACCTACAAAGTACTTCTAGTTTCATACTTGTTCTACTTAAAGCGAACACTAAGCGTGTGTAGAGTCGTATCAGTGGCAGATAGGACTTGAGAGGGTATTTGTTCTACCTTTAGCTCCTCGTTGGGTTCGACACTCTTACTTATCGAAAGAGGCTACAATTATCCCCTACACTTGAGTTGCTGACACGGCTCATACAGGATCATTTATAACCCGCCACAGTCACCTCATCATTCCGTGGATTCACGTCATGCTATCAACGCCAATGTTATACACCTTCTGCTATGGTCAAATATGGAGAATCTCAAGACAACTCCTCGAGTCGTCTTCAGACTCGGGGGCTACAATGATATGATTCAGCAAGTCTTGCCAATTTCAGTAAATTCAAGAACCCCAGGACATTGGAGGGAAAAAATAACCCGGTCCCGGAGGCTAATACCCTATTGGGGAAAATTTGAAGGCCGTCAGAGAATCTCCGGCTTAAAATGAAGGATTCCGGTTCAAAATACGGTTCAAGGGAAACTTATCTCCCACAAAGCTCTGAAGCTCTCGAATCCAGTTTAAAGTTCCGGTTCAAAAAGGATTAATCTCTCACAAGTTTGAGTTCTAGAAGAAAATTAAAGGGACCAAAGAGAGTCTGTTGCAAAACACAACTCAAACATAGGTACCCTGCTTCAAAGGTCATTTGGGGGCTTCCTGTTCAAACATAGGTCGTATTCGAACCAAAGAGAACATAGCTGTCGGTACCCTCTTGATCGACACAATGCCAAACTCACTAGGGGGCTTCTTGATCGTATTCGAATCATAGCTTAACCCCTTTTGGGTCCGACTTTGATCGTATTCGAATCAGAGTCGTTAAAAAACTCTCAAGGTCATTTGGGGGCTTCCTGTTCAAACATAGGTCGTATTCGAACCAAAGAGAACACGTCTGTACCCTCTTGATCGGTGCAACGCCAAAGCCACTCAAGGCTACACTCAAGGCTATTTGTGTTCAAACAAGGTCGTATTCGAATCCTAGCTTAATGTCACGCCCAATATGCGACCCTATCCAAAAGGAACTCGAAGGTCCCACCAAGGATAGACCCGCATATTGAAACGCTTTTGCAAGGTGGATATCATTACATCAACATTACATAATAGTTGGGGATACATACAAGAGGCATACAATGCCACACGGATACAACAATACATCACATAAGAGCATCATCCGACTACGGATGAAACACAAATAGAAACTCAAATGACATCCACCCTGCTAGCCCAGGCTGCCGACCTGGAACCTATCCCCTGATCGAAGAAGAAGCAGAAGAACTCAACGCAGGCAAGCATCGCTCTCGCGTCATGATCATCGCATAACCTGTACCTGCAACTGTTGTTATAGTAATCTGTGAGCAACGAGGACTCAGCAATCCCATTACCATGGGTGTCAAGACTAGCAAAGCTTAAAGGGAAAGGAAGGGGTAAAGTGGTGAGGCTGCAGCAGCGACTAAACAAGTATGGTGGCTAACATACGCAAATAAGAGCGAGAAGAGAGCAAGTGGAACGGTCGTGAAGCTAGCAATGATCAAGAAGTGATCCTGAACTCCTACTTATGTCAAACATAACCCAGAAACCATGTTCACTTCCCGGACTCCGCCGAAAAGAGACCATCATGGCTACACACGCGGTTGATGCGTTTTAATTCGGATCTGGTGTCAAGTTATCTACAACCGGACATTAACAAATTCCCATCTGCCTATAATCGCAGGCACGGCTTTCGAAAGATTATACCCTGCAGGGGTGTCCCAACTTAGCCCATGAATAGCGCTCGCGATCAATGAAGGAATAGACCTTCTCCCAGGAAGACCCGATCAGACTCAGAATCCCGGTTTACAAGACATTTCGACAATGGTAAAACAAGACCAGCAAAGCCGTCCGATGCGCCGACAATCCCGATAGGAGCTGCACATATCTCGTTCTCAGGGCAACACCGGATAAGCAAAGCGTACAAGAACCGACGTAACCCAAGTTGCCAAGGGATGGCCCCGCACGGTGCTCTAGTTTGGACCAACACTTAGACAAGCATTGGCCCGGGTGGGCTGTACTAAAGATGACCCTTGGGTTAATTACTCCCAAGGGAAATATAGGTGGTGGTGGGAAAATGCTAAAACCAAGGTTGGGACTTGCTGGAGGAGTTTTATTCAAAGCGAACTGTCAAGGGGGTCCCATAAATCACCCGACCGCGTAAGGAACGCAAAATCTGGGAACATAACACCGGTATGACGGAAACTAGGGCGGCAAGAGTGGAACAAAACACCAGGCATAAGGCCGAGCCTTCCACCCTTTACCAAGTATATAGATGCATTAAAAATATAAGAGATATTGTGATATCCCAACCAAAATCCTGTCCACCATGGAGAAATCTTCAACTTCACCTGCAACTAGCAACGCTATAAGAGGGCTGAGCAAAGCGGTAACATAGCCAAACAATGGTTTGCATAGGAAAGGTGTCAAAGGTTAGAGGTTCATGGCAATATGGGAGGCTTGAATAAACAGGTGATAGGTAGCGCAACAAAGCGATAGAACGAAGCAACTAGCATAGCAATTATAGTAGTGAGATCCAGGGTAGCGGTCATCTTGCCTGAAATCCCGCTAGGAAGAAGAACGAGTCCATGAAGAAGACGAACGGGAGTAGTCGAACGAGTCCTCACAATCGCAACATTACCGAAACTAAGAAGCAACACCGGAAAGAAACAAACAACATGGTAAACAACCATCACATAAACAAGGCATGATGCACAAACAAGTATGATGCATGTCCGGTTTAATGAGGCATGGCATGGCAAAGTGCAACAAACAATACTACAAGTTAAGTGGAGCTCAATATGCAATGAGTTGCATATTGACGAAACACCACATCCGAGTTATTTAGTTCGCTCTCGTTTAGGTACACAACAATATTAAATGTTGTTAAAAATGGCAAGAGGTGAAGCATATGAAAAACTGCCTATCTAGACAAGTTTAAATGAGGCCGGAATAACAAACAACAAGTCCGGAAAATCCCCATATGCATATTTTAGATTCGGTACTGTTCTGCCCTAAACACAATTTTATTGTTGTTAAACAGGAAAATAAAGTGCACCATGTTAATCTAGGCATTTTTCCACCCCATTTTCATATAAAGTTTATTTAAAAAGGAGCTACGGTTATTTAGTTATGAAATAAATCATTTTAGCATGGCATTTATGCAAATTAATGCAAACAGCAATTTAAACATTTTAAACATGGATGAAAATGGCATATTATTAATCTACACAAAATTCTAAACATTTTACATGCATAAATTATTTACATATGATGCACGGTTAATGAGTTTTTATATGCATGAACATGGAGGGGTTTTCTGTAAATCAGCAAATCCCTGGAATAATAGACAAATTCACTGGACAGGAAAAAAAACAACATTGGGACGAATCTGACTGGCCCGAATGTGTACAGGAGAGGGCACTGGGCTGGGGAGCTCACCATGGGCCAAGGCCCGGCTGGTAGAGAGGCTGGGCTGCAGTGCCTTGGTGGGCCGCGGGCGAGGCGCGATGAGGAACGAGGCGAGGCCGGATCTGGCTTGGGCCGGCTTCGGCTGGGCCTTGGGGATCTGGCTGCGGCAGTCTGGATTGACCGAGGGAGGGGACGCGGTCAACGCGCTCGGGGCACTGACCCCATCGATGCAGGCGCGCGGCTGGAGAGGCGCAGGGGCTTGGGGCTCCGGCAGCTTGCCGCGGGGCTGGAGCGGCATGAGGACGGCGAGGGAAGCAGCAGAGGGACCTGACGGGGCGAGGGACCACGGGAACCGGCCGGATCCGAGGCCAGGGCGGCAGCGTCCTGGGCGACGGCAGGAGGTGGCTCCCGTGCGGCGCAACAACGGGGCTCCGGCGAGCTGGGGCTGCGATGGCGCCATGGCTGACGAGGGAAGTTCCTGCGAGAGAGAGAGAGGGATGTGTGTGTGAGAGAGAGAGCGGGAGAAAGAAGGACGAGGAGGAGGGACCGAGTTAGCTTGCGCTCCAATGAGCTGCTGCTCGGCACGGGAAGGAACGAAGCAGGGCACGGCCTGGTCGTGGGTCGCCGGCAGGGTCGAGGCCTCGGGCACGAAACCGGCGAGCGGCGCTGGTTCCTCGGCCAGGAGGAGGGAGGAATCGAGGGGAAGCCATGAGAGGGCTCTGGTTGGAGGGGATCGATGGATTGGGTGATAGGGGAGATCGAGCAGAGGAGTGGCGGATGGGGGAAATCAAGGAGAAGGTGGAGGCTTGGCTGTGCGGGGTTGGACGATGAGGATCTGGGAGGATCCCGAGGAAGAGAGTGGCGGCGCGGGGATGGGACGGATGGGACAAGGTCCCTAGGTTTTAGGGTTAGACTATTTATAAAGGCTGGTGGATTAGGTTAGGGGGTATCCGGTCCCTCCGATCGAAATCAGACGGACGAGAATAATTAGCTTAGGGGAGTCCAACAAAGAAAACGGAGATGTTTTCGGGATGTTTGGGGATGATTCGGATCCAACGGTAACGACAGAGCGGGTCGGGTTCGGGACAATTTTCGGTCGCACACACGAGGGGGTCTGTGGTTGTGCAAAGAGGGGATTGGGCAGAGAAGAGAGAGGAGAAGGTAGCCCGGCAATGGTTTCGGAGACCGAAACGTCCGACGAATATACCGACTATATCGCGGTTACATATGTAACGGTTGGGCAGTCCAACGGACTCCGAATGCGACGAAACTTGACAGGCGGCCTGTCTACACTATAATAAGACCGCATGACAAGTTGCAACCAATTCCGACAACATTTTTATGCCACTTATAAAATAATATTTCGGAGGTGCCGCGGGCGCGTGCGAGTGTGTCTGGCTCAGAACGGACAACGGAGAGAACCGGCGGAACACGAATGGATGCAAGTTTTATAAAAATGATGCCGATGCAATGCGCATGATGCTATGAGATGAGATGCATAACAAGAACAAAATGCAAAACAACATCCAAAACCCAACCACGGAGGAAATATCATATCGCATCTCCGGAAAAGGCAAGAGTGAGTTACGAATATGGAAAGTTGTATCCGGGGCGTTACAACACTCCACCACTACGAGAGGATATCGTCCCGAGATCTAGGATGGCACCGGAGAGAAACGAAAGAGGGAGAGAAGAGGTAAAACAAGTTGCTTCTTCGACCAATGAGTGAAACCAAAGAACCTTGAGAGGTTGAAAAGTTGAAAGAAAGAACACAACGGAGTTGAACGAAATTGGTAGCACTCTGATAGAAAAGAGAAACAAGGAACATCATGTGAACCTTGGAGTTGCAAAGCTATGAATGACGAGCACAATGGAACCACTCTGGTTGAAACGAGATAAATAAGGAACAAGGAAGATCAAATTCGGACAACACTCCGGTTGAAAAGAGATGCAAGACTTGATAAGATGAAAAGAACTTGAAGGGATGACACAACACTCCGGTTAATTGGGTAAGCAATAAAATAACATGATCTTGGCAAAACGAGGTGATGGGTGAAGAGCACAACATCACAATGCCTCCGGAACGAAAGAATAAAAGCTAGACCGTTGGGATAAAGGTACGGAGAAGAAAATGACAACTTCTACCACAAATGAGCTTGGAAAGCACCCTTCCAAGAAGGTTCTAATGGAGTTGTTGGAAAACCAACAACGAAAAGAATAAGCTTGTAGTGGGCTTATGGAAAACATCTCAAAATTATGAGGTGACAACCGGCCACTAACGGAAACAATTGGTTGCTTGAGAACAATGAAGAGATGAAAAACCTCTTTCACCGAGAAAGATATGGAGAAATCTTGGATCATTGATAAGCACCACAAATAGCAACATTCCTTAGGGAAGGCTTTAGGTGAAATCTATACCAAGATAACTCCAAAGAAGAGATTGATGGATTTAAAATACCTCATTCTTAACAACAGGTGAATCACGAAGCATGAATGGAAATTGTCAAGAATGATATAACACCAACTAAAGATAAGGTAGAAAGAATTGCACTTCAGAATGCAAGATGAAGAATTCTTGAACTCCTCAAAACAAAACATGTGTTGATCACCATGTTTAATTTTGGGTATAGCTTGGCTTAACTCCGAGAGAAATCTTGAAGAACAATTGAAGAATGAAAGAAATCCTTGACGAACCACCATGTAGAGCCTCCATGAAGAACTCCAGTAATAAAAAGGATGATAGAAAGAAAGAGAAGTTGAAAGAACAAGGTGAAGCCTTGCAATGATTTAGATGGAGCTTTGCGACGATATAACCAAGAAAACTTGGAACTCCGGAAATACAAGAATTGAATCACCTCGAGGAAATAAGAATAAGATTTATTGTATGCTTATCCTTCATCAAATTAAATTGATGACAAGCAATGGATTTGGCATACTACTTATTCCCATAGAAAGGATTAAGATAGATATGGCGCAAACTTGGGAAGGTCTTCAACGAGCCACCGGTAGGATTGAAACAACAAATGAATTGATATGATAACGAAGGAAGTGAAATGTTGAACGAACCACCGTAAGAATAGAAAATGAAAGTAACAAAGGCACAATTTTCCGGGAAGAATTGGAAAATGAATGAAGATACTTGAAGGGATTTAGATACATGAGAACGAAGAGATCATGAGCTTATTAGAGAATACTTGAATGATGCACCGGTTAGATTTGTATAACGAGAACACCACCATGAATTGTTGAGATACTCCAGGATGAAAATTAGAAAGGTTGAACCAATGATGAAAAAAACTTGAAAGATCTTGGAGAAGGACATATGACTGATGAAGATTCATTCTTTCATCAAACTTCGAAAAGAATTTTAGAAGCTCTGGGAAAATTAGAAGAGTCAGGTAAGATCCTGGGAAAAGACCTGTGGGTTAGGGCCCACTAAAAGATACACCATTGAACAATTGATTGAAAGGGGGGGATTGCATCGGTTGAATTAAATGACTTGAATGAGATAACAACCTCGAAATATCTTGAACGGATTGAGAATGGAAACACAAGTCTTCTAAGATATCTTCAACACTCCGGAACAAATGAATAGCAAGAGGTGAGTGATTGAGAGGTGCACCGGCATGAGAAATCATTTGACACGAGGAAAGGAATATGATCAACACTGAAAGCTTGAATTAAATCCAGCGGAAAAGAATACGAGAATGACGATTGATGAACTTGTAGCTCGTGAGCAACTTCACGAGGGATCACCGGATCAGAACATTGATTGAAAAGAGTGAAGAGACTACACATGAATAAATGGATACTTGATTAAAATAACTGAGTCCTTGAAGAAAAGGGTGGGATGGCGGGAAAACAAAGGCAACTTGGGATGGATGAAACAAACACCGGTGAGAAAACTTAGAGTTGATCTTGCGGATGTTGAAAATGATCGGATCCAGTTGAAGAGAAGCACACCGGTTGAAAAAGAATTGACATGACAACTCAATGATAAAGAAGGATTAGCATTCACATAGCAATATGAGAACACCGTTTAGGAAAGGTATGGAATCAACACTTGACATTGAAGCAACTCAAATACCACAAATAAAATAAAACAAAGAATTTGGCTTGCAGAATAAGCCGGAACAAATACATATGATAGAGATTTACCCAATCCCATATCATGCATCTATCGGAAAGATATTCTAGGAGCTACTTGAATTCCCACCTATAAAACTCCCGAAACTTTCTGGTTATGCAATCTGGTGTTGGGGATACAGGGGAAGCAATATATCTCACCCAAACTAACAATCCCTACATCCAGCTGTATCCATCCGTCAACACATAACCAAGAAAACTCCGGAAATCGTGTACCTCAACCTTCGAAAAGCATCCGTTATACGAGTTATGGCAATACTCCCGAACTCCCCAGTACTGGGTGACGTCGAGGTTATCTCACCAACAACTGCATAAAAGAGATTTTCGATGTCGGCAAAACTCAGGTATTCCAGAACTGCAATGATAAAATTGTGACGACAACACCTCGGAGCTCAACTCCCCGGGTCAATGCCACCTAATAGACAGGAGGCACCAAGAACAATGTTCTCGTCACAAAACCATCGGAACGATTCCAAGATACCCGCGTGATCCTAAATTTTTTTTTAGAGAAATTTGAGGAGAGGAAAGTCAAAACATCTACGTCAGGAGTCCTCACTAGAGCGACGAAGGGGCTGAGGAGTAAAAAGAATCCTACTCTCCGATATATATATAATCCTAAGACTCAAAATAGTTTTTTTCTAGACTCAACAACGGCCAACAATCAAGGGGGCTCCTATGGTCGGTCGAGGCTCTGATTACCAACTTGTCACGCCCAATATGCGACCCTATCCAAAAGGAACTCGAAGGTCCCACCAAGGATAGACCCGCATATTGAAACGCTTTTGCAAGGTGGATATCATTACATCAACATTACATAATAGTTGGGGATACATACAAGAGGCATACAATGCCACACGAATACAACAATACATCACATAAGAGCATCATCCGACTACGGATGAAACACAAATAGAAACTCAAACGACATCCACCTTGCTAGCCCAGGCTGCCGACGTGGAACCTATCCCCTGATCGAAGAAGAAGCAGAAGAAGAACTCAACGCAAGCAAGCATCGCTCTCGCATCATGATCATCGCATAACCTATAACTGCAACTGTTGTTGTAGTAATCTGTGAGCCACGAGGACTCAGCAATCCCATTACCATGGGTATCAAGACTAGCAAAGCTTAAAGGGAAAGGAAGGGGTAAAGTGGTGAGGCTGCATCATCGACTAAGCAAGTATGGTGGCTAACATACGCAAATAAGAGCGAGAAGAGAGCAAGCGGAATAGTCGTGAAGCTAGCAATGATCAAGAAGTGATCCTGAACTCCTACTTACGTCAAACGTAACCCAGAAACCGTGTTCACTTCCCGGACTCCGCCGAAAAGAGACCATCACCGCTACACACGCGGTTGATGCATTTTAATTCGGATCTGGTGTCAAGTTATCTACAACCGGACATTAACAAATTCCCATCTGCCTATAACCGCAGGCACGGCTTTCGAAAGATTATACCCTGCAGGGGTGTCCCAACTTAGCCCATGACAAGCTCTCACGATCAACGAAGGAATAGACCTTCTCCCAGGAAGACCCGATCAGACTCGGAATCCCGGTTTACAAGACATTTCGACAATGGTAAAACAAGACCAGCAAAGCCGCCCGATGCGCCGACAATCCCGATAGGAGCTGCACATATCTCGTTCTCAGGGCAACACCGGATAAGCGAAGCGTACAGGAACCGGCGTAACCCAAGTTGCCAAGGGATGGCACCGCACGGTGCTCTAGTTTGGACCAACACTTAAACAAGCATTGGCCCGGGGGAGCTGTAATAAAGATGACCCTTGGGTTAATTACTCCCAAGGGAAATATAGGTGGTGGTGGGCAAAAGGTAAAACCAAGGTTGGGCCTTGCTGGAGGAGTTTTATTCAAAGCGAACTGTCAAGGGGGTCCCATAAATCACCCGACCGCGCAAGGAACGCAAAATCCGGGAACATAACACCGGTATGACGGAAACTCGGGCGGCAAGAGTGGAACAAAACACCAGGCATAAGGCCGAGCCTTCCACCCTTTACCAAGTACATAGATGCATTAAAAATATAAGAGATATTGTGATATCCCAACCAAAATCCTGTCCACCATGGAGAAATCTTCAACTTCACCTGCAACTAGCAACGCTATAAGAGGGCTGAGCAAAGCGGTAACATAGCCAAACAACAGTTTGTATAGGAAAGGTGTCAAAGGTAAGAGGGTCATGGCAATATGGGAGGCTTGAATAAACAGGTTATAGGTAGCACAACAAAGCGATAGAACGAAGCAACTAGCATAGCAATGATAGTAGTGAGATCCAGGGTAGCGGTCATCTTGCCTAAAATGCCGCTAGGAAGAAGAACGAGTCCATGAAGAAGACGAACGGGAGTAGTCGAACAAATCCTCACAATCGCAACATTACCGGAACTAAGAAGCAACACCGGAAAGAAACAAACAACATGGTAAAAAACCATCACATAAACAAGGCATGATGCACAAACAAGTATGATGCATGTCCGGTTTAATGAGGCATGGCATGGCAAAGTGCAACAAACAATACTACAAGTTAAGTGGAGCTCAATATGCAACGAGTTGCATATTGACGAAACACCACATCCGAGTTATTTAGTTCGCTCTCATTTAGGTACACAACAATATTAAATGTTGTTAAAAATGGCAAGAGGTGAAGCATATGAAAAACTACCTATCTAGACAAGTTTAAATGAGGCCGGAATAACAAACAACAAGTCCGGAAAATCCCCATATGCATATTTTAGATTCGGTACTGTTCTGCCCTAAACACAATTTTATTGTTGTTAAACAGGAAAATAAAGTGCACCATGTTAATCTAGGCATTTTTCCACCCAATTTTCATATAAAGTTTATTTAAAATGGAGCTACGGTTATTTAGTTATGAAATAAATCATTTTAGCATGGTTAATGAGTTTTTATATGCATGAACATGGAGGGGTTTTCTATAAATCAGCAAATCCCTGGAATAATAGACAAATTCGCTGGACAGGAAAAAAAACAACATTGGGCCGAATCTGACTGGCCCGAATGTGTACAGGAGAGGGCACTGGGCTGGGGAGCTCACCATGGCCCAAGGCCCGACGGGTGGAGAGGCTGGGCTGCAGTGCCTTGGTGGGCCGCGGGCGAGGCGCGATGAGGAACGAGGCGAGGCCGGATCTAGCTTGGGCCAGCTTCAGCTGGGCCTTGGAGATCTGGCTGCGGCAGGCTGGATCGACCGAGGGAGGGGACGCGGTCAACGCGCTCGGGGCACTGACCCCATCGATGCAGGCGCGCGGCTGGAGAGGCGCAGGGGCTTGGGGCTCCGGCAGCTTGGCGCGGGGCTGGAGCGGCATGAGGACGGCGGGGGAAGCAGCAGAGGGACCTGACGGGGCGAGGGACCACGGGAACCGGCCGGATCCGAGGCCAGGGCGGCGGGGTCCTGGGCGACGGCAGGAGGTGGCTCCCATGTGGCGCAACAACGGGGCTCCGGCGAGCTGGGGCTGCGATGGCGCCATGGCTGACGAGGGAAGTTCCTGCGAGAGAGAGAGGGATGTGTGTGAGAGAGAGAGCGGGAGAAAGAAGGACGAGGAGGAGGGACCGAGTTAGCTTGCGCTCCAACGAGCTGCTGCTCGGCACGGGGAGGAACGAAGCAGGGCACGACCTGGTCGTGGGTCGCCGGCAGGGTCGAGGCCTCGGGCAAGAAACCGGCGAGCGGCGCTGGTTCCTCGGCCAGGAGGAGGGAGGAATCGAGGGGAAGCCATGAGAGGGCTCTGGTTGGAGGGGATTGATGGATTGGGTGACAGGGGAGATCAAGCAGAGGAGTGGCGGATGGGGGAAATCGAGGAGAAGGTGGAGGCTTGGCTGTGCGGGGTTGGACGATGAGGATCTGGGAGGATACCGAGGAAGAGAGTGGCGGCGCGGGGATGGGACGGATGGGACAAGGTCCCTAGGTTTTAGGGTTAGACTGTTTATAAAGGCTGGTGGATTAGGTTAGGGGGTATCCGGTCCCTCCGATCAAAATCAGACGGACGAGAATAATTAGCTTAGGGGAGTCCAACAAAGAAAATGGAGATGTTTTCGGGATGTTTGGGGATGATTCGGATCCAACGGTAACGACAGAGCGGGTCGGGTTCGGGACAAATTTCGGACGCACACACGAGGGGGTCTGTGGTTGTGCAAAGAGGGGGTTGGGCTGAGAAGAGAGAGGGGAAGGTAGCCCGGCAATGGTTTCGGAGACCGAAACGTCCGACGAATATACCGACTATATCGCGGTTACATATGTAACGGTTGGGCAGTCCAACGGACTCCGAATGCGACGAAACTTGATAGGCGGCCTGTCTACACTATAATAAGACCGCATGACAAGTTGCAACCAATTCCGAGAACATTTTTATGCCACTTATAAAATAATATTTCGGAGGTGCCGCAGGCGCGTGCGAGTGTGTCTGGCTCAGAACGGACAACGGAGAGAACTGGCGGAACACGAATGGATGCAAGTTTTATAAAAACGATGCCGATGCAATGCGCATGATGCTATGAGATGGGATGCATAACAAGAACAAAATGCAAAACAACAGACAAAACCCAACCACGGAGGAAATATCATATCGCATCCCCGGAAAAGGCAAGAGTTGGAGTTACGAATATGGAAAGTTGTATCCGGGGCGTTACACTTAACCCCTTTGGAACGGTTTACTGATCGTATTCGAATCAGAAGCCTCGATTTTTTCTTTTTATTTGGTTTAAGTTTTTTGAAACAGTCTTTTGGGTTTGTCTTGAGAGTTTTTGTTCATATCTGAAGCATATATATATGTGGTTTCTATTTGATCCGGCTTGACTTTGGATGATAAGTCGCCAGCATATGACAATCATAAACATTTGGAAGTTTTGGGTTATCATCCTTACTACACATGTATCATAAGCCGGCAGTATGATTCAATATCACAGGTATGATATTGTTTATACATGATTATGTTTAAACCGGCCCTGGCTATGGACTTTAAGTCGCCGGTCTATTTTGGATTGCACCATTCGAATCATGCGCTTATCAATCATTGGATTATTGCCCTTATTGGATACGGTGATGTAAGCCAATTTGTACAGGTATGTTTTCTTGATTATATAAATATGCAAAGTAGGATAACCCGCCCTGGCTTTTGACGTTAAGTCGCCAGTATGTTTAGGCTTGAATGGCCTTAATCCTAGTCTTTTCCATAATTGCATAAAGACTATATTATGTTTGGGTGGTTACCCGCCCTAGCTTTGACGTTAAGTCGCCAGGACATATGTTGTTTAAACTCTATGCAGGATTTGCAGAAATATGACTTATATAAATGATTAAGTTTAAGCTCATTATCAAAATTGATGCTTCGAAATGATTATCCGTTCTGGATTTTCTCAAAGGCTGTAAGCCGCCGGGTTATAAAAATTTCGGCTTACAATGGAGGCGTATTAAATTACCATTGGCCAAGAGCCGCCGAGTATTTAAACTATGTATTTACTTGTCAACAGATAAGGTATTCAAAGTCGCTTTAGCACAATGGCTATTATTTTATCAATGGATATGATTTATTCTACAATGGAAAGAATAGTCCCGAGTCACTTCAGGTTTACGACCCGACACTTGGGGGCTACATTATTCAGATTGAGATCATATCAAATATACAAGTCCCATGTCATTGCCAACATGCACCATGGCACTTGGGGGCTAAGGCAAAGTCATTTTTTGCTCAACTTATTGAAGACCCGACCCATCACATTGTAATGAGCTGGCCCTTGGGGGCTACCAATTGCTCCTGTCAAAAATTCAAGGTACACAAGCATTAATCCATTATATTGAAGGGTCCACTACTCAGTTGGTAGAGTACAAAGCTCTTAACCTTGTGGACGTGGTTTCAAGCCCCATGGTGGAGATTATATTATATGATGTTATTATCAATAAATTATATACAAAGTCCCAGCTCAGTATTATCTTACTGAGCTGGCCCTTGGGGGCTACATGTTGCTGTTCAAGTTTACATGGTTATATCTGTCATGGTTCTAAGTCTGACAGTAGTGTAGGGGGGGTACTAAAGGAGAGGCAAGATCCTAGCTATGGAGTAGTTGTACACGCAAGAGTTTTACGAGTTCAGGCCCTTCTCGGAGGAAGTAACAGCCCTACGTCTCGGTGCCCGGAGGCGGTCGACTGGATTATATGCGTGTGAGTTATAGGGGTGCGAACCCTTTACACTGAGGAGGGGGTGGCTTATATAGAGTTCGCCAGACCCCTCCGGCCCTCAGTTATGCAGGGTTTAAAGTACATTAAGTCAGGGGGTTACTGGTAACGCCCTCATAAAGTGTGATGAAGACCATAAAGGCTACTTATGATAGACCGTTACACGCAGAGTGACTTTAGATCTCCTGGCCGTTGAGTGGTTAGCTTCATTGTCGAGTGTCCTCGAGTCTGTCGAGTGGATTACCTTAAAGTCGACTGATAGGTAGTTTCTTCTAGAGATGTCCTGGGATAGGGTAGCTTAGACAGGTCCATGACCCTACCCTAGGTACATAGCTTCATCATTATCCCCCGAATGGATTGAGGTTTGAGTGGCGAAGGAGTTGAGAATCCTTCCGACCCATCTTTCGTGCTATGAGTATGTCTTTTCTTGGATCAATGAATCATTAGGTGATGGCATCAACTTCTTTTTCAGTCGCCTTGATCCATTCTTTATATGTGTCGAGTGAAGTTTTTGCTTGGGGAGCTCCGAGTGTCAGAATGGAGGGGGTCTTCTGTCCGTCGAGTCGTTCTGCAACCTGCGGATTCTGCGGGATTCGAATTTTGGGAAGCGCGCGGGACAGGGCGAGGCCACAACAATCGGATGGGATAAGGCAGGGACGCCTCAATCTCCGCGCCACCTTTTTTGCCACGTATCGCGCACGCGACTGTTGCGGGATTTGATAGGATCGTCCGGGCCCATATGTCAGCGACTGGGAAGTAGCGTTATATAAAGCGCCGGATGGGGTTTTTTCAACAGTGCGCCCTCATTCTTTCCTCTTCTCCAGATTTCTCCGCCGCGCTAGCTTTTGCCCCAACGCCGCTGCCTCGCGCGTGCCTCGCCGGTGACGATGGTGAGAAGACGGCGGCTCTGGAGCGGGCAAAGAAAGCGATGGCGAAGGCAAAGGGGAGGGGAACTAGTCGGAGCGGCTCCTCATTGAGGATCGGCTTGCCGCCGGATTGGATCCAATGCGACTGGATCCGCTCGACAATCACTCAAGCGGATCTCGACGACTTGGCCGACGGAGGGCTGATCCCCCATGGATCGGGGCGGCTCCCGGGGAGAGAGTCAGAGCAGCAGTCTCAGGAGGGTGAGTGTGTTCTTCTGGCCACCCACGTCGACCGTGGGTTTTCTTTGCCGCCCCACCCTTTCTTCCGGGGGTTTCTGAATTTCTTTGGGGCACAACTCCACCACTTCACACCCAACTCCATAGTGTATCTCGCCGCCTACGTGTCTCTGTGTGAATGCTTCTTGGATGGCCGACCTCACTGGGGCCTCTTTAAGCACATCTTCACCTGTCGCTCCCAGACGGTGAAAAAAGCCAATCTGAATGACGAGAGGACACATGTGATCCAAATGTGCGGGGGCCTTAGGATCCAGTTGAGGGGGAAAAGTTCTTTTCCGACCATGGTTTTGCCCGACTCCGTCTGAGGGTGGCAGTCGACTTGGTTTTATTGTAAGGACCAGCCGATGCCAGGGCAGTCGACCGGGCTCCCTCCCTTTTCCATGGAACGAGTGAGGAAGCCCTCCTCTTTGAAGGTGGTCCCGGAGGAGAAGACGCAGGTGAAGGTGCTGGTCGAGCGCGTCGTGCAGCTCATCCGTGACGGGGTGAACGGTATGGACCTCCTGGAGGTCTTGCTCCGGCGGCGCATCCAACCGCTCCAATTCCAAGACCATCCTATGTGGATGTATTCTGGAACCGAGGACACCACTCGGATCCACCCGGAGGAGATCGACAGCGTCATGCTGGAGTGGTGGATGGGAAGCATTACGGGGAACAAGGACAACCCACGAGGAGCCAGGAGGGTCGTTCCACTCAACCAATCATATGAAGTTGACAAGGTCCAACACTGCATTTCCGACTGCGATTCTGTTTTTCTTTCCATTCTGTCTGTTTGAAATCAACCGACTGACTTTTGTATTATTTGCTGTCTTCTAGGTCACGACTGAAATGTACTCGATGCCCAACAGGGCGCAGGAACAAGCCGAGGAGGGGGAGGCGAGTGGAGGCGAAAGCGAGTAGGGGGAGTGGAAGTCTGACGATGAGGGGGAAGAGGATGAAGACGGTTCCAGCGAGGAGGAGGAGGAAATGGAGGTCGATCCTCCTCGCACGGAGAGGTGATCCAAGCTCGCCCATGACCCCATGAGGGAGCGTGGTAAATCGGTCGCGCCCGTTGTGCCATCGACAAAGCGCTCTCGGACGGCCTCTCCGGCGCCGACTGAAAAAGCGCCGAAGCATCCGCGGGCAGAGTCTTCCAAGCCACCGAAGGCCTTGCCCAAAATGAAAATGGCCATTCCTACCATCTCCGGGTAACAGCAGGATTTGAGTTTCTTTGTTTAGCTCAAGTGAACTTCCGGTCGACTCATCGACTAACCGACTGATTTCTGAAATCTGCAGCGCTGCTACCTCTGAGACCTCCGCCAAGGATGGCGACCAAGAAATGGAAGACGCTGTTACCTCCAACCCTGGTACACCCTATTGTAGCTTTCACTTTGGTTGACTGGATCTTTGTGTTCTAACTCTGGATTTACCTTGCAGCTCCTCGCCACGTCATTGATCTACCTGACGATGATGACGAGGTGCCTCTGAAGGCGAGGAAGAGCAGAAGGGACCCGGCTGGCAGGGCCACTCGGACTGCGTCAGCACCTTAGATGCCAGTTCAAGAGGGTGGCGACGCTGCTCGGCATTCTGTGACCTTTGCCGTGCCACTGACGAGCGTCAGGCTTTCATCATCGACTGTCGAACCGCCCTCCCTTTTCGCCACACACCACGTCCCAGAGGACCAGGTGGACGCTGCTAAGGAGGCTATACGCCAGGCGGTGATTATGATGGAGCAAGTGAAGGCGATCCAGGAAGCCAGCCAAGCGGCTTACGATGCAAGCTCGGCCCTTCAAAGCAATGTCCAGGTTAGTTGACAACCGTCTGTTCTGTTAGGATATGTTATCTGAAGATTTTCTTTCCAGAAATCTTTGTGTCTGTACACCCACTGGGTGTGTCGATTGGGTTTGTAGAACTAGTGGGGGCACGCTGAGTGCACCCACTGGGTGTAGTCTCCGAGACTATGGTGGACTGTGGGCAGTCGACTGTAGTCTTTATAGTTGAAATTTCTTCACTCGGTCTGGTCGGAGGAAGTCAAGTGGAACATTAGGACCTGTGGGGGCACGCTGAGTGCACCCACTGGGTGTAGTCCCCGAGACTATGGTGGACTGTGGGCAGTCGACTGTAGTCTGAAGAACTCTCTCTCCCTTTTTTTTTACTATGATGAGACTGTAATCTCTTTGTTCCTCTTGGTCGGCTGATCGGATCGAGTCGGTAGAACTAGTGGGGGCACGCTGAGTGCACCCACTGGGTGTAGTCCCCGAGACTACTGTTGAATATTTTGATTCGACTGTAGTCTTAGAAACATTACTGTTTTTCTCTTAGTCACTCGGAAGTAACCTCTCTTTAATGTGTGTCGACTGTTTCTTTCCAGAAATCTTGCGAGCTCGTGGCTCGTTATACTGAGTTGGAGAAGAAACACATACAGCTCGACCTCGACTTAAAACTTGTCCAGGAGAACTTTCAGAAGGCGAAGGACGAGGCAACAGGTACGATTGGTGAGAACTTGACGATTGTTTTTATCTTTCTGCCCGTTATTGATTCTGACCTCCTTGCCATTTTGCAGAGAAAACGAAGGAGACTCTGATCAAGAAGGACCAGGAACTTGATGAAGCGCAGAAGGCTGCATCTGATAAAATGAAGCTTGCGGAAGAGAAGATGGCTTCAGTCGACAAGCTTGAAGAGGAGAATGTCAGCCTAAAAGCTGCTCTTGACGCGGCCAACAAGGAAGTCAGCCGTCTGAAGAATGACAAGATTGCTCTGAGTGACAAGGCAAGTGAACTGGTGGGGAAGAAGAACGATGTGGAAGCTTATCTGGGGGGGTGGGGCTCGCCAAGAAGCTGTTCCTCATGCTTGAAGGTAACCTCTTTCACTCGACTGACTTGTCACCGTTGATTCATCGTGGAACTGCTGGTTCATGTCTGACTTGTGTTTACAGAATTCTGCCAAAACTTTTAGAAGAGACCAGTCGAGTGGAGACAGGTTTGGATCCTATCAACTCTCCAATGAAGGATGAAGCTGCCATGAATGTGCTCCGACTGGAGTCTCGTGTCGCTGGCGTGGTGGATTATTTGGCCCGACTGAAGGCAGCAGCGTCGCGAATCGACACGACACTCTGGCCAGGGGAGACGCTTCAGAACGACCTCGAGTCTTTGATGACTCGACTGAATGAAGTCCCAGGCCGAGTGCAAGAGTGGAAGAAGTCTTCTGCCAGGTGCGGCGCTGACGTAGCTCTGTCTTTAGTCCGCGTTTACTGCAAAGACGCTCGAGAGGAAAAGCCGGTGTCCCTCAAGGTAGCCAATACTTAGAAGCATGACTTCCGATCCTTCATGGAGACATTCATTGCAGCCGCCACTCGGATTGCTGACGGAATCGATCTAGACGAGTTCGTCGCATCTTCCAGTCCTCCACCGGAGGAGTAAAAAACTTTTATGCTTGATGCCTTAAATTCACCTCGGAATGCCGAGTGGTTTTTGTAACCGATAAACTTTAACAGGCTTGATGCCTGAGCACTTCTGGATCTGTAGGATGTTATCTAAACTTGATGCCTGAGCTTTGTGGTTGAATATGTTTGCATTTGTCTTTGAACGACATTGTTTTTTGCTCGGAATATATTTTTGTGCTTGGGACTTGTTCTTGCAGGCCGGAGTACTGATCCAGTCGTCTTGCGTCCTTGCGACCCAGGATGAAGCGCACATTGTATTTGTGCCGAAACTTCGAAGGTCGTAGTCCTTGCAAAGAGCACGTAATACTTGTGCCGGAGCCCAGAGGAGAAGGTAATCAATCGACCTGCACCTTGTCGTCCTTGCGGGTCGGAACGATTTTAGTACTTAGGCGAGTGCTGAACTGCAGCTAAGCCTCCGAGTGTGAGGCAGACTCACCACTCGGTAGGATCTTAAACACTTAGGCGAGCACTGGGCTGCAGCTAAGCCCCCAAGTGAGAGGCAGGTTCACCACTCGGTAGGATTTTTAACACTTAGGCGAGCACTGGGCTGCAGCTAAGCCTCCGAGTGAGAGGCGGGTTCACCACTCGATAGGATTTTGAACACTTAGGTGAGCACTGGGCTGCAGCTAAGCCCCCGAGTGAGAGGCGGGTTCACCACTCGGTAGGATTTTCAACACTTAGGCGAGCACTGGGCTGCAGCTAAGCCCCTGAGTGAGAGGCGGGTTCACCACTCGATAGGATTTTAAAAACTTAGGCGAGCATTGGGATGCAGCTAAGACCCCGAGTGAAAGGTAGGTTCACCACTCGGTAGGATTTTTAACACTTAGGCGAGCACTGAGCTGCAGCTAAGCCCCCGAGTGTGAGGCAGACTCACCACTCGGTAGGATTTTCAACACTTAGGCGAGCACTGGGCTGCAGCTAAGCCTCCGAGTGAGAGGCAGACTCACCACTCGGTGGAATTTTATTGTTTCTCATTGTATTTGTGCCGTAGCTTGAAGGAGAAGGTAGCAGTCGACCTGCACCTTGTCGTCCTTGGGGATCGGAATGAATTTCATACTTAGGCGAGTGCGGGACTGCAGCTAAGCCTCCGAGTGGGAGGTCTGCTCTCCGCTCGGTAGGATTTTTAAACACTTAGGCGAGTACTGGACTGCAGCTAAGCCCCCGAGTGGGAGGTTTGCTCTCCACTCGGTAGGATTTTTAAACACTTAGGCGAGTACTGGACTGCAGCTAAGCCCCCGAGTGGGAGGTTTGCTCTCCACTCGGTAGGATTTTTAAACACTTAGGCGAGTACTGGACTGCAGCTAAGCCCCCGAGTGGGAGGTTTGCTCTCCACTCGGTAGGATTTTTAAACACTTAGGCGAGTACTGGACTTCAGCTAAGCCCCCGAGTGGGAGGTTTGCTCTCCACTCGGTAGGATTTCAAACACTTAGGCGAAACGGATTCGCAGCTAAGCCTCCGAGTGGGAGGTTTGCTCTCCACTGGGTAGGATTTCAAATACTTAGGCGAAACGGATTCGCAGCTAAGTCTCCGAGTGGGAGGTTTGCTCTCCACTCGGTAGGAAAATACTTAGGCGGAACGGATTCGCAGCTAAGTCTCTGAGTGAGAGGCTTGCTCGTCACTCGGTAGGATTTTTTTTACAAACTTAGGCAAAACGGCTTCGCAGCTAAGCCACCCACTGGGGGATTTCTTACACAAGCAAAAGGGACAACACTAAATGGGAAAATTGTAACACTTTTGTCTTTGATAGATAAACTACAGGAGTACTTTTATTACATCTCATCTGAGTGAGTATTTAAGTGTAAAAGGGGCGGAGCAGATCCGCATTCCAGGCTCGTGGCTCGTCAATCTGGCGATCGACGTTGTAAAGACGGTACGCTCCGTTGTGGAGAACTTTGGTGACGATGAAGGGGCCTTCCCAAGTAGGGGCGAGTTTGTGTGGCTTCTGTTGGTCCACTCGGAGGACCAAGTCTCCTTCTTGGAAGGCTCGACTCTTCACATTTCTGGCGTAGAATCGGCGCAAGTCTTGCTGATAGATGGTCGATCGGATCATGGCCATCTCTCTTTCTTCTTCCAGAAGGTCGACTGCGTCCTACCGGGCTTGCTCTGCTTCGGCTTCGGAGTAGAGCTCGACTCGTGGTGCATTGTGAAGCAGGTCACTCGGCAAAACCGCTTCAGCTCCATAGACCAGGAAGAATGGAGTTCTCCCAGTCGACCGATTTGGGGTAGTCCTCAATCCCCAAAGAACTGATGGAAGTTCATCGACCCACGCGCCGGCTGCGTGCTTGAGGTCACGCATCAACCGGGGTTTCAGTCCTTTGAGAATTAGACCGTTTGCTCTTTCTGCTTGTCCATTCGACTGTGGGTGGGCGACTGAGGCGTAGTCGACTCGTGTGCCTTGGGAAGCACAGAAAGCTTTGAATTGGTCGGAATCGAAGTTTGACCCATTATCAGTGATGATGCTATGCGGGACTCCATATCTGAATATCAATTCCCTGATGAAGCTGATGGCCGTGCCAGCATCAAGATTTTTAATAGGCTTGGCTTTGATCCACTTGGTGAACTTGTCGACTGCCACTAGTACATGGGTGAAGCCGCTCCTGCCAGTTCTGAGTGGTCCAACCATATCTAACGCCCAAACAGTGAAAGGCCAGACGATTGGGATGGTCTTCAAGGCTGAGGAGGGTTTGTGTGACATGTTGGAGTAGAACTGACATCCTTCACACTTGTCGACTATCTCTTTCGCCATTTCATTTGCTCTGGGCCAGTAAAAACCCGCTCGGTATGCTTTAGCCACAATGGTCCGAGAGGACGCATGATGGCCACAGGTCCCTGAGTGGATGTCGTTGAGAATCATTCGACCCTCTTCGGTGTTATGCATTTTTGGCTGACTCCAGTCGCGCTTTCTCTGTACAATTGTCCCCTCATGACAGTAAAGGCCTTGGATCGACGGACGATCTGCCGAGCCTCTTCTTCATTCCCTGGGAGCTCTTTCCTTAGAATATACGCGATGTAAGGCACTGTCCAGTCGGGAGTGATAACCAGAACTTCCATGATTAAGTCGACCACAGCTGGGACCTCGACTTCAGTCGGATCCGTGGCACTTTTTGGCTGTGGGGCTTCTTCAGTGAAAGGATCCTCTTGAACTGACGGTGCGTGAACATGCTCTAAAAACACGCCACTGGGGATGGCTTCTCTTTTGGAACCTATCTTCGGCAAGTCATCAGCTACTTGATTTTTCAGTCGGGGGATGTGATGAAGCTCTAACCCCTCGAATTTCTTCTCCAGCTTTCTTACTGCGTTGCAGTAACCAGTCATGGCTGGGCTTCTGACGTCCCACTCCTTCATCACTTGGTTAACCACTAAATCTGAGTCGCCGTAGACCATGAGGCGACGGACACCGAGTGAGATGGCCATACGCAACCCATACAAAAGTGCTTCGTATTCTGCTTCGTTGTTGGAGGAATCAAAGTGAATCTGGAGTACATATCTGAGCTTATCTCCTCGGGGGAAACCAACACTACCCCGGCACCAGAACCATTCAGCATTTTAGAGCCATCAAAGAACATAGTCCAGTGCTCCGAGTGAACTTGAGTCGGTAACTGCTGTTCAGTCCACTCGGCGAGGAAATCTGCTATTGCTTGGGACTTGATAGCTTTCTTTGCCTCAAATCTGATATCCAGGGGAAGGAGTTCAATCGCCCATTTTGCCACTCGACCAGTTGCATCTCTGTTGTGCAGAATCTCTGATAATGGGGCGTCGCTGACGACTGTGATGGTATGGTCAGAGAAGTAGTGAGCAACTTTCTTCGTGGTCATATAAATCCCATATACGAGCTTCTGATAATGAGGGTATCTTTGCTTTGATGGGGTCAGGACTTTAGAAATATAATATACTGGGCGCTGAACTTTCAAGGCTTTCCCTTCTTCTTCCCGCTCGATCGTAAGTACTGTACTGACGACTTGTCCTGTGGCTGCAATGTAAAGCAGCAAAGGCTCTTTGCTGATTGGGGCAGCAAGCACCGGCTGGGTGGAAAGCAGGGTTTTCAACTCTGCAAACGCTGCATCAGCTTCAGGAGTCCACTCGAACTTATCTGACTTCTTCATCAGTCGGTACAGAGGCAATGCCTTCTCACCGAGATGAGAGATGAATCGACTTAAAGTGGCCAAGCAACCAGTAAGCTTCTGAACATCGTGCACCCGCACAGGTCGTTTCATTCAGAGTATAGTGCCCACTTTCTCTGGGTTTGCATCGATTCCTCGTTCGGAAATGAGAAAACCGAGCAGCTTCCCGCCAGGAACTCCGAATGTGCACTTGGATGGATTAAGCTTGATATCATACCTCCTGAGGTTGGCAAATGTTTCAGCGAGGTCAGTCAGCAGGTCGGAACCTTTCCGTGACTTGACCACAATGTCATCCATGTATGCTTCCACATTCCGACTGATTTGAGTGAGCAAACACTTCTGAATCATCCTCATGAACGTGGCTCCGGCATTCTTGAGGCCGAATGGCATGGTGACATAACAGAAGCACCCGAATGGGGTGATGAAAGCTGTTTTGATCTCATCGTGTCCAAACAGACGGATCTGACGGTACCCTGAATAGGCGTCCAAGAAAGACAGTCGCTCACATCCCGCAGTCGAGTCGACTATTTGGTCGATGCGAGGGAGAGGAAAATGATCTTTCGGGCATGCCCGATTGATATGTTTAAAGTCAATGCACATGCGAAGTGACTTGTCCTTCTTGGGGACCATGACTACATTGGCGACCCACTCGGAGTGGTAAATCTCTCGGATAAACTCGGCTGCTAAGAGCGGAGCCACCTCTTTGCCAATAGCCTTCCTTTTCTGGACGGCGGACTGTCACAGATGTTCCTTGACAGGTTTTGCCTTTGAGTCGACTCCCAGACGGTGCTCAGCCAGCCCCCTGGGTACACCTGGCATGTCAGAAGGTTTCCATGCAAAGATGTCCCAGTTCTCACGGAGGAACTGGATGAGCGCTTCTTCCTATTTGGGGTCGAGTGTTGTGGAGATATTGGTCGGAGCAGCGTTGGGGTCGGTTGGGTGGATATGAACTGGTTTTGTCTCACCGGACGACTGAAACACTAACTCCATAGTGGGCTTCTTAGCTCGCAACAAATCACTCGGATCTGCATTTCTCTGGTGTTCCTGCCATTCTTCTGCTACCATCTGAGCATCGGCGATCTTTGAGCCTTTTTGAAAGCACTCCTCCACCTTCTTGCGATTACCAGTAACAGTGATCACGCCTTTAGGGTCAGGCATCTTCAGTTTGAGGTACACGTAACATGGTCGAGACATAAAACGTGCGTAAGCTGGTCTGCCCAAAATGGCGTGATAGGCACTTTGGAAATCCACAACCTCAAATGTCAACTTTTCTTTGCGGAAGTTTTTGGAATCACCAAAAACCACATCGAGGGCGATCTGGCCGAGTGACGCGGCCTTCTTGCCAGGGATGACTCCATAGAAACTAATTTTGCTTGTGCTGAGTCTGGACATCGGAATGCCCATCCCTTCCAACGTCTCTGCATACAGTATGTTTAAACTACTGCCGCCATCCATCAACACTTTAGTCAGTCGAGTACCTTCGACGACTGGGTCGACCACCAGAGCCTGCCTCCCAGGGGTGGCTATGTGCGTTGGGTGATCTGACTGGTCGAATGTGATGGCCGTCTGAGACCACTTCAGATAATTGGGCGTTGCCAGAGCGGCCATATTCACCTCTCGGTTTATAACTTTCAGTCGGTTCTTGCTCTCAACGTCAGCAAAAATCACCAGAGTGGAATTGACTTGAGGATATTCTTCGTCACTATCCCCCTTGTCCTCAACTTTGTCCGACTCTTTTTCCTTATCCTTGGACTGTTTCCCTTGGAACTGTTGTATCAAGAGTCGATGCTGTCGAGTGGTATGCTTCGGGTAAATGAAATTACCCTCTTCATCTTTCTTGGTGTGGATGTGACACGGTAAATCCATCACGTCATTTCCTTCTTTATCCTTTACTTTCTTGGGGTTCCAAGGCCCTTTGGGTTTCCCTTTGAACTTTCCTTGAGTCACGGCCAAGGCTTCTCCAGGAGCAGCTGGCTCGGCTTTCCGCTTTTGCTTCCGACTGGAGTTCCCTCCTCCGGTGTCCTTGGCGACTGACTTGTGCTTGCCACTCCGGAGCCGATCCTCTTCCTCACCATTGGCATATTTAGTGGCTATCTCTATCATTCGACTCAGAGACATGTCTCCGGTTCGACCGAATTTCAGGCTTAGCTCTCTGTACTTAACGCCTTCCTTGAAGGCGCAGACTGCCTGGTGATCAGATACATTCTCTACTGTGTGATGCAATGTGATCCATCTCTGGATGTAATCTCTCAAAGTTTCATTCGACTTCTGCACACAAGATTGCAGCTCTGTCAGCCCTGCTGGTCGCTTGCATGTTCCTTCGAACGTTCTGACAAACACTCGGGAAAGATCTTCCCACGTGTAAATGCTGCTGGGTGTCAACTGATTCAAGCACGCTCTGGCCGAACCCTCTAACATAAGAGGCATATGCTTCATGGCCACTTCATCGTTTCTGTTGCCGATCTGGACAGCCACTCGGTAGTCTCCAAGCCAAGTATCAGGCTTAGACTCACCATTGAATTTACTGACTCCAGTCGCCAACCTGAAGTTGGGGGGAATCACCGCGGCCCTGATGGCTCTGCTGAAACACTCTGGTCCGGAGACATGCACTCGGCTGCTGGTGGGTACATCCCTGTCGAGACCCTCTCTGTGGGCTCTGTTCCGGTCGACCAGACCTTGAACAATGATGGATCTCGCATCAAAGCCTGGTTCCCTGGGGTCGACTGGAATTCTTCGTCCGCCACTGTGCTGGCGTCTATCATCCTGCTGTCGAGGTGCGTAGGATCCACCCCTTGGGGGAGGGGTGGGCACTCGACGTCGATCATCGCGATCGAATCGGTGATCATACTGCTCACGGTTCCTGTACTGATCATGCCGGTCCCCACGCCCTTCACGCCTCGGGGGCGATCTGGGGCTATGAGCCGACTGGACCGTATTCGCAGCCACGGATTTGCTGTGAATCCTGTTCCGCGACTGTGACACAGCTGAATTTTGATCTCCTGCTGCCCGGAGCAAATCTCTGATCTGCATCAAGCCCCTGCCAGCCTCTGATTGGGAAGGCTGAATTGATTCTGCTATACGGGCTGCAGCTGCTAAATTCTGAATCGGAGTTCGATATACCTGAGTTGGAGGTGGAAAGAGCTGACGTCGACTGGAGTCAGGGACCCGTTGTCACGCACGCTCGTCGAGTGCTCGCTGAAGGTTCTCCAGTCGAGTGCGCTCAGCCAGGTTGGCCAAGCGCACGTCCTCCAAGGTGCGAGCCTTAGGGGTTTCTCCAACGATAGGAGTATGAAGGGCATCCATGTTCCGGCGGCGAAGTTCTTCCCTCTGCAGCAAATTGAGGGGCTCGGGAAGGTATTCCTCATGGGAGTGCGACGGATCGCCTCCGCCGTCACCTCCCTTGGCACCGGGAAAGCCGGGGGGACCGTGTGGTCCGTTGACCATCAGGACCTCCGCCGTTGGATCACTGATGTCGCACTCGGATGCAGTCTCTGCGGAGCCAGTCGACGGGTCGAACAGGCCGTAGAGAGATTCATCGGGCTCAATTGCCGCGACATGGGCGGTGGTCGACTGGCGAGCCACCGTGTGCCTCACCCACCGCTGAAGCCTCGATCGAGTGGAGCGCTTGCGCCGGCGGGAAGCGGGAAGGGAGGATGACACAAAACCGGTCGATACTGGGTCGATGGTTGCCGCAGAAGGACACAACGGACACACGCGCGGAAGTGCGTTGCTCCGTGGACTGGGAGTGCGTCGACGTCGAGCGGAGCCTCCTGAAGCCAGGTAGAGTCATCGGCAATGAACGTGAGCGCGCCGAGACGGATCTCGCGGCCCTCGGCCAAAACTCCACCTGAAACCATGATGAAGGAGATCGGAAGAAATTGCAACTTCTCCAATAAGTCGCGAAGATACCTGCCCCACGGTGGGCGCCAACTCTCGTGGTTCTAAGTATGACAGTAGTGTAGGGGGGGGTACTAAAGGAGAGGCAAGATCCTAGCTATGGAGTAGTTGTACACGCAAGAGTTTTACGAGTTCAGGCCCTTCTCGGAGGAAGTAACAGCCCTACATCTCGGTGCCCGGAGGCGGTCGACTGGATTATATGCGTGTGAGTTACAGGGGTTCGAACCCTTTACACTGAGGAGGGGGGTGGCTTATATAGAGTTCGCCAGACCCCTCCGGCCCTCAGTTATGCAGGGTTTAAAGTACATTAAGTCAGGGGGTTACTGGTAACGCCCTCATAAAGTGTGATGAAGACCATAAAGGCTACTTATGACAGACCGTTACACGCAGAGTGACTTTAGATCTCCTGGCCGTCGAGTGGTTAGCTTCATGGTCTAGTGTCCTCGAGTCTGTCGAGTGGATTACCTTAAAGTCGACTGACATGTAGTTTCTTCTAGAGATGTCCTGGGGTAGGGTAGCTTAGACAGGTCCATGACCCTACCCTAGGTACATAGCTTCATCAATATCTACAAAGTCCCTGCTCATTATTGCATAATGACCCGACCCTTGGGGGCTACACTGGTTGAAGTTTTCATGAGCATAAGGCAATTACAAGTCCCAGGTTGCTACAAGCATGACAACCCGACACTTGGGGGCTACAGGTGATATGCATATAAGGGAGAAAAAATCTTCAAATTCTCAGTTTGGAGCAGACCAGATTAACCCGATGTCTGCAACAATTATGACCTGGCATCATTTATTTATAACCCGGCAATTTTAGCAATCATAAATCGGCAAGATCTACATCTTTAAGCCAGCTGAATATCAGTTGAACATTTCAAAACCGATATTTTTGTCAAGTCAGAGCATTGAAGGCCGACTCAAATGGATTATTTCTTATAATATTTTCTCTACAAGAGCCAATGTCAGCAAATTGGTTATGAAGCTGGCCTATTGACCTGGATTTTTTAGAAGAAGTGCCTGGATTTTTTGGACATGTCTATTAAAGGAGATTTGCTATAAGATCTTGAGTATGCATCCAGGAGGAAATGACAAGGACTTAAGGATGATCAGGTGCCGGTTCAGGAAAATATTTAACCCGGAGCACAACCTATCAAGTTTGTTCTTGTGTTTATTTTACAGGATCAGTTTAACATGGATAAATCCAAATTAAACTGGGGGCTAATGTCGGGGATATACCCCGCGGTATGACCCGGCCGGAAGTATGACCCGGCTGGGCTTGACGTTTTCATTGGTAACCCGCCGGAGGATTGGCGACTCACGAGTCTGGCGACTCACTGGTCTGATGACTCACGGGCCTAGCGACTCACGGATGGCCCTAACGGCGAGTCAGATAGAAGACTAGGCCCAAGGCCGAGAAGGCCGGCTCATGTTATAGTGGGCCGGTTTACAAGGAAAGGCATAAGGAGTTTTCCCTTAAGGGGGCAGACTAGGATTCCACTTGTAATAGACTAGTCCTAATCCTACTAAGACTCCACATGTAACCTGCCCCTCCAACTTATATAAGGAGGGGCAGGGCACCCCAAGAGGGACAAGCAAGAAACAATCTCTAGGGCTAGACACAAAGATCCAGCTTACCAGCGACTCTCTCATGATCATAATGAGACCTAGCCGCAAACAACATGTAGTGCTATTACCGGATGATGTTTCCTGGGGCCCAAAGCTGTCTAAATTCTTGTCTTGCGTGTTACGTCTCTCGTCCCGATCAAGCCCTCTCAAGCTACCGCATAGATGCGTTGGCCTCACGACTAAGTCCTCACACTAGGACATCTGCCGTGACAATTCCACGACATGACCCGAAGATCCTCCTGGTGGTGCTTGCGATCCTTGGTTTTGACTACCATGTCATCAACATAGCATTCCTCTGAATGATGTATCAAATCACCAAGAACGCATGTCATAGCACTGGTACGTTGCACCGGCATTCTTCAGTCCGAATGGCATGACAATGTAGTAGAAGTTTCCCTTCGGGGTCCTGAAAGCGGTGTCGATGGCGTCATTGGGATCCATCTTGATCTGGTTGTAGCCTGACGAACCGTCCATGAAGGAAAGTGCACCATGACCTGTGGTGGAGTTGATGATGATTTCTAGGATTGGGAGAGGAAATTCATCCTTTGGGAAAGCCTGATTCAGGTCACGGAAGTCCTGGCAAATTCGTATCTGCCCTTTCTTCTTCTCCACTGGGACAATATTGGAGAGCCACCATGGATACTTCGTCTCCTTGATGAAACTTGCAGCGATTAGCTTGTCGACCTCCACGATGACATCATCTTCAAGTTCTGGCCGTAACCGTCGTGGTTGCTGCTTGATGGGACGAAACCGTGGGTCAATCGCCAACTTGTGCGTGGCGACACAAGGGTCCAAACCTGGCATCTCCTTGTAACTCCATGCGAAGCAATCTCGGTACTCCATCAAGAAGCTTCGGTAGTCCTCTCGCTCCTCCTCCATCAGTGTGGCGCTAAAAAAAGTGGGGCGTGGGTCGTCCTCCGTTCCAAGGTTGACTTGGACTAGGTCATCAATGGTGGGCTGCCCTCCGTCTTCTAACTCCTGTGGTGCTGATATGGAGCTAAGTTCCTCGGCGTCACTTGGATCATTGTTGGCAAAGTGTTGTTGATGAAGAACAGTGGACAAAGTGTCGGAGTCATCGCTCGATGAGATGGAAGTGGCATGGCAGTCGATTCACGTTCCACCACTGAGCTCCTCCTCTTCATCGGGGACGTCGTAGGTGTAGCATTCCACCGTATGGTGTGTCGGATTGCCAAGGGCGCATATCATGGCATGCTGGTATGTTGCACCCGCATTTTTCAACCCAAAAGGCATGCCGGTGTTGTAGAAGTCTCCTTCTGGCATTGGTCGCCCTTTGTCCTCTGGTTCTCGTGGTGCTGGCGCGGAGCTGAGCTTGTCCTCATCGCTAGGGACGTCGAGGTTGATGTAGCCAAGCCCAAACTTTGGTTGACCTTTGACTTTCTACTTGATGAGGTCTTCCGCTTGTCTCCACCATTCCTCGCATATGGAGGGTGGCGGAGGCATCCTATTGTTCCGCCCAAGAGTGATCCCGGCCTTCTCCAACAAGCGAACCATCTTGGGCTCCGCCTTCATCGTCGATAGTACCTCCTCTAGATCACTCCAATGGGGAAGTCACTGAGACATAGAGCGATGGGGGTTGTACACCTTGAGCTCCCCTTGCGACTTCCTCCACTTCTTTAATTCTTCTTGAAAGTGCTAGTTATCGACTAGAGGGGGGGGGGGTGAATAGGCGATTTTTATCAAAGTCTTCAAAACGTGGAAGTTTCGAAGACAAACAATAGAAATGACCTAATTGATATGCAGCGGAAGATAAACTACAACAAGCAAGCCATAGTCAAGTATGCAATAGTGTTAACATACGAAGACTAATAGCAGCTAGGTAGTAGGATCAGGATGGAAGATAGTATGAAGCCAATCAACAATAGTAGTCAAGCAATGAAGTCAACCAGATAAGACAGATAAGCAACGACTTCACGAAGACAATCTCAAAGAAAAGGAGGGAAGAGATAGAACCAGTCACTTGTTGAAGACACATGATTTGTTGGACCAGTTCCAGTTGCTGTGACAACTGTACGTCTGGTTAGGGAGGCTGAGATTCAACTCAGAAGACCGTGTCTTCACCTTATTCCCCTTGAGCTAAGGACACACAGTCCTCGCCCAATCACTCTGGTAAGTCTTCAAGGTAGACTTTCGAACCTTCACAGACTTCGTTCACCCGGCAATCCACAATGACTCTTGGATGCTCAGAACGTGACGCCTAACCGGCTGGAGGATACACAGTCCTCAAGTGTAATAAGTCTTCAGGTCACACAGACAGAAAGACTTCAGTGATGCCTAACACTCTTTGGCTCTGGGTGTTTGGGCTTTGTCCTCGCAAGGATTTCTCTCTCAAAGGCTTCGAGGTGGGTTGCTCTCAAAACGACAAAAGCCGTAAACTAACTCTGAGCAGCCACCAATTTATAGTGTAGGGGGTGGGCTATTTATAGCCACAAGGAAACCCGACCTGATATGTCCGAAATGACCCTGGGTCACTAAGGAACTGACACGTGTTTCAACGGTCAGATTTCAAACACACACGACAACTTTACTTGGGCTACAAGCAAAGCTGACTCATCCAGTTCTGGATAAGATTTTCTCTCATTGTCTTCGCTCGAAGACATAGGATTTTGGTTGAGCATCACTTCAGTCACTCTGACTTAGTTCACTTGGACCCCACTTAACAGTATGGTCGTTCCTATGACTCAACAAACAAGAAAAGGAAACAATGAAACGACTCAGTCTTCGCGCTCCATAGTCTTCACTCAATGTCTTCTCATGTCATAGACGTTAGTGTGAATATCTTCACACACCACCATTTTCTTCAATATCTTCATACATTTTTAGGGGTCATCTCCGGTAGGTAAACCGAATCAATGAGGGACACTACCTGCGTTATCCTGCAATTCTCACAAACGCATTAGTCCCTCAACCAACTTTGTCGTCAATACTCCAAAACCAACTAGGGGTGGCACTAGATGCACTTACACTTCTTCTATCGGCTATTGGTATGCGCGCATGTTCTTCCTTCCGAGGGTTGCATGCCCGTAGCGTGATGGGTGGTGGCAATCATTGCTGCATGTTAGCATCCTGGAGCCTTCCTGGGCACCTGCAGAGCTTCCCAGTGTTAAACAAATGGGCTCTCAGCGCACCAAAGCTGATGAAGAAGTGGCAGCCTCTTGAGAAATTGTTGTAGCCGACCTTAGCGTGATTGGCGTTGATGTCGAGAACCTTGCCTTCAACAGTAATGGGGTTGCTGGACCAGGCATAGAAGATCCTGTTCCACATGATGTCAAAGTAGAGCCCCCTACATGCAATTGGGAAGAGGGGCTTTAGTCGTACCGCGCAGATGAAGATGATCGCCTATGGACTTGGCTCTTGTGACTCCGAGAGGAGGATCCCTTTGCATCGGCGGGTGAGCTCGGCATGATGGGGAACTTCATCTCAGCTACTGGCCCAAAACTTGGTTTGGTCAAGAGATCCATTGGGGGTCTTGTGCGCCCCAACTGCTGGTCGCTATCTACAACGGGGAAGTAGTACTTCAGATCTGGATGGTGAGACTCCTGCACAGTATAAGGAGATATGTTGCCAATGATGCACTTTTGTGTGCCGTTAGCGTCAAGGAACTTCAGGCATTGATAGAGGGTGGATGGCACGACGCAGTACTTGTGGATCCACGGTCTTCCTAGAAGGGCGGAGTAGGAGGTATTCGCCTCGATGACGAAGAACCGCACCTTGAAGCTAAAAGTTGACATCCGTATCTTCAATGTAATGGCACCTAGCGTAGGCTTCCCTTGGTTGTTGAAGCCGCAGATCATCACGTCAGTAGCCTCCAAGTCATCCACCATAAAACCTACCTGTGTCAAACTCCGAAGAGGGAGAATGTTCACGGTAGACCCTGGGTCTATGAGGATCCTGCGACGATGTGCAACACCAATATTACCTTCCACATATAGTGGCCGGTTTTGGTCACCATCATCTATGAGCTTGTCCTCTTCATCGAACATGGTCTCGTTCATGAACGAGGGACTGGAGCAAAGACGTTGTTTCTCCATGGACACCTCATAGAGTTTCGGGGCTTGGAGCGCGTTGATAAGGGCCTCGCGAAGGTCGGGCACCATCATGAGCGCGTCATGCACACTCAAAAGTGCTGGAATCCGCTTGAGGTGGGCAATGATGTTGTAGTCAACGTCACGTGCCTTCATCTTCTCTTGGCCTTGGTGTTCATATTCCTCCCCCTGCAAAGGCGCCTCCTTTGGGGCGGCTGGCTTCTGCACCCTTGTCGACTTGATATTTAGTGGTTCAGGTAGGACCTTGCCCCCATGCAGGTTCATGTTCACCTCTTCCAATGACACTTCCTTTGTTGCCTCTTCAGTGTGGAGGACCGCCTGCTCTTCAGGAGTAAACACGTCTTCGGAAGGAGTGTCGCTATAGTCGTGGATGACATTGCAACTCTCTATGCTTGGTGATTGGGGTGAGCTGGCTCCTTTTTGAACTTGCTCCATCTCCTTTGGCGGTGCTTGCCCCCAGCCGGGTGGCAAGAAATGCGCCAAGGTTGGTAGCACATGCCCGGTCGAGGAAAAGGCTCGTCTCCCTCTGACATAGGGACAAATCTTGGAGGAGGCCAATGTTGACTTGGACCGAACCGCCTTAGAATTCTTGGGGGAGCATGTTCTTGTGAAACCGAGCGAGGATATCGGGGTGGAAGCTTCCTTGCGCATGCCTTCGGCACACCATCCTCCAAGGCTCCTCTTCAGGAATGGCCGGGGTCACCTAGGGCCGAAAGGGAGATGCCTGCGTCTTGGAGAGGACGAGGTTGGATAGCTGGCCTTCAACTTGGGCCAGTGGCACCCATGTTTATTCGAGCTCCGTTGCTTCACTTGGCGGAGACGGTAACTTCATGCTCACCATGTTTACTGCATGGTAATCTGGGTTGATAGCTTCTGGGTCGGGGTTGATCCTTCTCTCATTAATGGCTCTTTGGAGCCATTCTTTGAACGGGACACAATCTTCAATGACATGTCCCACACACCCATGATATGGGCAAAATAAAGGATTATATGTCATCCTCATCTGATCAGGCCTCCGAGGCTCTGGTAAGTTCAAGGCTCGATGCTCCATAACCTGGTCGAACATGTCCTTGATGAGCTCCCGACGGAAGACGTACTGCTTCTTGAGGAGCTCCTGCATCGGCGGGCGTTGCCTCCCTCTGGCTTGTTCGCCTCTTGCACCCAAGATGGGCACATGGCCTTGCGGTGCAGAAGAGAAGACCTTGGTGGTGTTTGTTTCGGCTGGTGCCTTCGCCCTGCTACCGTTGTTGACTTGTTTGGACGTTGAGGCGAAGCTCTTGGCGGGATCAAATGCGCTGGCATTCTTATAGAGCTCCATTATCTGCGGTGATTTCTCAAACTCAAGCTTCATGGCTGCTACCGCCGTGCTGAGGGCACTAAAAGTTCTAGGCTCACGCCGAGAGACTTCAAGTGATCAATGTTGCTGCATCCCATGGACGCACATCTCAATGGCATCCTCGAGGTGCATCTCCCTGGCGAGATGCACATAACTATTGCAGAAGCGGATGATGTAGTCATCAATGGACTCGTATCATCGTTGTCGGACTTGCGCCGGCTCGACAACGGAGAAGTCCTTCTTCATGGCAACGAAGTGCTTCTTGAAAACCTCCTTCATGGCTGCCCAAATCCCAATGGACCCAACTGGTAAACGACTGTACCAATGGAAGGCGGGGCCGGTTAACGACCCTGAAAATTGGCGAAGGAGAAGTGACGGGCTGTTTGCTGTGTCACCGCATGCCGCCTCGAAGTATGCCAAGTGCTCCCTTGCATCACCGGTTCCATCAAATTGACGGAACTTTGGTGGGTGCCACCCCGCGGGATACGCCATCATGTCATGCCACGCCTCGTAAGGCTTCTCCAGCTCACTCTCGGAGGTGCGAGGGGCTTAATCTCTCGCCATTTGCTTCAACTTCTTGTCCACCATATCCCCGACCATGTCGTGGTAGTCCTTCAGCATAACTGCGCATGGTACTACGTTGGCAGCACCAACAGGGCTAACCCAAGGCCGAGCTTGTGTGCTGGGGTCGTGTTGAGGCACCTCATTTAAGGGCACCCTAGCAGGAGGGCCCACCTGAAGTCCTCCTCTTGCGGATCAACCACTCATTGCAGCACGCCTTGTGGAGGGACGCCTTGGTTGTTCATCATAAGCTCAATAAACTGGTCAAGCTTTGACGCCAACTGGTTAATCGTCTGGCACTAGCTTCTGACCTCTTCTTCTAAAGACACTTCTTGTGGTGCTACTAGTTTTCAGCACTTGGGCCATGGATGCCATCAACGGGTGACTTGGCAGCAGGATCTTGATCCACAAGGCTATCACCATGATTCACCATGCGAACGGGCGCGGTGTGGAGGTCTTCATCACCGCCCTCATAATCTGACAAAACTGATGAAGCTAGTTCATGGTAACGAGGGGAGTGTGGACGACTCTCCAATGATGGCGAGGAGGACGAGTCAGAGAAATCTTCTTCATCATCAAGGCGGTCTTGGCATTCTCCATCTCCGGGAAACGCATCCGTCACACCTTGACAAGCGATGGATTTTAATCTTGTATTGGCCCCTGGCCGGTTTGCAACTTGTCGTGATCCTTCAAGGTTTTGAGGAAGCCTTGATGTAATGTCGGTGTAATGTCGCTTGTATATATCTTCATTTTGTGAAGTGCTCCCTCCACCTAATGAGCCTTTCCCTGTTGTCACAGGAAGACACGAGGCCCTAGATCTTGCAGCTTCTTGTGAGGTCGATGAGCTTGTCTTGGTATCCCCTTCGGCACCCCTGGACCATGCACAAACATGGCCAAGGCGCGGTAGGAAGGTCCTCTGGAAGTCCGCCTTTGGGTTCAGCACAACCTCTTCTTCAGAAGGGTAATCGAACTCCTCGGTGATGGCGGGAGGTCGCCATCCATTACTTGACCCTTCGCTTGGCTGCGCTCCAAGAGTACCACAAAAGGCAAGGTTCTTCTCAGTTGATTCCTTTGCTTTTTCGGCCTTCTGCTGAGCTTGAGCTTCTCCATCTTGGTCCATCCTTTTAGAGGGAACAAGAGGGAACTCCATGGGAAGTGTTGTGTCTTGTGGGAGGGTAGTGTTGACTACTCCCTCAGAAGCTGCTTCGTTGTTGGAGGAGAACATAAGCTTGGCTTCTTCAACGCCTTCCATCGGTGTGGCCGTCGGCACTGACATCTTTTGATTCTCTAGTGGGGGTGCTGGTGCAATTGTCTTCACCTGTTCATCATTCTTCTGGGGAAGGGATGAAGAAGGAACCACCTTGTTCCCTTTCTCAATGCTTCTCATGGATGTCTTGCGTGGTTTCAACGCCAACCAGCTGAGCAGGTAGCTATATCGCTCATGCCTCTCCAAGTCGGGGGAGATACGAAATTTGATCCTGTCATTTTCTTGAACGATCCCACCATCGGGTCGTAAACGTACCTGAGTGTGTTGAAGGACTAAGTCCTCAAGTTCTTTATAAAGAACATGGCGGTTTCTTCGACGCCTCTCGCGCTTGCGCTGGTTCTCCGTTGGAAAGATACCATCCCTTTGCACCGGTGGCGTGCATAGGTGTGCTGGTGCAGGGCGCCTCGTGGATGATGAAGTCTTGTCTGTCGTCGCCTGCAGCTGTGACTGATCTCCCCACCTAGGAGGTGACGAAGGTCATGGTGGAAGTGTCTGTTGCAAAGGTTCCCGTGGTTGGCACTGTTGAGTGGGCCGAGGGTTCCTCTCATCGTCTTGATGTCCCCGCCTGGGAGGTGATGAAGGTCGTGGTGGAAGTGTTGGTTGCAAAGGTTCCTGTGGTTGCCACTGTTGAGTGGGCCAATGGTCCCTCTCATCGTCTTGATGTCTTGACTATCGGTTCAAACGTGGAGGCATGTTGGGATATCTTCGTTGTGGGAAGTGTCAAGTTTGTGAAGGTTGTCACCGAGGCGCCAAAGTCTGGCGCTCATGTTGAGGATGATGGCTTGGGGCTTGACGCCTCATCCTTCCGTAGCTTGAGTCGATGATGCATTTGGTGCCATCGAATCTTGGAGCCTCCTCTAGACATTGTTCATCTGCTCCTGGAGTTGGCAAAATTCTCGCCATAGGTCGTCATCACGTGGCGCGGGTGCTTCATGTGGAAGGGTAGAAAACCTGTTGTTATTGGGGAGAGACCTTTTGCCTACCACCGAGTTGTGGAGACATGGTGCCCATGCACCCCTTCGAGTGTCGCCAATGTTGAGGGAGACAGTAGGGCCTGGTAGAACAGGCTCTTTGCATGAGCGCCGCTTCCAGAACTCCTTCATGATGGCGCGTCTCACCAGCTCCTTGACCTTGCATGGCTCGTATGCCCAATCATTTGGGAACAAGTCATACGGAGGGGTTAAGGTGCTTCGGTAAGTGAACACCTTATCATCTAGGTCCATAGCACCGAGGGACCAATCCTCCTCCGGCACCATGCTCTAAGCGATGTGGGAAGCTATCTGTTGGTGGAGTAACTGTACCTTGCGGTACTTCCTCCTGTAGTTGCGTAGGGGATGAGGGCTATCCGACAAACGAGCGTTGGCCATGAGCCTACGCAAGTTATGGGACATGGCCTCCAAATCCTCGAGAAGCTCTACCTCGGTGCGTCGCGGAGTTGATTTCAATGGCTCCGAGTGCGTAGTTGTGGCAGGGGTGTGGAGGGACGCCGCACTAGCCCACCTGTTGGTGGCTCTTGTGCGGAGGTGTTGAGCTTCCTCCACATCTCCTTTCAAATCTGCCCTTGTCGACTCCTTCAACAGGGTGCGCGCCTCAAGCATTAGCTCGCGACGCTCCTTCTTCACCTTGGCAGCCTCCCGCCTTAGTGCCTTCTTCGACTGCACAATTTGGAACTGCGCAGGATCTTGAGCTTGGTGCATGTAGACTTTCTCGCCGAGCTTGATGACGACCATGGGCGGCATCGATCCAAACCGGATCATTACCGCACTGAGTTGCTACCACGGGAGATTCCAACTGCATGAAAGGGATCTTGATGAGCGGAAACCCTCGTTGACGCCTTGGCATGCAGCATGCTATGCAGGTTGGGAGACGAGCGAAGATGATTCGGACGACCACATCATTGCGAAGATGGGAGGAGAACCATGTCCCACCGGGCGTGTCAATTTGTTTGACACGAGAAAAATCTTATATGCACTCCAGAAGAAGGGAAGAGAAGGAGTATGGATTTCTCTCATGCGCCGGGAAAAAAGAAAAATGGGGGCGTGCCATTGTACCATAGTACACAAAGAAAACAAAGAGATGGGAACAATATTTTATTAATATTAAGGATAACAAATACAGTTCCCGATATGCACTCCGTGGCCTACTAGCGTGGCCTGCCTGACTAGCGTTGTGCGCTCTCCTAGTTCCCGGGGCCTCTGAAGGCTCCCGGTTAATTACTCCCACGGGTTGCTCCGCAAGATACCTCCGATTTAAGATGTGGTGTCATCTTCGTCGTCTTCGCTTCATGTTCTCCATGCATATGATATTGGTGTGTGTAGGTGCAGGCAGCGGCAAAGCCCATGTCCTTATCGGTACACGTGCCGCTCAAAACATGGCTTTGTGCTAGCCATGTCCGCCCTCGCCGTCGCACCTCGTCGGTGTTGATAGCGTTGATGTAGTCGGTGTTCAGGTAGCATGGATCCTTCTTGGCAAGGACTTCTTGACGATGTAGCGGCTTTATCGGGGTACGCACGGGGTTGCCTCGCGGGAGTATTCTTTTGTGGAGACTGTCATCAGTGTAAAACCATCGCATACTCGCATCGGCATGGCCGGTGTGGTTGGCGTCTCGTCTCGACTAGACGCCGAGGTTACGATAGTCTGCGGAGACAAAGACTCCGCCTCACAAGGCCGTGAGAGGTAACGTCTTAGAGGGGCGTGGTGGATGCCTCGTCTTAGCTAGATGCCGTATTCGGTGGTCTCCCAAATCAATGATCACGCCGCTGGGCCGAAGAAAATTGGCATCATGCAAAGGCGCAGTTGATTCCTCGTCTCAACTAGACGCCGTATTCGATGGTCTGCTAAGACAAGGATCACGCCGCCCGTGCGACGATGAGACTTGTATGCAACGAAGGGTGCACCTTGTCTTGGATGGACGCCGCATTCGGTGGTCCACCAAGACAAGGGCGAACATCGCGGGGCCGAATAAAGATGACATGGAGGGGCATGATTGATGCCCTGTCTTAGCTAGACGCCGTATTCGGTGGTCTGCCTAGAAAAGGAGCATGCCGCCTGTATGACAATGAGAGCCATGCAACGAAGAATGCGCCTCGTCTCGGCTGGACGCCGTATTCGATGGTCCACCAAGACAAGGGTGAAACATTTCGGTGTTGAAGAAGGATGGCTTGATGGAGGGGCATGGTTGATGCCTCGTCTCAGCTAGACGCCGTATTCGGTGGTCTGCTAAGACAAGGAGCACACCGCCTGTACGGCGAGGCCTATAAGCCATGAAGAGTGCACCTCATCTCGGCTGGACGTCGTATTCAGTGGTCCACCAAGACAAGGGAAACACATCACGGGATTGAAGAAGGATGACATGGAGGGGGTGATTGATGCCTTGTCTTAGCTAGACGCCGTATTCGGTGGTCTGCCGAGACTAGGATCATACTGCCTATACGCTGAAACCTTTAGGCCATGAAGGGTGCACCTCGTCTTGGTCAGACGCTGTATTCGGTGGTCCTCCAAGACAAGGGTGCTGCCTCACAAGACCTAGGAAGGTGACTTTGTAGAAGGACGTGGTTGGGATCCGTCATTGGCGAGCTCCATCCGCACCCGATCACGACGTGCAAAGATGAAGGGCTTGGTGTGGACAAACTCCAGCGGTGTTGGTGTAATCTCCTTGTTCGATGAAGTCCTCTCCGGTGCCGGTGGCGGAATTGAATGAGCATTGTCTTCGGTAACGAGCACGTACCCTCCGTGTAGTGCATGCATGCTGGATGTAAGGATGATACAAAAAATCAGACATTAGTCTCACCTTCCGGAAACATGACCTTTGCGTCCATTGCCACCGAGGTTCTTTGCGCGGATGAGGGTACACCCAGTCGCCAATCTCCTGTCAACGTGCATCGACTGCGTGCGTTTTGCCTCTTGCTGGATGTGGTGTTGCGTGGACTTGCTTGATAGATGGATGCATGATGAGTTTGCTGGGTGCATGCGTGAGTGGCGTGAGATTTCTCTCGTGGGTTTGCTGCGTGTCCTCCCTTCAATGTTGAGACTTTGCCTCTATATATAGGCATTCGACTAGTGCATAAGAAAGGAAACATGACAAGGAATGAATAAGATTTCTTGGACCATACTCTTGCTTTGTTCGGTAGGTCATCTTTCCTTTTGTATCCGTTTCCAAATTTTGGTGACTCGCCGATTGTGTATTGCCTCTCCGTGAGCTAAGTCAATCCTAAAACCGCTTCTACACCTTCCTTTCCACCTCTTCGTTTGAACCTGCAAAAAGAAAGAAACCATCTTGCGTGCATAGCCGCCACGTATAATCTACCAAAAATATATGCATGCATGCTACATTATACGTGCATATAAAAAGGTAACCAAAGACCAGCTAGTAGTACACAGTACACGTATATGCTTGTTTGAGTATTGCGGGTATTTGGATATATACACGGGCTTGCCGGCCGGCCGAGATACCCGAATACATACATATAGCGTATAAATACCAAGTGCAAGGCAAGCTTCTCATGAACATGCCAAACCCCCCCTTTTTTATTTTTGAACGAGCATGTAAAAGCTACGTACATATGATAATAATCCCAATATCAAGTACATTACCTGTGCATTACCCGTGCCAAAAAATAAAAAAAGATAATCATGAAATTGCTCCGTGAAGTACTCAATATCAGGCACCTCAAACGGCTCCATACAAGGAAATTTTACTTCTACTTTTCATATAAGGAAGCAACATCCTCGATATACTCCAGAGCTCTTGTTCTGTCCGATCAAGACTCTTGCACAGGTCTTGCCATGTATGTGTCATGTAAACTACTCTAAAGATGAGACCCTGGGTAGCGTTCAAGAGCACACAAGTTGGACCATCGCCTACAACACATCTGATCTAAAGAGAAAAAGGTACGCCTTCATTACTTCTTCTCTGAAGCCAATGCCTCGCATTGACTTTGCGTGTTCTGTGTGCATGCCCAGTAGATACACTTGTATCTTTTGTTTTGTACTAACTTTGTATTTGTTGTTTCAGTCGTATCATCAGGACACTATGGTACGGGGCGACAAGTTAAAGAAGTATGGATCGAGAGATGTTGAAGGCTCGACGAGTGGCAGCAGGAATGGAAAGGCGGCTCAACTCCTCCACCACTTCCAAGCAAGTCGGGAAACCACTCCAAGAGCGTGGAGTACACACGCCGATCACCGACATTGCCTAGTGCCCCGCCGCTTGTACTGAAGTCGCATAGCACACCGCTACAGACTACGCGCAGCTACCCAAACCGCAACTCAAAGAATTCTGACGAGACATCCATCTCCCTTGATGCCGACGCTCCACCACTAGGAAACCTAGAGGTAAAAAATAATAATAAAGGAACAGAGCTCGTATGAATGTATTATTTCCTTACTTCTGCGTATATCCTGTATGCATGCAGGACAAGCTTGACGACGTGTTTCCGTTCGTGCCTATGAGCCGCGGTATGGTGCAACTCTTAGATGAGGTGATGAAAAAAATGGACCAAGATGAGCCGGCCACTAAATCCGCACCTCCGGCCAATTATAGTTTGGTGGCGAAGCACACGCCCCCGGCAGCAAGTGATCCAGCTGTGAATTCTTCAATGGTGGCAGGGAGAGATCTCGTCGTAAAACCCGCCTCCCTGGTGACAAAGCCCGTTTCTTTACCCACATCAACACGCACCCTCGAAGTGGACAAAAAGCGGTCATCAGGTGCTACCAATGACAAAGATTTTGGGATAACTGCAAAGAAGCCAAGGCCGTCTGCTTGCGGTACGTGCATAGTACCCCCACCACCTTTGCATGAATTTTATTTTGATGCTTTCTTGACTCTCTTTTTGTCGCCTTTCTAGATGTCTCTAGCAAATCAACTAATCTAGAAGGCTTTTATTCCCCTGAGGCAAAGGAACTCCGTGTATTAATTGAGCAACACCAGAATATCCTTGCTGGAGAAAACACTCTTCTCGAGAAGCTCAAGGTACCTCCAACTAATAACATCTCAACGCCAAGCCTTGTTCTCCCGACCGGAATAGCAACAAAGTACATCTCAGTAGGACTCAAAGATATATGATAACCCGCAAGTATACGGGATAGTTGTAGCCTCTTGATAAGTAAGAGTGTCGAACTCAACGAGGAGCTAAAGGTAGAACAAATACTCTCTCAAGTCCTATCGGCCACTGATACGACTCTACGCACGCTTGACGTTCACTTTACCTAGAACAAGTATGAAACTAGAGGTACTTTGTAGGTGTGATAGAATAGGTTTGCAAGATAATAAAGAACACGTAAATAAAAAGTAGGGTCTATTTAGATAAAGATGCAATAAAGTAAATATAGCGAGTGTGGAAAAGTGGTGGTAGGAGTTGTGGAATTGTCCCTAAGCAATTGACTACTTTACTAGACCGATAGCAAGTATTATGTGGGAGAGGCCACTGCTAGCATGTCATCCCTGACTTGGAATTCTATGCACTTATGATTGGAACTATTAGCAAGCATACACAACTACTAACGTTCATTAAGGTGAAACCCAACCATAGCATTAAGATATATTGGCCCCCCTTCAATCCCGTATGCATCAATTTCTATGCTAGGTTGAAGCTTCTGTCACTCTAGCCCTCCAATACGTAGTCCTATCAACATACAACTAACACTATCGTGTGATCCACGCGCGTGCTCATATGATGGGCACCAAAGGACATCAACATAACCATAAGCAAATTAAATCAATCATAGCAATTCATCAACCACCAATAGGACAACGAAAATCAACTTAGACATCATAGGATGGCAACACATCATTGGATAATAATATGAAGCATAAAGCACCACATTCAAGTAAAGGGTACATCGGGTTGCGGGAGAGTGGACCGCTGTAGATAGAGGGGGGAAGGTGATGGATATGTTGGTGAAGATGATGACGGTGTTGGTGAAGATCGTGGTGATGGTGATGGCCCCCGACGACGTTCCGGTGCCAACGGAAGCAAGGAGGAGAGAGCCCCCTCCTTCTTCTTCTTCCTTGACCTTCTCCCTAGATGGGAGAAGGGTTTCCCCTCTGGTCCTTGGCTCCCATGGCTTGGGAGGGGCGAGAGCCCCTCCGAGATTGGATCTATCTCTCTGTTTCTGCGTTCTGGAATTCTGCCCTGACACCATTTCCTTTATATCTGGAGATCTGTAACTCCGATTGGATTGAAACCTTCGCCCAGATCGTTTTCCAAAATTTAGTAGTGAGCACAAAGTAACATATATCAAGCAATGAAGAAGTCTAACTCTCTTCCTATGCATCGGCATGTCATAAAAGAACAATTCATGCACACATAGTAAAGGCCAATGCATAGTATAAGCAGTTTCTTGCAATTTTATCGTGTTGGAAACATAAAGAGGCGGAGATGTAGTTCCTCTCTCATAATAATTGCAAGTAGGAGCAACAAGCACATGCATATTATATCCATCAAAATCATCATGTGTAGTAGTAAAAGGGAACCCATCAATGTAATCCTTAATAAGCACAAACTTCTCCGATATAGTGTAGTTGGGAGAATTCAAAAAGATAATAGGATTATCATGCGTGGGTGCAATAGCAACAATTTCATGTTTAACATAAGGAACTATAGCAAGTTCATCTCCATAAGCATAATTCATATTGGCATCTTGTCCACAAGCATAGCAACCATCATCAAAAAGGGATATTTCAAGCAAATTCAAGGGATCATAGCAATCATCATAGCAATCATCCTTCGGTAAGCACGAAGGGGAATTAATCAATGTATGAGTTGAAGAGTTACTCTCATTAGAAGGTGGGCACGGGTGATCAATCCGCTCTTCCTCCTTTTGTTCTTCGCTCTCCTTATCATCTTTTTTATCCAATGAGCTCACAGTTTCATCAATTTCTTCTTCCATAGCTCCCTGCAAAATATTAGTCTCTTATTGGACAGCGGACACTTTCTCAATAAATGCATTAATATTTTAATTGTATTCATAATTTTCATAGCAATATCTAAGTATAGCAAAATTTTCAGGCCTATAAACACCATCATCATCAAAAGCTTCATACTTTTCAAACAAAGATTCAATTTCATAAGCGGCCTTAAAAGCAACAAATTCTTCTATTTGTTCAACATCATAGTAATCATATATACCATTAGCATAAGAAGATAAGGTTTCATTATCATTAAATTTGCATGAGAAGGGAAGGTGCGGACCCTTCATCCTAGGGCAACAATTATAATCATATCTCTAGCATAGATCCCGAGCATACCAACGCAACATATTAATTTGATCCCATAGTAGTTTCCCTTTTTGTGTAAAGCGATAATCCCTAAAGTATTCACGTTCATCCAACGTGTCTCCCATTATAAAGTTGAATGGGTTTTTCTCAGGATTATCTAAGTAGTACATAATATCTCTCACATAATGAGAATCGAGGGTTTTAGGTGTCACCCCATCTCCATGAGTAGCAAGTACACCTAATTTTTTGGGTATTTCGTGTTCCATATCCATAACTAAAGATAGAGAACAACTAAGAACAACAAATAAAAATTACTTAGTGATAAAGCAAACAAGCACATACGAGAATATTCACCCCACACTATGACTCCCCGACAACGGCGCCAGAAAAAGGTCTTGATAACCCGCAAGTATACGGGATAGTTGTAGCCCGTTTCGATAAGTAAGAGTGTCAAACCCAACGAGGAGCTAAAGGTAGAACAAATACTCTCTCCAGTCCTATAGGCCACTGATACGACTCTACGCATGCTTGACGTTCGCTTTAGCTAGAACAAGTACGAAACTAGAGGTACTTTGTAGGTGTGATAGAATAGGTTTGCAAGATAATAAAGAACACGTAAATAAAAAGTAGGGGCTGTTTAGATAAAGATGCAATAAAGTAAATATAGAGAGTGTGGAAAAGTGGTGGTAGGAGTTGTGGAATTGTCCCTAAGCAATTGAGTACTTTACTAGACCGATAGCAAGTATTATGTGGGAGAGTCCACTGCTAGCATGTCATCCCTGACTTGGAATTCTATGCACTTATGATTGGAACTATTAGAAAGCATCTGCAACTACTAACATTCATTAAGGTAAAACCCAACTGTAGCATTAAGATATATTGGTCCCCCTTCAATCCCGATTGCATCAATTTCTATGATAGGACGAAGCTTCTGTCATTCTAGCCCTCCAATACATAGTCCTATCAACATACAACTAACCCTATGGTGTGATCCAAGTGCGCGCTCATATGATGGGCACCAAAGGACAGCAACATAACCACAAGCAAATTAAATCAATCATAGCAATTCATCAACCACCAATAGGACAACGAAAATCTACTCAGACATCATAGGATGGGAACACATCATTGGATAATAATATGAACCATAAAGCACCACGTTCAAGTAGAGGGTACAACGGGTCGCGGGAGAGTGGACCGCTGTAGATAGAGGGGGAAGGTGATGGAGATGTTGGTGAAGATGACGGCGGTGTTGGTGAAGATCGCGGTGATGATGATGACCCCCGGCGGCGTTCCGCGACCACCGGAAGCAAGGGGGAGAGAGCCTCCCTCCTTCTTTTTCTTCCTTGACCTTCTCCCTAGATGGGAGAAGGGTTTCCCCTCTGGTCCTTGGCTCCCATGGCTTGGGAGGGGCAAGAGCCCCTCCGAGATTGTATCTATCTCTCTGTTTCTGCGTTCTGGAATTCTGCCCTGGCACCGTTTCCTTTATATCTGGAGATCCGTAACTCCGATTGGATTGAAACATTCGCCCATATTTTTTTCCAAAAAATAGCTTTCTTGCGGCCAAAGAAGGGCATCAACCGCCTTACGGGTGGCCGATGAGGGTGGGGGCGCACCCACTTTAAGTGGGCGTGGGCCCCTATCTCGTGGCCACCTCGGGCATCGTCTCGCGTTGATTCTTCCTCCCAAAAACCACAAATATTCCAAAAGAATTCTCCGTCCGTTTTTATCCCGTTTGGACTCCGTTTGATATGGGGTTTTTGCGAAACATAAAACATGCAACAGACATGAACTGGCACTGGGCACTTGATCAATATGTTAGTCCCAAAAAATAGTATAAAAAGTTGCCAAAAGTATATAAAAGTGGAAGAATATTGGCATGGAACAATCAAAAATGATAGATACGACGGAGACGTATCAATATACAAGAGGCGCTAAGGGAGCAGCCGATCAATGAGGAGCTAACCATAACGGGAATAGAGTGTGATAAGTATGGGAAGATCCCGTATGCTCTCAAGGTCCCGCCAGACCTCGAGATTCTAATTCGCCACCTTGAAGCAGTGGTGGCTCGTCTGGGCGGAAAAGGTGGTCTCGGCACTTCCCACACATCGACACCCGCGCCGGCTCAAGTGTCATCTCTGCTGGAGAAACTCGATGCAGCTCATGCGGGATCACTCAAGGACTTCGCCGCCTCGAGAAGGAAGGGCCGCGCCTAGAAGGACGCCTTCCCGACCTCGCCTCCATCTGCAACAGACAAAATAAGTTTGCCAAAGAACATCAGATGTTTGCCGGCAATCATCAGCAGCATGCCGATGAGTACAAGGCCCTCTACGAGAAGGAAACCGAGATGGCGGCACTGGCTGAAAAGCACACATGCATCCTAGGTGACATGATGACTTCTAGCTCCCGCCATCTTAAAGCTCATGAGGATGCAGTCTGGAGTTCGTCACAGCTGGCCGATTCATACACCAGACGCCGTGCGGAGGCAGCTGCCTTCCTGGCCGCCGGTGGAACGCTTCCGGAGATCACGATGATTCTAGCATACAAAGCTCCTAAGTGAGGGAGCGGTCTAGAGATCATGGACTGCTCTGCAAAAGCTGCACTTAGTTCAATTAGGTTCTATCTTAGTTAAATATAATTTGTCTTAGCTCATACAGAACAAAGTTTGATTAGTCCCAGTGAACTTTTGTATCATCGATCAATAAAATGATAGCTTTTGTGATATATCCCTTTTTTACTTTACTCGCCGGGTCTTTGCTTCATACTGGCCATGGAGCTGTTGTATCAGCTTCCAACAACGATGAGGCTAGCTAACCACAACCTCCCTGGTATAGATGCTCCAATCCTTCCGGCTCGGTCCTCGTTGGACTCCACCAATGCTTGATGTAACAACTTCAACTTGTCTTGCACCAGCCGCGACACCTTCGAGTGCACATCTAGACCTCACAAATATATCGATCAATCCATCATATGTGTGGGTGTTCGTACGCTTATTTGTATGTCCGTCGTCGTGGCCTCCACATATAATTGAGGCATATATTTCCGATGTACTTATTGCCGCCCTCATGCATGCATGTATGTACGTAGGCAAAATTGACATGCACCATGTATGAGGTGAATCAAGAGATCAACTAGTTTGAGCATGCACTAGTGCACCATGTGTGTACATATACTCTTCCCTGTGTATCCTGCACTCTCGGAAATTCCTTTTCGTTCAGAAAAATAATAACAATTAAGGGATTAGTCATGTAAGAGAGAGAGGAAAAAGAGTCGATCCGTATCTTTTTTAGTACTTATTTAACCTCTCTTCTTTAGTACAAAACAACATCAAACAAATGCCCCCTCACCAAATAAAGTTCGAGCGTGAAGCGGTCGAACTTAGTTTGGTGAAAACATTTTTTTCTGTAACGAATTGGCGCATCAACATGTGTGCAGCCTAGAGAAGTATTGACCCGAGGTTCATGATATTGAGCGTTGTCCCGAAGATGATTGATCGATAGTAATGTAAATTAGTGTAGGCATGTCCATCCACACCTGTGTTTCTCTAGGGTGCTCGTTGGATCGTATAATATGCATGATGCCAGCCAACGAAGGAACCCTATCCTGTCTTCGTTCCATGCAAAACATCATGCCTTGTCCTAGAAACAAAAAGAATTTTTTTACCAATCTTGTCACGACCGTCTAGCTGCTACGGTGCCAGCCGACTTGATTGGAGGGTTTCACAGATTCACGCTGGCCGCAGTGGCGCGTTGCACTGCTCCCGTGATCTCTTGGTGTTGATGTAGGCGAGGCATCAGTAGACCGTCGATATCTCCCCTTCGTTGAGCGAACCGTCACACCATCCATGGTGTGATAATTCTGGTGGTGCGCCGGGACGCCATCGGCCTTACGAATAATCGAGGGGTTGACGTTGCCCCCACACTTCATTGTTGTTGGAGACGGGGTTGCGGAGACGAACCGGCTCCACCTTCGTGAGTGCCGGTGTTGCCTTCTGGCGCCCATCGTGCATGTCGGTGTAGACCATTGGTTGTTGGGATGTCGTTAGTGCTATCAGGGATGCATGGGTATTGCTGCACCCAGGACGTAGTTTGATCTGGTGGTTGTTGTCGGAAAGCTATCGACGATGACAGGGAGTGCCTCTCCATGGCTGCAATGATCTTGGACGAGCACAACTAAGAACACCAACGAAAACAGGCGAAAAAGGGAAAAAAATTGAGGGTTTTAAAATGTTGGCTTTCCCGTTATACACCAGCTATAGGCGTGATATCCGAGAAGGCTACCGAAGGACTTGTCATTGGGAACCGTCAAAAGACCTTGACGATTGCAACTCAACAACTTCAATAGCTTTGGTGTACGTGTATGAAGACACCGTGTTTCGGGATGCTTTCGAGAGGCAACAAAAAATCATACTCTAGCCCATCATCATACTGAGGGCCCCCACAGCTCAACATGCCCCCTGCACATGCCCCATGAGCCTAGAGACTTGGGTGTGATAAGTTCAGGGTAAATGGTTTTGGGATAACAGCTTGGCGATTTTTCTTCATGCATATTGAGGGGTGGTGAACAACTACCTCCCGCCTTCCTTCCAGTGGGTCCCTTACTGCTTGGGAACACTTGATTGCTTCTTGGACTGTTGGGATTATCTTTCTTGAATTTGCTTCTTGGACTTTTAGAATTTCATCTTATTGGTCACGCGGATGATTGATTGGCCACGGACTTCACAGACTTGTTTTGACATTCGCCTCGAACTTCTTGGGGACTCTTCTTCCAGGATTCTTCCGGACCCACCTTCGGAACTTGGAAGGGAACTGTTCACCTCTGTGGACTAGGAAAAACCGTCCAGCACATTATCTGGGGCTTCTGGTGGCGCACCCCAGGGTTGCCATGTGACTACGCACCAAACCAACTTGTGTTGGGTCAGGCAGCCCTCCATGATCTTTTCCTATAGTCTTTTCTGGAGTGCGAGCTTCTGCGAGCACGAGGCATGCCGGGAAACATGAAGAGCGTGGGCCTCAATACTCAGAAGTGCCCAAGTAATCATCTCCGCTGCCTCCGGAAGCATACACCTGGTATGTGTTGTGCATTGTGGGTGTAGGAGCCGCTCCACCTGCAACTTGACACATTGTGCCGCCCTCCAACAAGTCCTAGGGTAACCGAAACTTCAATCAACAGCGTAGTGCAATAGGGGGAAGCCATTTTTTTGTTGGACTTAGTCCGCAAAAATTGGGGAAAACTAGATATATCCACGAAATGCTAAGGAGAGTGCACCGTGGGTCTGATAGCCCACAGAAAATGTTTCCCCAACGAAAATCCAAAAGAGGCAAAATTTTAAGAAAAATATTTTTGAGGAACTTTCCGTTGATTGGGGGCATAGGTTGGACTCCCTGGGAATTGACGAGCTGGTATGCTCCCCCATCGTAGACTTGCTCGATGACGTATGGCCCTTCCCACTTTTGCTCAAACTTTCCCTTCGTCTTGTGCGTCACGATGATGGCCTGAGCACAAGAGCCAACTCGCCTTTTCGAAAGGCGCGTTGCTTGACGAGCTTGTCGTAAGCTCTCACCATATTCTGGCGGTAAAGCTCCAGGTTCTGTAGGGCATAAAGTCGCCCCTCTTCAAGGGCGTCGAGCTCCTGAAACCAAAGTTGTACCTGTTCATCGTGGGTGATTTCATCTTAGATAGCCACCCTCAAAGAGGGTAGCTGGACCTCCTGTGGTAGGACTGCCTCACTCCCGTAAACAAGAGAAAACAGAGTCGCCTATGATGGGGTACGGACTGTGACACGGTATGCCCATAAGGACTCGAAGAGACGGTCATGCCAGTCTCTCCTATTCCTTGTCACCGTCTTCTTGAGTATCTTGCCGAGCGTCTTGTTGAAAGCCTCGATCGCACTGTTAGCTTGAGGGTAGTAGCCGGTGGAGTAGTTCCACTTGATCTTGTACTTCTCCGTGAACCTGTATATCTAGTTAGACTTGAAGGCCTTGCCATTGTCGGAGGTGATCCAATGAGGTATCCCAAAACGATATATGATGTTTCTCTCTAGGAAGTTGATAATGTCGTCGCTCTTCACCTCCCGTAGCGGAACAACTTCTGCCCACTTTGAGAAGTAGTCCATCGTGGCGAGGATGAAGCGATGCCCCCTAGAAGATGGAGGGTCGATTGGGCCAATGACGTCAATTCCCCAAGCATCGAATGACCAAGAGGGAATGGTAGGGTGAAGAGGGACTGGCGGCTGGTGCTTGAAATCGCCATGGACTTGGCAATTGTGGCATGACTTGGCCACCCAAAGGCAGTCCGCCATAATGCCGGGCCAGTAGTATCTTGCTAGACATATACTATGATACATCTTGGCTCCTCCTTGGTGCCCGCCACAGACTCCATGATGCATCTCCCGCAAGATCTTGTCGGCTTCACTTCGGTTGATGCATCGAAGTAGGACCTCCTGTCCATGTGAACGCCTGTATAGGACACCTGCTTCAAAAAGATAGAAAGGGAGTCATCGTTGTAGTTGGCGCCTCGAGACGGGGTCATTGGGGAGGCTCCCATGCTTGAAGTAGTCGAGGAAGGGTTGCAGCCACTCGCCCTCCTCTACGGCATTCGTAATGACGGTATTGACTTTGTACTCTACCGGGATGAGCTCCAAGACAGCCGGGAGTAGCCACCTTTCTTCCACGTTCACCTGCATTGTTTTATTATCTGGAAGCACCAATGACGCTACTAGTTTCGCCAAGGCATCAGCAGGCGCATTCCTACTTCGTGGGACTTGATGCACTTCAACATGTTGAAATTTTTCCATTAGATTTCGGGTCGTGGCATAGTACGACACAAGTTCAGGCTTGCGAACTTCGTAGATGTCATTGACTTGACGGATGATGAGTTGAGAGTCTCCATAAGCCCGCAAGGAATGAACCTCCACGGAGAGCGCCAAGAGGAGGCCGAAGATGAGCGCCTCATACTCTGCTTCATTGTTGGAGCATTCTTCCTTGAGGAGGGAGAATGGGTTATACATCACCCCTCCTTGCGACGTTTTGAACACCAAACCTGCACTGGCTCTTCGTCTTGGGGTAATCCACTTGTCTTTGAGCACTTCATATCTCGTTTGATGTTGCCAGAGGAGAGTGAGTTTCTCCACAACAGACCCACACAGGTAATCCACTTGTCTTTGAGCACTTCATATCTCGTTTGATGTTTTCATTTTCTTGAACTTGATCTTGAATCTGATTTGTCTTTCTCCCTCATCTTCAGATCCACCTCCAACCGATGACATGAATGTTGATGTTGATGTTGAAGGTATTGCCAAGGATGCTGCTGCCGAGGCTAGCAGGATTGTTGCTGATGAGGCCACCATGGTTGTGCCTAAATAGGCCACCAAGAGGACTATCGAGGAGGAAAATGCCAAGAAGGCTGTAGATGAGGCCGGCAGCAAGACCAATGCACCAACTGACAACATTCCTGCCACAGGAGCGCTTGGTGCTACCGCGGCCACAAGGTCATCAACCACCGACAAGGCCGTTATTGAAGGCGTGCCATCAACGTCTGAAGATCCTCCAGCAAGCAAGTACCTCAAGGTGGGCGACAATCTGTAGGTCAGCATCCCGGGGATAGTAAAAATCAAAGAGCCAACTGAAGGAGAAAGCTATGTTGAAATCATCGCTGCCACTAAGATTGTTGATGAACCATCTGCAGCAGTAGTGGATCCAAGTAAGAAGAGATCCTTAGAGCCATGAATAGCAACTTCCAGCAGCTTCAAGCACTTTTCCACAACCGGCCAGATAATTTGAACTCCAGGGCTGCAGCTATAGGAGCAGTGGAAGCAGATTTTCTTAAATGCGTTGAAGAAGGCCGAGTATGCTGAATCCCTCGAAGAGCTGACTACCCAGCGGGAACAATTAAATAAGGAATGGGAAAGTTTCTGCTGGAGAAATCTGATGCTGAGAAAGCACAAGATGAAGCTGCACAAATGTTGTCAGAAACAGAAGGCAAGTTGAACGAGCGCAGGTCCGAGCTCAATTCTCATGAAAAGAAGATCTTGCCGCTCGTGAGGAAGTACTGGCTGCCAAGATCCACAGCAAGGACGAAGAAATTGAGAGCCTTGTCGTGCAGTGGACACAGGAACTGGAGCAGAAGCATAAGGAGGAACTTGCAGCCTAGTTTGTGGATCATGCCAACAAACTCAAGGAGGCCATCGATGCCGCTAGAGCCACAGAGACCGCCAAGAGTGAGTTGACAGAAAAGGTGAAGAAGTAGGAGGTGGACCTCGAGGATCTCCGCAAGCGATCTCAACCTTCCAGGCGGAAAGGGAGAAGACGCTTCATGACTTGGTGGAGATGGAACCATATCCGACAAGAACAATAAGCTTGCGTCAGCCAACGTCCATCGCAGATCTTACTCCGAAGGTGTCGAAAAATGAGAAGAACTTGGAGGAGAGCAGAGATCGTGAGAAAGGCTTTCTCAAAAATCTTCAACAGGAGATATATCTGCTCGCCAGCGCTGCCGCTACATACAATGACTATGAAAAGAGAGTGACACTCTGGACCAAGCGGCTTGTTAGTGCCACTGAAAAGCTTACTGCACAACTAGCCATCATGGGTATTCAGAACTTCAGGTACCCCGGCAACGAGAATGTGAGCACCAGAGCGAGGTTAACTCTATTCTCCGAAATGTGTTGCTGATGCCCTCAAGCATATCCAAAACAGTCGAGCTGCCACGCATGCCGCCGAGAGCTGCAAACTTTGCCAAACCTTTCTCTAAAAGGTGCTCGTCAAGGTTGGTTACTGGAAGCCTGGCACTGACTTCTCCAATGTTCTCGCAAGCCTGCCAGAAGACGCTAACACTAAGGCCGTTGAAGAAGTTATCCATCCCATTCTTGACAGAGTAAGCTAGGTGAAGAGGATTGAAGGCCAGTGCAAGGACTAGTCGCCATGCCTTGCCTTGCCATGAACAGTCCATGTGAAAGACAATATTTATCTTTAGTTAGAACAACAACAAGTTATCTGATGTAATATAAATTATCTGTGTTTGATGAATGCTTGCTATTTCACTTGTTCATTCCAGTTTTTTGCATGAAGTATACCCTATGTTGTTTGGAAACTTGTTGGTGCGCACACTTGCCGTGAGCGCTTGAGGAATGGATCCTTACTAGCCTACTAGGAATGCCACTACCGGCCTTGGCGATCTCAACGCAGCTTCTTAGATTGTTGAGCAGACTCGAAACAAAATAAGAGTGCAACCGATCATGACAAGGTTCCCTCACGTACAGGTTTTCCATACTACAACCAAAAACGTCCAAGGAAAGATAGCTCTACAACAAAGAATTTGTTTGAAAGTATTTCAACTTAGCTTTTCTTTGTTGTACTTCTTGTCATGGAGTATTAACTTGATCATCACTTGCCGGTGTCCATACCATCATTTCCCCCGGCAAACATGCTTGCAAGGCAACCTTCTGTCCTTTGAGAAAAAGAAAGAAGAGAAAATAATGATATGGAACCTTGACGATTCGTTAATCATCCATTCAAGGCAAGCATACCACAACATCATAGAGAAAACACATATAATTAAACATGTGAATTGACAAGAGTTGTGAAACACTTAGCTTTATTTTACTTATACACGGGGTCTGTGCCTGTCTTTGTACAAAGGATTACATGCTTTGCTGGCAAACTTGTACAAAAGGTGGTTGCTGGGTGGCCCGGCAACCCGCTCATTATGGTTAGAACTTGCGAAGATGCTCAATATTCCATGATTTATGTACTGGAGAGTGCCATATTCAGTCTCTAGACGTACTGCGCCAGGCCTAGTGACTCGTACCACCCGGTAAGGGCCTTCCCACTTTGACGTCAACTTGTGGGAATTCTTGGCGGACTAAACTCACCAAAGAAAAAGGCCGCCTTCCTCAAGCCTCCCAGCGTTAACCTTGCAGCTGTGATAGCGACACAAAGCTTGTTGGTAACGTGCAACACGTACAACAGCCTGGAGTCGATCTTTCTCAAGGAGCATGTCATCATCTTCACGTAGCTACTCTTGCTCAAGCTCATCATAAGAAAGCACTCGAGGTGACCCGTACATGAGTTCCGCAGGGAGCACTGCTTCTGCCCCATTTACTAAGGAGAAAGGTGTCTAGCTGGTAGCACGATTTGGTGTCATCCTAATTGACCAAAGAACCGCTAGCAACTCATCAGTATAGCGTCTTCCACACTTGTGCGGCTTGTCAAAAGTCTCATCTTGAGCCTACGCAACACTTCAACATTTGCTCTTTCCGCTTGTCTGTTGCTCCTTGGGTGGGCAGTTGATGCAAAACAAATCTTGCTGCCAAGGTTGTCAAGGTACTGCATGAAGGCATGACTAGTGAACTATGTGTCGTCGTCGGTGATGACCCTGTTGGGAACTCCAAAATGACAAACTAGTCCTTTAAAGAACTTGACGACTGACTATGTTGTCACCTTCCTCACCGGCTCCACTTCTGTCCACTTTGTGAACTTGTCGATTGCAACATACAAGTACTCAAAGCCCCCGACAGCACATGTGAAGGGGGCCAGTATGTTGAGCCCCCAGATTGAGAAAGTCCAAGAGAGAGGGATCGTTTGAAGAGCTTGAGCTGGCTGATGTGATTGCTTTGAATGGAACTGACATGCTTTACACATGGTTACTAGCTCAGTTGCATCCTGGAAGGCAGCGGGCCAACATAAACCTTGCCGGAAAGCTTTGCCGACAAGGGTTGTTGATCCTATGTGAGAGCCACATGTCCCCCCATGTATCTCCACCAACAGCTTCTGTCCATCTTCCCGATAAATGCACTTCAATTTCACCCCATTGGGTCTCTTTCTGTATAGGTCATTGCTGACAAACTGATACATACTGGACTGACGGGCTACTCTTTCGGCTTCTTCTTGATCTTCGAGAAGTTCTCCTATTTGAAGGAAATCGACAATCTACTGTGCCCATGCCGGAGCCTGTGGCTCGACAACAAGGACTAAAGGCATTTCTTCAGCTACGGGTGTGCTTGTCTCGATGGCAAGAACTTGATTTCTTGCCGGAGCTTGCTGCTCACCGGCGAGCTTGTCGTTGTCTCCAGGGACATCCTTGCCGGCAACTTCTGGGAGCTCAACAGGAAAATACTTGCTGGAATTCAACTTTCTTCTCTTGTTTTGCCCAATTGATGGTGCTACGGATGGCTGAGTTAAGTGGAGCACAAAAGTCCCTGGTACCACAGGTAGCTTGAGTGTGACACACTTTGATAGATCATCTGCAATGTTGTTCTTTGAACGAGGAACATGCTCTGTTTGCAATCCATCAAAGTGCTCTTCCAATTTTCTCACTTCATCAACGTATGCTTCCATCATTGGGCTCTGGTAATCTTTGTTGACTTGCTTCACAACTGTCGGTGTTCTAGATACGAGGTTACCCAGACATGCCTGCTTACAGCCCATGGCGTGGCTCCATCGGCGGCCTGGTACGGCCTAACTTCAGCATCAACAACTCAAGACCCTCGTGAGGCAGACGACACCAAGATCTCCAAGGGGATCGGCCTCCTCAGGCTGGCCCCCGAGGAGCGGAGACTTCTACGGAAGGTGCACCTCATGAGGCTCAGCTGACGTGAGCCATAATGACCAAGGATGGGCGGGCGCCAGGCGGGCGCCAGGGGGTGCAGTGTACCAGTTTCCTCTTTAGTGCAAAGGAGGCAAGCAATAGGTGCGGAGTCCCGAGGAAATCAACCAAAGGTTTCGATTCTGGTGCAACAAGACCAAGACCGCCAGGACGGCAGGACGGAGGTCATTGCCAAGCCCACCGCAGCGTCACGACCAGAGGCCTTTTGCAGGAGAAGACCACTTTAGTCAGGATAGGATGTACTTGTTGTCTCCCTTCAAATCTGGCTGTTGTGGGATCCCTTCCCACCAACATTTGGGAAGAGGACCAAGGCCACTATAAATAGGACCTAGCCACCACATAGAGGGGGATGGAATCCATTCCTTCCTCACCATCTCACCAGCTCATTTGAGCTCTAGAACACCTCACCTCTTGAGGCTGTTCAACCACTGTACTAGTTCATCGTTAGCCCCTCGAGGCAATCCACCACAAAGCTAGAGTAGGATATTACACCGCAAGGTGGCCCGAACCAGGATAAGCTGCTGTGTCTCTCTTTCTCTTCGAGCTTGACACGCTAGGCTGTGAGGTTACGCGAGTAGAAGGATGGGTAGGTTGAGATCTCCACACGCTCCCAGAGTTCGAACCTATCAAGGGTTTGCGGAACCTGAAATTCGACATTTGGCGTGCCAGGTAGGGGTGCATCGGAGATCCGCTGCCTGGTCCGCCACATTTCGCTGTCGGCTCCGATGGCGGGCGCTCCCCCGTCGACTAGGTCGTTGTGCACCTTTTGGGGAGCCATGGGTCTCCGCGTTTTCACCCCTGCCTTGCGATAGGTGGAGTGGCCACCCAAGTTCAGGCCGGAGATGCCGCTCCACTACGATGGTGCGGTGGATCCGGCTGACTTCCTCCAAGCGTGCGAGGAGGCTGTTTGGGTGGCCGGTGGAGACGACAAGGTGATGGCCAACTAGCTCCCCATGGCCCTCATAGGCGTACCGTGCACCTGGCTACTCAACCTGCCGGAGTCTTCTATGGCCTCCTGGGAGGGGCTGGGCGGCCTCTTCATCGTGCACTTCGCGGCACCGGTGCCCCCCTTCATCGCGGCTCTCCTAGGTGGCTCACAGGCGCCACCCTCCGACCGCCACATCAAGCAGTTCTACTTCCAAGTAAGCGCCGCCTAGGTGAGGTCGGGGGCTCCCCGAGGCTGGGCGGCGCCCAAGGCCGACCTCACCTTCGGTCCAAAAGATCACCCAGCTACCACGGCGGGAGCGGGCACGCTCCCTATGCTCTGCACCCCCACCATTTGCAACATGGCAGTCACCAAGACCCTCATCAACGGCAGAGCTGGCCTCAACATGCTCCCCGTGGAGGCATTCGGCCTGCTTCACGTAACCCATGGCCGACTCTGCCCCACCAAGCCCTTCTCCAGGGTCGGCGATGGTTCCACCAGCCCCCTGGGGTAAATCCGCCTCCCCGTCACTTTTAGGACCCGCGACAACTACCGCACCGAGCTCATCGACTTCGACATCGCCCAGATCGACCTACCATACAACGCCATCCTTGGGTACCCAACCCTGGCCAAGTTCATGGCGGCAACTCATCCAGCCTACAACCTCATGAAGATGCCAGGTAGAAGCGGTGTCCTCACGGTGGCAGGGGACACCAAGGACGCGCTGCGGGCCCTCAAGCTCATCTTCAGGACTGCGGCGTTCGTGCAGCCGAGTGAGAGAGGGGTCCCTGAGGCTCTGGGGGAAGCACCAGCCAAGAAGCAGCAGCTGTTTTCTCAAGACCGAGCCGAAATGAAGCAAGTGCCAATTGATGAGGATGGGGCGTCAGGCGCCACCTTCACCATAGGAGCTGGCCTCCCCCTCGGACCAAGAGAAAGCGTTGGTCAGCTTCTTGTGCGCCAACAAGGATGTGTTCACATGGGAGCCCAAGTTCCTGGTCAGGATTCCAAGGGGAATAGTCGAGCATCACTTGAGGGTGTGCTCAAATGTGCGCCCAGTGAAGCAGAAGGCTCGACGATAGTCCACTGAGAAGCAGGCGTTCATCGTCCAAGAACCAACAAGCTGCAGGATGCTGGAGTCATCCTGGAGGTGCAGTACTCAGAGTGGTTGGAGAACCTAGTCATTGTACCCAAGAAAGGAGGGAAGGAGTGCATGTACGTCGACTTCACCAACCTCAACAAGGCTGGCCCTCAGGACCCTTTCCCACTTCCGCGTGTCGACCAGATCGTCGACTCCACCGCCGAGTGCGACCTGCTGTGCTTTTTGGATGCCTTTTCGGGCTACCACCAAATCAAGATGGCTGTGCAAGATGTAGAGAAGACGGCGTTCCTGACCCCCTGCGGGGTGTACTGCTACACCTACATGCCCTTCAGATTGTGCAATGCTGGGGCTACCTTCCAGCGGCTAATGCACATTGCCCTGGACCGGCAGCTCGGGAGGAACACCGAGGCTTATGTTGATGACATAGTGGTGAAGTCTCGGGAGGCGAAGACCCTGATCAAAGACCTGGAGGAAACGTTTGCCAGCCTGCGCAAGGTGGACTTGCGGCTCAATCCCGAGAAGTGCGTGTTTGGGGTCCCCTCTGGCAAGCTGCTGGGTTTCCTGGTGTCGCAGAGGAATCGAGGCCAACCTAGAGAAAGTCAAGGCCATAGAAGACATGAGCCCTCCGCATACGCTCAAGGAGATGCAGAAGCTGGTGGACTGCTTGACCTTGCTGGGGTGCTGTCGGTGTCAAAACCGGCGGATCTCGGGTAGGGGGTCCCGAACTGTGCGTCTAGGCGGATGGTAACAGGAGACGAGGGACACGACGTTTTTACCCAGGTTCGGGCCCTCTTGATGGAGGTAAAACCCTACGTCCTGCTTGATTAATATTGATGATGTGGGTTACAAGAGTAGATCTACCACGAGATCAAGGAGGCTAAACCCTAGAAGCTAGCCTATGGTATGATTGTTGTTCGTCCTATGGACTAAAGCCATCCGGTTTATATAGACACCGAAGAGGGCTAGGGTTACACAGAGTCAGTTACAATGGTAGGAGATCTACATATCCGTATCGCCAAGCTTGCCTTCCACGCCAAGGAAAGTCCCATCCGGACATGGGACGAAGTCTTCAATCTTGTATCTTCATAGTCTTGGAGTCCGGCCGATGATGGTAGTTCGGCTATCCGGACACCCCCTAGTCCGGGACTCCCTCAGTAGCCCCTGAACCAGGCTTCAATGACGACGAGTCTGGCGCGCATGTTGTCTTCGGCATTGCAAGGCGGATTCCTCCTCCGAATAATTTATAGAAGATTGTGAACAACAGGATAGTGTCCGGCTCTGCAAAATAAATTCCACATACAACCGTAGAGAGAATAATATTACACAAGTTCAATCTGCTGACGTATTTTGTGGCGTAACGTCACACCACTACCAAGCCTTCAAATTGTTTTTATTGTTCCATCTCAGCGCGTTTAGCGAGGCGGTTTCCTTGGCACGTCTTGTCGAAGCAGAGATCGTGTTCCCCTTATTCCGGGGTTCCCATCAATACGGACGTGGGTAACCCAACCGCGCCATTGATTGTGGCGCTTGGGAGATAAGCGAGTTTTATCAGGCTGGTGGGGACGCATGTTTCCGTCCGCCCATATAAGGGGATAAAGATCCAACCTTTTTACCTGCGCCTTCTTCCTCCTTGGCTTATCCATCTCTTCGAACTTGAGCTCTAGCACCCAAGCCCGCACATCTCACCTCAACCTTCTCCAAATATATCCGGAGCGGGAGGTAAGTGGATGGCCTCCTCCATCACGGAGGGGCATATCTAGAAGCTGCGCAGCGCCGGATACTTGTCCAGCGACATCGCACATCGGCTCCCCGACGAGGGAGAGCTCATCCCCACCCCTAGGCCCCATGAGAGGGTAGTATTCCTTCCCCATTTCCTCCGCGGACTGGGCTTCCCACTTCATCCCTTTGTCCGGGGGCTCATGTTCTACTACGGCCTAGATTTCCATGATCTGGCCCCGAATTTTATCCTCAACATCTCGGCGTTTATCGTCGTGTGCGAGGCCTTCCTCTGCATCCAGCCCCACTTCGGCTTGTGGCTCAAGACCTTCAGTGTCAAGCCAAAGGTTGTGAAGGGCAGCCAAGCGGAGTGCGGAGGCGCCATGGTGGGCAGTATGTCCCACGTTACGTGGCTGGAGGGTACTTTCATGGAAACCATTAAGGGGTGGCAATCGGGGTGGTTCTACATCACCGAGCCGCGTGACCCTGATTGGGCAGCGGCCCCTGAATTCAGATCCGGTATCCCTACACGGCTCACCTCCTGGAAAGAGAGTGGCCGGATCTGGGGGGATTCGGAGGAGCTGACCGGACTCCAAGCCTGTATCCAGAAGCTGGTGGACAAGAAGCTCAAGCTTGTCAACATTTTCCAGGTCATGCTCATCCACCGGATTCTCCCGTGCCAACGACGGGGCTTCAACATGTGGGAGTTCGATCTGGCGCAGCACCAGACTTTGAATGGGCTCTTCGACACTACGTATGAAGAGGTCGGGAAGGTGCTGTTCAAGGGCGCCGAGGCTCCCGCATCCGCTACCGAAGATCGCAGATTCAGCTCGCAGCGTCCAGCTGATGAGGTAAGTGATATTGTCCTTTACGGGACGCTTGTTATTCATAGTTTGACTCTATGCGGGATCTAAACTCCCTTTCCTTTGACAGGACTGGCTGAAGAATGCCGCACATGCTATCTGTCCGGCCCCATTGCAAGAGGACCCAGCTGACGCCCGCCTAACGGGGCTGCTGGCTCCGGCACCCCACGTGGTGCCGGAGAAAAAGGCCAAGAAGAAGGCCACGGGGACTCGGAAGAGTTCCCGTTTTCAGGTGCTATTGGACGATGAATCCGAGACCGACTCCTCCCACCAAGGGAAGGAGGAGAAGAAGAAAGCCTCTCCCCCAGCAGGGGGAGGGAAGAAAAGGAAGGCCTCCCCAACAAGGGAGGCCGAAGGGTCCAAGAGGGGAAAACTCTTCCCTCGTACTGTTCCGCCAACGCCAGTGACGACGACGAGGACTGGCCTCCAAGGGCCAAGCCTCTGGCGAGATCGTAAGTATCCGGACTCCCGAATAACTTCAAGGTTTTCGTTTTCTGCCATATTATGTCTTTCTAATGGCACATACAACCCTGCAGTCCGCCTAAGGATGATCTCCCCACTTCGTCGAGCGGGTCCTTAGGGGCGTCGGATATGGATTCTCTTTCGACTGCCTCCACCCCCCGTTATGTGGACGGCGCCGAGGTGGGATCCCAGGAAGGGACCCACCAGCAGGAGAGGGCCCTAGAGGTGTCGCAGGACAACCTCCCGGACTTTGCACCGGACTCAGCCCCGGAACCCATAGTGGCTCCGGAGTCCGGCGAGCGACCCCTTCGTAAGAAGGGCAAGACCGCGACGCCGGCTGCCTCCGTCCAACCGGAGGTGCCGGATAATTTGCTGGAGGCGCTCAACGGCGCCTCCATCGAAGAGGAACACTGCACTGTTATGAGTGCGGTGATTCAGAAGGTTCAGCTCGCCAAGAGTGGGCTGACCGAAGCCTGCAGCAGCCTTCTAACAGGCTTTAAGGTAAGAATTTCAATATATGTAAAATGGTACCGCATAGACAGTAGCCCCTGATGCTCGGTTCGGTGTTCGGAAAGAAAAGCCGGACTGAGGATCTTTAGAAAGATAAACGCATGAGTCATGAAAATATGTCAATATGGGATTGCAGGCTGTGCTGCTGACCTCTGCCGCACTGACTGCGGAGGTCAAAACTTTGAAGGAAAACCTCGAGCGGTCCGAGAACGAGCTCGGCCATGCCAAGAAGCAGCTCGAGGAAAAAGAAGGTGAGTAATACCTTATGAAAATTGTACCTTACAAAAAAGGATTTGGTTGCAAGAAAAATGACAAGGATAATTGGGGTATTGCTGGGGCCACTAACGAGATGGCGACCCTGAAGGAGGCGGTGGCCGCGGCCGAACGCAATGGGGTTGCGGAGCGCACCGAGCGAGAGAAACAGGAGGCGCGGGTGGCGGAGGTACAGCAAGAGCTCCAGGATCTCGTGAGGAAACATGAGAGCCTGGAGCGTGACTCGAAGACTCGAGAGTCTGAGCTTGCAACGGCTCTTAAGAGTTCCAAAGCCGCTAAGGCCGAAGCCTACAAGGCCCTCCAGGAGATCAAGGCGGTAAAGAAAATAGCAGCGGGTAAGGCATTTTTCATGCAAAGTAAGCATGTGAGTGTTAATTACCTGTCGCTTACCCGAATTCGGAGCTCTCCAGGAGCGTTCGCAGATCTTCCTCGCAGCGTGTCCGATGCTGCCGCATTCTACCGGGCCGAGGAGGGGAGCTCGATGGAGAAGGTCTTCTGGTCTCAGTATGCTGAGGCCGAACATCCGGTGCCCCTTAGCGACTAGCTGAAGCAGCTAGTCGAGCTCCACAAGGCGGCCGAACAGGCCATGAAGGGCCTCATAGTTCGGCTGTGGCCTAAGGAGGCCATGCCTGGGATCTACTTCGGCCTGGTGCGGCGGCTGGTGGATGCGTGCCCATGGGTTGAAGTCATCAAGCACTCCGCCTGTATTGAAGGTGCGCGTCGGGCCCTTGCCCGCGCAAAGGTGCACTGGGGCAAGATGGATGCCCAGAAGCTTGTGACGGACCCCCCACCAGAGGGCAAGGAGCATCGCACGCCCGAGATGTATTATAGGAGTGTGCTGAAGGGCGCCCGCACTATTGCGGGTGAGTGCTCCAAAGATGTAATATTTGAGTAGACTCGCATTTTGTTATCCTTTGCGCTAAAAACTTGGTTCATATGCGCTCAGCAACGCTTGTTAATTTAAAATATTACCTTCTGTGCGGCTGTTTATCAAATCTGAGAGATGGCAAGTCGTCGGCTTCAGCCCCCATGCCACAAGTGCTGGGGTGTTCGGGATAAACTCGAGCGCTCTTTTTCCCATTTTTGGGTCCATCTAGGGAGGCGCTCAACACAACGAACAAGGCAACCGGACTTATAATGCTTGAACACTCTCACATAGCCATAGAATTCTAGAATTTTAAATTTCGGCGAAGCCCCTAGTTTTCGGAAGGCCGAATTTGGGGCGCTGTCCATGCCTTGGCCGGACAGAATCCGGCTCCTCGCTCGAAGCGGCATAAGTCTTTAGGGACTCGCAAAGAACCTCTCGAACAGTGACCAGCTCTCGCCTCATCATGATGGTCAGTTTTAGCTTTCTCCACTGAGGCGTTAACCCAGCTCAACTGGGGCGCAATCGCAGTGGTTCTCCCAGTGCTACCTTAGCCGATAAAACAGAACGTAAGGTACCAAAACATGGGAGCCGGGCAAACCCAACTATTGACCCAAGAACATGATTCGGAGCCGATGCATATAATGCTATAAGTTCGGGGTGCCGCACTTGTGAAAGTGTTCGGACTTATCACACCATAACGCGGGAAACATAAGCCCCTGGTGTATTTAGCCGTACCAAAACGTACGGATGCAACATGTCATAGATGAACATATGTGTAAGAAAGAAATGCAATTAGAAGCAAAAGTGTGTTGCATTGCTTTATTCAGTAAAAACTGCTATAAGTGCAGGACGATACAAGTGGTGCGGTAAGCAAGGGATGGGACTGTTTAACATGTCCCCCTCCAGGGGTAGGCTACGGAATAATGCATAAAACAGATTTAATGCTCATGATGGAGACCACCTGGGTTTTCGTTGTAGCCTTTCTCCTTCCCTGGCTGTTGCATCGTGGGTTCGGCATGACTACTGCCGAACAGGGCCTCTGACGAACGGAGTCCTGTAGGTAAAAAATAAAAGGAAAAGAAAAAGAAACGACACACTTAAGAGCCCCTGGTGCGGTTGAGCCGCAGTCTGGGCTTATCGTGGTCGAGCCCCTTCCCCATGCCCATGGTATCTTCAGAGTGTAATGGAGTACGCGAAGGGTCTGTCTTAATGTTTTACAGGGGCTGGGGTTGGGGCCGCACTACTACGCATGCTCGGAACGTGCCAGGTGGTCGTGTTGTAGGTTACTCCATGCACGCTTAGCTGTGTCCGACCGCTTAGCAGCCGGACTCGAGAATTGCCTTAAAAGGCTGCTTTGTACTTCTGCCGCGAGAGCCGCTGTATGTTCCTCCGTTCGGAGGGAGTGTTCGGTGTTTCCGTTGACCGTGATGACTCCTCTAGGGCCTGGCATCTTGAGCTTGAGGTATGCATAGTGCGGCACCGCCTTGAACTTTGCGAACGCGGTACGTCCGAGCAAGGCATGATAGCCGCTGCGGAACGGGACTATGTCGAAGATTAACTCCTCGCTTCGGAAGTTATCCGGGGATCCGAAGACCACTTCCAGTGTAACTGAGCCTGTACAATTGGCTTCTACACCTGGTATGACGCCTTTAAAGGTCGTCTTGGTAGGTTTAATCCTTGAGGGGTCTATGCCCATTTTGTGCACCGTGTCCTGATAAAGCAGGTTTAGGCTGCTGCCGCCGTCCATCAGGATTCTGGTGAGATGAAATCCATCGACGATTGGGTCTAGAACCAATGCGGCGAACCCACCATGGCGAATGCTGGTGGGGTGGTCCCTTCGGTCAAAGGTGATCGGGCAAGAGGACCATGGATTGAACTTCGGGGCAACTGGCTCTATCTCGTATACATCCCTGAGTGCACGCTTCCGCTCCCTTTTGGGTATGTGCGTGGCATATATCATGTTCACCGTCCGCACCTGTGGGGGGAAACCCTTCTGTCCTCTATTGTTCGGCGGTCGGGTCTCTTCCTCGTCGTCGCTATGTAGCCCCTTGTCACTGTTTTCGGCAATTAACTTGCCTGCCTGCTTGAACACCCAACAGTTCCTATTGGTGTGGTTAGCTGGCTTTTCAGGGGTGCCATGTATTTGGCACAAGCGGTCGAGAATTCGGTCCAAATTGGACGGACCCTGAGTTGTTCTTTTGGATGGCTTTTTCCGTTGACCGGGTTTAGAGCCTCTGAATCCGGCATTGACTGTCGTATCCTCACTGTTATCGCCGTTAATGCGGCGTTTGTTTTTGTTGCGACGCGACCTGCCACTGTGGTCCTTGATATCCGGACTGCCAGCATTTTTATTGAGGTTGTTGCTGCGTGCTAGCCAGTTGTCCTCACCCGCACAGAAGCGGGTCATGAGTGATGTAAGGGCTGCCATGGATTTCGGCTTTTCCTGTCCCAAGTGCCGGGCAAGCCACTTGTCGCGGATGTTATGCTTGAAGGCCGTGAGGGCCTCGGCATCCGGACAGTCGACGATTTGGTTTTTCTTGGTTAAGAACCGTGTCTAGAATTGTCTGGCCGATTCGTCTGGCTGCTGAATTATGTGGCTTAGGTCATCTGCATCTGGTGGTCGCACGTATGTGCCTTGGAAGTTATCGAGGAATGCGGCTTCCAGGTCCTCCCAACTCTTGATTGACTCTGCTGGCAAGCTGTTAAGCCAGTGCCAGGCTGGTCCTTTAAGTTTGAGTGGGAGATATTTGATGGCGTGGAGATCGTCTCCGCGGGCCATGTGGATGTGGAGGAGATAGTCCTCGATCCAAACCGCGGGGTCTGTTGTGCCATCATAAGATTCAATATTGACAGGTTTAAACCCTTCTGGGATTTGATGATCCATTACCTCATCTGTGAAGCACAGTGGGTGTGCGGCGCCTCTGTACTGGGCGATATCGCGACGGAGCTCAAAAGAGCTTTGTCTGTTGTGTTCGGCCCGGCCAGACTTACTGTGTCCGGGGTGACGGTGATCGTCACGTATCGTGGGGCGCCCACGTGATCCATAGATCGATCTTGCTTGTCTTGCCTTATCCTCGAATATGTCGCGCAGGTCTGGAGTGTTCCCCTGTGGCCTTGTGCTTTTCGAGCGATGCCGGGGTACGGGTCTAGTGAAGGGCCTTGAGGCCTATCTGTCGCGACCACGGGGTGGTCGATCAGCCGTATTGTCTCCTGGTGAAGCGGGATCATATGCCTCCACCTCTAATCGGGGGAGCAGCTTACGTTTGGGGTAGCTTTTGGAGGGGTGTTCGAGTTCATGCTCTTCGGCCGTGAGGACTTCGGTCCATCTGTCGGCTAGCAGATCTTGATCAGCTCTAAGCTGCTGCTGCTTTTTCTTGAGGCTGTTTGCCGTGGCCATAAGCCTGCGTTTGAAACACTCCTGTTCGACGGGATCCTTAGGCACGACGAATTCGTCGTCGTCGAGGCTTGCCTCGTCTCCGGAGGGAGGCATATAGTCCTCTACCTCTTCTTCGGCCGCTCTCTCATGAGGACTGGCGTCCCCCTCCGCCTGTGCTGGATCTTGCTGGAGTGGGTTGTCGTCGGTGCTATCCGGTGTATTGTTGTCTCCGGTGCCGGAATCCTCATTCTTGCTATGGCGGGATTTAGAGCAGCGCCGCTGACGCTGGCGCTTGGGCTGTTTCTTGGAGGGATCATCCTCCGCTATTCCTTCGCCGTTCCCATCCTTTGGGATATCCACCATGTATATGTCGTATGAAGAGGTGGCTTTCCAGTGCCCGATGGGCGCTGGTTCTTGGTCGTCTCCGGCATCGTCGTCCATACCGTCGATGTCCTCAGAGTCGTAATCTAGCATGTCGGTTAGGTCGTCGACAGTGGCTACCAAGTGGGTGGTGGGTAGGCTCTGAATTTCTTCGTCGTCCGCATCCCAACCGTCCTGGCCGCAGTCCGGCCAGGCCTCTCCTGATAACGAGAGGTACTTTAGCGAACTCAAGATGTCGCCAAAAGGTGAGTGTTGAAAGATGTCCGCTGCGGTGAACTCCATGATCGGCGCCCAATCGGATTCGACTGGAGGGGGCGCGGGAGGTCCGGAGTCCGGCAAGGAGTCCGGCACCTCGGAGTCACGAGCTTCATGGGGGACAAGATCGGTGTTCGGCTCTATCGCCGTAGAGGTTGCAGCCCCCGAGGTGGTGTCTAGCCATCCATCCTTGGTCTACGCAACCGGCTCCGAGTCGAAGATCGGAGCGGGTTCGAGTGCGTCCTCCAGGGTACTGTCCGGCTGCAGAGCTAAATCATGCCCATTGTGACAGTACGTCACGCTCGGCTATGGCTCGAATCCGTCGAGGATCAAGTCCCCACGGATGTCAGCCGTGAAGTTCAAACTTCCAAATCTGACCTGACGGCCAGGGGCGTAGCCTTCGATCTGCTCCAGCTGGCCAAGCGAATTGCCCCGCAGTGCGAAGCCGCCGAATACGAAGATCTGTCCGGGGAGGAAGGTCTCAGCCTGGACTGCATCGTCATTGATGATCGAAGAAGCCATCGAGCCTATCGGTGATGACACAGAGGAACTCTCAATGAAAGCACCAATGTCGGTGTCAAAACCGGCGGATCTCGGGTAGGGGGTCCCGAACTGTGCATCTAGGCGGATGGTAACAGGAAACAAGGGACACGATGTTTTTACCCAGGTTCGGGCCCTCTTGATGGAGGTAAAACCCTACGTCCTGCTTGATTAATATTGATGATGTGGGTTACAAGAGTAGATCTACCACGAGATCAAGGAGGCTAAACCCTAGAAGCTAGCCTATGGTATGATTGTTGTTCGTCCTATGGACTAAAGCCATCCGGTTTATATAGACATTGGAGAGGGCTAGGGTTACACAGAGTCGGTTACAATGGTAGGAGATCTACATATCCGTATCGCCAAGCTTGCCTTCCACGCCAAGGAAAGTCCCATCCAGACACGGGACGAAGTCTTCAATCTTGTATCTTCATAGTCTTGGAGTCCGGCCGATGATGGTAGTTCCGCTATCCGGACACCCCCTAGTCCGGGACTCCCTCAGGTGCTTCATCTCCAAGCTGGGGAAACGCGCCCTCCCATTCTTCAAGCTGATGAAGAGGCATGGACCGTTTGAATGGACCGCTGAAGCTGACGCGGCCTTCAAAGACCTCAAGAGATACTTAACCAGCCCGCCGGTGATGGTGGCGCCACGCCCTCTGGAACCCTTGGTGCTCTACTTGGCCGCCACCCCTCACTCCGCCAGCACCGCACTGGTGGCGCTAAGGGAAGAGCGCCCGACCAAGGGTGCCCCGCCACCAAGAAAGTCATAGAAGCCCCAAGGTGGCACTCCTGAGGCCCCACCTGACCCGACAGTCAGTATCCCTCCTGAGGCTCAAACCAATCCCTCAGCCGGAGGGGCTCCTGAGGCCGAGGCTCACGAGGCCGCAGCTGGGCGGGAAGTGATGGGACCCCCGAAGGCTCCTCAAGAAACACAAGACCTCACCAACACACCCTCCCTCGTCGAGCATTCGGTCTACTTTGTTAGCACGGTGCTTGGAAGGTGCGAGCGCGCCACCTCATGCCTCAAAAGCTCTTGCTCGCACTCCTCATTGCCTCTCGAAAGCTGCGCCACTACTTCCAGGGCAACCCCATCAAGGTTGTTTCAGCCTACCCACTAGAGAGGGTACTCTAGAGCCCTAACGCCGCTGGGCGAGTTGCAGAGTGGAACATCGAGCTCCAGGTGTTCTAGCTTGAGTTCAACACCACCAGGGTCATCAAGGGTGCGGCCCTTGCAGATTTCGTGGCATAACGGACCGACGTCCCTGACCGCGGAATATGCGAGGATTGCTCCCTCTCATGTGGAGATGAGGCGCCAGATGGGTGGATCATGTACTTCGATGGCGCGTTCTCACGACAAGGTGCAGGGGCTAGAGCCGTCCTCATCTCACCCACCAAGGACAAGCTCTACTATGATGTACAACTCTATTTCGAGTAGGGCGAAAAGGTCTCCAACAACATCGTAGAGTACGAAGGCTTGCTCACCGGGCTCAGAGCCACGGCGACGCTAAGAGTGAAGCGTCTCACCATCAGGGGCGATTCCCAGCTTCTCATCAACTTCTTCAACAAAGAGTACATACCCAAGGACGAGCACATGGAGGCATACCTGGAAGAGGTACGCAAAATGGAGAAACGGTTCCTGGGCTTGGAACTGCAGCACGTGCCCAGAGGAAAGAACAAGGAGGCGGACGACATCGCCAAGAGGGCATCTCGGAGGCTACCTAAGGAGCCAGGGGTGTTTGAGGAACGACTCTTCAAGCCATCGACGGTTCCTCCCACTGCAGCACCAGCACCACCTCAGGAGAACCTACCCCAAGCACCAGCAACTGGTTCCTCGGCCTGTTGCCCATCCTCAGGGGACCGCCTGCTCCTAGCGCTCGAGCCTCAGGAGGGGTGTTGGACTGAGGAGTTCAAGATGTACCTGCTTCAGGGGACCTTGCCGGAGAAGCAGGATGCTGCCGAGCGCGTGGCTCATCAGGCCACCGCGTACTACATCCGGGACGGTGAGCTATACCGCAAAAGGCCCAATGATGTTTCTTTGCTATGCATCTCCAGGGAGTAGGGGCTCGAGCTGCTGGAAGACATACATGGTGGGGACTGCGGACACCACTCTTTGTCATGTACCCTCGTGGGCAAGGCATTCCGCAGTGGCTTCTATTGGCCCACAACACTCAATGACGCCACTGAGCTGGTGCGCTCCTGCGAAGCATGCCAGTTCCACGCCAAGCAGATCCACCAGCCCGCGCAAGGCCTCCAGACTATCACACTCACGCGGTCGTTCGCAGCCTGGGGGCTGGACATCTTGGGGCCATTTCCCCGAGCGCCAGGGGGCTACTGCTACCTCTACGTCGCCATCGACAAGTTTACTAAGTGGGCAGAGGTAGAAGCCATCCGCACCATCCCAGCTGGGTTATCCATCAAGTTCATCAAAGGGCTCATGAGTCGGTTTGGGGTTCCTAACCGCATCATCACCGACAATGGCTCGCAGTTCACAAGCAACCTTTTCAAAACATACTGTGCTAACCTTGGAACACACATATGCTACGCCTTAGTGGTGCACCCTAGGAGCAACGGCCAGGCCGAGCGTGCCAACGCAGAAGTCTTAAGAGGCCTCAAGGCAAGGACCTTTAAGAATAAGCTCGAGGCCCGTGGCAGGGGTTGGCTCGACGAGCTCCAGTCCGTGCTGTGGTCCATCCGCACCACCGCTACCAGGCCGACGGGCGAGACACCATTATTCCTCATCTACGGAGCTGAAGTGGTTCTCCCACATGAGGTCAATCATCGCTCCACGCAGGTCTTGGCGTTCGACGAGGAACGTCAGGATGCCACACGGGGGATGGATCTCGTGCTGGGGGAGGAATGCCGCCATCAAGCCTCGCCCCGAGCGGCAAGGTACCAGCAGGCGCTGCAGCGGTACCACTAGGTGGGTGATCTCGTCCTGAGGCGGGTGCTCTCCAAGGAGGGGCTGCACAATCTCTCTCACATGTAGAAGAGCCTGTTTAGAATTGCCTGTGTCTCCACGCCTGAAACATCCAGCACCTCCGGAAGTTCTACCCATGAAGCAAGGCTGTGGCCTGTTAAGGTTTCAGCCCGTGACACTCTCACGTAATAATAAGTGGGGCTGTACACGCCCCGGAGTCTCCTGAGAGCCGCCTTGGGGCCTCACGGGGGCTCCCTTTCCCACGTCCTAGTGGCAGCACTTAGCTCCACTCTGGTGAGATGACTAGACTAGGTGCCGGACGCGGCTGTTCATTTGCTTTCCGAAGTTGCTTCGCAATCTTTTAATGATCTTTAATGGAGTTGGTATTTTTGTGCTTTGGTTCACCAAGCTGGATTTTCTCTCCTCTCATTTGCTCGTTCTTAGCCTGGGCCAGGAAAGGGTGGCAGTTGCCCATCGCTCTTCCTCGCGTGCCTCGCGCATGGTGGCTAGGTAGGTGTGTGCGCACGGGCCCGCCCTCGCACAAGCACACCTCGTCGAACCCCGTTGCCCCGGTGCTTCGGCTTTATCGTCGCGAGGAGCCTTGATCAAGCTCACAGGAACCAACACCCCCTCATGTCCGTGCCCCTCGGGCAGCACGGCGCGGTGCACTAAGAAACAGGTAACCTTTGACAAGGGGCTTGCACAAGGAGTAAAGAGGTTCTCGATATGTTTTCTTTTTATCTAAATAGCTCTGCAGCAGATCTACATCGTCTCCCGAGGCCTTAAACGCCTCCTGAGATCAGTGCACCCCCGAGTCACCAGGAATGGGGGCTTTGCCAGGTGTCAAGGGTCTCGCCCTCGTGAGGTGGGAAGTTACCGCAAACATGTCAAGCTAAGTTATCCTAGCCTTGCCTACCCATAATACAGATAGCATGGCATAACATTAAGATAACAAGCATAGCATAAAGGGGCATAGCTGCCATAGTTCATTACACACCCCAGCGGGGAACCCTACTTTTTTCAAATTGCAAAAGAAAGGAAAGGTTAAACAAAAGCAGCCCGCAAGGCCTCGGCAGGTCTTGAGTCCAAGTTCGGTGGCCCCGAGCTCAGGCCGGGCTCTACTCCTGCTTCACCAGGATGTGGCAGCGAGATGATCCGCTGCCTCCCTCAATCTGAGATCAATGGCGTGGAGGTTGATCGTAGCCGCTGCTGCTCGAGATCTCGCCCGAGGAAAAGCTACCGCTGCGGGAGGAGGAGTGGACGTTGTCAAGGCCAAGCTCACCCCCGCCGTCGGCACGACCGACGTCAAGGCCAAGCTCATTGTCGCTGCCGTCTTCTGGGCAGTACCCTGCGTGGTGGCCGTCCTCCCTAAACACCCTCACGAAGAGGGTCGCTAGGCTGTCGTACTTGAAGTGGAGGGTGCACCTCCCGCTCAGGCGTCATGCACGGGCAAACGCCTGCCAGCCGTGGGTCAGGACCACACTGCCCGTGGCGGCGACCTCAGTCCCCACCCACGGGGCCCCACTGTAGCACCCGTCGTCCGGCAGCCAGAGGTCATCGAGCCTCGAGGATAGCAGCTCGTCAGAGAAGAAGCGCAGAAGCTAGAACGTGGTGCTGGCGGGCCTCTCCGACCACACCACAAACTCTAGGAGCATGTCCAACATGGAGAAGCATGGTCAAGGAGGGCGAGCAACCACATCGCACCTCCCCTCATCGTGGGGGCTACCCCGGGGCCGGTGGCCTCTGTCGCGAGAAGAAGCACCACCACGGACGCCAAGGGAGACGCCGACCCTTAGAGATATGCACCCGCGCCCCCTGGGTGCAGCCGCCAGGGTCATGACATGCTTGCGGGGACGGCTGCAACCCCACTTGGGTCGTGGAGAAGCTGGCCCCTCTTTCGGAGCTTTCCCATTCTCAGCAGTCGAGAACCTCCTCGTCGGCGCCATGGGTGCTACAACAAGATAGAGAAGGAGAAGGGACGCGCAGCGAGAAGACGGAGGAAGAGATTAGCTAGGGGGGATCTGCCCCTCGCCTCATTTATAGCCATAGGGAGGCCAACCGCCGGCCTCCACGACCTCGCGCAATGATGATCCTCTGCATGCAGCATCGACTCGTCAAGTCGAACGGATTTCAAGGCAATGTGGGGAAGAGGAGACGCCCACGTCCCATTGATTGCCATGCATCGTCGAAGGCCACATGTGGTTAGGGCCCGTGGCGCTCCGCACTTGCCCCTTGGCGTCGCCTAGAAGCCAAGTCCGAGCGCACCTTGGGCCCAGGGGCTACTGTCGGCGTTCTAGATACGGGGGTGCCGAGACTTGCCTGCCTGCGGCCCATGGCGTGGCTCCATCGACAGCCTGGTACGACCCAACTTCAGCATACAACTCAAGACGCTTCTGAGGGGCCAACCCTCGCGAGGCGGGCGACACCAAGACCTCTAAGGGGATCGGCCTCCTTAGACTGGCTCCCGAGGAGCGGAGACCTCTATGCAAGGTGCACCTCATGAGGCTCAGCTGATGTAGGCCACGACGATCAAGGCCGGGCGGGCGCCAGGGGGCAGTGTACCAGTTTCCTCTTTGGTGCAAAGGACGCAAGCAGCAGGCACGGAGTCCCGAGGAAATCAACCAAAGGTTTCCATTCTGGTGCAACGAGACCAAGACCGCCAGGACGACAGGACGGAGGTCATCACCGAGCCCACCGCAGCGTCACGACCAGAGGCTTTTTGCAGGTGAAGACTAATTTAGTTAGGATAGGATGTACTTGTTGTATCCCTTCAAATCTGGTCGCTGTGGGATCCCTTCCCGCCAACATTTGGGAAGAGGACCAAGGCCACTATAAATAGGACCTAGCCAGCACATAGAGGGGGATGGAATCCATTCCTCCCTCACCATCTCACCAGCTCATTTGAGCTCTAGAACACCTCACCTCTTGAGGCTATTCAACCACTATACTAGTTCATCCTCAACCCCTTGAGGCAATCCACCACAAAGCTGGAGCAGGGTATTACACCACAAGGTGGCCCGAACTAGGATAAACTGATGTGTCTCTCTTTCTCTTCGAGCCCGACGCGCTAGGCTGTGAGGTTTCACTAGTAGCAGGCTGGGTAGATTGAGATCTCCGCATGCACCCCAGAGTTTGAACCTATCAAGGGTTTGCAGAACCTGAAATCTGACAACAACTAAGTACGAGTCACCTCTGACAATGAGCTTTCTGATTCCAAGGTTTGCCGCGATCCTGAGACCGACAAGCTATCCTTCATATTCAACATTGTTGTTTGTCGCCTTCTCCCCGGGGAATGCATCTGAATTACATACTTGTGGTGCTCCTTCTAGGTGCGGTAAGTAGCACTCCAGCATTGGCGCCTTGCAGCGAAAAGGCCCCATCAAAGTACATAATCCAATCCTAAGTTGATTCCTTGCCAGGGAGAGAGGTTTCTGGGGTTTCTTCATCTGACGTTGGTGTCCATTCTGCAACGAACTCCACCAAGGCTCTACTCTGAATTGTTGAAGTGCTTTAAAACTTGAGATTAAAGCATGACAGCTCCAATGCTCACTCAACAATCCTGCTTGTTGCATCTAGATTCCTCAAGATCCTCTACATCGGAAACATAGTGACGACGGTGATTTGGTGTGCTTGAAAGTAGTGGCGCAACTTCCTTGAGACCGTAAGAAGATCAAAGAGCACCTTTTGCACACCAGAATATCTCGATCGAGCTCCTTCAACAAGGGAGCTGGTGAAATAGATTAGGCGCTACACCAACTTCTTCTTCTACACAATTTGTTGTTCTTATCCACTTGCTTGCTCTGCACTTGACTTGTTGGCACCAAGACTTGACGGAGAAAATTCCAACTTGTCGCTTGACGGCCTGCATCCACTGCTTCTTCACCTTTAGCTTCCCTCTCCGCCACTAGTGTATCACTGACCACTTGATTCCTTGCTGCCAAGTATAGTAGCAACGGCTCTTGCGGTCTTGGCGCGACTAGTTTTGATGTAGAAGAAAGGTACTTCTTCAAGTCTTGCAGTACTGTCTCTACTTCCGGAGTCCACTTTGTTGGACCTGCCTTTTTCAAGATTTTTAAAAATGACAGGGCACGCTCAGCAGACTTGGAAATGAACCTGCTCAGTGCAACAATGCAGTCGGCAAGGCGACACACATCCTTGATGCGCTTTGGTGCTTCAATCTGCTCAATCGCCTTGATCTTGTCGGGATTAGCTTCGGTTTAATGTTGAGAAACAAAGAACCCAAGAAGCTTACCGGATGGAATGGCAAACACACAGTTCTCGGGGTTGAGCTTCAGATTGATCTTGCGCATATTAGCAAATGTTTCTTCTAAATCCTTTATCAGCGTTGTCTTGTCCTTAGTTTTGACCACTATGTCATCTATATATGCTTCCACATTTTTGTGCAGCTAGGGCTCAAAACCAATATGTACTGCTCTTGCAAATGTTGAAATAGAACTTTCAATCCAAAAGGCGTACATACAAAGTAGTACGTGACACATGGAGTGATAAATGCGGTCTTCTCTTCATCTTCTTTTGACATGAAAATCTGGTGATACCCAGAATAGGCATCGAGGAATGACAGCAGTTCACATCCGACAGTGGAGTCGACAATGTGGTCGATGCGCGGCAAGGGAAAAGGATCCTTTGGGCAAGCCTTATTGATATTTGTATAGTCAATGCAAAGCCGCCACTTTCCGTTCGCCTTGCGCAGAAAAACTGGATTGGCCAACCACGTAGGATGGAGTACACCTCTGACCAAACCTGCCGCTTCCAACTTCTTTATTTCTTTGGCAATGAACTATTGCCGTTCAAATGCTTTCTTCCGCACCTTAGGCTTGACGGGCCACGCGTGAGGGCAGATGACAAGGTGGTACTCAATTACCTCCCTGGGAACACCGGAGATATCAGATGGTTGCCATGCAAACACATTGACATTTGCCCACTGGATGGCAATGAGCGCGCTCTCCTATTTGTCGTCAAGGGTGAAAAGTATAGTGAAAGTTCCCACCGAGTCGTCCTCCTTGGCAGACACCTTCTTGGTCTCTGGCGGAGCAGCCCTATTCTTCTTGCTCAAGCCAGCAGAGCTCTCTGGTACATCCTTAACAACAGCACAACACTTTGAAGAGGCATGCTTGCCAGAGTCAGTGGTCTTGCTGGTCTTCTTCCTCTTCTCCCCCTAAGAGCTTTATCGACAGGAGCAAGTGCCTTGGTGGCAGATGCTGCAACTGCTTCCGGGTAGAGTTGATCAGCACAAATCAACACATCTTTCTTGTCAGAGTGAATGGTGATGACACTTATTGGCCCAGGCATCTTGATTGTGTTGTAGGCATAGTGGGATGCAACCATGAACTTTGCAAGTGTTGGGCATCCAAGAGTCCCATTGTACGACAATAGAATCTTGATGACGTTGAAGACAATCTTCTTTGTCCTGTAATTGAGTTCACCACCGAATGTCACTGGTAGGGTGATCTTGCCCTTCAGCTGACTCCTTCCTGGATTGATCCCCTAGAACGTGCCAGTCTTCTTCATTTCTTCATCAGAAATTTGCAGCCTCTTGATCACATCATGTGAGATCAAGTTGAGACCAACCCCACCCTTAACCAGCATTTCATCACCTTGAGGTTGCGTATTGTTGGTGAAACCAACAACAGAAAACACCTGACCGCAGTTGTGCGATCAGGGTGGTCCTCGGTGTAAAAATCGATGAGCATATTGGACCATCTCAAGGGCTTCTGTGCACCCACTACTGGCTCCGTCGCATTGACCTCACACACCCACTGCTTGACCTGGCGGTGAGAAGAGTGTAAGGATGCACCTCCTTCAATGTACATTGCTCCAGTGGCTTTCTAGAACTCAGTCTCACTAGACTCGTCATCATCTTCTTCGTCTTCATCATCATCATCTTCCTTCTTGTCTCGATCTCTCACAGGCTTCTACTTTTGCTGCTTGGTCTTGCCGCAGCGACCTCGCCGGCCACGTTTCTTGCCAGATCTATTTGCATCGTCAGCCTTCTCCTTATCTCTCTTCTCATATTTAGCCTTCTGCTTCTCGGCAAGCTGCTCGACTTGCCGGCAGTCTTGAAGGTCATGGCTCTTGGAGGGATGGATCTTGTATTACTGCTTGTCAGAGACCCCGGTCGAAGCAGCGGCCGCCGAGGCCCTCGCATGAGGTGCAATCAACAACCTCCTTGCTGGAGATCTCTGCCTTAGACTTCTTGGCGGGGCTGCTATTGTCGGATCCCTCCACAACAAGTACAAACTTTGCCCGTGCGCTTCCTGTTATGCTCACGGGTTTTTTCGAGACAATGGCAGCATCATCATCCTCTGAATCAGATCCCGTGCCAACCTCCTCCCCAAGAAGTATCCTCGCTTCCTCAGCCTGGACACACTTGTCGGCCAGAGCATAAAGCTTAGAAACATCCCTCACCTTGGTCATGGCCATCTCTTCCCGCATCTTGCGGTTCCTCGCGTTCTTGCGGAACGCAACAATGATTGGTGCGAGGTGGATATCAGGAATGTTGCACTATACACGACTGAATATCTGTATATACTTGTGGAGCAACTCATCTTCCTTTTGTGGGATCAACTCTTGATCAGTTCCTTGACCAAGAACCTTGTGGCCTCCAGTAAAGGCGCCGACAAACTTGTGGCACAAATCTGACCAACAGGAAATGTAATCCTCCGGTAAGTTCGTCAACCGCGACCTAACATTGGTCTTGATCACCAATGGGAAGTAGTTGGCGAAAATCTTGTCGTCGCAAGCTCCGGCAGCATGCACCGCGATGGTGTAGATGCTCAGGAACTCTGATGGGTGTGTATTGCCTTCATACTTATCCACCTATGGCTTGAAGTTCCGAGAATTGGGCCACTGAACTTGCCGCAGCTCACGGGTAAATGCTAGACAACCCACCTCATAAGGCAAGCCACCATTGTTCCCCGTTGCCGTTCGATGGTAGTACGGGTCTATTCTCCATGCCGTTCTTGGAGAACTTGGCATTGGTCGCGATGGGCTCGCGGATCGGACGACGCCATGGACACATCATCATGGGCGTTGACCGGCTGGCTCTACCGCTGAGATTGTTGCTGTCGTGGAGGGGACTGCATCATGGACGCTCCACCTCCAGTCCTTTTGCCAGCAGCACGCACCAGCGCCGCGGGCAGCTGCTGGCAAGGTCCTGCACTTTGCGGCTTATCATTGTTGGTGAAGGTGAGGAGGCTCTGGATAGCATCTCTCCACTCATCCATCTTATTTGCAGTAGGAGGGAAGTTTAGGAGAAATTGTGCACGTGCAATAACTTCTTCCGGTGTCGACGACAATGAAAGGTGCGAGGAACGAGAGGTGTTTTTACTTCCAAAGGATTTGGAAGGAGCACCACCTCGAGCTTGCAACCTTGGCTTGTCTTCGCTGGCATGCTTGCACCCATGTTGATCTTGCGCATCTTGGGGATAATCCAGAGGAGATTTCCCATGGGGACGTCCAGTGTTGCTCTCGCCGAGACGCTACTCATCACGCTCGGTCTGACATGGCGGCGACGTGTTCATCGGTGTGGGCACTCTTGGTGGCTCTGCCCATTTCTGGAATTCATCGTGCCGCTGATACGTCTCCAAAGTATCTATAATTTTGATTGTTCCATGCTATTATATTATCAATCTTGATTGTTTGTTATACACCTACAAGCAATTGTATATCATTTTTCGGACTAACCTATTAACTTAGTGCCCAGTTCCAATTGTTTTTTTCTTGTTTTTGGTTTCACAGAATATTAGTACCAAACAAAGTCCAAATGCCACAAAAACTTTGTAGAGATTTTTTTGGACAAATGATACACTAGAACCTTCGGGAGAACACCACATGATAGACCATGGGCCCACAAGGCACCAGGGCGCCCTGAGGGCAGGCGCGCCCTAGGGGTGGTGGGGCCCACGTGGCTCCGTTTGACCTAACTCCACCTCTATAAATTCTCTAAAATCGTGAAACCAATAGAGGACTCCACAAAATACTTTTTCTGCTGCCACAAGTTCTAGAACCACGAGATCCAATCTAGAGGCCTTTTCGGGCACTCTATCGGATGGGGATTTGATCACGGAGGGGGATCTTCATCATCCTTGCCGCCCTTAGATGATGCGTGAGTAGTTTACCACGGACCTATGGGTCCATAGTTAGTAGCTAGATGGCTTCTTCTCTCTTTTTGATCTTCAATAAAATGTTCTCCTTGGTGTTCTTGGAGATCTATTTGATGTAATGACTTTGTGCGGTGTGTTTGTTGGGATCCGATGAATTGTGAGTTTATAATCAGATCTATCAATGAATATTATTTGAGTTTTCTCTGAACTCTTTTATGCAGGACTGTTATAGCCTCGTATTTCTTCTCCAATTTATTGGGTTGGTTTGGCCAACTAGATTGATTGATCTTGCCATGTGAAGAGGTGCGTTGTGATGGGTTCGATCTTTCTGTGCTCAATCCCAGTGACAGAAAGAGATATGACTCGCATGTATCGTTGCTATTAAGGGAAAAAGATGGGTTTTATTTCATATGTGAGTTTATCTTGTCTACATCATGTCTTCTTGCTTAAGGCGTTACTCCGTTTTTCCATGAACTTAATACACTAGATGCATGCTGGATAGTGGTCGATGGGTAGAGTAATAGTAGTAGATGCAGAATCATTTTGGTCTACTTGTCTCAGACGTGATGCCTATTTAGATGATCATTGCCTTGGATATCATCATAATTATTTGCTTTTCTATCAATTGCCCAGCAGTAATTTGTTTACCCACCGTATGCTATTTTCTTGAGAGAAGCCTCTAGTGAAACCTATGGCCCCCGGGTCTATCTTTCATTATATATTAAAACCAAAAAAACACCTCACTGCAATTTTCTTTTATTTATTTTATTTTGTATTTTTGTTTGATCTATCAATCAAAAACTATACCGTTTAGTCTTTCTCATAACTGTTGAGGGGTTGACAACCCCTCTGCGCATTGGGTTGCAATTATTTGTTGTTTGTGTGCAGGTGTTGCATACTAGTTGTTGCTTGGTTCTCCTACTAGATTGATAACCTTGGTTTCATAACTTATGGAAATACTTATCTCTACTATAATGCATCATCCTCTCCTCTTTGAGGAAATTCCAACACAACACACAAGTAGGAAGAAGAATTTTTGGCGTTGTTGTCGGAGAGACATCATCAACAACTATCAAGTACCTATCATAAACTTTCATCTCCTTACATTTACATTATTTACCATTTGCCTCTTGTTTTCATCTCCCACACTTCTAAAAAGTTTTTACAAAAATACAAAAATACTTTTCGCTTGCCTTTTTGTGTGATTTCTTGTTTGCTTGCTTTGAACATGAGTGATTTTGGTATGGCAGAAACGGATGGTGGTAGAACTCATAAAATTGGAAATTCAACTAATCTTGATGCTAAAAGTTTTGTGTTGGGACAAGGCAATGTTATAGGAGAATGTGTCATCGAAGAGTTCTTTAATTGTGTTGGAACTTTAACTTGTGATGATGCTCCTATACTTAAAAGAACCAAAACTTATGTCGAAGCTATTTCTGCACTTGTTCTTAAACTTGAGAGAAGATTTATTCGCACTGATCGAACTTTGCAAAGGTTCTTTTATGTGTTGCCATTTATAAAAGAACCTAGAGCTAAAAATATAGCTACCCTTGTCGTCATGAATGAATTTGATCACATAGTACGAGAAGCCAGAGAGATCTTTGATTTCTATGGTATGAACCGCGAAAAAATGGTAATAGATGAGATCCTTTATAATAGTGATTACTTATTGAGGCAATTGCTTCCCAATGGTGGCATCTTTGATGAGAATATTAAAAAGGAAGTCCCTCCTTTGAATATGATCCACCAAGTTTTCAATAATGTTAATCAACAATACTCTTGGATTGTAGCCGGTAATCAAGGTTTTTTTGCAGATGGACAACTTGCTAATGCTAAGATTTCTACGGATGATGTGCTTTATATTACTTTCAAAAAGCGGCCCGATGAAAACGTATCCTCGGAAAAGAAAGATGACAATACTCTAAACTTTGCATTATGCCTAGCTAGGGGCATAAAACAATAGCGCTTGTTGGGAGGCAACCCAATAGTTATGTTTTAATTTTTAGTTTGTTTTCTGTTTTTCAATAAATACACAATTATGCTACTGTTATGATTGTGTTTTAGTGTTTAATTAGTGTTTGGGCCAAGCAAAGCCTTTGGGATGATTTGGTTGATAGTTGCTTTGATTCTGTGAGAAAATAGAAACTTTTACGTCCTGTAGCAGAATTGTTAGAAATCATTGGAGCGACAAAAAATTCTGAATTACTTGCACTTAATTGATATATAAATTTCCCATGTTGTCCTAATTTTTCATAATTTTTGGAGTTGCAGAAGTGTGATCAATGTTCAGATTACTACAGATTGTTCTGTTTTTGACAGATTCTGTTTTTGTTGCGTTGTGTGCTTATTTAACGAATCTATGGATTGTATCGGGGGGTATAGGCCATGGTAAAGTTAGAATACAGTAGGTATAATGCAATAAGAAAATATGAATGGGGCAATAGTACTTAAAGTAGTAGTTTGCTTTATTATACTAACGGATCTCATGAGGTTTTGTTGAATTGTGTGTCACTGAAGTTTTCAAGTTTTGGGTGAGATTACGATGGATGAAGGAATAAGGAGTGGCAAGACCATAAGCTTGGAATTCTCGTGGCACCCCAAGGTAATATTCAAGGACTCCGAAGCAACTAAGCTTGGTGGTGTCCTAGAAGGCATCCCCTCTTTCTTCTGACGACCATCTGTAATTTTACTTGGAGCTATATTTTCATTCGTCACATATGATGAGTATTGCTTGGAGCGTCTTGTATTGTATGAGATCTTGCTTGTTTTGATTTTTATTTTGTCACAATCATCTTTGCTGAACACACTTGTTTGAGAGAGCCACACGCATATCATGATTTCTTATAGTACTCTATATGCTTCACATAAATGTTTTGAGCTAGGTAGTTGCTCTAGTGCTTCACTTATATCTTTTTGAGCACGGTGATGGTTATATTTTAAAGAAATACACTCTCATGTTTCACTTATATTGTTTTGAGAGTTGATTTTTTTAATAAATACACTCTCATGCTTCACTTATATTATCATGAGAGTTGAATTTTTTCGAAGAAATATTTGCACTCCCATGCTTCACTTACATTTGTTTGAGAGTTGATAATTGCAAAGGTAATTTGCACAAGATATGAATTTGGTTCCAAAGTGATAGATATCCGAGGGGGATATAATAAAAACTTTCATATAGATCATTGGATATAATAAACTTGATTCCTTGCAGTAGTTTTGCAATATGGAGATAGTAATATGTGAGTCATGTTGGTGAGTAATTATGCTTTAGTAAGAGTATTGGTGTTAAGGTTTGTGATTCCCTATGCAAGCACGTTAAGTTAATAGTTATGCAATGAAGCTATATCCTACTAATTATGTTTAATGGGAATGCTAGCCTTCATTTGTACTAAGTGGGAATGCTAGCCTTAATAGTTATGCAATGAAGTTAAGGTGTGTTTTTTGGTTGGTCGTTTCTCAATCTATTTGCTAGCCTTCATTTGTACTAAGTGGGAATGCTACTTGTTCATCCAACTCCTAAAACCCAAATTTGTGCCATATGAGTCCACCATAACTACCTATATGCGGTATTTCCATGCCGTTCCAAGTAAATTTGCATGTGCCAACTCTAATTTTTCAAAATGAATTTTTGTTTTGTGTGCTCATACCGCTCATGAAGCGGCAGGGGGTGGCCAATATTTTCCATTGTAGGTATTTTATTCTCACTATGATTGTTTATTCACTTGTCGTTGCATGAGAGCATGACAACTAATAGGGATACCCAGTCCCAAAATAAAAAAATTACTATAATAATAAATTCCTTGGAAAGTGTTGGTATGGAGGGCACCCGTGGATAGGACTAGCCATGGATTGTGAAAGAATGGTGGAAAGGAAATAAAATTTATTTTTTGTTTGGGAACCACCTATGATTTGTCTAGCATGGAAGATATTGGGAATTCTCGGTCATTTTCATTGACAGGAAAAGCATGCCTCTCAAAATAATTTTATCTGTAAATTTAAGCTTTGAGCTCTGGCACCTCTACAAATATCTACTTCCCTCTGCGAAGGGCCTATATATATTTACATTTATGCAATTTGTTTTTACTAGAGTCTCCATCTTCTCTTACAAGGCACCAACTAGGAAACACTATTGTCATACTTGTGTATTGGATGTAGCTAATATTTGAGTGTGTTTCATGAATGGATCAATGATTGAGCATAATGGGCAAGGGATAACTGTTGGAAATATGCCCTAGAGGCAATAATAAAAGGATTATTATTATATTTCCGTGTTCATGATAATTGTCTTTTATTCATGCTATAATTGTATTATGCGGAAATCGTAATACACGTGTGAATACATAGACCACAACATGTCCCTAGTGAGCCTCTAGTTGACTAGCTCGTTGATCAACAGATAGTCATGGTTTCCTGACTATGGACATTGGATGTCATTGATAACGGGATCACATCATTAGGAGAATGATGTGATGGACAAGACCCAATCCTAAGCATAGCACAAGATCGTGTTGTTTGTTTTGCTAGAGCTTTTCCAATGTCAAGTATCTTTTCCTTAGACCATGAGATCGTGTAACTCGCGGATACCGTAGGAGTGCGTTGGGTGTACCAAACGTCACAACGTAACTGGGTGGCTATAAAGGTGCACTACAGGTATCTCCAAAAGTGTCTGTTGGGTTGACACGGATCGAGACTGGGATTTGTCACTCCGTATGACGGAGAGGTATCTCTGGTCCCACTCGGTAATGCATCATCATACTGAGCTCAAAGTGACCAAGTGTCTGGTCACGGGATCATGCATTACGGTACGAGTAAAGTGACTTGCCGGTAACAAGATTGAACGAGGTATTGGGATACCGACGATCGAATCTCGGGCAAGTAACGTACCGATTTACAAAGGGAATTGTATACAGGGTTGCTTGAATCCTCGACATCGTGGTTCATCCGATGAGATCATCGAGGAGCATGTGGGAGCCAACATGGGTATCCAGATCCCGCTGTTGGCTATTGACCGGAGAGCCGTCTCGGTCATGTCTACATGTCTCCCGAACCCGTAGGGTCTACACACTTAAGGTTCGGTGACGCTAGGGTTGTAAAGATATTAGTATGCAGCAACCGAAAGTTGTTCGGAGTCCCGGATGAGATCCCGGACGTCACGGGGAGTTCCGAAATGGTCCAGAGGTAAAGAATTATATATGGGAAGTCGAGTTTCGGCCATCGGGAAAGTTTCGGGGTTCACCGGTATTGTACCGGGACCACCGGAAGGGTCCCGGGGGTCCACCGGGTGGGGCCACCCATCCCGGAGGGCCCCATGGGCTGAAGTGGGAGGGGAACCAGCCCCTAGTGGGCTGGTGCGCCCCCCTGGGGGCCCCTCTGCGCCTAGGGTTGGGAACCCTAGGGGAGGGGGTGCCTCCACTTGCCTTGGGGGGCAAGTCTCCCCCCTTGGCCGGCGCCCCCTAGGAGATCCCATCTCCTAGGGCCTGCGCCCCCCCTGGGGTCCCTATATAAAGAGGAGGGTGGGAGGGAAGGCACACCCTGACACCTGCGCCTCCCTTCCCCCCTTGCTACACCTCTTCCTCCCGTAGTCGCTTGGCGAAGCCCTGCCGGATCCCTGCTGCATCCACCACCACGCCGTCGTGCTGTTGGATCTTCATCAACCTCTCCTTTCCCCTTGCTGGATCAAGAAGGAGGAGACGTCACGCTGACCGTACGTGTGTTGAACGCGGAGGTGCCGTCTGTTCGGCGCTAGGATCTCCGGTGATTTGGATCACGACGAGTACGACTCCCTCAACCCCGTTCTCTTGAACGCTTCCGCTCACGATCTACAAGGGTATGTAGATGCACTCCTCTCTCTCATTGCTAGATGAACTCATAGATTGATCTTGGTGAGCATAGATTTTTTTTATTTTATGCAACGTTCCCCAACAGTGGTATCAGAGCTAGGTCTATGCGTAGTTCTCTATTGCACGAGTAGAACACAAATCTGTTGTGGGCGTAGATGTTGTCAACTTTCTTGCCACTACTAGTCTTATTTTGCTTCAGCGGTATTGTGGGATGAAGCGGCCCGGACCGACCTTACACGTACGCTTATGTGAGACAGGTTCCACAAACTGACATGCACTAGTTGCATAAGGTGGCTAGCGGGTGTCTGTCTCTCCCACTTTACTTGGAGCGGATTCAATGAAAAGGGTCCTTATGAAGGGTAAATAGAAGTTGACAAATCACGTTGTGGTTATTCGTAGGTAAGAAAACGTTCTTGCTAGAACCCTATTGCAGCCACGTAAAAGATGCAAGAACAATTAGAGGATGTCTAACTTGTTTTTGCAGCAATTGCTTTGTGACGTGATATGGCCAAAAGTTGTGATGAATGATGAATGATATATTGTGATGTATGAGATCATGTTCTTGTAATAGGAATCATGACTTGCATGTCGATGAGTATGACAACCGGCAGGAGCCATAGGAGTTGTCTTAATTATTGTATGACCTGCGTGTCAATGATTTAACGCCATGTAATTACTTTACTTTATTGCTAAACCGTTAGCCATAGTAGTAGAAGTAATAGTTGGCGAGCAACTTCATGGAGACACGATGATGGAGATCATGGTGTCATGCTGGTGACGAAGATGATCATGGAGCCCCAAAGATGGAGATCAAAGGAGCTATATGATATTTGCCATATCATGTCACTACTATATAATTGCATGTGATGTTTATTATGTTTATGCATCTTGTTTACTTAGAACGACGGTAGTAAATAAGATGACCCCTCATAAAAATTTCAAGAAAGTGTTCCCCCTAACTGTGCGCCATTGCTAAAGTTTGTCATTTCGAAGCACCACGTGATGATCGGGTGTGATAGATTCCTACGTTCACATACAACGGGTGTATGACAGTTTTACACATGCAAAAACACTTAGGTTAACTTGAAGAGCCCAGCATGTACAAACATGGCCTCAGAACACAGAGACCGAAAGGTCGAACATGAGTCGTATGGAAGATACGATCAACATGGAGATGTTAACCGATGATGACTAGTCCGTCTCACGTGATGATCAGACACAGCCTAGTCGACTCGGATCATGTAACACTTAGATGACTAGAGGGATGTCAAATCTGAGTGGGAGTTCATTAAATAATTTGATTAGATGAACTTAATTATCATGAACTTAGTCTAAAATCTTTGCAAAAAATGTCTTGTAGATCAAATGGCCAACGCTCATGTCAACATGAACTTCAACGCGTTCCTAGAGAAAACCAAGCTGAAAGATGATGGCAGCAACTATACGGACTGGGTCCGGAACCTGAGGATCATCCTCATAGCTGCCAAGAAAGCATATGTCCTAGAAGGACCGCTAGGTGAAGCACCCATCCCAGAGAACCAAGACGTTATGAACGCTTGGCAGTCACGTGCTGATGATTACTCCCTCGTTCAGTGCGGCATGCTTTACAACTTAGAACCGGGGCTCCAAAAGCGTTTTGAGCAACACGGAGCATATGAGATGTTCGAGGAGCTAAAAATGGTTTTCCAAGCTCATGCCCGGGTCGAGAGATATGAAGTCTCCGACAAGTTCTATAGTTGTAAGATGGAGGAAAATAGTTCTGTCAGTGAGCACATACTCAAAATGTCTGGGTTGCACAACCGCCTGTCCCAGGTGGACATTAACCTCCCGGGAGAGGCGGTCATTGATAGAATCCTTCAGTCACTCCCACCGAGCTACAAGAGCTTTGTGATAAACTACAATATGCAGGGTATGGAGAAAACTATTCCTGAAGTATTTTCAATGCTGAAGTCGGCAGAGGTAGAAATCAAGAAAGAACATCAAGTGTTGATGGTCAATAAAACCACCAAGTTCAAGAAGGGCAAGGGTAAGAAGAACTTCAAGAAGGATGGCAAAGATGTTGCCGCTCCCGGTAAGCCAGTTGCCGGGAAGAAGTCAAAGAATGGACCCAAGCCTGAGACTGAGTGCTTTTATTGCAAAGGGAAGGGTCACTAGAAGCGGAACTGCCCCAAATACTTAGCGGACAAGAAGGCTGGCAACACTAAAGGTATATGTGATATACATGTAATTGATGTGTACCTTACCAGTACTCGTAGTAACTCCTGGGTATTTGATACCGGTGCCGTTGCTCATATTTGTAACTCACAGCAGGAGCTGCGGAATAAGTGGAGACTGGCAAAGGACGAGGTGACGATGCGCATCGGGAATGGTTCCAAGGTTGATGTGATCACCGTCGGCACACTGCCTCTACATTTACCCACGGGATTAGTTTTAAACCTCAATAATTGTTATTTAGTGCAAGTTTGAGCATGAACATTATATCTGGATCTCGTTTAATACGAGATGGCTACTCATTTAAATCCGAGAATAATGGTTGTTCTATTTATATGAGAGATATGTTTTATGGTCATGCCCCGATGGTCAATGGTTTATTCTTAATGAATCTTGAACATAATATTACACATATTCATAGTGTGAATACCAAAAGATGTAAAGTTGATAACGATAGTCCCACATACTTGTGGCACTGCCGCCTTGGTCACATTGGTGTCAAGCGCATGAAGAAGCTCCATGCTGATGGACTTTTAGAGTCTCTCGATTATGAATCATTTGACACATGGGAACCATGCCTCATGGGCAAAATGACCAAGACTCCGTTCTCGGGAACAATGGAGCGAGCAACCAACTTATTGGAAATCATACATACTGATGTGTGTGGTCCAATGAGCGTTGAGGCTCGCGGAGGATATCGTTATGTTCTCACTCTCACTGATGACTTAAGTAGATATGGGTATGTCTACTTGATGAAACACAAGTCTGAGACCTTTGAAAAGTTCAAGGAATTTCAGAATGAAGTAGAGAATCAACGTGACCGAAAGATAAAATTCTTACGATCAGATCGTGGAGGAGAATATTTAAGTCACGGATTTGGTATGCACTTAAGGAAATGTGGAATCGTTTCACAACTCATGCCGCCTGGAACACCTCAGCGTAACGGTGTGTCCGAATGTCGTAATCGCACTCTATTGGATATGGTACGATCTATGATGTCTCTTACCGATTTACCTCTATCATTTTGGGGATACGCTCTAGAGACAGCTACATTCACTTTAAATAGGGCTCCGTCTAAATCCGTTGAGACGACACCGTATGAATTATGGTTTGGGAAGAAACCTAAGCTGTCGTTTCTAAAAGTTTGGGGATGCGATGCTTATGTCAAGAAACTTCAACCTGAAAAGCTCGAACCCAAGTCGGAAAAATGCGTCTTCATAGGATACCCTAAGGAAACCATTGGGTATACCTTCTACCTTAGATCCGAAGGCAAGATATTTGTTGCCAAGAATGGATCCTTTCTGGAAAAAGAGTTTCTCTCGAAAGGAGTAAGTGGGAGGAGAGTAGAACTCGATGAAGTACTACCTCTTGAACCGGAAAGTAGTGCAGCTCAGGAAAATGTTCCTGTGGTGCCTACACCGACTGGAGAGGAAATTAATGATGATGATCAAGGTACTTCAGATCAAGTTGCTACTGAACTTCGTAGGTCCACAAGGACACGTTCCACACCAGAGTGGTATGGCAACCCTGTCCTGGGAATCATGTTGTTAGACAACGGTGAACCTTCAAACTATGAAGAACCGATGGCGGACCCAGATTCCAACAAATGGCTTGAAGCCATGCAATCCGAGATAGAATCCATGTATGAAAACAAAGTATGGACTTTGACAGACTTGCCCGATGATCAGCGAGCGATAGAAAACAAATGGATCTTTAAGAAGAAGACAGACACGGATGGTAATATTACCATCTATAAAGCTCGACTTGTCGCTAAGGGTTACTGAGAAGTTCAAGGGGTTGACTACGATGACACTTTCTCTCCCGTAGCGAAGTTGAAGTCCGTCCGAATCATGTTAGCAATTGCCGCATTCTATGATTATGAAATATGGCAGATGGACGTCAAAACGGCATTCCTTAATGGCTATCTTAAGGAAGAACTGTATATGATGCAGCCGGAGGGTTTTGTCGATCCTAAGAATGCTAACAAGGTATGCAAGCTCCAGCGATCCATTTATGGGTTGGTGCAAGCATCTCGGAGTTGGAACATTCGCTTTGATGAGATGATCAAAGCGTTTGGGTTTATGCAGACTTATGGAGAAGCCTGCATTTACAAGAAAGTGAGTGGGAGCTCTGTAGCATTTCTCATATTATATGTAGATGACATACTTTTGATGGGAAATGATATAGAACTTTTGGACAACATTAAGGCCTACTTGAATAAGTGTTTTTCAATGAAGGACCTTGGAGAAGCTGCTTACATATTAGGCACGAAGATCTATAGGGATAGATCGAGACGCCTCATAGGTCTTTCACAAAGCACATACCTTGATAAGATATTGAAGAAGTTCAATATGGATCAGTCCAAGAAAGGGTTCTTGCCTGAGTTGCAAGGTGTGAGATTGAGCTCAGCTCAATGCCCGACCACGGCAGAAGATAAAGAAGAGATGAGTGTCATCCCCTATGCCTCAGCCATAGGATCTATTATGTATGCCATGCTGTGTACCAGACCAGATGTAAACCTTGCCGTAAGTTTGGTAGGAAGGTACCAAAGTAATCCCGGCAAGGAACACTGGACAGCGGTCAAGAATATTGTGAAGTACCTGAAAAGGACAAAGGACATGTTTCTCGTTTATGGAGGTGACGAAGAGCTCGTCGTAAAGGGTTACGTCGATGCTAGCTTCGACACAGATCTGGATGACTCTAAGTCACAAACCGGATACGTGTATATGTTGAATCGTGGAGCTGTAAGCTGGTGTAGTTGCAAGCAGAGCGTCGTGGCGGGATCTACATGTGAAGCAGAGTACATGGCAGCCTCGGAGGCAACACATGAAGCAATATGGACGAAGGAGTTCATCACCGACCTAGGAGTCATACCCAATGCGTCGGGGCCAATCACTCTCTTCTGTGACAACACTGGAGCTATTGCCCTTGCCAAGGAGCCCAGGTTTCACAAGAAGACCAGGCACATCAAGCGTTGTTTCAACTCCATCCATGAAAGTGTTCAAGATGGAGACATAGATATTTGCAAATTACATACGGATCTGAATGTCGCAGATCCGTTGACTAAACCTCTTCCGCGAGCAAAACATGATCAACACCAGAACTCTATGGGTGTTCGATTCATCACAATGTAACTAGATTATTGACTCTAGTGCAAGTGGGAGACTATTGGAAATATGCCCTAGAGGCAATAATAAAAGGATTATTATTATATTTCCTTGTTCATGATAATTGTCTTTTATTCATGCTATAATTGTATTATGCGGAAATCGTAATACACGTGTGAATACATAGACCACAACATGTCCCTAGTGAGCCTCTAGTTGACTAGCTCGTTGATCAACAGATAGTCATGGTTTCCTGACTATGGACACTGGATGTCATTGATAACGGGATCACATCATTAGGAGAATGATGTGATGGACAAGACCCAATCCTAAGCATAGCACAAGATCGTGTAGTTCGTTCTGCTAGAGCTTTTCCAATGTCAAGTATCTTTTCCTTAGACCATGAGATCATGTAACTCCCAGATACCGTAGAAGTGCTTTGGGTGTACCAAACGTCACAACGTAACTGGGTGGCTATAGAGGTGCACTACAGGTATCTCCGAAAGTGTCTGTTGGGTTGGCACGGATCGAGACTGGGATTTGTCACTCCATATGACGGAGAGGTATCTCTGGGCCCACTCGGTAATGCATCATCATAATGAGCTCAAAGTGACCAAGTGTCTGGTCACGAGATCATGCATTACGTTACAAGTAAAGTGACTTGCCGGTAACGAGATTGAACGAGGTATTGGGATACCGACGATCGAATCTCGGGCAAGTAACGTACCGATTGACAAAGGGAATTGTATACGGGGTTGCTTGAATCCTCGACATCGTGGTTCATCCGATGAGATCATCGAGGAGCATGTGGGAGCCAACATGGGTATCCAGATCCCGCTGTTGGCTATTGACCGGAGAGCCGTCTCGGTCATGTCTACATGTCTCCCGAACCCGTAGGGTCTACACACTTAAGGTTCGGTGATGCTAGGGTTGTAAAGATATTAGTATGCAGCAAACCAAAAGTTGTTCGGAGTCCCGGATGAGATCTTGAACGTCACGAGGAGTTCCGGAATGGTCCGTCGGTAAAGAATTATATATGGGAAGTTGAGTTTCGGCCATCGGGAAAGTTTCGGGGTTCACTGGTATTGTATTGGGACCACCGGAAGGGTCCCGGGGATCCACCGGGTGGGGCCACCCATCCCGGAGGGCCCCATGGGCTGAAGTGGGAGGGGAACCAGCCCCTGGTGGGCTGGTCCGCCCCCCTGGGCCCCCCTCTGCGCCTAGGGTTGGGAACCCTAGGGGAGGGGGCGCCTCCACTTGCCTTGGGGGGCAAGTCTCCCCCCTTCGCCGGCGCCCCCCCATGGGGTCCCTATATAAAGAGGGGGGTGGGAGGGCAGCCGCACCCTGATACCTGGTGCCTCCCTTCCCCCCTTGCTACACCTCTTCCTCCCGTAGTTGCTTGGCGAAGCCCTGCCGGATCCCTGCTGCATCCACCACCACGCCGTCGTGCTGCTGGATCTTCATCAACCTCTCCTTTCCCCTTGCTGGATCAAGAAGGAGTAGATGTCACGCTGACCATACGTGTGTTGAATGCGGAGGTGCCGTCCGTTCAGCGCTAGGATCTCCGGTGATTTGGATCACGACGAGTACGACTCCCTCAACCCCGTTCTCTTGAACGCTTCCGCTCGCGATCTACAAGGGTATGTAGATGCACTTCTCTATCTTGTTGCTAGATGAACTCATAGATTGATCTTGGTGAACGTAGAATTTTTATTTATTTTATGCAACGTTCCCCAACAATAACTTTCTTTAGCATTGAAATACATGGTTGCTTGTTGATATGCTTGAGTATTGATGTTTTCATGTCAAACAATAGACTATTGCTTTGAATTATTCAAGTCCAAATATCCATTCTACAAAGGAAAATAATATATGATGAATATGTTAGGTAGCATTCCACATCAAAAATTCTGTATTTACCTACTCAAGGATAAGCATGAATTAAGCTTGGAGATGCTTCATACGTCTCTAACGTATCTATAATTTTTGATTGATCAATCTTGGATGTTTTATATACACTTACAAGCAATTATATATCATTTTTTGGCATAACCTATTAACTTAGTTCCCATTGCCAGTTGCTATTTTTTGCTTGTTTTTGGTTTCACAGAATATCAATACCAAACGAAGTCCAAATGCCATGAAACTTTTTGGAGATTTTTTTCTACAAAAAAGAGACACTAGAAGCTTCGAGAGAAGACCAGACAATAGATCGTGGGCCCACAAGGCACTAGTGCGCACCCTAGTGGGTGGTGGGGCCCACGTGGCTCTGTTTGACCTAACTCCACCTCTATAAATTCTCTAAAATCGTGAAACCAACAGAGAAGTCCACGAAATACTTTTCCCCCGTCTCAAGCTCTAGAACTACGAGATCCCATCTGGAGGCCTTTTCCAGCACTCTACGGGAGGGGATTCGATCATGGAGGGGGCTCTTCATCATCATTGCCGCCCTCCGATGATGCATGAGTAGTTTACCACGGACCTATGCATCCATAGTTAGTAGCTTTGGCTTCTTCTCTCCTTTTGATCTTCAATACAATGTTCTCCTCGGTGTTCTTGGAGATCTATTTATTGCAATGACTTTTTGCGGTGTGATTGTTGTGATCCAGTGAATCGTGAGTTTATGATCAGATCTATTAATGAATAGTATTTGAGTTTTCTCTGAACTCTTTTATGCATGATTGTTATAGCCTCGTATTTCTTCTCCAATTTATTGGTTTGGTTTGGCCAAATAGATTGATTTATCTTGCCATTGGAAGAGGTGCTTTGTGATGGGTTTGATCTTGCGGTGCTCAATCCCAGTGACAGAAAGGGACATGACACACATGTATCGTTGCTATTAAGGGTAAAAAGATGGGATTTATTTCATACCTGAGTTTATCTTGTCTGCATCATGTCAGCTTGCTTAAGGTGTTACTCCATTTTTCCATGAACTTAATACACTAGATGCATGCTGGATAGCGGTCGATGTGTGGAGTAATAGTAGTAGATGCAGAATTGTTCTAGTCTACTTGTCTCAGACGTGATGCCTATATACATGATCATTGCCTTGGATACCGTCATAATTATTTGCTCTTTTATCAATTTCCCAATAGTAATTTTTTTACCCATCATATGCTATTTTCTTGAGAGAAGCCTCTAGTGAAAACTATGGCCCCCGGTCTATCTTTTATTAAATATTAAAACCAAAAAAATACCTCGCTGCAATTTTATATTATCTATTTTATTTTGTATTTTTGTTCAATCTATCTACCAAAAACTATACTGTTTAATCTTTCACACAACCGTTGAGGGATTGACAACCGGTCTGCGCATTGGTTGCAAGTATTTGTTGTTTGTGTGCAGATGTTGTTTACTGGTCATTGCTTGGTTCTCCTATTGCATTGATAACCTTGGTTTCATAACTGAGGGAAATACTGATCTCTATTGTACTGCATCATCCTCTCCTCTTCAAGGAAATCCCAACGCAGCTCACAAGTAGCATCCGCTCGTAGGTGATACGTGCATCCTATCAATAATTCTTGATTGTTTTATGCCAATATTATACAACTTTCGCATATTTTTGGCAACATTTTATATGATTTGTTGGACTAACATATTGATCCAGTGCCCAGTGCTAGTTCCTGTTTTTCTGCATGTTTTTTGTTTAGCAGAATATACATATAAAATGAATATGAAATGTGCTAAAAATTTACGGAGAATTATTTTGGAATATTTGTGATTTTTGGGAGATGGAATCAACGCAAATGGGGGCCCACAGCAACCACAAGACACCTAGGCATGCCAGGCAGCCCAGGCGCATGGTGGTGGGTTGTTCCCTCCTCGTAAGTCGGTTGGGGCTCTACTTCGGGCGCAAGGAAGCCTATATCCGGAAAACAATTGTGTTAAAATCTAGCGCAATCGGAGTTACGAATCTCCGGGAATATAAGAAACGGTTTTCGGCTAGAAAACAGGAACGCAAAACAGAAGAGAATGGAGAGACAGATCCAATCTCTGAGGAGCTCTCTCCCCTCCGCCGTCATGGAGTCTATGGACCAGAGGGGGAACCCTCCTTCCATCTAGGGCGGAGCTCAAAGAAGAAGAAGAAGGAGGAGGGGGCTCTCTCTCCCTCTCACTTGGTGGCGCCAGAACGCCGCCGGGACAATCATCATGTGACGACGATCTAGTCCAACAACTCCATCATCTTCACCAACGTCTTCATCACCTTCCCTGATCTATATTTAGCGGTCCACTCTCCCGCAACCCTATGTACCCTCTACTTGAACATGGTGCTTGATGCTTCATATTATTATCCAATGATGTGTTGCCATCCTATGATGTCTGAGTAGATTTTTGTTCTCCTACCGGTAATTGGTGAATTGCTATGGTTGGTTTAATTTGCTTGTGGTTATGTTGCTATCCTTTGGTTCCCATCTTATGAGCGCACGCGTGGATCACACCATAGGGTTAGTTGTACATTTATAGGACTATGCTTTGGAGGGAAAGGGTGACGACAGCTTCAACCTAAACATAGAAATTGATACGTATGGGATTGAAGAGGGACCAATATATATCTTAATGCTATGGTTGGGTTTTACCTTAAATGAAATTTAGTAGTTGTGGATTCTTGCTAATAGTTCCAATCATAAGTGCATAGAATTCCAAGTTAGGGACGACATGTTAGCAGTGGCCTCTCCCACATAAAAACTTGCTATTGGTCTAGCAACGTAGTCATTTGTTAAGGGACAATTCCGCAAATCCTACCACCACTAATCCACACTCGTTTTACTAAACTTAATTGTTTCTTTATTTAAACATCACCTATCTTTTATTTTCACATTATTTATTATCTTACAAACCTATCCACACCTACAAAGTACTTCTAGTTTTATTCTTGTTCCAGGTAAAGCAAATGTTAAGTGTGCCTAGAGTTGTATCAATGGTCGATATAACTTGAGGGAATATTTGTTATGCCTTTAGCTCCTCATTGGGTTTCACACTCTTATTTATTGAAAAGGCTACAAATGATCCCCTATACTTGTGGGTTAGCAAGACCTTTTTTTGGCGCCGTTGCCGGGGAGCAATAGCGTGGGGGTGAATATTCTCGCGTGTGCTTGTTTTCTCTATCACTAAGTAGTTTTTATTTTCTGTTCTAAGTTGTTCTCTATCTTTAGTTATAGATATGGAACACAAAATACCAAGAAAAATTAGTTGTACTTGATACTCATGGAGATGGGGAATCTCCTAAAACCCTCGATGCTCGTTACGTGAAAAATGTTAAACACTACTTTGATAATCCTAAGAAAACCCCATTCAACATGAATACTTTAGGGATTATCACTTGACACAAAGAGGGAAACTGATATGGGATCAAATTGATATGCTGCATTGGTATGCTTGGAATTTATGCCATAGATATCATTATACACTACAAAAAAATACACTTCTGTGATGATACGTGTTTGTCATAGTAGGCCACGTTTTCTGTCATGCATGTACATCCATTACGATTTTATGACAGAGTCATGATAGTCATACATGTGCTATCGTAGAAGTGTTCCATGACATTACCAAAATTATCATCACGGAAGTGTCCACTTCCATGATGATAAATCACGCGTCATAGAAGTGCTTTCATCAAGGGTGACCGACATGTGGCATCCACCATAACGGGTTGCCGTTAAGCTATCGGGTTCTGGTTTGGATCTGGTATCCCGTTAACAGCCCGGACCAATGGGGATTTTCCATGTGTAAAATTATCACTGGCTATAGCAACCACATGTCAGCACCCGAAAAGGACAGATGTCAACCGCCCAATGGACAAGAAGCACCTATGATACGTCAACATGTGTCAAGGCCCAACAACGGTCCATTTAGGTTAAAAAGGCTGGCCCAGTCAAAATTAGCGGGTTGACCCATTAACGGTCTGCTTGCAGACGGCTGATTCATAGTTAAGGCGCGTACGATTATTGTCAAATCGGCCTGTCAACGGCCCGTTTTAAACTTGTCATCATCGCGGCCCATGGTCACTTCTGGCCCGTTAACAGTCCGCTAAGTATTTGGACCGAATTACGACCTGCCTGTTGTGATATTTGGCCTGTTAACGTCGGACGAAATCCATGGGTCATATGTGGCCAAACATCACAACGGGCCTATCAACGGCCCATATAAAACTGATAATAATCAAGCCCGACCGAACTTCTGACCTGTTAAAGGCCTGTGTAGTAGGTCGGCGCATTTACGGCCCGTCTGAATTTCAGCCTGCGAACAATCTCCATTGTAAATGGGCCACCACGAGCTGAGATACATTTCGGCCTGCTAATGACCAGTGGGTTATTTGGCACAATTAGGGCCCAACCTCACTTTTGGCCTATTAAGGCCCATGTTATTTATGGGCTCGAGATATTTACACATGTTAACGGCTATTGTTACCGAGGGCCCAAATTATATTTAGGCATGTTAAAGGCCCACTAGGTGCATGATATGTCTCCAACGTATCTATAATTTTTGATTATTCCATGCTATTATATTATCTGTTTTGGATGTTTTATATGCATTAATATGCTATTTTATATTACTTTTGGGACTAACCTATTAACCTAGAGCCCAGTGCCAGTTCCTGTTTTTTCCTTATTTTTGAGTTTCGCAGAAAAGGAATACCAAATAGAGTCCAAACGGAATGAAACCTTCGCGATGGTTTTTCTTGGAGCGGAAGACAACCAGGAGATTTGGAGATGAAATCAGAGGAGACACGAGGCAGCCAAAAGGATGGAGGGCGCGCCCTCACCCTTGTGGGCTCCCGTGACCCTCCTGACCTAATTCTTTCGCCTATATATTCCCTATACCCCCCCCAAACCAATAGGAGCATCCACGGAAACACTTTTCCGCCGCCGCAACCTTCTGTACCCGTGAGATCCCATCTAGGGACCTTTTCCGGCGTCCTACCGGAGGGGGATTCGATCACGTAGGGCTTCTACATCAACTCTATTGCCCTTCCTATGAAGCGTGAGTAGTTTACCACTGACTTACGGGTCCATGACTAGTAGCTAGATGGCTTCTTCTCTCTCTTTGATTCTCAATACCATGTTCTCCTTGATGTTCTTGGAGATCTATTCGATGTAATACCTTTTTGCGGTGTGTTTGCCGAGATCCGATGAATTATGGATTTATGATCAACTTATCAATGAATATTATTTGAATCTTCTCCGAATTCTTATATGCATGATTTGATATATTTGTAATTCTCTTCGAACTATCAGTTTGGTTTGGCCAGCTAGATTGGTTTTTCTTGCAATGGGAGAAGGGCTTGGCTTTGGGTTCAATCTTGCGGTGTCCTTTCCCAGTGACAGTAGGGGCAGCAAGGCACATATTGTATTGTTGCCCTTGAGGATAAAAAGATGGGGTTTTCATCATATTGCTTGAGTTAATTCCTCTACATCATGTCATCTTAGTTAATGCATTACTCCATTCTTTATGAACTTAATACTCTAGATGCATGTTGGATAGCAGTCGATGTGTGGAGTAATAATAGTAGATGCATAATTGTTTCGGTCTACTTGATACCGACGTGATGCCTATATTCATGATCATTACCTTAGATATCATCATAACTTTGCGCTTTTCTATCAATTGCTCGGCAATAATTTGTTCACCCACCGTATTATTTGCTATCTTGAGAGAAGCCTCTAGTGAAACCTATGGCCTCCGGTTCTATTTTCCATCATACAAGTTTCCTATATACTATTGTTGCAATCTTTTACTTTCTGATCTATAAAACAAAAATACCAAAAATATTTAATTTACTATTTATCTATCTCTATCAGATCTCACTTTGCAAGTAACCGTGAAGGGATTGACAACCCCTTTATCGCGTTGGGTGCAATTTTGTTTGACTGTTTGTGCAGGTATTCGGTGATTTGTGCGTTGTCTCCTACTGGATTGATACCTTGGTTCTCAAACCGAGGAAAATATTTATCTCTACTTTGCTGCATCACCCTTTCCTCTTCAAGGGAAAAACCAACGCAATCTCAGGAAGTAGTAGGAAGAATTTCTGGCAGCGTTGCCAGGGAGATCTACGCCAAGTCAAGACATACCAAGTACCCATCATAAACTCTCATCTCTTGCATTACATTATTTAGCATTCGCCTCTTGTTTTCCTCTCCCCCACTTCTAAAACGATTTAAAAAAAGATGCCTTTTATTCACCCCTCTTTCGTTTGTCTTCTTCGCTTGCTTTTTGTGTGCTCATGTGTTGGTGTGCCTGCTTGCTTTTATGGCTCAACCAAAATACGTTGATCCTCACTTTAGGAGGTTGGAACAAATTGAAAATAATGTTGGAAGCTTCATGTCTTTACAATTTGAGCATATTAGTTTATATAGAAATGATCTTAAGGAGCAGAAAAGTTTTATGGAGTACACGAATAAAGAGCTCCATGATATGTCTAAGAAATTTTATGGTTTGAAATCTCATTTTGCTCATCTTGAAAATTTAGTAGGCCAAATTTCTGATAAACAAGCTACCTTAGTAAATAAGATGGCCACTAAACTGGAGGCTTTAAATAATGATGAAGATCTTAAAGTGATTGATGTGACTCCTATTGAATCTTTGTTTTCCAATATAAATCTTGATAAATATGGGACTGGAGATGAGTCAACTTTAGTTAAAAAGCATTCCAATGATTCAAAGTTTTTAGATCTTGATGCAAAAATTGATAAAAGTGGGACGGGAGAGGTCAAGACTTTAAGTAGCAATGAACCCGCTCTTTTGGATTTCAAGGAATTAAATTATGATAATTGTTCTTTACTAGATTGTATTTCCTTGTTGAAATCCATGTTGAATTCTCCTCATGCTTATAATCAAAACAAAGCTTTTACTAAACATATCGTTGATGCTATGATGCAATCTTTTGAAGAAAAGCCTTAATTGGAAATTTCTATCCCTAGGTAAGTTTATGTTGAGTGGGAACCTACTATTAAAATTAAGATTAAAGATTATAAGTGCCATGCTTTGTGTGATTTGGGTGCTAGCGTTTCCATAATTCCAAAGACTTTATGTGATGTGTTAGGTTTCCGTGAATTTGATGATTGTTCTTTAAATTTGCATCTTGCAGATTCCACTATTAAGAAACCTATGGGAAGGATTAATGATGTTCTTATTGTTGCAAATAGGAATTATGTGCCCATAGATTTCATTGTTCTTGATATCGATTACAATCCTACATGTTCTATTATTCTTGGTTGACCTTTCCTTAGAACGATTGGTGCAATTATTGATATGAAAGAAGGAAACATTAGATTTAAATTTACGTTAAGGAAGGGCATGGAACACTTTCCTAGAAGAAAATTAAATTGCTATATGAATCTATTATGATATCTACTTATGGATTGCATACCAAAGATGGCAATACCTAGATCTATTCGTGTTTTTATGCCTAGCTAAGGCCGTTAAACAATAGCGCTTGTTGGGAGTCAGCCCAATTATATTTTTGTCTTTGCTTTTTGTTCCCATTTTGCAATAAATAATTCATCTAGCCTCTGGTTAGATGTGGTTTTGTGTTTTAGTAAGTGTTTGTGCCAAGTAAGACCTTTGGGATAGCTTACGGTGATAGTTCTTTTTGATCTTGCTGAGAAACAGAAACTTTTGCGCCCAGAAAAATAATTTTCATAATTCACAGAAGCATGATTTTGATCTGATTGTTTTTGCTCTGGAGTTTTTCACAAATTTCCCAGGTTTTCCTATTTTTTCAGAATTTGTGGAGTTACAAAAGTATTCGGGAGTTATAGATTGCTATAGACTGTTCTATTTTTGGCAGATTCTATTTTCTTTGTTTTGTTTGCTTAATTTGATGAACCTATGGGTAGTATCGGGGGGTATGAACCATGGTAAGTTGGAATACATTAGACATTACAGAAATATAAATAGTTCACAATTGTACCATAAAGTGGTGATTTATTTTTTTATACTAACGGGGCTTATGAGATTTTCTGTTGAGTTTTGTTTTGTGAAATTTTTAAGTTTTGGGTAAGGATTTGATGAACTATGGAATAAGGAGTGGCAAGAGCCTAAGCTTGGGGATGCCCAAGGCACCCCAAGGTAATATTCAAGGACAATGAAGAGCCTAAGCTTGGGGATGCCCCAGAAGGCATCCCCTCTTTCGTCTTCGTCTATCGGTAACTTTACTTGAGGCTATATTTTTATTACCCACATGATATGTGTTTTGCTTGGAGCGACTTGTATGATTTGAGTCTTTGCTTTTTTAGTTTGCCACAATCATCCTTGTTGTACACACCTTTTGAGAGGGACATGCATGAATCGTGATTTATTAGAATATTCTATGTGCTTCACTTATATCTTTTGAGCTAGTCAATTTTGCTCTAGTGCTTCACTTATATCTTTTTAGAGCACGACGGTGGTTTTATTTTATAGAAATTTATTAACTCTCATGCTTCACTTATATTATATTGAGAGTCTTTAAACAACATGTTAATTTGCTTTGGTTATAAATTTAGTCCTAATATGATAGGCATCCAAGAGGGATATAATAAAACTTTCATATAAAGTGCATTGAATACTATCAGAAGTTTGATTCTTTAGGATTGTTTTGAGATATGAAGATGGTGATATTAGAGTCATGCTAGTGAGTAATTGTGAATTTGAGAGATACTTGTGTTGAGGTTTGTGATTCCCGTAGCATGCACGTATGGTGAACCATTATGTGATGAAGTCGGAGCATGATTTATTTTTTGATTGTCTTCCCTATGAGTGGCGGTCGGGGATGAGTGATGGTATTCTCCTACCAATATATCCCCCTAGGAGCATGCGCGTAGTACTTCGTTTCAATAACTAATAGATTTTTGAAATAAGTATGTGAGTTCTTTGTGACTAATGTTGAGTCCATGGATTATACACACTCTCGCCCTTCCACCATTGCTAGCCTCTCTTTACCGCACAACTTTCACCGGTACCATACACCCACCATATACCTTCCTCAAAACAGCACCATACCTACCTATTATGGCATTCCTGTAGCCATTCTGATATATATTGCCATGCAACTTTCCATCGTTCCGTTTATTATGAGATGCTTCATCATTGTCATATTGCTTTGCATAGTCATGTAGTTGACATCGTATTTGTGGCAATGCCACCTATCATAATTCTTTCATACATGCCACTCTTGATTCATTGCACATCCCGATACACCGACGGAGGCATTCATATAGAGTCATATTTTGTTCTAAGTATCGAGTTGTAATTCTTGAGTTGTAAGTAAATAAAAGTGTGATGATCTTCATTATTAGAGCATTGTCCCAGTGAGGAAAGGATGATGGAGACTATGACAAGTCAGGATGAGACTTTGGATGAAAGAAAGGGGAGGCCAAAAAAATGAGAAAGGCCCAAAGAAAAAAAATGTGAGAAAAAGAGAGAAGGGGCAATGTTACTATCCTTTTTCCACACTTGTGCTTCAAAGTAGCACCATGATCTTCATGATAGAGAGTCTCCTATTTTGTCGCTTTGACATACTAGTGGGAATTTTTCATTATAGAACTTGGCTTGTATATTCCAATGATGGGCTTTCTCAAATTGCCCTAGGTCTTCGTGAGCAAGTGATACGTCCATTTTGCATCATGCTTTTATATTGATATTTATTGCAATATGGGCTGTTACTACACATTGTGTCACAATCCTTATGCCTTTTCTCTCTTATTTTACAAGGTTTACATGAAGAGGTGGAATGCCGACAGCTAGAATTCTAGGCTGGAAAAGGAGCAAATATTAGAGACCTAATCTGCACAACTCCAAAAGTCCTGAAACTCCAGGAAAGTCAGTTTTGGAATATATTAAAATATTGGGCGAAGAAATCACCAAAGGGGGGCCACCCATTGTCCACGAGGGTGGGGGGCGTGCCCTACCCCCCTAGGCGCGCCCCCTGCCTCGTGGGCCAACTGGAAGCCCCTCGATGCCCATCTTTTGGTATAAGTTGTCTTTTTCCCTGGGAAAAATAATAAGGAAGCTTTCGGGATGAAGCGCCGCCGTCTTGAGGCGGAACCTTGGCGGAACCAATCTAGGGCTATGGCAGAGCTGTTCTGCCGGGAAAACATCCCTCCGGGAGGGGGAAATCGTCACCATCATCATCACCATCGATCCTCTCATCGGGAGGGGGTCAATCTCCATCAACATCTTCACCAGCACCATCTGACGATGGCATAGACCTAGGGTAGGGTCATAGAAATGACCTATACACCCTACCCAAGGTCACTACCCTACACGCAAGGACATTCAAAGCACAACAGGAAGTATCGACTGAAGCCATCGAGTGCAATCCACTCGACCAGTCACCTCACTCGGATACCCCCAATTTTACTCGACCTGGATAGAGTCATTCGACCATACAGGAAACCACTCGGAGTATAGAAGACCTAGAGTCACCCAGGATGGCAACGGTCAGGCGTTCACTCCATAGTCTTAAAGATCATTGATGGCACTTTATAGCTGGCGTTACCAGTAATGCCCTATCTTAATGTACATTGAACCCCTGTAACGGAGGGCGGCTGGGGGTCCTGGCGCACTCTATATAAGCCACCCCCTCCTCTGGGACAAGGGTTCGCACCCCTTGTAACACACATCCATATTCCAGTCGACCGCCTCAGGGCACGGAGACGTAGGGCTTTTACCTCCTCCTAGAGGCACCTGAACTCGTAAACTCGTGCGTACAACCTCGCCGTAGCTAGGGCCTCGCCTCCTCATACGTACCCCCTACTCTTACTGTCAGACTTAGTACCACGATAGTTGGCACCCACCGTTGGGCAAAGCGTCTTTGCGACTTCCGGCGAGGTTGCATTTTCTTCGATCCTCATCAACATGGTTTCCGGCAGCGGTTGGTCATGGGCCGCGAATTCTGACTCAGTGCGCTCACTTTTGTCGCGGACGACTACGCCTGGCTGCAAGAAGCCCCCCTCGGTGTCGAGGCTCTCCCGATCCATGGATCATCGCACTTCTACGCGAGTGCCTGCGACGTCCTCTTATGGCAGCCGTCGACTCCGTATCGGTCAGTCTTCATGTCGCCTTCTCACTTCGCTAGACGCAGCCCCAAGTGATCTGGTTGGTCGTGGCTCCAGCGGTGGGTGAAGCATGCGGTGGCTTGCCAGACGGCCACCCCCAAGTCGCGGCAATCAAGCCCGACGAATTTTGCTATGGTCCAGTCGACCTGTCGACTAGCTCTGCATGTACATTTTTCGAGAGCAGGAGCTGTGACCCCATGGCAGAAGTTCTCATGGTCGACTCCCGTTGCAGCCCACCCGGGTTTTGCCGCAACGGCGGCAATGGCGATGGTGACGGCCCGTCATTCGGCCATGAGGAGTACGAGCCCCAACCTCTCAATTCGTAGCAGAGGGAAGAGTTGCACTGCCGCAACATGGAGGCCCTCCAGACCCCCATCATAGGGGAAACCGCCGAGGCTCGGGCCTTGGAGGCTGCGCGCCTAGCCATGCTGGCTGAGCGCACTCGTTTGGAGAATCTCCAACATTCTCTCGATGAACGCGCCCGTCGACTGATGCCCGAATCTAGTCGACGTCAAGGACAGTTGTTTCTGCCTGAGCCTCAGGTATTCTGCACTCTGATCCAGAATCTTGCAGCTGCTGCGGTATAGCAGAGTCTATTTAGCCGTCTCGTTCAGAGGCTGGAAGGGGCTTGGAACAGATCAGAGCGCTGCTCTGAGCAGCAGGAGAGCTGAACTCCGCCGTTTCTCAATCGCGGAATAGGATCCACAACAGGTTGGTAAGAGCAGATATAGTTCAGTCGGCACACAGTCCTGGGTTACCTTTGCGGTGTGAAGATCGTGATCACCGCCGAGATCGGCACTTGGGAAGAGCTCATGGAGAGTTTGATTGTGAGTACGCCCGTGACAATCACCGTCGAGTGCCTTCGCCCCTTCCGTTGGACGGGTCGTACGCGCCCCAGCGGTATGACGATAGGCGCCCGTATGGTAATGACCGCAGGGTTCCAGTCGACCCAAGAGAGCCTGGGTTTGACGCGAGGTCAGTCCTTGTTCAAGGTTTTGTTGGCTGAAACAGAGCATACAGAGAAGGGTTGGATAGAGATAGGCCCGGAGGAAGCAGGGTCCATGTTTCCGGCCCTGAGTGTTTCGGAAGGGCCATCCGAGCCGCTGAGATCCCTCACAACTTCAGATTGGCAACTGGCGTCAGTAAGTTCACAGGGGAGTCGAAGCCTGACACTTGGTTGGAATACTACCGAGTGGCTGTGCTTATTGCTGGCGGCAGCGATGAGGTGGCCAGGAAGCACCTCCCATTGATGCTTGAAGGTTCTGTTAGGGCTTGGCTGAATCAGTTGGCCCCCGGAAGCATTTTCAATTGGGATGAGTTGGCCCGAGTGTTTACCAAAACGTTTGAGGGCACCTACAAGAGACCTACCAGTTTGTTGGAATTGCAGCATTGCGTGCAGAAATAGAATGAGTCCTTGAGAGATTATATCCAGAGATGGATCACTCTTCACCACACGGTGGAGAATGTATCGGATCACCAAACAGATTGTGCCTTTAAAGAAGGCGTTCGCTATAGAGAGCTCAATCTGAAGTTCGGTTGGACCAGAGACATGACTCTGACTCGGATGATGGAGATTGCCAGTAAGTACGCTAACGACAAAGAAGAGGACCGACTCCGGAGTGGCAAGAACAGACCAGTCGTCCAGGACACGGGAGGAGGAAACTCCAGTCGGAAGCAGAAGCGAAATGCTGAGGCGGTGGGCCCCGCTGAAGCTGCAATTTCGAACCAAGGAAAGTTCAAAGGGAAGCCCAAGGGGCCTTGGACCCCTAAAAAAGTGAAAGATCAACCAGGAAATGATGTACTTGATTGCCATGTCATATACACACCAAAAAGAATGAAGAGGGGAATCTGATTCTCCCCAAGCATACCACTCGACAGTGTCTCTTGATTCAGAGCTTCCGAGATAGCCAACCCAGTGAAAAGGACAAAGAATCTGATAAGGAGGAAGACAAAGAGGAAGATGGTGGTTACCCCAATGTTAATGCCACTTTGGTGATTTTTGCTGACCTCGAGAGCAAAATCGACTAAAAGTTATTAACAGAGAGGTGAACATGGTTGCTCCGGCGATGCCAAGATTTTTGAAGTGGTCAAAAACCCCTATTACATTCGACCAGTCCGATCACCCACCGCACATTTCTATCCCTGGGTGGCAAGCGTTGGTGGTTAACCTAGTCGTTGGGGGTACCTGATTGACCAAGGTTTTGATGGATGGTGGTAGTGGACTGAATAGTACGTTGAGGCCCTATAGGGGATGGGCATTCCAATGTCCAAACTCAGTGAGAGCAACATGAGATTCCATGGTATCATCCCAGGAAAGAAAGCCGATTCACTCGGTCAGATCACTCTTGATGTGGTTTTTGGTGATTCTATGAATTACCGCAAGGAAGAGTTGACGTTTGAGGTAGTGGATTTTGACAGTGCCTATCATGCCATTCTAGGTAGACCTGCTTATGCTCGCTTCATGGCTCGACCATGCTATGCGTACCTCAAGTTGAAGATGCCTGGCCCCAAAGGCGTGATCACGGTCACTGGAAACCGGCAGAGAGCAGAAGATTGTCTCCAGAATGGTTCGAAGATCGCCGATGAGCAGATGGCAGAAGTAGAGTTTCCAGAATACCAGAAAAATGAAGATCCAAGTGATTTGCTGCGTGCCAAGAGGCCTGCCTTGGAGTCCGCATTCCAGTCGGCCAGCAAGACAAAGCGGGTTCACATTCACCCAACCAACCCAAATGTTGCTCCGACCCATATCTCAACGACACCCGACAGCAAATAGGAAGAAGTGCTCATCCAGTTCCTCGATGAGAACTGGGACATCTTTGCATGGAAGCCATCTGACATGCCAGGAGTACCCAGGGGACTAGCTGAGCACCGTTTGCGAGTTGACTCAAAATCAAAACCTGTTAAAGAGCATCTCCGTCAGTCTGCCATGGAGAAGAGAAAGGCGATTGGCGAGGAGGTGGCTCGGCTTCTAGATGTCGATTTCATCTGCGAGATATACCACTCCAAGTGGCTCGCCAATGTCGTTATGGTCCCCAAGAAAGATAAATCACTTCGAATGTGTATTGATTTCAAGCACATCAATTAGGCCTACCCGAAAGATCAGTTTCCTCTGCCCCGCATCGACCAGATAGTCGACTCAACTAAGGGATGTGAGCGATTGTCCTTTTTGGACGCTTATTCTGGGTACCATCAGATGCGATTGTATGGACCCGACGAGAAAAGACAACTTTCATCACCCCATTTGGGTGTTTTTGCTATGTTACTATGCCCTTTGGCCTCAAGAATGCTGGTGCCACATTCATGCGCATGATTTCGAAGTGCATGCTCACTCAAATCAGGCAGAATGTGGAAGCATACATGGATGACATAGTGGTTAAGTCACGCAAAGGTTCCGACCTGCTGACTGACCTCGCTGAAACCTTTGCCAACTTAAGAAGATATGATATCAAGCTCAATCCATCAAAGTGCACATTCAGGGTCCCAGGCGGAAAGTTACTCAGTTTTCTCGTTTCCGAACCGGGGATCGACACAAATCCAGAGAAGATTGGCACAATCCTCCGAATGAAGTGCCCTGTGCATGTGCACGCTGTACATAAGCTTACTGGTTGTTTTGCTGCATTGAGTCGATTCATCTCATGCCTCGATGAAAAGGCACTGCCTCTTTACCGACTGATGAAGAAGTCTGACAAGTTCGAGTGGAATGATGAAGCTGAAGTAGAGTTTGAAGAGCTCAAAGCCCTGCTTTCCACCCAGCCGGTGCTTGCCGCTCCAGTCAGCGAGGAGCCTTTACTGCTTTACATCGCAGCCACTGGACAAGTTGTCAGCACAATGCTCACGGTCAAGCGGGAAGAAGAAGGCAAAGCCTTCAAAGTTCAGTGCCCTGTGTATTACATTTTAGAAGTCTTGACCCCGTCCAAGTAGAGATATCCTCATTATCAGAAGCTTGTTTATGGAATTTACCCGAGCATGAAGAAAGTTGCACACTACTTCTCAGACCACTCGGTTTCAGTCGTCAGTGATGCTCCATTGTCAGAAATTCTGAATAATAGAGATGCAACTAGTCGAGTGGCAAAATGGGTGATTGAACTCCTTCCTTTAGATATCAAGTTTGAGGCAAAGAAAGCCATCAAGTCCCAAGCAATAGTAGATTTCCTCGCAGAGTGGATTGAACAACAACAACCGACTCAAATTCAGTCGGAGCATTGGACTATGTTCTTTGATGAGTCCAAGATGTTGAATGAGTCTGGCGTAGGGGTGGTTTTGGTGTCCCCAAGAGGAGACAAGCTCAGTTATGTCCTCCAGATTCACTTTGGTTCTTCAAACAATGAAGCTGAGTACGAGGCACTATTGTATGGGTTGCGTATGGCCATTTCACTCGGCGTCCGACGCTTGATGGTCTATGGCGACTCAGACTTAGTGGTTAATCAAGTAATGAAGGAATGGGACATCAGGAGTCCAGCAATGACCGGTTATTGCAACGTAGTAAGAATGTTTGAGAAAAAGTTTTGAGGGGTTGGAGCTCCACCACATACCCCGAATCAAGAATCAAGCTGGTGATTATCTGGCGAAGATAGGTTCCACTCGGAAGCCTATCCCCAGCAACGTGTTCTTGGAGCATCTCCACACCCCGTCAGTACAAGAAGATCCCTTCAAGGAAGATCCCCCACAACCGATAAGTTCAACCAATCCGACTGAGATTGAAGTCCCAGCTGTGGTCGACCTGATCATGGAAGTCTTAGTGATCACGCCCGATTGGACGGTGCCGTACATCGCATACCTGCTCAGGTAGGAACTCCCAGACGATGAGGATGAGGCCCACAAGATAGTCTGTCGAGCGAAAGCTTTCACTGTGATAAAATGGCAGCTTTATAGAGAAAGTGTCATAGGAGTGGCTCAACGCTGCATCACCCCAGAAGAAGGTCGAATGATCCTAAACGATATCCACTCGGGGACCTGTGGTCACCATGCGACCTCTCGGACCATCATGGCCAAAGCATATCGAGTGGGATTCTATTGTCCTTGTGCGAATGAGACGGCAAAGGATATAGTCGACAAGTGCGCAGGTTGTAAGTTCTACTCCAACATGTCTCACAAGCCCGCGTCTGCCTTGAAGACTATTCCACTCGTCTGGACATTTGCAATCTAGGGCTTGGATATGGTTGGACCCTTCAAGACTGGCAGAAGTGTTTTCACTCATTTGCTCGTGGCTATCGACAAGTTCACCAAATGGATCGAAGCCAAGCCTATGAAAAACCTTGACTCAAGCACTGTCATCAGTTTCATCAGGGAGTTGATATTCAGATATGGAGTCCCTCACAACATTATCACAGATAACGGCTCCAATTTTGATTCCGATGAGTTTAAGGCGTTCTATGCTTCCCAAGGCACTCGGGTCGACTACGCGTCTGTTGCACACCCACAGTCGAATGGGCAAGCAGAAAGGGGAATGGTTTGATCCTTCAAGGGCTGAAACCCCGACTGATGCGCGACCTCAAGCATGCTGCCCAAGCTTGGGTGACTGAGTTACCATCCGTCCTATGGGGGCTGAGAACGACGTTGAACCGGTCGACTGACCGAACCCCTTTATTCTTGGTGTACAATGCTGAGGCTGTGCTTCCGAGTGACTTGCTGCACAACGCTCCCCGAGTGGAACTCTTTTCAGAAGCTAAAGCAGAATAGGCACGCCAAGACGCAGTTGATCTCCTGGAAGAGGAACGTGAGATGGCTCTGATCTAGTCGACCATCTATCAGCAAGATTTGCGTCAATTCCATGCTTGTAGCATCAGAGGTCGAGCGTTCCAGGAAGGAGACCTTGTGCTCCGAGTGGATTAGAAACGACCTCACAAGCTCGCTCCGGCCTGGGATGTTCCCTTCATCATCACCAAGGTGCTTCACAACAGACCGTACCACATCTATAACGTAGCCAAGAAAATGGACGAGCCACGCGCGTGGAACGCAGAGGTGCTTCGCCCTTTCTATACCTAAACCGCTCGGATTGACGAGTTGTAATAAGAGTCCTTCAGTTTGCTTACCAAAGACAAGATTTTTGCAGTATCTTAATGATTGATTTCCCATTATCATTTGCGTCCAAATCCCCTAGTGGGTGGCTTAGCCATAAACCTGATTCTCCTAAGTTAAAAAACACTCCGAGTGGAGAGCAATCCTCCCACTCGGGGGCTTAGCTGCAACCCCGTACTCGCATAAGTTAAAAAACTTCTCCAAGTGGAGAGCAATCCGCCCACTCTGGGGCTTAGCTGCGACCCCATACTCACCTAAGTTAAAAAAACACTCCGAGTGGAGAGCAATCCTCCCACTCGGGGGCTTAGCTGCGCCCCCGTACTCGCCTAAGTTAAAAAACTACTCCGAGTGGAGAGCAATCCTCCCACTCGGGGGCTTAGCTCCGACCCCGTACTCGCCTAAGTTAAAAAAATCACTCCAAGTGGAGAGCAATCCTCCCACTCGGGGGCTTAGCCGCGACCTCATACTCGCCTAAGTTAAAAAACACTCCGAGTGGAGAGCAATCCTTCCACTCGGGGGCTTAGCTGCGACCCCGTACTCGCCTAAGTTAAAAAACACCCTGAGTGGAGAGAAATCCTTCTACTTGGGGTCTTAGCTGCGACCCCATACTTGCCTAAGTTAAAAAACACTCTAAGGGGAGAGCAATCCTCCCACTCGGGGCCTTAGCTGCGACCCCGTACTCGCCTAAGTTAAAACACACTCCGAATGGAGAGCAATCCTTCCACTCGGGGGCTTAGCTGTGACCCCGTACTCGCCTAATTTAAAAAACACACGGAGTGGAGAGAAATACTCCCACTCGGGGGCTTAGCTGCGACCCCGTACACGCCTAAGTTAAAAAACTACCCCGAGTGGAGATCAATCCTCCCACTCGGGGGCTTAGCCGCGACCCCATTCTCGCCTAATTTAAAAAAATACTCCAAGTAGAGAGCAATCCTCTCACTCGGGGGCTTAGCTACGACCCCGTACTCGCCTAAGTTAAGAAACTACTCCGAGTGGAGAGAAACCCTCCCACTCGGAAGCTTAGCTACGACCCCACACTCACCTAAGTCACAAAAATCCTCTGAGCTGTATCACAAGTACAACATACGCTCCATCTCGACCCGCAAGGACAACGAGGCGCCGACCGAGCGCGTCGTCTGAGCTGCATCACAAGTACAACGTGCGCTCCATCACGATCCGCAAGGACGATGAGGTGCAAATCAAGCACATTGTCGACGTTGCATAGGCAAAACATCTACTCCGAGTGGGAAGTGAAGACCGCTCAAAAACTAAAAAAGATTCAGAAGTAGTAAATACAAAGCCACCATATTCAAGGAAAAACCAAGTTCAGATAAACCCCGCAAAAGTTCAGAACCATAGTGGGCAGAAGTGCTCAGGCATCAGGCCTAAAATAGTTTAACGGTTAAAAAACCACTTGGCGTTCTGAGGCAAATAAAGGTGGGGCATAATGTTTGTTCACTCGACGGGAGGAGGACTTGCTGGCTCGACGAAGCTATCAAGGTCAATGTTGTCTGCGATACGAGTAGCAGCGTCGATGAAGGTGTCAATGAAGGACTAGATGTTGAGCTTCTTGGTGTTGGCAACCTTGAGAGCTACCAGCTTGTCTTCTCTGACATCATCGCAGTGGACTCGAACTAATGACAGAGCCACATCGGCGCCACAGCGAGCAGACGACTTCTTCCAGTCTTGCACTCGACCAGGGATTTCATTCAGTCGAGTCATCAAAGACCCGAGATCATTCTATAATTCCGCACGGGTCCAGAGTTCAGTGTCAATCCGCGACATCGCCACCTTCAGACGAGCAAGATAATCCACAACACTATCCAGACGAGACTCCAATCGCAGCACGTTCATCGCGATGTCATCTTTGACATGAGAGTTTATGGGGTCAAGGCCTATCTCGATCCGCCCCGTCTCTCCTTTGAAGTCTTGACAGAGTTCTGAACAGTCGTAAAAGCGGTGAGTCGATAGTTAAATAATGAGTCGATAATGGCAAATCAGTCGAATGAGAGGAAGTACCTTCAAGCTTCAGGACCAGTTTCTCAGCAAGCAGTCCCAGATAAGCCTCCAGTTCGCCCTTCTTCGCCGTAGATTTCCAACCTTGTCAGTCAAGGTATCCTTGTCCTGATTCAGCCTCACAACCTCCTTATTGGCTTCAGTAACAGCATTCTTCATCTTGGAGTTCTCCTCTTCCAACTTGTTGACTGAGGCTAGCTTCTTATCGGCAAGTGATGTTTTCTCTCGCGCCGCCTTTTGTGCTGTGGCAAGGTCTTGATCCTTCTTCTCTAGAGCCTACTTCATTTTCTCTAAAGAAATAACGTTCTTCAGACGAGCTTGGTGTTGACGATTTTCACTACGCACATCTGTTCAAGTGGAGTCACTCGGTTCAAGAGACTAAAAGGAAAAAAGTCATAAGGTGGACAGTTGACAAATTATTACCTCCTATGGTAGCTGCTTCTTCCTGGGCCTTCTGGAGATTATTCTTGGCCAGCTCCAGGTCGAGGTTGAGGCTGATCTGTTTCCTCTCCAATTCAGCAAATTGGGCTCCAAGATCACAAGATTTCTGCGGTCGATGTGTCAGTTGACTGAAACAAAGGTCAATCATAGCAAAAATTGCTCTAAGACTACCGCCAAAGCAAACATTCAACAGTAGTCTCGGGGACTACACCAAGTGGGTGCACTTAGCTTTCCCCCACTAGTCCGGTTTTCCACTCAGCATGGTCTGCCCAGCATGAGTATGATTCTCAGACCTCAACCGACTGTCAGCAGTCGACCGCAGTCTCGGGGACTACACCCAGTGGGGGATGAAGCTATTAAACCGAGTGAAAGAACAATGAAGTGACATTCGACAAAGACCCCCGCCGCATCAAACATCCGATGGCAGTCTCGAGGACTACACCCAGTGGGTGCATTTTGTGTGCCCCCACTGGTTCAGAGATACACTCGACTCAACTTGGTCGACTCAAGTAGAAGAACTATTCAACACTAAGTTAAAGCACCCAGTGGGTGATTGGAGGCAAAATGCAGACTCATGATAGATGCGCATAAAAGGTTCCAAAACACTCATCCAGGGACATCTTACGGACACTGAAGCAACAGTTACAACTACCACATCATAGCAAGGCAAAAATCAAATTGAGAGATCAGTCGGAAATCAACTAAACTTGACATTGACATGTAGAGCAGAGCTGGCATTGTAGGCAGCCTGGCTGGCCTCGTGCACCACCTTCGTCTATTCCATCATATGGTTTGCTTGGAGTATGGCTTCCTTGGCGGCACCCGTCGGGTCATCTGGAGTGCGATGTGCACTAAAGAGCGATGATGGCAGTACAATTGGGGCAACCACAAGATCTGAAGCATGGAGCTGTGCAGGCGAAGGAAAGACTTGAGCAATCGACACCGAGGGACGGTCAGTCGACACCGGATTGGCAAAAGAAACTTTGGCCTGAGCCAGATCTCCGGATCGCTGAACCATCGTCTCCGGCGCTCATATCGACTGAGGCTCCTGGCCTACGGCCGTCCTCCTGCTTGAAGCCCTGCCCCTCCTTCTCGTCTTTTTTAGAGGAACTTCTTCATCGTCGTCTAGAAGCTCAATGACATCCCGTGGAGCTACAACAAAATGCAACCATAGGAGCTCAATCGACCGACAATCCAGTCGACAAAACAAGTTCAAGATTGCAGGATCGTACCAGCTTTGGAAGTAGCTGCATCATTAGTCTCTTCATGATCTCGAGCCTTGTCAATATCCATGGAGGTCCCGGAAGTTGCAACACTGAAAAGTTCATAATCCACTCGGTCAGAGCAGAAGTCTGAGTCAGTAGGAAAACACAGAAATACAAAACACTCACGCAGAAGCAACAAGAACGTCCATCTTGATCTTGGGCAAGGTCTTCCGATACTTCGAAGGGGCAACCTTGGGATTCTTGGCGACCTTCTCTGACGGCTCCGGAGTCGAAGTCCGAGTGCGCTTATGCACTTGCGTTCTTGGAGCCACAACTTTGTTACGCCCGCCCGCTGGATCATGAAACTGCTTGGATCGGCGCTCTGTGCGAGGTGGTGAGCCGACCTCCTCTTCTTCGTCGTCCGACTCATCACTCTCTTCCTCATCTTCATCGTCAGGAGATTGCTAGTCGGTGCTCTCTTCTATGCTATCCGCTCCCTCCTGGACTTGCTCCTGGGCTTGTTCCCCGTTCGGCATCGAATACATCTCAGTATAAACGTGCAAGGCAAGAAGTTAATCAAACATTAGTCGGATTCAGAGGCAGTTGCAAGATAGAATGAAGTACACTCTGTAACAAGGATCCGACCTTGTCCGGCTAGTTGTTAGCCTTGAATGGATCGACTCTCCTGGCCCCCTGGGGTTATCTTTGTTTCCGGTAATGCTCTTCAGCCACAGGGCCACCGTCTCATTGGGAACCTCCTCTGGGTGGACCCGAGCGGTGTCATTGGAGCCCGAGTACATCCACATCGAGTGGTCATGGGCTTGGAGTGGCTGGATGCGTCGACTGAGAAACACCTCCAATAAATCCATGCCAGTTACACCCCGACGGACCAACTGTACTACCCTCTCGACCAACATGTTCGTCTCTACTTTCTCTGATGCGGTCACAATCAGTGAAAAAGGTTGCTGTACTCGATCTAGGGTAAAGGGAGGAAGACCGGTCGACTGACCGGGGGTCGCAATGTCCTGGTAGTAGAACCATGTTGATTGCCAGCCCCTAACCGACCTGGGAAGTGTCATAGGGGGAACATGCTCCTCTTCCTCATCTGAATCCCTAAAGCCCGACACATCTGGATCATGTGCATCATCTCGTCATTTGGATTTGCCTTCTTCACGGTCTGGGAATGGACTGTGAAAATACGTTTGAAGAGACCCCAGTGCGGTCGACAACCCAAGAAGTTTTCGCACATAGACACGAATGCAGCAAGATACGTGATGGTATTGGGAGAGAAGTGGTGAAGCTGAGCACCGAAAAAGTTTAGAAAACCCCAGAAGAAAGGATGCGAGGGAAGGGAGAAACACGGTCGACATGGGTGGTAAGGAGGACTCACTCACCCGCCCACGGCAGAGGCACTATCTTGTCCCCCGGCAGCCTCGAAGTCCCGGTGGCGATCAAGCCCGTGGTGGCCAGATCTTCCAGATCCTCTGGCCGGAGCGTGGATCGAACCCAGTCTCCCTGAATCCAACTAGGCGGCATCCCGGACCTCGATGATGATCCCCGATTCATTTTCTTGCCCTCCGCCGTTGCCATTGCTTTTTTCACGCACTCTAGTGCCGCCGTCTTATCCTTCACCATGGTGTTGGGCTGCACTAGCGGAGCAGTGGCATCGAGGGCGAAAGAGGACGTGGTGGAGAAGCAGAGGAATAAGAAGGGGAATGGGAGCACACTGTGCAGATGCATCGGCCTCGACGCCTTTTAAGGGCCTACTTCCGAGTGGCTGACGTGTGGGCCCGAGCGATCCTGTCAAATCCCGCAACAGTCACGCACCGGATACGTGGCGTAAAAGGTGGCGCAGAAATCGAGGCGCCCTTGTCTATCCATCCCATTTACTGCGGCGCGCTCTACCTCGCGTGCTTCCCGAAATTTTTGAATCCTGTTAGATCCGAGAACTGCAGTAACCAATCACGTCGAAGATTTTGCGTCACAGCAACACTCGTAGATTGCCAGCATAAGTTCACTCAATGACCTCTGAATCGATCAAAGCAAGTAAAATGAAGCTATCGGATGTTGGGTTTGGTAGACCCTTAAGGTTCGAACTCTGGGGTGCGCACGAAGATCTCTCCCCTACCGATCTACGTCCGATCGCCTCGTGAGATCTAAGCTGAAAACCATGAACAACACAAAGGACACGAGGTTTATACTAGTTCGGGCCACCGTTGTGGTTTAATACCCTACTCCAGTGTGTGGTGTGGTGGATTGCCTCAGGGGCTGATGATGAACAGTACAGGGAAGAACAGCCTCGCGAGAGGTGTTCTTGAGCTGGTGCGATGAACTGCTTGGATGAGTTCGATCGCCTCTCTCTCTCTACTTAGTCTCCCCCCCCCCCCCGCTCGGTGGTGGCTAGTCCTATATATAGAGGCCTGGGGCCTCTTCCCAAATATTGAGCGGGAAGGGCGCCAACAACGGCCATTTTGAAGGGGAACATCTAGTACAAGTTATCCTGACTAAAGTTGGTCTTCGGCTGCCAAAGGCACTGGCGATGACGCCGTCTTGGGCTCCACGGTGACCTCCAGCTTGCCGCTCTGCTGGTCTTGGTCTCGTTGCACTGAAATGGCAACCTTTGCCTGATCCCTCGGTACTCCACGTCTGTGCTTGCCCCCTTTGCACCAAAGAGGAAACAAGGACACTGCGCAGGCCGGCGCCCGCCTGGTGTCGATCGTCATGGCTTGCTTCACGAGCACCTCGCGAGGTACCCCGCCTTGAAATCTCCGCCTCTTCGCGAGCCTGCCTGGTGAGGCCGTTCCTGAGGAAGTCTAGTGTCGTCCGCCCCGCGAGGCTTGGCCCCTCGCGAGGGTCTTGAGTCTTGCACCGATGAAGATGGGTCGTACTGGGCCACCACTTGAGCCACGCCGCAGGCCGCAGGCAGGCAAGTCTGGGGACCCCCGTTCCCAGAAGGCCGACAGTAGCCCCCGGGCCCAAGGCGTGCTCAGACTTGGTTTAGCAGAGAAGCGAAGGGGCAAGTGTGGAGCGCCGCGGGCCCCATCAGCCTGCGGCCTTGGGCGCCGCGTGGTGGTTGATTGGACGTGGGCCTCTCCGCTTCCCCACGCTTCCCATTATGCGCCTGGCGAGGCGGCCACGAGGCTTGTACATAGTTATCATCCCTTTGCAGCCTGCGCACTCCTTGTTCCCCTTACCTCCTCAAGTCTCTGCTTCCGCCTCCAATCTATCTTGAGTTCTTCTCCCTTCCCATTGCCATGGCGCCAATGAAAAAGGATAAGGGGAAGAAACCTGCGCCCTCGACCAGCATGCCTCCGACGGCTGCTCTCGTAGTCGACAAATCGCTCATACTCAAGCTGGAAGCTCTGGAGAAGGTCTGCTCCGCGCTTGCCTCCAGCTTCAATGAGTGCGGGAAGACAACGGTCTGGCCCGCGTGCCACGCCTCCTTTGACAGGATCATCATGGAGGTCCGATTCTTTGCCGACGCCTTGTGGGCAGGACTGGTTCCCCCCTTTTCCGCCTTCTTCAACGCGGTGCCTTCTCATTACCAGATCCACATGATGCATCTTGGCCCCCAATCCATTACTCTGCTTGCTGTCTTTGCCTTTGTCTGTGAGGCCAAGGTGGGGATTCCTCCTTCCATTGCCCTTCTGTGCTACTTCTTCTCTTGGCACTTGTCTGACCCTTCCCGGTGTTCGAGATGCGTGAGCTTCCAGGTCGTACCAGAGACGGCCGCCTCCGGGATCGATTTCGGCCTCCCACCTTCCGCGAGCGGGTTTCGAGAGCGGTAGTTGTATGTGGATGTCAGGGTGCCCAGTCCCCTGCTCGTGCACCCGACGCTGCCTGCCATCCCCAATCCTGGTTGGGATCACGAGAAGCTTATGAGCCCCCAGCTTGCCTTCACCTGGCATCGCTTCGAGAGGGTAAGGGAGCTCGGGGTGACGGCGCCCCGAGTGGTGAAGGAGTTCCTCCAGCGTCATTGCTCCTCTCCAGCGCCATTCCCGCCCAATGTGAGCTTACTCCGGTCGTCAAGATCGCATGAGGCTCCAGGAAGTGGATCTTGCGCCTGAGACGCTGAAGAAGGTGCTGCTGGTCCTGACTGGCGACCCCTCTCCTGGCAGCGTTCGTCACGGAGGCGCCCTGTTGTATGTTTGCTCAAACAGGGTCGACTTCATGAAGTAGATGCCCCGCTTCGACGAATGGGGGTTGCACCCAGCTGGCCATGTGGGGTCCCGTGAGAACCCGGTTGCTGTGGTCCTTCCCCCAGCCGCCCGCGCTGTCCTTGCCCCAGGAGTTGTCGTAGGGAGGCAAGCATCGGCAGGAGCTGGGGGGGATGATGTCGAGGTGTTGATGTTGCGGGGGACTCCCGAAGCGTCAACCTCCGGAGCTTACGGAGCCCCTCGCGAGGTCATGGCTGACGAGAGGGCGTGGCCTGCCACTGCCGAGGCCGAAGCCCCCGAGGCCTCGGCAGGCCACCAAGGGGTGGCACCTAATTGCTCCTCTCAGGATGGTGCACTTGACGCAAGCCGTCCCGATGCTGCGGCTCCTATGCCACGCACCGGCCCTCACATCGCGAGCTTTGGCTTGTTCCGCATAGATTTCGAGGCCCTTCGAAAGAGGAAGGAGGCTTCCAGTGGTGATGATCGCCCGTTCCGCCCACTGAAGCACATGAAGTACTTTGCCATGGACGAGTAAGTCCCTCCTTCTCATAGTTCCTTGTCTGCAACTCCCTTTGTTGACCATGGTCTTTCAGGATTCCTTCTGACGAGCCCGCGGAGCCAGCTGACGAGCCGCTCCCTCAGGCTTCTCCTCCCTCACTGACCTTGGTCGCCCCGAGTCTGTGGGCTGCCCTAGGTGCAAGCCCGACTGGAGATGCAGGCCGGCTTGCGGCACACCTCAATGCTGTCGGCACGCCGCTCTTCCCTCGTGAGCTCTCCTCGGGCACCACCAGCTTGCCCCGAGCTCCTCCACTGATAATAGGCGGCGAGTGGCTGAAGCCGATCTTTGAGTCCTCAGCGGGAGGTGGATCGATGCCTGGTTGGGTCCCCTACGGGGCCCGCCCGGCGATCACAGGGGAACCAACCCCCAGCTCCCTGACGAGAGGGGGCGAACCACTCCAAGGCCCTCCGCCAGCATCGACGATGGAGGATGGTGCTGACGACGTGCTTGGGAGTGCGCGGGAGCGCAGCACTCTCCGCCAAGAGTTCCTCCAGAGGGCAGCCGATGAAGTGATCTAGCTCGGTGCAGAGCTGGCGGCCGAAGACGCGCATCTCGAAGCTGAAGGCTTGAGGCTGGTTGAGGAGCTGTGCAAGCTGAAGGTGGCCGTTGGCCTCGCGCGCCACCAGCGTGACCTCAAAAATGCCAAGGGCGAGGCATCCCTGGCGACATCTCGGGGGGCCTGTTCCCGGGCTCTTGAGGAAGCTGAGGAGGCAGACAAGTGACGCGAAGCTGCTGAGGAGCGTGCTTTGGAGCTCCAAGACTGGTGCAACTCCCTGGAGCAGCAGGTGGATCTGCACCGGTCCGCCCTTGCGTTGCTGAAGGGAGGGCCCACCAAGGAGGAGGAGCTCCAGAGGCGCGAGGAAGCGCTGACGCTGGAGACTGCCGAGCACAACCTCGATCTGGAGCGGTTGGAGACGAGGGAGCGCCAGGTCTCCCGTGCGGATGACGACGTTGGCGCGCGGGAGGCCCGGATCCAGGAGGAGATCGACCATCACGTGGCGGAGGCTCGCGCTGGCCTTGAGTGCGAGTATGAAGAGGCTCGCTTCGGCTTGGTGCTGAAGGCCCAGAACTTCGCCAGCAGAGCCTCTGCATGACCCTTCACGGCCTTAGCAGCTACGGCGGCAAGCTCGCCGCTCACAGGCCCCAACAGGCTGTCGAGGTCAACGCTGGGGTCCTGGAGGTAGACGTGGGTGAAGACACGTGTCAGCGCCTCAGAAGAAAGGACACGCGCCTCAGCCTCAGCCGTGGGGCCAAGGCTGAGGGCGACATCTTCGAGGGCGCGGACCAGGAAGGAAGCAGCTTGGCGGGGCCCTCCTCGGTGCCGGCCAGAGGGCTTTCCAGGCCACTGTCATAGAGAGACTTCAGCAGGGTGCGAGCCTTCACCTCCAGCTTCGCGAAGGCCACGCGGTCCTCGGCCAGGACCCGCACCTTGCCGTCCAGCTCGATCTTCTTCGCCTCCAACGCCTGCTCCAGCGCACCCAAGCAGCCTTGGCGTTTGTCAAGCTCGGCATCCCGGTCCTTGGCGGCAACTTTGTGAGCCTTCATGTCTTCCTCCTTCTCCTGGCGGACACGGGCCTCCTTGGCAAGCTGGTCGCGTAGGCCTTGCAGCTCGCTCTCCTGCACCTTGTATTAACCCCGGATATCCGCAACCTCACCCGAGGCAGCATCGCGGGCGGCCTTCACCTTGAGGATGGCCTTCTTCTCCTCGTCACAAGCTGTCACGGCCTAAGCCAGCGCCGCTCAGACTGAAGCATCAGAGCGGACCCAACCAGAGACCAGCTCCAGGCGCACGGCCGCCAAGCGAGGGTCGGCACCCAGAAGATCTTTCCGCAGCCGGTCCAGCTCAGCAGCAACACGATCCAGAATAGTAGAAGGAGTCAGAGAGACGGCAGTTGGCGGAGTAGGAGGAGAAGACGGCAGCAGGGGTCAGGACCTTCTGCGCCCCGACGACTGCGGCAGTGGCATCAGGCAAGGACGCTTTGGGAGTCGCTTGGGCCATGGGGGCTGTGCTCGCTCCAGCTAGCCCTGCCAGGCCTCGCAAGGATGACCGGGTAGGAGAGGCCCGCGTCTTGCCGCCCCCTTCTCCCGCGGGTGGGGGTGCTGTCCCGGACAAAGCCTCGGGAGCCCCCTTCAGCTTCTTCGCCACAGGCACTGGCCTAGCCAAGGAATGTGATCGTCAAGCCTCAACAACGAAGCAAGAAGCAAAACGAGAGTTGAGCACTTACTCGTCATCGCTCGCGGGCTCAGGCAACCTCCGGCCGAACTTGAAGCCCGAGAGCCGGATGCTGGGATCAACCTCAAGATGCTCGGGAGCAGGAGGCGCGTCAGCAGATCGCGTCGGATCCGGAGTAGACCCGCGGGGAACCAGCCCCGCCCTATCCTTCTTCGGGATTAGAGGCAAGCTCTAGCCACCTCCCTTGTCGCCATCCTCGTCGTCATCCGGCAAGAGACGAAGGGCACGGGACCTGCGCTGGGGGAGGGGTGTTCTGGACTCCCCGTCGGTCGCCTCGGAATCGGGCTCCTCTTCCTCCTCCTCTTCTTCCTCCCCTCCGCTGGAGTCGCCGGAAGACACGTCCACCGTTGCCAGGGCCGCCGGGTCCTCAGGAACCTCCGCGGGCACAGGCCCGCCCTTGTTCAAAGCGGACATGGAGTTCACCACCGGCTCCCAGTCATCCCGAAGGAACAAGGGCACGGGAGCATCCTCCAACCTCGCCACGTTTCCCCCAACCAAGGCTTGGAGGACCGCGGCCAGATCCTCATCGGCCAGGACTTCGGGGTTCGAGCCAAGGGCAGCATCGCCCCCCAAGCTTCCACAGCGGACGCGAGTGTTCCTGGAGCGGAGCCACCCGATGCTCCAGGAACTCCCTCAGGAGCGACGTCCAGGTCAGTTTCGCCGTCGCCATGTTGTCCGGCCACAGGTCCGCGTCCATCTTCTCCAGCACCGGCCTCACGCGGGGATCAACGAGCTCCGCATGGGACCAAGCGTCAACGGACTTGGGCTGCCTCGTGGGCAGAATCAGCCGGGAGTGGGCGCGCCCAGCATCCACCATGACCCACTTGCTCCTGAAGACCTCAATCCTCTTCCCGGGCTTCAAAATGGCATTAGAGCTGCCGTGCGTGACAAAGCTCTCGCACGCGGTGATGGAGCCGCGGGAGACCCGGAGGTAGAAGTAATGGCGCAGCAAGGCCATCGAAGGCCTCACCCCGACATGAGCCTCGCAGTAATAGGCGAAAATCGGCAGGAGAAGAAGAGAGTTGGGATGGAGGTCCAGAGCTTGCAGATTGTAATGGTGGAGAACAGAAAGGAAGAACTCAGAAAAAGGGGGCACTAGGCCGGCGGCGATGGCGCTCACGAAGAGCGAGTAAAAGGTGCTTCCTCTGCCCTCAGGAAGGGCGGAGCCAACCTTGAGCGCGGCCGCCCCGTCGTTGCCTTGCGCCGCCATCATCTGGCGCGTCCGAGCGAGGTTCTTCTCCGACACATTCTGAGGATCCAAGGTGGGCGAGTACCATGCTCCAGCTGGGGTCTAGCGAGGCGCCATGCCTTGCTAGGATGCAGGGTTGGAGTAGATCTGGGGATTTCGGAAGCAAGAAGGACAGGAGCCAGAAAGGGGATCTGGGCAGTGAAGGAGAAGGCAAAGAAGGTAAGCCTAGATGGGTACCGCTCCCTTATCAATTTGTGCAGTTGCCGAGGTGTCATGGGGGAGCCAAGACGCCCACGTCCAATCAACCGCCACGTGGCGCCCAAGGCTGTAGGCTATTGGGTCCCGCGGCGCTTCGCACTTGCCTCTTTGCTTCTCTGCTAAGCCAAGTCCAAGCGTGCCTTGGGCACGGGGGCTACTATCGGTGTTCTGGGAACAAGGGTACCCAGACTTGCCTGCCTGCGGCCTGCGGCATGGCTCAAGGAGTGGCCCATTACGGCCCATCTTCATCAGCACATGCTCAAGACCCTCGCGGGGGGCCAAGCCTCGCGGGGCGGACCAAAGGAGGCTTCCTCCGGCACGGCCTTGTCAGGCTGGCTCGCGAGGAGGCGGAGAGATCAAGGCGGGGTACCTCACGAGGTGCCCCTGACGCAAGCCATGACGACCAAGGCCAGGCGGGCGCCAGGCGGGCGCCGGCCTGCACAGAGTCCTTGTTTCCCCTTTGGTGCAAAGGGGGCAAGCGCAGGCAAGGGTATCAAGCAAAGGCAACCATTTTAGTGCAACAAGACCAAGACCAGCAGGACGATAGAGCGGAGGTCATCCTGGAGCCCAAGCCAGCGTCATCGTCAGGGTCTTTGGCAGGTGAGGACCAACTTTAGTCAGGATAAGTGTACTAGATGTTCCCCTTCAAAATGGCGAATTGTTGGCGCCCTTTCCGCTCAATATTTGGGAAAAGGCCCGGGGCCTTCGCCTATAAATAGGACTAGCCACCCACATGGTAGGGCATCTGATCAGATAAGCATCCAAGAGAGAGAGAGAGAGGCGAGTGAACTCCCCCGCCAAGAACAGACCCTCGCGAAGTTGTTCTTCCCTTGTACTGTTCCAAATCAGCCCCGGAGGCAATCCACCACACCACAAACTGGAGTAGGGTATTACACCACAATGGTGGCCTGAACCAGTATAAATCTCGTGTCCCTTGTGTTGTTATTTGTGTAGTTTAGATCCTGGCGAGGCGGTGAGACGTGGGTAGGCTGGGGGTGTGATCTCCGCGTTCACCCCAGTGTTCGAACCTCAAGGGTCTGCCGGAACCTGAAATCCGACACTTGAGGTGCACCCGGAGGCGCGTGGGCGCGGATCGGTCCGCCTCGTGATCCTCCCAGGGCCTGGGGTGGAAGCTCGAAGCAGAACGGGGGAGCCCCCGATGCAGCGGCGTCCAGGAGCTCGGCGACGCGCTCCAGCAGCATGTTGCGACTGCTTTCTTGCAGTCCGCATCGAAGCAGCTCTCGCGCCACCATGAGCGCGGACTTCATGTTTGCCTGCTCCCGTCGAGTGTGCGGCGCCGTAGCCGTAGTGTGGCTTGAGGCCCTTGCTGCCGATCGTACTAGCCGTGGAGTGAGGGCAGGGGACGCCTGACCACGTCGCGCGCGCCCTGCAGTGTTCTGCGGGGCACGGGCTGCCTGAGATGTGGGGTTGAGGTCACCTTGGGCAGGCGGCACGGCGTGGGCAGGCCATGCCGCCCAGTGGTCGGAGTTGGCCGTTGGGTCACCGGACATGGAGGCAGTGACGCGGCGGAACATAGAATGGAAGAAAGAGGATTCCGGCGCACGCTTACCTGGCGCACCAAATGTCAGATGTTGGATTCCGGCACACCCTTAAGGGTCGAACTCTGGGGTGCGCACGAAGATCTCTCCCATACCGATCTACGTCCGATCGCCTCGTGAGATCTAAGCTGAAAACGATGAACAACACAAAGGACACGAGATTTATACTGGTTCGGGCCACCATTGTGGTGTAATACCCTACTCCAGTGTGTGGTGTGGTGGATTGCCTCAGGGGCTGATGATGAATAGTATAGGGAAGAACAGCCTCACGAGAGGTGTTCTTGAGCTGGTGCGATGAACTGCTTGGATGAGTTCGATCGCCTCTCTCTCTCTACTCAGTCCCCCCCCCCCCCGCTCGGTGGTGGCTAGTCCTATTTATAGAGGCCCGGAGCCTCTTCCCAAATATTGAGCGGGAAGGGCGCCAACAACGGCCATTTTGAAGGGGAACATCTAGTATAAGTTATCCTGACTAAAGTTGGTATTCAGCTGCCAAAGGCACTGGCGATGATGCCATCTTGGGCTCCACGGTGACCTCCATCATGCCGCTCTGCTAGTCTTGGTCTCGTTGCACTAAAATGGCAACCTTTGCCTGATGCCTCAGTACTCCACGTCTGTGCTTGCCCCCTTTGCACCAAAGAGGAAACAAGGACACTGCGCAGGCAGGCGCCCGCCTGGCGCCCGCCTGGTCTCGATCGTCATGGCTTGCGTCACGAGCACCTCGCGAGGTACCCTGCCTTGATCTCTCTGCCTCTTCGCGAGCCTGCCTGGCGAGGCCGTTCCTGAGGAAGCCTAGCGTCATCCGCCCCGTGAGGCTTGGCCCCTCGCGAGGGTCTTGAGTCTTGTGCTGATGAAGATGGGCCGTACTGGGCCACCACTTGAGCCACGCCGCAGGCCGCAGGCAGGCAAGTCTGGGGACCCCCTTTCCTAGAACACCGACAAAAGCCAAAGTTTCAGCATGGACCTCGAACTCAGTATGAATGCTTGTGAAGCACAAGAGTCAAGGCAGGGCCAACTTCATTTTGTTTTCACTCAGACCTCAATCCATTCGGGGGCTAATGACGATGCCATAGAACTAGCATAGGGTCGTAGACCTGACCCATATGCCCTACCCAAGGTCACTACCCTAGAAGCAAGGACATTCAAAGCACATGAGGAAGTATCGATTGAAGCCATCCAGTGCAATCCACTCGGCCAGTCACCTCATTCGGATACCCCCAATTTCACTCGACCTGGATGGAGTCATTCGACCATACAGGAAACCACTCGGAGTACAGAAGACCTAGAGTCACTCAGGATGGCAACGGTCAGGCGTTCACTCCGTAGTCTTAAAGATCATTAATGGCACTTTATAGCTGGCGTTACAAGTAATGCCCTATCTTAATGTACATTGAACCCCTGTAACGGAGGGCGGCTGGGGTCCTAGCACACTCTATATAAGCCACCCCCTCCTCCGGGACAAGGGTTCGCACCCCATGTAACACACATCTATATTCCAGTCGACTGCCTCAGGGCACCGAGACGTAGGGCTTTTACCTCCCTCGAGAGGGGCCTGAACTCGTAAACTCATGTGTACAACCTCGTCGTAGCTAGGCCCTCGCCTCCTCATACGTACCCCTACTCTTACTGTCATACTTAGTACCACTGTCGGTGTCAAAACCGGCGGATCTCGGGTAGGGGGTCCCAAACTGTGTGTCTAAGGCTAATGGGAACAGGAGGCGGGGGACACGATGTTTACCCAGGTTTGGGCCCTCTCGATGGAGGTAATACCATACTTCCTGCTTGATTGATCTTGATGATATGAGTATTACAAGAGTTGATCTACCATGAGATCGTAGAGGCTAAACCCTAGAAGCTAGCCTATAATTATGATTGTTGTTGTCCTATGGACTAAACCCTCCGGTTTATATAGACACCGGAGGGGGCTAGTGTTACACAGAGTCGGTTACAGAGAAGGAGATCTACATATCCGAATTGCCAAGCTTGCCTTCCACGCAAAGGAGAGTCCCACCCGAACATGGGACGAAGTCTTCAATCTTGTATCTTCATAGTCCAGCAGTCCAGCCAAAGTATATAGTCCGGCTGTCCGAGGACCCCCTAATCCAGGACTCCGTCAATAGCCCCTGAACCAGGCTTCAATGATGATGAGTCCAGCGCGCAGATTGTCTTTGGCATTGCAAGGCGGGTTCCTTCTCCGAATACTCCATAGAAGATTTTGAACTCAAGGAGCGTGTCTAGCTCTGCAAAATAATTTCCACATACCACCGTAGAGAGCACAATATTCCACAAATCTCATGACGGGGCCCGGTTATTACAAACCATTTTTTCCAGCCTGTCACTGTACGTGTTGCGTGGCGGTTTTATTGGCACGTCTTGTCGAAGCAGAGATTGTGTCCCCTTATGACGGGATTCTCATCAATACGGGTGTGGGTAACCCAACCGCGCCATCAGTCGTGGCACTTGGGGAATAAGCAATTTTACCGGGCAAGTGGGGAGGCGCAGGATCCCTACTTCCTTTATATGGAGATAAGGACTCCCTTTTTCATCCATGCCTTCTTCTTGCTCTGCTCATCCATTCCCCCGCGCTCGAGCCCTAGCGCCCAAGCGTTCGTCTTCTCCGCCCGCTAAGGCCCTCCTAAAAATTTCCGGATCTAGAGCAGGAGGCAAGTGGATGGCCTCTACCGTCCGGGAGAAGGATATCAAGAAGCTTCGGGAGGCTGGGTATCTGGCCAAGAGAATCGGCCACCGTCTTCCGGCGGCGGGACAGATCGTACCTACTACCGAATCCCACGAGAGAGTTGTATTCCTCCCTCATTTTATCCGCGGGCTAGGGTTTCCCCTCCCCCCATTCGTTCACGGCATCATGTATTATTATGGGATTGATTTTCAAGATCTATCCCCAAATTCCTTCCTCAACATCTCGACATTCATCGTCGTGTGCGAGGCCTTTCTCCGCATCCCGCCACACTTCGGCTTATGGCTGAAGGTTTTTAATATGAATACCAAGGTAGTGAGCGGCGAGCACGTCGAGTGCGGAGGCGCCATGGTGAGCAAGATGCCAAATGTTACATGGCCAACAGGTACTTTCAATGATTCCGTCAAGGAGTGGCAGCAGCAGTGGTTTTACATCACTGAGCCGCGCAACAAGCAATGGGCCGTGGCTCCAGAATTCAGATCCGCCGCCCCCTTGCGACTCACGTCCTTGCCCAAGAAGGGCCTGAACTGGGCCTCGTCCGACGAACTGTCGGTGCTCCAGAAACGTGTCCAGGATATGGAAGACAAGAACATCAAACTTGTCAATGTAGTCCAGGTGATGTTAGTTCGCCGAATTCTGCCTTGCCAACACCGGGCTTGCAATTTATGGGAGTTCGACCCGGCCAAGCACCAGACCCTACTAGAGCTCTTTGGCTCCTCGCACAAGGACATCTGGAAGGTGCTTTTTAAGTCCGGTAAATCATGGCCGGACTCCGCCGAGGACCGCGGGTACCAACTGTCCCGCCCTGCAAGTTCGGTAAGTCATTGTATGTTGACAATTCATGTGTTTTATTCACATATACTTAGGAAAATGCTTAATGTGTTTCCCATAACTCTCCTAGGGCTTGGCGAAGAAGGCGGGGCAGATCTACTGTCCGGCCCCGCTGCCAGAAGAACCGGCCGGCCCACTTCTAACGAAGATGCTAGTCCCGGCGCCTTACAAGGCGCCGAAGAAGAAGGCCAAGAAGGAGGCCAAGAAGACCAGGGGCGGCCTCCGTCGCCATGGAGCTTCGGACACAAAATCCGAAGACTCCAATGCCCGTTATTCCTCTGAAGAGGACGACGAGGAGGAGGAAGACGAATCCCCAGTGGGGGGAAGAAAGAAAAGGACGGCCTCCTCATCCTTGGAGGCTGAGTCGTCTAAGAGGGGAAAAACTCCTCTTCCAGAGGAGTCCACCGCTGCCGCTGATAGCAGCCCAGACTAGGATCCCAGGGCCCAGCCCCTGGTGAACTCGTGAGTATAAAATCCGAACACGCTTATGCGTCCAGACTTGTCATGGCATAATATTTTAATCTGATCCATACTTTTTACACTTCGACGGCGGGGGCGATATTCGATTCGGCCCCCAGCCGGACGCAATCCCGGAGGCAAATATAGCTCCAGAATCCGGCAGGAGGCCTCCCTCGACTGGAGGGGGTGTGCCTGTTCCACCGGCAACCTCTGTCCAACCAGAGGTTCCGGATAGTTTATCCGCAACGCTGAAGAGCGCCTCCATTGTCGATGAACACCGTGCCCTTATGGGCGCAGTGATTGAGAAGATTCAGTCCACTGAGAGTGGACTAGATGAAGCCTACATTAGCCTTATAAGAGGCTTTGAGGTATGTTTTATAAGGTTTTGAAGAGTGTCATAGTATAGATAGTAGCCCCTGATACACTATTCGGTGGAAGAAAGAACCGGACAAAGGATCAAATATATGTTCGCAGGAGACTCAATTGATGACATCTAGCTCTCTTCTTTTATAAGCAAGCGTCTATAGCGACTGCCACCTCTCGTACTGCGGAAGTATCCGGACTGAGGCGGAGTCTGGAGCAGGCCAAAGGAGAACTTGGCCGATTGAAGAAGCAGTTGGAGGATAACCAAGGTATGCAGAAACCTTGTTCATTTAGCACAAATGAATAAGTGTGCATGATGAAAATATTTTTATGACGTGCTCTAGGAGTGATATCCGAAGTTGAGGCTCTTAAGAAGGCTGTGGCCGAAGCCGAGAGGAAGGTCGCCGCAGAGCAGGCCCTTTGCAAAAAGCAAGAGGCCAGGGTTATTGAAGTTGAGCGAGAGCTTTAAGAGGCCGTGAAGAAATGCGAGACTTTGGAGCAAAGTCTATCAGGGAAAGAATCCGAACTCTCCCAAGCTTGCCAAGCTGCAAGTGATGCCTAGGGGGAAGCCCTAGGTGCCCTGAAGGAAATCCAGGAGGCGAGGAAGATTGCGGCTGGTAAGGCTTTTGCTATACAAAGCAGGTATTGAAAGGTGAAAATCAAGTTGATAATTTGAATTCTGATTTCTCCAGGGGTATTTGTGGAGCTGCCATGCAGCATATCTGATGCCGCCCAATTCTACCGAGCCGAAGAAAGGAACACTGCAGATAAGCTCTTCTGGATGCAGTATCTGGCACCGAATTATCCGGTGCTTTTTGCCGATCAACTGAAGCAGCTGATCGAACTACATAAGGCGGCCGAGCAAGCCATGAAGGATTTAATTATCCGGCTATGGCCCGCCGAGCCGATTCCAAGCAGCTACTTCGGGCTTGTGAAGCGGCTTGTGAGTGCCTGCCCTCGACTCGAAGTCATCAAGCGGTCGTTCTGTATGGAGGGTGCGTGAATGGCCTTCGCCCGCGCAAAGGTGCACTGGGGGAAGATGGATGCGGAAAAGCTGATGACCACGGGACCACCAGAGGGGAAGGAGCACCGCAAGCCTGAATTATATTATGATAGTGTCCTGAAAGGAGCCCGCCTTGCGGCAGAGCAATGCACCAAGGACATTATATTTCCATGAATACAATCATGTTGTCCTTTGTAATGTTTTACAAGGTCATTTCTATTATTTATTGCCTGTTATTTGAAAGTTTCTTCTCCTGCGCGGCCGTTTTATATATTAATCCCGAGAGATGGCCAGTCATCGGCTTCTGCCCCCACATAGGAAGTACGGGGGTGTTCGGGATAAACCTGAGCACTCTTTATCCCAGTTTTGGGTCCTTGAAGGAGGTGTTCAGCACAACGAACCAGGAAATCGGACTATAGGGTTGTATCACTCTCAGTTAGCCATAGGAGGTTGACAAAAGGAAGGTAGGTGCAGCCCCTGGTGTTCGAAAGACCGCATGAGGGGCTCTATAAGCACCTGATTGGAAGAAAAGCCGATCCTTCGCATGCTGCATTAGTTATGTCATTATGCGGAAGAAATCCTTAAAGATTTTACAACCTCTCGAACAGCTGACCAGCTCTCACTGTATCATGACAGTCAGTTTTCGGCTTTCTCTATTGAGGTGCTCGTCCCGAAGAACCGGGACACAATCACACTAGTTCTCCCTGTGCTACCTTAGCCGATATAGCGGAACACAAGGTACCAAAACATGGAAACCGGGCAAACCCAACTATTGAACCAAGACATGATTCGTAGCTGATGCATATAATGCTATAAGTTTGGGGTGCCAAACTTCCATGAAGGTGTTCGCACTTTATTGCCGTATTATGGGTATAATGAAGCCCTTGGCATATTAAGGCATATTACGATGTACGGATGTCGTTTTGACGAAGGGTGTTAGTAAGAAACAATAGCAGATAAGCGTCATATAAATCCACATGTTATATTCGAGTAATACGTCAATTCGTATGGGTACATGTAATATGATAAAAAGAAATATGACTGCGGAACCTGCTGAGACTAGGCGGGATGATGTTGTATGCGGCTCCAGAGTGTAGTCGGATGGTCATCGAGGGGAATATCTAAAGATTCCCTTACACGTTTGAACTATTTCCACGCCATCAGTCCTGGCCTACGCCAAGGTGAACCTGCAAAGAAAATGCAAGAAATGTTTGTGTGCCACAAGGAGGTTGAGTCACAGTATGTGGCTTGCCTTAACTTTTGCCGGAGTGTTTAACTGAGCTCTGGATGAGTCGGGCTATCCTGCCGCGCAGTAGTTCGAACTCCTTTGGCGGTGTCCGGGAGCTTGGCCATCGACTCTATGTTTGATTGAAAGGTGCCACTCGTTGCTTATGCTGTTAAAGCGGCGGTAGACTCTTCGACAGTGAGGGGAAGTTCGGCCCTGCCATTAACCGTGATGACGCCGCGCAGACCGGGCATCTTGAGTTTACGGTAGGCATAATGTGGCACCGCCTTGAATCGAGCAAACACGGTTCGTCCGAGCACTGCCTGATAGTCACTGCGAAAGGGACGATGTCAAAGACTAACTCTTCAGTACGGTAATTGTTTGGTGATCTGAAGACAACCTCCAGGGTGATGGAGCCTGTACAACTGGCCTCCACACCTAGTATAACACCTTTGAAGGTGGTTTTAGTGGGTTTGATCATCGAATGATCGATACCCATCTTGCGCACTGTGTCCTGATACAGCAGGGTTAGACTGCTTCCTCCGTCCATAAGGACTCATGTGAGGTGGAATCCATCCATTATTGGGTCCAGGACAAGTGCAGCTGGATTGCCCTGATCAGTATTGGCTGGACGATCCGTATGATTGAAGGTGATCGGCCATAGGTTATATTGTGGGGCGACTGGCTCCGTTAAGTTGACATTCCTAAGAGTGCATGTCCATTCCAACTTGGGAATATGGGTGGCGCTTATCATGTTCACCGTTTTGATTTGCGGAGGAAATTTATTTTGCCCTCCTGTATTCGGTGATCAGGGCTCCTCGTCATCATCGTCGCTTTGAGACCCCTTCTCCTTGTTTTCAGCACCTGTCCTGCTGGCTTGTTTGAAGACCCAGTATTCTCTGTTGGTATGATTGGCTGGTGTTCCTGGGTTGCCATGAATTTGGCATGGACAGTCGAGTACGCGGTCCAGACTGGACGGGCCCGAATTGTTATCTTTGAATGGCTTTTTCCTTTGACCGGACTTAGAGCCAAATCTGGCATCGACTGCCGTGTCTTCGGCACTATCACCATTTTTGTGACTCTTGTGTTTGTTGCGTCGTGGTTTGTCATTGCTATCTCTGGCTTTTGATGTGCCAGGATTGCTTGTTGTGTTGTTGCTACGAGCCAACCAGCTATCCTCGCCCGCACAAAAGCGGGTCATGAGTGTCATGAGGGCTGCCATGGAATTTGGCTTTTCTTCACCGAGATGTAGGGGAAGCCACTCATCACGGATGTTATGCTTAAAGGCCGCTAGGGCTTCGGCATCCGGACAGTCGACAATTTGGTTCTTTTTAGTTAAGAATCGAGTCCAAAATTTTCTTGCTGGCTCTCCGGGCTGTTGGGTTATGTGACTTAGATCATCATCATCCGGTGGTCGCACATAAGTGCCCTGGAAGTTGTCCAGGAATGTGTCTGCCAGGTTCTCCCAACTCCAGATGGAGTTTGCGGGCAAGCTATTCAGCCAATGTTGAGCTGGTCCCTTGAGTTTTAGTGGGAGGTACTTGATGGCGTGTAGATCATCTCCGTGGGCCATGTGAATGTGGAGGAAGAAATCTTCTATCCATACCGCGGGGTGTGTAGTACCATCATATGATTCAATGTTCACGGGTTTAAACCCTTCTTACAATTCATGATCCATTCCTTCATCAGTGAAGCATTGGGGGTGTGCGGCGCCTCTGTGCCGGGCTACATTGTATTCGATCTGGCCGGATTTGTTGGTATATCCGACGTGACGGTCATCATCACGTGTTGGACCCCCGTGATCCGTAGATCGATCTTGACTGTCCTGCTTTGTTTTTCAATTTGTCTCACAGGTCATGCGTGGAGCCCCGGGCCTTCATGTTTTTGTTTGTTTAGCATCGGGGCGCGGGCTGGACTTCAGGCTGAAATGACGCTTTGTCTCGGGCACGAGATGGCCGGTAGTGTAGGCTTTGGTGCCTCCTCTTCGAGTTGAGGTAGCAACCTGCGCTTTGGGTAACTTTTGGTAGGGTGCTCGAGTCTGTATTCCTCGGCTGCCAGGACTTCAGTCCATCTATCAGTTAGCAGATCTTGGTCAGCTTGAAGCTGCTGCTGTTTTTTCTTCAGGCTTTTTGCAGTGGCTACAAGCCGGCGCTTGAAGCGCTCTTGCTCGACGGGGTCCTCAGGCACGATGAATTCTTCCTCGCCAAGGCTCACTTCGTCTTCGAAGAGAGGCATGTAATTATCATCCTCTGATTCTCCATCCTTTGCCTGTTCCTTAGGGCTAGCTTGCCCATCCTCCCGCTCGGCTTGCTCGAAGCCTGGCTGGGCGGGATAGTTTTTGTTTTCGGCACCATCCGAATTGCTATCATCTCTTGTGCTGGTATTACTATTTTTGCTTTGGCGGGGCTTAGAGCGGCGCCTATGACGCCTGTGCTTAGATTGCTTCTCAGGGGGACTATCCTCCATTGCCTCATCACCATCGCCTTCTTTGGGCGTGTCCACCACATATATATCATATGATGAGGTGGCTGTCCAGCGCCATGTGGGCGGTGGTTCCTGCTCTTCTCCTGTATTGTCGTCCATACCGTCGATGTCTTCGGAGTTGAAGTCAAGCACGTCGGTTAAGTCATCGACAGTGGCTATTAATTGGGTGGTGGTGGTGGGGAAGGAATTTCTTCGTCGTCCTCTTCCCACTCCAGTCGGACATAGTTCGGCCAAGAGTCTCCTGACAAGGAGAGAGACCTCAATGAATTTAGCACGTCACCCAAGGGCGAGTGCTGAAAGATATCCGCGAAGGTGAACTCCGTGATTGGTGCCCAATCAGATTCGATAGGCACGGATGCACGCGGTTCGGAGCCTGTAGCCGGAGACGAGTCCAAGGGTCTGATGACACCGACCTCATGGAGGGTGAGGTCAGTGTTCGGCTCTATCGCTGCTGAGGGTGCGGCCTCCTTGGCGGGGTCCATCCACCCGTCCTCAGATGGCACGATCTGCTTTGGATTGATTCTCGGGGCCGCCGCAGGCGCGATCTCCCGAACATTGTCCGATGTCAGATCTAAGTCATGCTCGTCATGACTGTTCAGTGCACCTGACATGGGCTCAAATTCGTCGAAGATCAAGTCTCCGCGGATGTCGGCAGTATAGTTCAACCTTCCAAACTTGACCTGATGGCCAGGGGCGTAGCTATCGATCTACTCCAGATGGCCATGCGAGTTGGCCCACAGTACGAAGCCACCGAATACGAAGATCTGTCCGGGGAGGAAAACCTCACCCTGGACCGCATCGTTGAAGATGATTGAAGGAGCCATCAAGCCTTATCGTTACGACACAGTGGAACTCTCAATGAAAGAACCAACGTCGGTGTCAAAACCGGCAGATCTCGGGTAGGGGGTCCCGAACTGTGCGTCTAAGGCTAATGGTAACAGGAGGCAGGGGACACGATATTTACCCAGGTTTGGGCCCTCTCAATGGAGGTAATACCCTACTTCCTCCTTGATTGATCTTTATGATATGAGTATTACAAGACTTGATCTACCACGAGATCGTAGAGGCTAAACCATAGAAGCTAGCCTATAATTATGATTGTTGTTGTCCTACGGACTAAACCCTCCGGTTTATATAGACACTGGAGGGGGCTAGGGTTACACAGAGTCGGTTACAGAGAAGGAGATCTACATATCCGAATTGCCAAGCTTGCCTTCCACGCAAAGGAGAGTCCCACCCGGACACGGGACGAAGTCTTCAATCTTGTATCTTCATAGTCCAGCAGTCCGGCCAAACTATATAGTCCGGTTGTCCGAGGACCCCCTAATCTAGGACTCCCTCAACCACGACACCATCTCCTCTCAAACCCTAGTTCATCTCTTGTATCTGATCTTTGTCTTAAAACCTTAGATTGGTACCTATGGGTTGCTAGTAGTGTTGATTACTCCTTGTAGTTGATGCTAGTTGGTTTATTCGGTGGAAGATCATAGGTTCAGATCCTTTATGCATATTGATACCCCTCGGATTATGAACATGAATATGATTTGTGAGTAGTTATGTTTGTTCCTGAGGACATGGGAGAAGTCTTGTTATAAGTAGTCATGTGAATTTGGTATTCGTTCGATATTTTGATGAGATGTATGCTGTCTTTCCTCTAGTGGTGTTATGTGAACGTCGACTACATGGCACTTCACCATTATTTGGGCCTAGGGGATGGAATTGGGAAGTAATAAGTAGATGATGGGTTGCTAGAGTGACAGAATCTTAAACCCTAGTTTATGCGTTGCTTCGTCAGGGGCTTATTTGGGCATATGGTTAGGTTTACCTTAATTCTTCTTTCGTAGTTGCGGATGCTTGCGAGAGGAGTTAATCATAAGTGGGATGATTGTCCAAGGAAGTGCAGTACCCAAGCACTGGTCCACCCACATATCAAATTATCGAAGTACCGGACGCGAATCGTATGAGCATGATGAAAACTAGCTTGACTATAATTCCCATGTGTCCTCAGGAGCGATTTTCTTTATATAAGAGTTTGTCCAGGCTTGTAGTTTGATACAAAAAGGATTGAGCCACCTTGCTGCACCTTGTTTACTTTTGTTACTTGTTACATGTTTCGAATTATCTTATCACAAACTATCTGTTACTGATAATTTCAGTGCTTGCAGAGAATACCTTACTGAAAACTGCTTGTCATTTCCTTTTGCTCCTCGTTGGGTTCGACACTGTTTACTTATAAAAAGGACTACGACAGATCCCCTATACTTGTGGGTCATCAAGACTCTTTTCTGGCGCTGTTGCCGGGGAGTGAAGCGCCTTTGGTAGGTGGAATTTGGTAAGGAAACATTTATATAGTGTGCTGAAATTTACTGTCACTTGTTACTATGGAAAATAATCCTTTGAGGGGCTTGTTTGGGGTATCTTCACCCCGACCAGTAGAGCAAAGAGTTTCTCCTCAACCTACTGAACCTACTAAAAATTTTTACTTTGAAATTCCTTCGGGTATGATAGAGAAACTGCTATCTAATCCTTTTACAGGAGATGGAACATTACATCCCGATATGCACCTAATCTATGTGGATGAAGTTTGTGGATTATTGAAGCTTGCATGTATGCCCGAGGATGTTATCAAGAAGAAGGTCTTCCCTTTATCTTTGAAGGGAAAGGCCTTGACATGGTTTATGCTATGTGATGATATTGGATCATGGAACTACAACCGATTGAAATTGGAATTTCATTAGAAGTTTTATCCTATGCATCTGGTTCATCGTGATCGTAATTATATATATAATTTTTGGCCTCGCGAAGGAGAAAGTATCGCTCAAGCTTGGGGAGGCTTAAGTCAATGTTATATTCATGCCCCAATCATGAGCTCTCAAGAGAAATTATTATTTAAAAAAATTATGCTCGGCTTTCTCTCAATAATCGCTCCATGCTTGATACTTTTTGTATTGGTTCTTTTATGATGAAGACTATTGAATTCAGATGGGATTTATTGGAAATAATTAAACACAACACTGAAGATTGGGAACTCGACGAAGGTAAGGAGTCAGGTATAACACTTAAGTTTGATTGTGTTAAATCTTTTATGGATACCGATGATTTTCGTGAATTTAGTACTAAATATGGACTTGACTCTGAGATAGTAGCTTCTTTTTGTGAATCATTTGCTACTCATGTTGATCTCCCTAAGGAGAAGTGATTTAAATATCATCCTCCCATTGAAGTAAAAGTAGTTGAACCTATAAAAGTTTAAGAAAAGACTATCACTTATAATGTTGATCCTATTGTTCCTACTGCTTATATTATGAAACCACCTTTCCCTGTTAGAATAAAGGATCATGCTAAAGCTTCAACTGTGGTTCGTAAGAGTAATGCTAGAACACATGTACCCTCTGAGCAAATTAAAGTTGAACCCAGTATTGCTATGGGCATGTTATTTACTTCTATGATGAAGCTGCTAGAATTGCTAGACCCGATACTAAAAATAAACATAGACCTGTTGTTGGCATGCCTATTGTTTCTGTTAAAATAGGAGATCACTATTATCATGGCTTATGTGATATGGGTGCTAGTGTCAGTACATAAGGGACACTTTCCAGAATGTTTCAGACTCCGAAAAGGAATAGGTATGTGGTACGGTAAGTAAACCGACTCCAAAACAGTTCTAATAGCAATTTTTCTCCGTTTTGGAATACTTAACAAAATAGGAAAATAAGAAGTAGTACAGAAAGGACACAAGGCGTCCACGAGGGAGGAGGGCGCGCCCCCTGCCTCGTGGGCACCTCGTGTGCACTCCGGACTCCGTTTTCTTGTGCGATACTTCTTTTGGTTGGTAAAAATTCATTATATAATCTCCCGAAGGTTTTTACCACCGTACCACGACAAAATCCTCTGTTTTTTTTGAGTTGCTTCTGCAGCAGATCTAGAACAAGATGTCTTCTGAAGAGTCAGTCGGGGAGAGTTGAGTATCTCACCCGACACCGTGGCCAAGAGCAAACAACGATGTTGATCACTTTGGGCCATCAACGAAGGAAGAGATGGAGGCCGATATAAAAAGAATAAATGCCATGGAGGAGGATCAAGAAGTTACCTCTTGTCTCCAAGCCAGATTTATGATGGAGGAACTCTAGAGCTCAGCAATCCCAAATTCGGTCATCCCTCCCAATGCTAGATTTCTTTCTTACGAAAATATGAAAAAGAGTGTTATTTTCTCTCCCGCAGCTATGCAACATCCATGGGTGAAAGAAGCTTTGACCATCGCGGGTAAACTCCGTAAGGAAACAATGGATCTTAAGAGGCAAGTCAATAAGCTGGAGGAGGACAACTGTATCCTAAGGGGAATCATCACCAAAAATATCACATCACCACCTCCGAAGAAAGAGACATAAACACATGGGTATGGGCACTCCCCTTGGGAACTGCCAAGCTTGGGGGAGGTGCCCCGGTATCCTATCACCATCACACTTCTATATTTACCGGTTTTCTTAGTTCGATCCTTTTGGTTATATCTTGATCTAGTAGAATAAAGTTTAGTATGATCTTGATTTGAGTTTTTGTGTTGATCCCTATCTATGTAATCGAGTCCGTGAGCTATATATAATAAAGGTTAGTTTTGAGTCGAGGGCTTTGCTATCTTTCTATGATCTTGAGGGAATAAAAGAAAAAGGAAAGAATAAAAAGAAACCAAAAAAGATCATATTGATCTTATGGAGAGTAATGACTTCACATATAAAGAGTATGATGAATAAAAGTTGTTAAGAGTTGACAAACATAGTTTTGGTCATCATTGCAATTAAAAGGAGGTAATAAAGAAAGAGAGGTTTTCACATATAAATATACTATCTTGGACATCTTTTATGATTGTGAGCACTTATTAAAATATGACATGCTAAAAATTTGATGTTGGACAAGGAAGACAACGTAATGGGTTATGTTTTCTTATATCCAAAATAAAGTATATTGTCATAGATCATCCAAAATGTTGAGCTCGCCTTTCCCCCTCATGCTAGCCAAATTTTTCGCACCAAGTAGAGATACTACTTGTGCTTCCAAACATCCCTAAACCCAATTTTGCCATGAGAGTCCACCATATCTACCTATGGATTGAGTAAGATCCTTCAAGTAAGTTGTCATTGTTGCAAGCAATAAAAAATGCTCTCTACATATGTATGATCTATTAGTGTGGAGAAAATAAGCTTTATACGAGCTTGTGATATGGAAGAAATAAAAGCGACAGACTGCATAATAAAGGTCCCTATCACAAGTGGCAATATAAAGTGACATTCTTTTGCATTATGATTTTGTGCATCCAACCATAAAAGCTTATGACAACCTCTACTTCCCTCTACGAAGGGCCTATCTTTTATTTTGGTCTTCTACCTTATACAAGAGTCATGGTGATCTTCACCTTTCCCTTTTACACTTTATCCTTTGGCAAGCACTATGTGTTGGAAGGATCATGATAATATATATACCCAATTGGATGTAGGTTTTCATAAAGTATTATTGTTGACATTACCCTTGAGGTAAAAGGTTGGGAGGCAAAACTATAAGCCCCTATCTTTCTCTGTGTCCAATTGAAACTTCATACCCATAAGTATTGCGTGAGTGTTAGAAATTGTGAAAGATTAAATGATAGTTGAGTATGTGGACTTGCTGAAAAGCTCTTATATTGACTCTTTCCGATGTTATGATAAATTACAATTGCTTTAATGACTGAGATTATAGTTTGCTAGTTTTCAATGAAGTTTCTGATTCATACTTTACATTGTGAATAGATTATTACTTTAGCATAAGAAATCATATGACAATATATATGTTGTTGTTCTAAGAATAATCATGATGCCCTCATGCCCGCATTTTATTTTTTCGACACCTCTATCTCTAAACATGTGGACATATTTTTCGATATCGGCTTCTGCTTGAGGACAAGCGAGGTCTAAGCTTGGGGGAGTTGATACGTCCATTTTGCATCATGCTTTTGTATCGATATTTATTGCAATATGGGCTGTTACTACACTTATGTCACAATCCTTATGCCTTTTCTCTCTTATTTTACAAGGTTTACATGAAGAGGGGGAATGCCGGTAGCTGGAATTCTAGGCTGGAAAAGGAGCAAATATTAGAGACCTATTCTGCACAACTCCAAAAGTCCTCAACGAAAGTCAGTTTTGGAATATATTAAAAATATTGGGCAAAGAAAGCACCAGAGGGGGGCCACCCTACCCATCTTCTGGTATAAGGTGTCTTTTGCCCTGGTAAAAATAATAAGGAAGCTTTCGAGACAAAGCGCCGCCGTCTCAAGGCGAAAGCTTGGCAGAACCAATCTAGGGCTCTGGCGGAGCTGTTCTGCTAGGGAAACATCCCTCCGTGAGGGGGAAATCGTCACCATCATCATCACCATCGTTCCTCTCATCGGGAGGGGGTCAATTTCCATCAACATCTTCACCAGCACCATCTCCTCTCAAACCCTAGTTCATCTCTTGTATCCGATCTTTGTCTCAAAACCTCAGATTGGTACCTGTGGGTTACTAGTAGTGTTGATTACTCCCTGTAATTGATGCTAGTTTGTTTATTCCGTGGAAGATCATATGTTCAGATCCTTTATGCATATTAATACCCCTCGGATTATGAACATGAATATGATATGTGAGTAGTTACGTTTGTTCCCGAGGACATGGGAGAAGTCTTGTTATAAGTAGTCATGTGAATTTGGTATCCGTTCGATTTTTTGATGAGATGTATGTTGTCTTTCCTCTAGTGGTGTTATGTGAACATCGACTACATGACACTTCACTATTATTTGGGCCTAGGGGAAGGCATTGGGAAGTAATAAGTAGATGATGGGTTGCTAGAGTGACAAAAGCTTAAACCCTAGTTTATGTGTTGCTTCGTAAGGGGCTGATTTGGATCCACGTGTTTCGTGCTATGGTTAGGTTTACCTTAATTCTTCTTTCGTAGTTGCGGATGCTTGCGATAGGGGTTAATAACAAGTGGGATGCTTGTCCAAGGAAGGGCAGTACCCAAGCACTGGTCCACACACATATCAAATTATCAAAGTACCAAACGCGAATCATATGAGCATGATGAAAACTAGCTTGACGATAATTCCCATGTGTCCTTGGGAGCGCTTTGCTTTATATAAGAGTTTGTCCAGGCTTGTAGTTTGATACAAAAAGGATTGAGCCACCTTGCTGCACCATGTTTACTTTTGTTACTTGTTACCTGTTACGGATTATCTTATCACAAAACTATCTGTTACCGATAATTTTAGTGCTTGCAGAGAATACCTTACTGAAAACTGCTTGTCATTTCCTTCTGATCCTCTTTGGGTTCGACACTCTTACTTATCGAAAGGACTACGATAGATCCCCTATACTTGTGGGTCATCAGCAAGCCAGTTGGATGCACACCCACTTAGTTTTCTTTTGAGCTTTCATAAACTTATAACTCTAGTGCATCTGTTGCATGGCAATCCCTACTCACTCACATTGATATCTATTGATGGGCATCTCCATAGCCCGTTGATACGCCTAGTTGATGTGAGACTATCTCCCTCTTTTTGTCTTCTCCACAACCACCATATTCTATTCCACCTATAGTGCTATGTCCATGGCTCATGCTCAAGTATTGCGTGAAAGTTGAAAAAGTTTGAGAACATCAAAAGTATGAAACAATTGCTTGGATTGTCATCGGAGTTGTGCATGATTTAAATATTTGATGTGATGAAGATGGAGCATAGCCAGACTATATGATTTTGTGGGGATAAGCTTTCTTTGGCCATGTTATTTTGAAAAGACATAATTGCTTTGTTAGTATGCTTGAAGTATTATTGTTTTTATATCAAACTTTTGTTTTGAATCTTATGGATCTGAACATTCATGCCACAATAACATGGATAAATATGTTAGGTAGTATTCCACATCAAAAATTCTATTTTTATCATTTACCTACTCGAGGACGAGCAGGAATTAAGCTTGGGGATGCTTGATACGTCTCCAACGTATCTATAATTTTTTATTGTTCCATGCTATTATATTATCTGTTTTGGATGTTTAATATGCATTAATATGCTATTTTATATTATTTTTGGGAATAACTTATTAACATAGAGCCCAGTACCAGTTCATGTTTTTCCTTGTTTTTGAGTTTCGCAGAAAAGGAATACCAAACGGAGTCCAAACGGAATGAAACCTTCACGATGACTTTTCTTGGACCAGAAGACAACTAGGAGACTTGGAGATAAAGTCAGAGGAGACACGAGGCGGCAACAAGGATGGAGGGTGCGCCCAGGGGGAGGGCGCGCCCCACCCTCGTGCCCCCTCCCCGTGACCCTCCTGGCCTAATTCTTTTGCCTATATATTCCCATATATCCCCAAACCAATAGAAGCATCCACGAAAACACTTTTCCGCCGCCGCAACCTTCTGTACCTGTGAGATCCCATCTAGGGACCTTTTCTGGCATCCTGCCGAAGGAGGATTCGATCATGGAGGGTTTCTACATCAACTCTATTGCCCTTCCGATGAAGCGTGAGTAGTTTACCACCGACCTACGAGTCCATAGGTAGTAGCTAGATGGCTTCTTCTCTCTCTTTGATTCTCAATACCGTGTTCTCCTCGATGTTCTTGGAGATCTATTGGATGTAATACTTTTTTGTGGTGTTCTTGCCGAGATCCGATGAATTGTGGATTTATGATCAGTTTATCTATGAATATTATTTGAATCTTCTCTGAATTCTTATATGCATGATTTGATATCTTTGTAATTCTCTTCGAACTATCGGTTTGATTTGGCCAACTAGATTGGTTTTTCCTGCAATGGGAGAAGTGTTTGGATTTGGGTTCAATCTTGCGGTGTCCTTTCCCAATGACAGTAGGGGCAGCAAGGCTCATATTGTATTGTTGCCATCGAGGATAAAAATATAGGATTTTCATCATATTGCTTGAGTTAATTCCTCTACGTCATGTCATCTTACTTAATGCATTACTCTGTTCTTTATGAACTTAATACTCTAGACACATGCTGGATAGCGGTCGATGTGTGGAGTAATAGTAGTAGATGCATAATCGTTTCGGTCTACTTGACACGGACATGATGCCTGTATTCATGATCATTGCCTTAGATATCGTCATAACTTTGCGCTTTTCTACCAACTGCTCGGCAGTAATTTGTTCACCCACCCTATTATTTGCTATTTTGAGAGAAGCCTCTAGTGAAACCTATGGCCCCTGGGTCTATTTTCCATCACACAAGTTTCTGATCTACTATTCTTGCAATCTTTTACTTTAAAATCTATAAACCAAAAATACAAAAAATATTTACTTTACAATTTATCTATCTCTATCAGATCTCACTTTTGCTAGTAAACGTGAAGGGATTGAGAACCCCTTTATCGTGTTGGGTGCAAGTTTGTTTGATTGATTGTGCAGGTATTCGGTGATTTGTGCGTTGTCTCCTACTGGATTGATACCTTGGTTCTCAAACTGAGGGAAATACTTATCTCTACTTTGATGCATCACACTTTCCTCTTCAAGGGAAAACCCAACACAAGCTCAAGAAGTACCAGTGCACAGGCCTACCAAAAATATGAAAGCTTATGCTGGTTTAGGCCGAGATATTTTTAGTGGGCTACATGCCAATTACGGCCCATAATCGTTTTTAGCCCAATTAGAATAGGCCTAACGAATGTTGGCATGTTGGGCTCCTACGAAGCTTTCTGCCGAATACATTACTAAGATAAACCTACAATATACAAAAATAGTGTAGTAATTTCTACAGCCTTTGGCAACACGATAAATGCTATATTACAACAAAATAAATTCCAGCCATACAACAAAAGTCCCATTGGCATATAGTTTACAGTCCTTGCAGATAAAAGCACCATCACATGTATAGAAGCACAAATCGTTTGTCCCGAGTGCTAATGTTTCAGGCTGTAGAATCTGATGGAGCAGCATGATCATCCCCTTTTTTCCGCCATTGCTCTTGAACAATGAAGCAAATGTCTGATAGTCTGGTTTCGAAGCCATTAATATCTTGACGACATTTGTCAACCACTATTCTTGTTTACAAAATGACGTCCATTACGGATTGGACTTGTGTCTGGAGCACAGATATATCGCTCTGTCTAGCCAGAAGATTTTGTTCAGTACGCGATTTGGTTGAGGTTACCTTGACAACCAACCCAGAATTGCACAGGAAGGTGCTTTTTGTACCGTTACTGGAGAGATACTGACACATTGCAGCAAGAGGTGACATTGTGCCTGTTGTAGCCTCGTTACCTTCAGGTGGTTGTGGTTGTTCAATCATTTGTTCCATAGCTTGCTGAAAGTTTGAACTTGTAGATTAGTGTACCAGATAAGTTACTAATGAGGCAAAAACAAACAAAGTAGGTTTCACGTTTATACATCACTTATTTTGGTGAACTACTGTAATACATTAACATGTATTGTAGTGTCAACTACATAATAAAATCACTTTTGGTACATATGTCCATGTAGCATGCCTGTTGTATTGTCTATTTCCTCACATTCGTTGACATGTAAGGATAAAGAGACATGGTTTAAAGTAGGATGAACAAAGTATGACATCATTCATATCATGGGCAAACAGATATAAAACAAACATGCTATTGTATCATTGTGTGGGCACCTGAACATCACAACTAGGTTGCAGATCAAGACCAAAAGAATATCCTTCATCTCTTTTAAACCGTGTAAGGTGAAATGATACGGTAAGACAATTGTGTATAAAAGTGAACATAGTACCTAACATAGGCTGCAAACCAAGCAGTTAAATGAATACCTCACAGTAACAAGCAGTTCAAAGGCAGGAGGAGTAAGGACTTACAATAGTGGCTTGAACTGGTGTGCTCATGCCCTTCATCTTGCTCGTGTGGCAATCCTTGAAGATTTGCACTGCATTCGGTTCAGGTTATTTTTGGTCCGCACGGGCTTTCCTCTGTCTTTGGAACAAGTCAATATAGATACAATAATATGGCACAGATAAAAGAAGGAAGTAGCAGCTATTCACAAGAGCCTCTTAGCGTGCAATATAGCTACGAGATCCTGTTGTCTGTTGGAATTCCACTTTAGAACGGTTGGTCTTGTTCTTCAAACAGTTAGCCTAGAAGAAGATACACTTGTAAGGCACATATGTAAATACAAGTTCAATACATGATATGATCAAATACATATACCCTACCTGATAGTTTGGATCAGACCAGTGTTTAGCAGGGGTTGTCCAGTCTTCATCTGTAATATATTCCACTGGAGATGTTTGGGCAATTTCATTGTTAGCCTTGCCTTCAAAGTGAGTTTTTCTAAGGTGATACCGATACTATCACAGAGCAGACTGAAAAACATGAGTGCATGCTTGTTTAGTTGCATCATCTTTCAGATCCAACTTGAACCGCATCTATTGAAAAAAGAATGTGAGTCTTATTAGGAGGAAGCTAGAAAGTATGGGGCAAAGCAAGACAATATTGCAAATTGCGATGAATAACATTACTTACAGATAAATGGTCAAGGAAGGTGTTAAACTCGGTATCGTCTTCCTCATTCCTGTACTGGATCCACATTGGGAGGATACGTCCATGACAACTAACGGCGACAGCTGCCTCTGATACTAACTTGGCTGACTCTGTAGCATCACGTGGCCTTTTGAAACCTGCCTCAAAATGGATCTCCATTCTTCTTTAGATTTTGTTAATCTGTCAAGCATTATCCCTGACGTCTGTTTCTGCTTGCACCATGGTGCTAGTTCAATAACGAATATGGAAAGTGTTAGTGCACATCAAACTATGAGAGTACATATAAAGGAGCATGCAACTGCAACTTGACTCGGTCAGGTACCGTCTTGGTGTTGATGCTCATGAGGTTGATCCGATCTTGCCAAGTCTTGTTGTGTCAGCAGTGCTTCGGAAGTAGTGTTAGGTGTGAAGGCAGCTTGGGAACTGGCCAGTTGCGGAGCAAACAAACAAGTAACTCGTTGAGATGCCGGTACAGTTGAAGCGGATGATGTAGCTGGTGGAGCAGGTGATACTGTGTTTGTAGATTTAGCTGGTGGACTTGGACCTTCTATTGCACTATAAGTACCATCAGAACCTGGAGGGCAGATCCTTTTCGGTTACACCCGATGAGTAACACCATTCCCTACTATATTCTTTTCCTTGCTCTTTTTTGACTTTGCCATGTCAAGCCGTACCCACAACACAAAAGAATAAAATCGCTCTTCAGAACTCATTGATGCATGATACAGACAAGCAATACTTTGATGCAAGACAACCGTATGAGGATGGAATATGTAAGAAAAATAGGATGGCGTGACATATTCACAGCTACAATGTGTAAACTAAGTAGAAGGATTTTCAAGAAAATAGAGATAATGCAAGCTACACACCATATGAAAGATGCAACCAATATCACTCTGCCAAGTCAAAAGTGTCTTGTCATAAGTGGCATTTCAAAAAATTAGAAGCAGTACAACCCAGAAATCAATGCAAGATTCAACCACTATCAAATTGTCATATTAAAAGCGTCCAATCATGATAGACTTATGCGGGATACACAACAACAGTACTTTGATGTAAGAACATGGTATGATAGATTGATGAAGTGTATTCTAGACACAGAAAGGCATGTCATATGCACATGTATAACGTATATATACTCAGCAGGTGCAATTTAATCAAAATAGAAGAAATACAGGCTAAACAACATATGCAACATGAAACCAATTATCACACTGTCAACTTAGAGCAAGAACCTGCGATGGTGGAGTACTGGAGATGAACTCATCATGTAGACGTGGGACTTCAACTGCATTAGAAGTGCAGTGGAAAATCAAGAGAGTCTCTATTTGCATCGATCCGGAGGACCACCAATATCCCCTAACTTACTCTTTTCCTTCCTCTTCTCTGATAAATCTTTATGAAGTCAAAACCACAAGAAGATGAATAAAATTAGCTCTGCATAACTGGTTGATGCATGATACAGACGAACACTACTTTGATGTAAGGCAAGCGCGGGATAGGAGGACGGAGTATATACAAAAAAAGACAGCATTGCATATTCACACGTACGATAGTCGGATGGAATATGTATGAAAAATAGTAAGCAGAAGGCATTTCAAAAAAATTAGAAGAAATGAAAGCTAGGCACCATATGAACATGCAACCAATATCACTCTATCAGTTAAAAAGTATCTCGTCGCAAGTGCCATTTTAAGAAATTAGAAGCTGTACAAGCTAGAAGACAATGGAACATGCAACCTACATCACACTCCCAAGTTAAATGTGTCTTATGGGTAAGTGATTGTTGCAGGTATAAGTTGTAAGCTACGCAGATGCAATTCAACAAAATCACAAGCAATACAAACTAGACATCATGGAACACACAACCACATATAACAGTTCCAAGTTAGAGCAAGCACCTGTGATGGTGGAGTAGGGGATATGTGGTCATCATCTACACAACTATGTTGATTGTCCAGCCTTGTGTTGTCTTGCGAATCTTGTTGGGAGGATGGCGGAGTAGAATCTGTAGAGACCCTCTATTTGAGTTGCTCCGAAGGGCCACCATCATCCACTATCGTACTAATTTCCTTCAGCTGTATTTTTGCATTGTGAAGTCAAACCAATAAGAAAAAAGGAATAAAATTCACTGTCTAGAACTCATTCATGCATGATACTAATGAACACTACTCAGATGAAAGGCAAACACATGATAAGAGGATGGAATATGTACGGAAAACAGGACGACATGACATATTCACACCTATGATGTGGTAACTAAGCAGAAGGCATTTCAACAAATTAGAAGCACTTCAAGGTAGATACCATAGGAAAGATGCAAGCAATATCACTTTGCCAAGTTCAAATTGTCTGGCGTTTCAAAAAATTAGAAGCAGTACATGCTAGAAATCATATGCAAGATGCAACCAATATCATAGTGGCGACTTAAAGGTGCCTTATCATAAGTGACTGATGCGGGATATGCATGAACAATAGTCTGATGTAAGAACATGGTGTGATCAGATATAGTATGTTCAAGAAACAGGAACACGTATCATATTCACATGCATTATGTGTAAAGTAACCACATGCAATTCAGCAAAGTTAGAAGCAATACAAGCTAGACATCATAGGCAACATGCAACCACATATAATAGTGCCAAGTTAGAGCAAACACCTGTGATGGTGGAGTAGGGGAGAGGTTCTCATCATCTACATAGCTAAGTTGACTGCCTAGCCTTGCCTTGTCTTGCAAATCTTGTTGGGAGGATTGTGGAGAATCTGTAGAGACCTCCTATTTCAGTTGCTCGGAAGGACCACCATCACCCAATGCCTTACCAATTTCCTTCTGCTTTATTGATTATGCATTGTGAGGTCAAACCGACAAGAAAAAGGAATAAAATTCGCTCTTCACAACTCATTCATACATGATACTGACAAACACTACTTTGGTGAAAGGCAAAGTCATGATACGAGGATGGAATATGTACGAAAAACTGGACGTCCTGACATATTCACATCTATAATGTGGTAACTAAGCAGAAGGCACTTCAACAAATTAGAAGCATGACAAGCTAGACATCATATGGAAGGTGCAATCAATATCACTCTGCCAAGTTAAAACTGTCTCGTCATAGGTGGCTTTCATCAAACTAGAAACACTACATGCTAGAAATCATATTCAAGACGCAACCCAATATTGCACTATCAACTTAAAGGTGTCCCATCATAAGTGACTGATGTAGGATACACAAGGAGAGTAGTTTCATGGAAGAACATGGTGTGATAGACATATATAGTATGTACCAAAAACAGGAAGGCGTGTCATATTCACACGTATCATGTGTAAGCTAAGCAGATGCAGTTTACACTAATTAGAAGCAATACAAGCTAGACACCATATGCAACATGCAACCTGTCGGATTTCGGGTTCCGCAAACCCTTTGAGGATTGAACTCTGGCATGCGTGCGGAGATCTCAACCTACCCAGCCTTCCGACTCCCTAACCTCATAGCCTAATGCGTTAACCTCGTGGGGAAAGAAAGACAAGGCAGTTTACCCAGGTTCGGGCCACCTTGCGGTGTAAAACCCTACTCCTGCTTTGTGGTGGATTTGCCTCGAGGGGCTGAGAAAGAACTAGTACAGAGGAGAACAGCCTCAGGAGGCGTGTTCTTGGGCTCAAGTAAGCTGGTGAGCTGGTGAGGGTGGAATGGACCCCCTCCCCCTTGGTGGTGGCTAGGTCCTATTTATAGTGGCCTTGGTACTCTTCCTGAATGGAGGTGGGAAGGTATCCCACAACGGCCAAATTTGAAGGGAGACAACAAGTACATATGATCCTGACTAAAGTGGTGTTCGCCTGCAAAAGCCTTTGGTCCCGACGCTGCGGTTGGATCGACGATGACCTTTGTCCTGACGTCCTAGCAGTCTTGGTCTTGTTGCACATGAATGGAAACCTTTGGTTGATTCCTCGGGACTCCGAGACTGCTGCTTGCCTCCTTTGCACCAATGAGGAAACTGGTACTCTGCGCCTGTTGGCGCCCGCTTGGCCTTGGTCATCACGGCCCACGTCAGCCAAACCTCGCGAGGTGAGCCTTGCATAGAAATCTCCGCTCCTCGAGAGCCAGACTGAGGAGGCTGATCCCTTTGGAGGTTTTGGTGTTGTTCGCCTCGCGAGGGTCTTGGGTTGTTGATGTTGAAGCTGGGCCGTACCAGGCCGTCGATGGAGCCATGCCGTGGGCCGCAGGCAGGCATGTCTAGGTACCCCCGTATCCAGAATGCCGACAACAGCCCCCGGGCTCAAGGTGCGCTCGGACTTGGCTTCTGGGCGAAGCCAAAGGGCAAGTGCGGAGCACCGCGGGCCCTAACCGCATGCGGCCTTGGGTGACGCGTGGCGATTGATGGAACGTGGGCGTCTTCGTTTCCCCATGCTGCCTCGACAACCGTTCCCGGTTGACAAAAAGGCTGACGCCTGCTGCTAAGCCTTCATTGCCTTCCTTTTGTCTTGCTCCAGATCCCCTTCTCTCCCAACGCCAGAAAAATCCTCCAGATCTACCGACCCTCTCCACCAAGCTCTAGCTAGATGGCCACCGACAAGGCTAAAGCTCCAGCCTCGGCTGCAGGCTCCACCTCTTGGTTTGAGCCTGCCCTGAGTGCACCCACTGTTGCCGAAGAGAAGCATCACACCGCGCTTCTCTTGACGGCGAGTGGCGACAGCGGGGGGGGGGGGGGGGGGGCGGTGCTCCGGGTCAGCTCCCCCAAGCCGGAATCCTTGAGCAACACCTTCTACCCCTTCTACCTGCATAGCGTCTATGCTGGGTTGATCCCTCCTTTCTCCCGCTTCTTCTATGCCGTCCTCCGCCATTATGGGATCCATGCCCTCCATCTTCACCCCAATTCCGTCCTTCTCCTATCAATCTTCGCCTTCTATTGCGAGGTGTTTGTGGGGGTGATGTCCTCCGTCACGTTGCTTCGCCACTTCTTCTTCCTCCGGGTGAACAACAACCAACGCACAGGGTGCGGTTGCTTCGTCGCGACCAACGACAACAATGCAATCTCCCGCACCGGGAAGAAGGTGGAAGACTTTCGGAACAAGTGGATCCTCATGGACGCGAAGCACTCCCATGCCCTCCTGGAGCTGCCAACTAGGCTCCCGACGTCTGGTGAGGGGGTGGTCTCACGAGAAGCTCACCGACCCCTTGGCGCAACCACTATTGAAGAAGATGACGATTGACATGAAGGCGGAGAAGCTGATGGTGCCATGATCGTCAGGGAGGTCTTGACGCAGCGCCTGGCGTCGCTCCACGAGCGCCCCCGCCCCTTTTGGAAGATTGGGGGTGTGGAAGACAAGCTCCGGTTGCACTCGGACAGCTTGCCTGACAAGGAGTTGAGCAAAGTTATGCACTCCTTTCTCGGAAAGGACTAGGGCGGCCCCCCGGATGACCACCTCCTGCTGTACCGCCGAGATGACGGGGATAGGATAGCCACCGCCATGACTGTCCGCAACAAGCGCGGGCTCATGTCGACGGAGCCTCCCCATCTGGCGGGTCCCCTGGTGGACGTGTCCTCTGGTGACCTCTCCTCCGAAGCCACCCAGGAGGAGGAGTGGGAGAGCTCCTCCCCATGGCAGAGCGACCTCCTCCGCGACCTCTCCGACGATGACGATGCTGGTGCACACCCGGTGAGGGAGTCGGCTCGCTCTGCCGGGGACACCACTAGATCCGAGGGGACCCCTCCGAAGAAGCAGAGGCGAGGAGTCCCGAAGAGGGGCAGGTCTGCACTGATTCCCCTGAGCAGCGCTCATGCTTTGCCGCTACCATCCAGCGCGGGGCCGGCCACATGCTCGCCGGCTCCCAAGAATGCAGCACCGCCCGCACCCGTGATGCTCGCGCTTATGGGCCTGAAGAGGAACTACGTCGCCATGGACCAGTGAGTGCTCCTCCTTGCTCTTGCTCTTAGAATTCCATGTAGTGATTAATATCTTCATTTGATGTCAGGCTTCAGCCTGTGGCGAAGAAGAAGAAGGGTGATGCTGGAGCCGCCGAGGTCAAGCGCGCTGCTGTGGTCGCCGCAACTCCGGCGTAGAGGGGCGCAACAGCTCCTGTCGCTCTTGCAGTGGTGCTGCCCTCCTGAAGCTCTGGGGCCCAGCCTCAGGAGGAAGCGTCTCCCGTGGTAGAGATGAACCCGGAGGTGCCTATCCCCGACTTTCTTGCTAGGGACCCACGGCCTCCGAAGCCCCCGGTCCTATCTGCTGCTGCTCCGCCAGTCTAGGTGCCAGCAGCACCTTCTCTTCCATCCACCACGCCGCCGAGCTGTGGTGATTCCGCCGCATCTGGAGCCCTGGAGGAGGCCCGCTCTGCGCTAGACCAGCTCTAGGATGATCTTCAGGGTCCGAACTGGCGCAGGGCGTCAGGCGCCTAGAGCTGGTCTCGGGGTGGCTCCGGGCTGATGCATCTGTCTAGACGGCCTCGGGTCAAGCCGTGGCATCCGAGGAGGAGGTCCAGAGGGTGGACGGCTTAGCCGCGGCCGAACACAATGTGGCGCTGAAGGAAGCCAAGGAGACATAGGAGCACTACCATGCAGTGGAGGCCGAACTGAAGACCCTCTGGGATCAACAGGCCACCCAGGCCAATCAGCTCAGGGTGCAGGAGGAGGAGTTTGAGGCCCAGGTTGCTGCAATTGCCGACTGTGATGCTGAGTTGGAGCAGGCAGCCCAGGAGCAGGCCACGGAGCGCAGCCGCCTGGAGAAGTTGAATGAGGAGGTAGAGGCGACCCAGGCGTCCCTCAAACTTGTCTCCGACGAGAAGGCTCGGCTGGAGGCCAAGGAAAAGCTCCTCGCCAAGGCTGAGGAAGCAGCCACCATGGAACGCGGGACCTTTGTCTCTCTTGAGGCAAGGTCCTGCAAGGTGTTGTAGGATCTCTTCGGGGACGCGCCCCAGGAGCCAGCGGTGACTCCAGAGCAGGGTCCCGCCTTCTGCTTCCCCTGCTCGTTGCGGCGTTTGAGGGTGTCATTGTCAGGTTGGGCCCCATGGTGGAGGGAGAGGCCCGCGCGCTATCTTCCTCAGTCATGACGCATGTCCTCAGCCATCTTTATCTTCGGGACACCCATTGAGAAGAAACTTGAAATTGCTCGCACTGACGAAGCTGACAAGGTTCCGTTCGCTACCCACTATCTTGAAGGAGCCGCTGCTATATGGTGGGACAATGCTAAAGCTTTGTGGCCTGCGGGAGAAGAAATCACATGGACTAATTTCAAGGACCAAGTCCTCAAGTACCATATTCCAGCTGGTATCATGAAGGTCAAGCAACGCGAATTCCTTGGTCTCACTCAAGGATGTCTGCCGGTAAGCGAATATTTGCATAAGTTCAACCATCTGGCCCGTTATTCCCTCTATGATGTGGCCATGGAAGAAAGTAATATGGACATGTTCCTTGGATGATTAAATCAGCACCTCAGGAGTGCTCCATGCATGCTCAACTTTCCAGATTTTCACTCTGGTGAACATGGCCCTCATCGCAGAAAGAGAGTACAAGCCTGTGCAAGACAACCGACCCGCAAATATTGACCACAAGCGTAAATTCGAGCCGAAGAAGGACGGACAGCCCATGTAGAAGGCCCGTACCTGGCAACAGACTCAAGTGGAGTACAAACCAAATTGGCAGCAGAATGCACGAGGAGCATCAATGCAACAACGCCGTTTTAATTGACAACACTGTTTTAATTGTGGACAAACTGGACATTATGCCAGGCAGTGTCCCAAGATGTCAAATTCCCCGTTCTGGCCGCAAGTCAATCACATGGGGCCATATCATAACCAAAAGATCGTCCAAGGGCAAGTTCATCACCTCTCCGCAGACGAAGCCTAGGAAAACCCCGAAGTCGTCATTGGTATGTTTCTCGTTAATAACATACGCGCAATAATTTTATTTGACTCTGGGGCTTTCCACTCTTTGTTTCTCGCAGTTTTGTTGCCTAAAACAAATTTCCTTGCTCGCTTTTGGGAAAAAGTATGATGGTTCAATCCCCGGGATCCATAGTCAAAAGCAATCTGGTCTGCAAAAATTTGGAAATTGATATCAAGGGAGTTCGTTTTCCAACCTCCATGATAGTCATTGAGTCTGCCAAGTTGGATGTTATTTTGGGAATGAACTGGTTGACCCAATATCAAGTATGCATAAATTGTGCGACCTAAGAAGTCACCTTGACAAATCAGGAAGGGCGATCCATCAAATTTTATGCCCGCAAAAGCATACCCAAAGGAGAACTGGTCCTCACAGCAGTAGCTTAAGAATTGGATCTGATTCCTGTGCTCAGTGAATTTCCTGATGTATTCCCCGAGGAATTACCCGGAATGCCTCCAGACAGAGAGCTTGAGTTTGCAATTGATCTTGTACCTGGAACTGCACCATTGTACAAAAAGTATTATCGAATGCCTTCATCAGAACTCATGGAATTAAAGAAACAGTTGGATGAGATGCTGCAGAAAGGATATATCCTCCCAAGCTCATCACCATGGGGATCACCCGCAATATTCGTAGACAAGAAAGACGGCAGTCTCAGAATGTGCGTGGACTACCGTTGGTTGAACGATGTCACCATCAAGAACAAATACCCTCTACCATGGTTTGATGATTTGTTCGATCAGCTCAGTGGGGCAAAAGTATTTTCCAAGATTGATTTAAGGACGGGATATCATCAACTCAAGATCAAGAAGGAAGATATTCGTAAGACCGCGTTCACTACTCGTTAAGGTCTCTATGAATATACGGTGATGTCTTTTGGTCTCACAAATGCCCCCACCTTTTTTCATGCATATGATGAATAAGGTGTTCATGGGATTCTTGGATAAGTTTTTGGTGGTTTTCATCGATGATATTCTCATATACTCTAAAAGCAACGAAGAACACAAGGAACACCTCCGATCAGTCTTACAGAGACTCCGTGACCATCAGCTCTATGCAAAATTCAGCAAGTGTGAGTATTGGCTCAAACAAGTCGGATTTCTAGGACATGTTATATCAGCAGAAGGCATCACAGTGGATCCTAGCAAAGTAAAAGATGTGCTTGATTGGGTAGCACCCACGATGGTATCCGAAATTCGAAGTTTTCTTGGATGAGCCGGATACTACCGTCATTTCATCGAAGGATTTTCCAAAATTGCCAAGCCAATGACAGAACTCCTCAAGAAAGACAACCAGTTTGAATGGACCGAGGATTACGAGAAGATCTTTAACGAGTTAAAAACCAGATTGACATCAGCACCAGTACTGAATCTCCCACACATTTACCGCAACTTTGATGTGTATTTTGATGCGTCCAGAAAGGGTTTTGGGTGCGTACTCATGCAAGACAACAAGGTGGTAGCTTACGCATCTCGCTAGCTATGACCTCGTGAAGGAAATTATCCTACACATGATTTGGAACTGGTCGCTGTTGTGCACTCTCTAAAGATTTGGAGACATTACCTCATTCGAAAAAGATGTCAAATATTTACCGACCACAAGAGTCTCAAATATATATTTTCCCAGCCAGACTTAAACCTTTGACAATGAAGATGGCTCGAGTTGGTCAAGGACTATGATCTAGGAATAAATTGCCATCCAGGCAAGGCCAACGTGGTTGCTGATGCCCTCAGTCACAAGCCTGCCAGTTTAATGTAGCGACCAGACCTCAAACAGTCTGATCTCTGTGCTTTAGTGTCATCCCTGGATCAGTAATGCTGACACGCACAGTACTTGAAGGATTTATAACAGAGTAGCAATCACACACTTATTACATCGAATGTCTCAAAAGAGAACTTAATACAATAAATATGGCTTAAGGCCATCTAATAACGATAACAGCGGAAGGCTTGGAAGATAAGTGAGTCCATCAACTCCAACGGCTTCACTGAGTATAGAACCACGACCTAAAGGCACCTTACTCCTCGTCTGAAAAGTCTGCAACATGAATGTTGCAGCCTGAAAACGGGTCAGCACATGGAATATGCTGGCAATGTAACACATAGAGAGTAATGAAAGAATAATGCTATACTACATGCATATATGGCTGGTGGAAAGCTCTATGCTTACAGTTTGCGTAAAGCCAATTTTTCCATACTACAAAGGAATAATTTTTATTTAAATATCATGGTGGTTGTTAAACATTGAGAAGATAGACATCCTCTCAATCCCAATTAAGCATCATCATTAAACCCAACAAAATTGATTAAAGTAACATGATGAGATTCACATGATAATCTAGGTACTAGATACTCAAGATATCCATAACCGGGGACATGGCTAACCATGATTAGTTTATGCACTTTGTAGAGGTTTGCGCACTTTTCCCCACAAGACTCGATCTCCTCTGTTGGGATTCTCGCACTGCATGATGTTTGAGAAACAGATGACCGAGACATAGTCTTTCAGAAGCGCTAGCACCTTACGATCGGGTAGACAGTACCAACCTACATCCCCTACACTTGCTAGTCTACCACCGTAAGAGTTCGCACGACTTAGTCAACTATCCTAGAGCCCACAGTAGCTTGTACCTGCACGTGCAAGTTTCCAACATGAATAATCTCATGATCCCTTTGAACCTGGGTGGCGGTCCATAAAGAAAAACAGGCAATCGCTGGAATACCCAGGTGCCTCAATCCACCCAGATGTGTGTTTAATTTGCCACCTTAAATACACCATTAATTTAACAATCTCACATCTGTCATGGATACACTCACCCAATGCACGTCTACTAGCATAGCATGGCATAATAAGCAAACGTAGAAGTAACTCCCAAGGGTTTGAAAATAAAACAGGTAATAGGTACTACCTCATCTACTTCCCAAAACCCACATATTAATCAGATCCTAATCATGCAATTGTTTGAGGATTGATCTAATGCAATAAAACTGGGTAGTAAAGAGGTATGATCAAAGTGTTCTTGCCTTGCTGATGATCCGTGAAACCTAGAGATTCAAAGTAGCAAGCGTCGCACTCCGGGTACTCTATTGCAAACAAACAAGAATACAATAAGTACTCATCTAATGCATGGGTAAAACTCAAATAAGAGATCTAACCAAAAAGTTCAACTTAAGAACTCCGGTTTGCAAAAAGAATCAAATCAAACGAAGCAACAAAAGTCAAACGACAAAAGAAACAAGCTTCGTTTACTAATCTGGATTAATTCAAATTTTACAGAAGCAAAATCTTGTTTGAGTAGGTTACACGGAAACAGAGTTTCGAGATGAAACTCTAGGCGCTTGAATCGTCTGATTCCGATAAATGAGCGAAAAGTTATACTAGAACAAAAATCGGATCAGAAATCGCGATCAGAAATAACCGCGGAAAAATCCGAGAAAAAGAAAAACTGACGAACAGATTAACAAACGAACGTTCGTTAACTGGAACTAAACGACGAATTTGTCCTTTAAAATGAACGAACGGGCGAATGCTCGCTAAATAAGTAAACCAGAAAAAAAATAAAACCGATCTATTTAAAAAACGAAAACTAGGTTTTTCTAAAAAAATGGATCGATTTCTTTAGAAAAACCGGGGCGACGGGGCGGCTACCTCGTCTCGGCTCCGGCGGGGCTCCGGTGCGGCGGCGGGACGGCATTGGGTGGCGGGGCTACGGCGGTGGTGGCGGGAGGCGGCGGCGGTGGCTCCTGGCGGCGGCGGCGGCAGCGGCTGCGTCTACTGCTGCTGCGGCGGCGGGGCGGGTCGGGTGGCGGGGTGGGGAGGGGCGGCAGCGGTATTTAAGAGGGGGTGGCGGCTTGGGGGAGGGGAATAGGCGGCGGGGAGTGGAGTCCGGCTTGGACTCCTAGTCCGGGTCGGCGGCGGCGCGGAGGCGGGCCGGCCTGGCTCGGCTGGGCCTTCGGCCCCGTCGGGCGCGGGAGATTTTTTTTAAAAACAATAACACCGAACAGAAAATAAATTCTAGAAAAATAAATAAAAATCTAAAAATGACAAAACAAATTTTCACCGTCTAAATAAAATATTTAGAACGAGATGAACATTTTCTTGGCCCCTAAATGCAATTTTGAAAATGTGCAATTTTTCCTAAAATCAAATAAAATAGCAAAAACTACAAAATAAAACTTATTTGATTTTTTATTAAATCCTCAATATTTCTTTATTTTGGGAAAGTCATTTTATTCCCTCTCTCATATTTTATAATAGAAATAATTGAAGATAAATAAATAAAATCAAATGATCCTATTTTGAAAATTCGAGAAGACTCAAATATGAAAATAACGAAATCCCCAACTCTCTCCGAGGGTCCTTGAGTTGTGTAGAATTTCTAGGATCAAACCAAAAGCAAATAAAATATGATATGCATTGATGATCTAGTGTATAACATTCCAAATTGAAAATTTGGGATGTTACAAACCTACCCCCCTTAAGATGAATCTCGCCCTCGAGATTCGGGTTGGCTAGAAAATAGGTGAGGGTGGTCCTTCAGCAGATCCTCCTCTCGCTCCCAGGTGGCTTCATCCTCGGTGTGGTGGCTCCACTGAACTTTGCAAAACTTGAAAACCTTGTTGCGGGTGACTCGGCTGGCATACTCAAGAATCTTGACTGGTTTCTCCTCGTAGGTCAAATCACTGTCCAACTGAATCGCTTCCAGCGGCACTGTATCTCTCAGTGGTATATCAGCCATCTCATCATGGCACTTCTTCAACCGGGAAACGTGGAATACATCGTGAACTCCTGACAATCCTTCGGGCAATTCCAATTTGTAGGCTACTTCTCCCATACGCTCCAAAACATTGTATGGTCCCACAAAACATGGCGCTAACTTACCCTTAACTCCAAAGCGCTTAACTCCTCGAAGTGGAGATACACGAAGGTAAACTATATCTCCGACTTCGTACATTGTCTCCTTGTGTTTAGAATCTGCATAGCTCTTCTGCCTGGACTGGGCTACTTTGAGCCTATCGCGAATCAACTTCACCTTCTGTTCAGACTCCTTAATCAAATCCAGTCCAAACAACTGGCGGTCTCCAACTTCACCCCATGACAATGGGGTCCTGCACCTCCTTCCGTACAAGGCTTCGAAAGGGGCCATCTTCAAACTGGATTGATAACTGTTGTTGTAAGAGAACTCTGCATATGGCAAATTGCCGTCCCAACTAGATCCATAATCTAGCGCACAAGCTCTCAGCATATCCTCTAAAATCTGATTGACTCTCTCGGTCTGTCCATCTGTCTGCCAATGAAAAGCTGTACAGAACTCTAGCCTGGTACCCCAAGTTTCGTGCAACTGATACAATGCTCCTCGGAACTCCATGCAGACATACGATCCTGGTCATGTATATCTTAGCCAACTTGGCACTGGTGTAAGTAGTCTTCACTGGTATGAAATGAGCTACCTTCGTCAAACGATCGACTACAACCCAAATCGAGTCATAGCCTGAACGAGTCCTGGGCAATCCCGTGATAAAATCGATGTTAGTTTATCCCACTTCCATTCGGGTATTGGCAATGGCTGTAACAATCCTGCTGGCTTCTGATGCTCTGCCTTTACTCTCTGACATACATCACAAACTGCTGCATACTCCACAATATCCTTCTTCATTCCAGTCCACCAGAAAGTATCCTTCAGATCCAAATACATCTTGGTATTTCCTAGGTGATTCGAATATGGTGAATCATGGGCCTCTTGCAAAATCAACTTCCTGATCTCCGGGTCATTAGGTACATAAACACGGTCTTCAAACCATAGGGTATCGTGCTCATCCTCATGAAATCCTTTAGCTTTTCCTTTGTTCATCTTCTCCTTTATAGAGGCCATCTCTTTGTTAGTCTTCTGAGCTTTTTCTGATCTTATCCATCAAGGTAGATTGAATCTCCAATGCTGCAACATAGCCTCTCGGAACTATCTCCAAACATAGCTCACGAAGGTCCTCGGCTAACTCCTTTGGTAACTCTCCGGTCATGAGTGTGTTCACATGGCTCTTGTGGCTCAACGCATCGGTTACTATGTTAGCCTTTCCGGGATGATAATGCAATCTCATATCTTAATCCTTGATGAGCTCCAACCATCTCCTTTGCCTGAGATTTAGCTCCTTCTGCGTGAAAATATACTTCAAACTCTTGTGATCCGTGTACACCTCATAATGGTTTCCAATGAGAAAATGTCTCCAAGTCTTCAATGCATGCACTACGGCTGCTAACTCCAAATCATGTGTGGAATAATTCAGCTCATGAGGTTTCAGCTATCGTGAAGCATACGAAACAACTCTTCCCTCCTGCATAAGCACTGCTCCAAGTCCTCGACATGAAGCGTCGCAATACACCTCATAATCCTTGCGCTGATCTGGCAAAATCAACACTGGTGATGTAACCAAACGTTTCTTCAACTCTTGGAAACTGGCCTCACATTCCGCAATCCATTTGAACTTGGTATTCTTCTTTAAAAACTCCGTCATGGTTTTCGCAATTTTTGAGAAATTCTCAATGAATCTCCGGTAGTATCCTGCAAATCCCAGAAAACTCCGGATCTCTCCAACTGTTGTTGGGGCTTCCCAATTTGTCACAGTGACAACCTTGGTGGGATCTACTGCTATTCCTTCTCCGGATATAACGTGTCCAAGGAATCCAACTTCCTTCAACCAAAACTCACATTTGCTGAACTTGGCATATAACTGATGTTCTCTGAGCTTCTCAAGTACCAAACACAAATGCTCCTTATGCTCCTCTTCATTCTTTGAGTAGACCAAAATATCATCAATGAACACCACGACGAACTTATCCAGAAACTCCATAAACACCTTGTTCGTCATGTTCATGAAATATGCAGGTGCGTTAGTCAGACCAAATGACATAGAGGTATACTCGTACAACCCATACCTGGTGGTAAAAGCCATCTTAGGTATATCCCGCTCTCGAATCTTCAATTGATGGTATCCTGATTGCAAATTGATCTTGGAGAATACCTTGGCTCCTTGCAATCGGTCAAACAAGTCATTGATCATTGGCAGTGGGTACTTGTTCTTGATTGTTACTTCATTCAATCCTCGATAATCAACAACCATCCTTAATGATCCATCCTTCTTCTCCACTAGAAGTACTGGCAATCCCTAAGGTGAAGAACTTGGACGAATATAACCTTTATCCAGTAACTCCTTAATCTGCTTCTTAATCTCCTCCAAATCTTTTGCGGGCATCCTGTATGGTTTCTTAGATATTGGCCCTGTGGCTGGCAAAAGCTCAATCAAAAACTCAATGTCTCTATCCGATGGCATGCCTGGCAACTCCTTGGAAATACATCAGGGAAATCCTTCACCACTGGTACTTCCTCCTACACCACTTCTGATTAGGAATTTACTTGAGTCCTCTTCGGCACATGCCGGGATACATACTTGATCCTTCTTCCTTCTGGCGTTGTAAGCAAAATCGTCTTACTGGTGCATTCAATGTTCCCTCCATACTTCAATAACCAATCCATGCCTAATATCACATCCAATCCTTGTGATTCCAATACTATTAGGTCCGAGGGAAATACGTAGTTACCAATCCTTAATGGTAACCGATCACACCATAAACTAGCCATATATTCTGCTCCAGGCGAGGTTATTAATATGGATGACCTAAGGGCTTGGGTTGGCAGTTTATACTTGTCCACAAATCCCCTTGAGATGTATGAATGCGATGCACCAGTATCAAAAAGAACGAGTGCAGTAAATGACTTAACCAAAACCTTACCTATTACTGCATCTGGCTGAGCTTCCACCTCCTCCATGTTAACGTGGTTCACCTGTCCCCTATTCAAAGGGTTCGGCTTCTTCCCTGAGCTTCCATTTCCATTTCCATTCTGGGCTTCAGGACATTCATTGGCATAATGTCCAGTCTTCTGACACTTATAGCAAGTGACTTGGCTCAGGTCTCTCTTGGCTGGGGTTGACGGGTTGGTACGGTTCTGGTCGTTGCTTCCTCCATTCCCTTTACCATTCTTGGGGCCATTATGATTATTCGAGCTCCCTCCTCCATGGATATCCCGGGTTGGAGCCGTGCCAGGGACGACGCCGAGCGGGACGGGGCCATCCAAAGGGCGTCGGGATCACGGGATCCGCAGATCCAGGGTCGAGGAGGTCCCGACGTGGGGGTTGAGGAGGCCCAGCCATGGCGGGATGGATGCCGTGGTGGTTTGGCGAGGACGGCCACCAGAGGTGAGAACGAGGCTGAGGGGGGTCGGATCCGACCTCAGGGCATCCGTTCCTGGCCGGATCTAGACGGAGGGAGGCCGGCGGCGAGGTAGGCGGTGGTGGTGAGCTCCGGCGAGCTGGGTCCGCGTGGAGTGGCGGCAGGGATGCGGCTCCGACGACAAAGGAGGACAGGGGCCGGCGGAGAGCTCTGGGTGGTGAGGGGATACTACCACTAGTAGAAAAAGGGCCTATTGTCCCAGTTCATAAGGGCCTTTAGTCCCGGTTCTGGAACCGGGACTAAAGGGTTGTTACTAAAGCCTCCCCCTTTAGTCCCTTTTCTTACACAAACCGCGACTAAAGGCCGTCCACGTGGCCGCTGCCTGGAGGTCCACCTTTAGTCCCGGTTGGTAACACCAACCGGTACTAAAGGAAATTTTATGATTTTTTTTGAATTTTTTTAGTTTCAAAATTTTGAATTATTTTAACCTCTAATCTCTAATCACCCCTCATCACTGCTCAATTTAACCTCTAATCTCTAATCACCCCTCATCATTCCAAATCATCTAACTTCTCGGACGGTCACCCATCCTCTCACTACTCCAAGCTGAGCATGCTTAACTTCCGGGTTCTATTCTCCCTCGTTTCCATGTCTGCACTTGTTGTTTTCCTGACAATAGTAAGATGTCAATTCTACTAACCCTCAGGAATTTAGCTTGAACATGAAGTCACACATTTCACTGTTTGAGTTTGAAACTATTGTTCTAAAATACAATAATTATTTAGTAACAGTAATATTTCTTGAATAAGTAGTTTGACCACAGTTTGACCATAATTTGACCAAAGTTTGACCAGATTTGACCAAAATTTTAAAAAACTAGAATAATTATTTAGTAACACTAATATTTCTTGAATAAGTAGTTTGTCCATTGTTTGACCATAGTTTGACCACAGTTTGACCAGATTTGACCAAAATTAAAAAAAAATGAAATAATTATTTAGTAACACTAATATTCTTGAATAATTATTTAGTAACACTAATACTTCTTGAATAAGTAGTTTGACCATAGTTTGACCAGATTTAACAAAAAATGAAAAAATAAATAAATTTGAGCATAACTTTTTTTCCTTGTAGAATTTGAGGATTCTAAAAGTTTGCAAACAAGCCGTATTTAAGGATTTGAGGATGCGGATTTTCATGCTGAATTTTTTGATATATTATACGCTTTTTTCCGACATCGTATGCAAAAGTTATAGCCGTTTTACATTTTCCCTACACTTTTTGCAAAACATGTTCAAATTTAAGTTTTTAAATTTTCCTAACTAGTAGATGTAGTAATATAACTACATCTCAAAGAATTTTATTTTTTGAATTTTTTATCATTTTCTTTTGTATTTTTCAAAACTGAAACGGCGATACACGGGGGTGGGGGGTAGAGTTTGAAAATGGGACCATTAGTACTGGTTCGTGGCACGAACCGGTACTAAAGGTCTCAGCCCCATTAGTACCGGTTCGTGGCATGAAACGGTACTAATGGGCATCGCACCCTTTAGTACCGGTTCGTGGCACCAACCGGGACTAAAGGTCGCATTTGAACCGGGAGTAATGCCTGTAAGGTGCCCTCGCCGCTCGAACCGAGACTAATGCTCACATTAGTCCCGGTTCATAATGCAACCAGGATTAATGCTCTTTTCTGGCCGAACGAAAGCCCTGTTTTCTACTAGTGTACGACAGTGGTGCACCTGGCATGGGTGGCTGAAGACGGCACACGCCGGTGCGGAGAGAGCGGCGGCGGGGACGGGCTCCTCCCGATCCCGATGGGATTGAGCGGGAGGCGCACGAGCCACGCGGCGGAGATCCGGGCCTGCGCGGGCTGCCGATGGGCTTCGTGGGCCCACGCAGTGGAGGTGGGGCTGGCTGCTGGAGGTGGGAGGCCGATGGACAAGTGGCGCACTGCGGTTGGTGGAGAGCGACGGTTGCGGTGGTGGCTCTGACTCGCCTAGATCCACCAAGTGGCGGCGCACGGCTGGACGGGCACGAGAAACGAGGTGGAGCGGAGATGCAGGATCCGAGAGGGAGGGGCTTAGGGGTAGGATTAGACTAGTGTTGCTCATTTTGGAAGGGAGGGGTCTATATATATGGAAGACTAGGGTTTGGGGGGGTTGGAGCGTTTTGGAGCCCTCCGATCTCGATCGGACGGTTCCAGACACGAGGGGAGGTAGGTAGGCCTATGTGCGCTGTGTAGAGAAGGCCTTGGGCTTAGGGAGAGAAGAGAGAGAGGCCCAACGGCAGTTTTGGAGACCTAAACGTCCGACGAATAAACCGACAATGGTGCCGCTATGATGACGGTTGGGCTATCAAACGGACTCCGAATGTGACAAAATTTGGCAGGCGGTCTACCTACACTATAATAAGACCGCACGCCAACTTTCACCCCATTCCGAGAACATTATTATGCCACTTATAAAATAATATTTCGGAGGTGTCGCGGGCGCGTGCGAGTGTGAAAGGGCTCAGAACGGACAACAGAGCGAACAGGAAGGACTCGGACGGATGCAAGTTTTGGAAAACATGCAGATGAAATGTAGATGATGACATGGCAAAGTTCAATACGCAAGCAAATGACATGGCAGCAACGACGAATGGCTGGAAGACACCTGGCGCATCGGATTCGGGGCATTACATCTTGATATTTTCTTTTTGTCATTTTAATTATTTTCAGAAGGTGAAGCTTGTCTTGAAGGCATCTAGGAGGAGTGTGAAGCTCCTCTCCACTAAGGCAAGCCACAACAACATTTTCATGGTGTCTTGGCAATATCCATGATTTTCCACTTGAATATATATGATATTCATTGCATATAGTATTAAAATAAATAATGCTTGTGTTATTTAGTTTGTCATGATCAAGATGCTTAGTTAACAGAAATGAATGCTTGAACTAGTGAGATATAGTTTGAGTAGTTGGACTAAGTGAGTTTGTCATGAATTCGGTAATATGAGCATTGGTATTATTTTCCTTATATGCATCATGAGTTTCGTATGATAAATGCCAACTAAAAAGTGGTGAGTATAAATGACCAGTAAGTAAGGACCAGAAATGTTAAAAGATGAGTTTGTGCAAGTAGAACTGTTGAATGAGGTTGATCTGTTGTTTCTAAGTGATATGTGATGCATGATATATGGTTGCATTAGCATGGCATATAGTGACTCGAGAATTTTATTTCAAGTTAAACCTGATGATAATTGAACTTGAAGATAAATTTGGTCGGGTCATGGTGCCACTGAATCGGGCTAACAACTGCAACCACATTTGCCTTAGTATGGGGAGGCCGTTAGTCGGCCCGTTGTCATGCCTTTTGTCGGTGCCTCCAACGAGGGAAGGTTATGGGCGTGCATTACCTTGGCCTGGTAAGTAGACATAACCTTGTGAGCCCGTTGTTGTTATGGTACCTTGTCCCTGTTTGGGACCGTTTATTTGCCACAATGGTGGCCATTTTGCCTTTGGTAGGCTGGGGCCACCCATGACATAGCCCAGTGGGGAGTTGGTCAGAGTGGGCGAAAGAGTGTCATGGCAATGGGAGAGTTCTATCGGAATGTTGTTGGTCCACCCGAATGGGAGTGCGAGGCCATGGGTTCCGTGGTGTGGGTAAAGTGTGCTAACTCTGCAGAGTGTATTAATCTATCGATAGCCGCGCCCGCGGATAAGGGCCCAGTTCGTAAGTAAGTCACGCCATGGATCAACTTTTATAAAGAAATCTTGCACACTAAGTTATTTGCATTGCACTGGTTGAATCATGATGATGTCAGTGAGGCTGACTGTTGTTGTATCATTTGCTATCCGTGAGTGATCACCATTTGGTTACAAGGTAACCCATTGAATCGAGTATGGTTCCGTTTGTGATCCACTATGATCACCATTTGGTTGCAAGGCAACACGTTGGTAAGAGAGTCCGAGTGACTCAGTACACAAGTTTGGTTTCACTTCATGAGTAGCATGTTGATGTTTGTATTTAACTTGATTAAATGTCATGATATTGTTTGTCATTATGGTTATGCTTGTTGTGAGCTTGCAAGTACATTCAATGTACTGACCTGGCGTATTATGCCAGATTTCAGGAAAGTCTAACTGGATAGGAGTGCTCCCGTGTCTAGATCATCTCCACATCGGTGTCCCTGTTCTATGGAGTCCCGCTACGTCGTTGTTCCACTGCCGTGTAGATGTCGTGCTCGAGGCCCATTTATGTTCACTAAATAATGTAGATATTGTTCAGCCGCGCGGAGTGTGCCGATTGGCCTCGCTACTTGATGTAATATCAAACTATGTTTCCACTACTTTTAATAAAGCAGTTATTTTCTATACCAAGATGTTGTGTATTGCAAGAAGACATGATCTGTGGGTTGGCAATGCAAGTTAAACCGGTTGCTCTTAGCCGGGGTGCCACAAGGCCTCTCTCGCACACATTGCCCTCCCCCCAACACCTCTCTCTTAGTAGTTGGCAGATATGATTCCATCAGATCATTCAGTAGGATATCCCTGACTGTTAGGCTGGATGGTAATATGATGCAAAGTTTTACCCAACTCTGGGCCCTTGTAGGTTAGGAAAAAGCCTACTCCTGGTACTGTATATTTGTGATAGGGGTGTGTATAAAGTACACGTGAATACCAGACATTGTGCGTGTGGGTATAGTATCAACGAACTAGCCCCTGGGCTTCTATAACATACTCGGGACCTAGGGTTACAAATCATATACAGTCGGCTTATCATTAGTGGGGATAGAGTCCTCCACGACTCTGGTAGCTTCGTCTTGTATGCCGAGTTCTCCACATGGGTCTTCGTATAATGCATCTCGGTCCAACCTATTTGGCGCAGGATGGAGCTGACCCATGAGTCCTCACGTTGACCCACCACAACTAGAAATGATGTGCCCACCACACCCCACACGCAATCGGCCACTAAGAAAATAAGCATATACAATAGTATAATGTTATACATGAAAGTTAATTGCATGGTGCATCCAATAATATTTGTTCTGCATTGTAAATGTTTATATTTTTCTTGTAAAATCTTAGTCACGGGAAAGAGAACGAATGGCATATCTCTCCTTGTCTCCACCGAACACCCCCTCTTTCTACACCACTGTCACGTACGCACACAAACTATCTCTCGGCCCTCTAAAAGTATGCATGCCCCTGACACATTCACGCATGACGGTCAATGTATTTCAAGCGAAAGCACTATACTGTCACTGGACTTTAGAATATTCTCATTATGGTCACCGTATACATTCTCGTGGTGATCATACTGTATCTAGCTCGGGATATGTCTCTGTATTTTTTTGATGACACTAATGGACATTGTATTTGATGCATGCTCCGTATTTTGTTGACGACACTTATAGTCATTGTATTTGAACCGAATGCACGATATGGTCATTGGACTTCAGAATAAGCTCATCATGGTCACCATATACATTTTGTGGTGCTAACCAACCTGTGGTTGGATGGTTAGGATGCCAGTGGTTTCCCCAGCCCACCAGGGCTAAAGTCCTGGTGCTCACATTTATGCTGGATTAATTTCAGTATTTTCTGGTGATGTGCGTTCAGTGGGAGGAGACGTTCCCCTCGACTATTAGGCACCTATCATGACTTCATAAAATCTCAAGATCACATGTTGGCTCACTCTCTCGAAGGTGCTCATAGGGGTAGGGTCTGCATGTGTGCGCTTATAGCGGTGAGTGTTTGCATGTATATATGAGCGCTTGCATCTGTACTGTGTCAAAAAATACATGTCGTGATTATACGGTCACGGGCTCACCCGTACAACTCCGTATTTTGTTGATGACACGATCAATTGACCAGTCAAACATTCCATGTGGCGCAAATAGTGTTGCACCATCAGCACGCGTTTCCGTGGGGCCCACCTTTCAGCGTGCACATGAAAGAAAGAAAGGGTAGTTTGAGTCTGTGCTGTGTTAATAAAATACATTTTATGGTGATCATATGTTCACTGGCTCACCATCCAACTCCGTAATTTGTTGATGCACGATCAATTGACCGGTCAAACAATCTACCTTCAACAGCGCACATTACCATAGGTGATGCGGAGCATCCTATGGACATCACCATGTCAAGAGTCCGTTCCGCGAGTGACACGTGGGACATCTACTTCACATACACAAAGGTGAATCTTCTCCTTTACACGTGCTTACTTGACCCCTTCGAGGATGGCATACTACTTGACACTTCTCCCGTGTGCATGCATAGGTATTGTCGGAGCTTCACACATGTCGAGGAGGAGTGCACGCGCCAAGGAACAACTACACCATCCGTGAGGGAAGCCTGAATGCGACGACGGAAGAAGACGGAGCTGCTGAAGCTACAGTGGCCGGACATCCGGGCCAGAGGCCGGACATCCGGCGCCTGTGCAGCCGCCAAGGAGCTGCACCAAAGGACGACCAACAACATCAGCGGGTGTACATCCGGCACTAGCCCCGGACATCCGGCGCCTCGCCAAAGCCCAGACATCCACCCTCTCCCGCGGAACTCCGGCATTAACAACAGAATGCACCCGAAGTTTGGCCACTTCTGCCCGAAAATCCGGCCGAGACCCCGGACATCCGGCTCATCTCGAAGCCTCGGACATTCGCCCCCCCCCCCCAGCCCGGACATCCGGCACCTGCCTGCGCGCAGCCTCGGGCTAGAGGCCCATGTATCCCCTTTTCCACTTACCCCTTCGAGGCTTAGACTATAAATAGACCTCTCCCTTCTCCTTTCCAGGGTTAGTAAAGTGATAGCTCATTTGTATGTGAGCTTTGCTCCTACCTACCTCTTCTCTTGAGTGAGAGAGACTACTACTCCATTGGAGGCCAAGACCTCCATCTTGGAGAAGATCCTGCGGGATATCATCAAGACCCCCTCACGGGTGGACCCCCCATCAAGACCTCCTCTGGAGATGAACTCTACCTTGTATCCTTCCTTTTGTTGTTCATGTACCCTTGTGGATCTTGTGTGTTTGATTTTCTAGTGGATGTGTGATTGGACTTGTTCTTGAGGGTTTCCCTTTGTGATTTCTCCCCGTTCTTCCCCGTGTTCTTCGAGGGATCCCACTCCAATCGTGAAAGATAGGCCTACACTGGATTAGCCCCGTATCATATGGTATCATGAGCCACGTTTATCACGTATTTAGAGTCCCTCCCACCATTTTCTAGCCTTCTTTTGCTTGATTTCATCCTAAATTCGAAAATCCCCATCAAAAAAGCCCCCAATTTTTTTGTGACTTGTTGGTTTGATGATGTTTTGTTGATTTTGATCCATGGATTTGCTTGGTTTCGAGTGGATCTAGCATCTCGCCAAGTTTCCCCATCTTCCATCGACGAAATCTCCATAATTTTCCCCCCGAAATCATCAATTTCCGCCCGCAAATCGAGTTTCGAAGTCCAAATCCCGATCTGGAATCGTTGGGCCGGACATCCGGGCTAGCGGGCTGGACATCCAGGCCCCAAGCCGGACATCCGGCTCCCGGAGCGCAAATCACATGCGGTTCTGGACATCAGTTCCCGGACATCCGGCCAAACCCCCAGATGTCCGCCCCCTGGCATTTCAGCCTCCTGTGTTTCACCGTTTTGCCCACAACTTTCACATCTGGAGTCCGACTTTCGCGTTCTTTAGCTCGTTGAGAAGCTATTGACATCCCCCATCCATCTAGATAGGTTTAAACACCATTTAACTCCATAAAAATTTCGAAAATTTGGCAAGTTTTCCTAGGCCCTCCACCATATCATCCGCATTACCACCGCCGACTTCCGCAACCTAACAAATTTTGTTCCCCATCACATTTGACGTTGTTTGAGTTGTGATACGAGTCTCCTAAGGTGTTTCGGCTACTTAGGGACGGTTGCTTCTTCATCAACCACCACGACCACTTCCGCATAACCTTTCCCACCATACATTTCGCCAACCCAACTTAACCCAATTATTGTTTGAGCTTGTTTGAGTTGTGGCTTGTGTCTCCTAAGGTGTTTCGGCTACTTAGGGACGGAAACTTCAACTCCGACACGTGCATAGCCCATCATTCCACTTCTGCATTGCCAAGTGCAAAACTACCACCGCTTTCCGCTACCACCATTTGACATTTGACGTTTGAGATTTTGAGTTTGCGGTTTTTCCGTTTCCTAAGGTGTTTCGGCTAATTAGGAACGGATCAACATCGGCAACACCGCCTCTCATCATCATCAAGGACGGTAACTTCGACGACACCACTGTATATTCCCCTTGCAATTGCATTGATAACCATTATCCCATTTTGCGTCACTTGCCTATCGAGACTAGCCTTTGAGTATTGCCGACAACGTTACTTGTGCACATTAGTGATCTACACCTTCCATTGCATACATACCATATCATATTGGTATCATATCATCTCTTATGTCACAAGATTGTTCCCACATATACACAATTGCTATCTTGGTTTGTGCATTTCGCAAAGTGGCCATCCATATCAAAACAAAGCTTTTAAGCAAAGAAAAAGAGTGAACAAAGAGCTTGTAATCAAGAGCCATAGCATCGTATCATAGTGCATCACAATATATCATATGGTATCATACTTGATCATCTTGGATCATTGTGTGAGAAACACCGGGAACCATACATATATAGCATACTTGGGATAGAAAGTTTATCCATTTTACATCTTATAGGTTGTGCACAAGTGTCGTATCCGCCTATTGAGCAATCTTGCTAGCGTCTCTCTTGAGTTGTGCAACACGAGCGTTTTCCGTGGACTCCACATTTTTTGCTCATTCCTTGGTTGCATGACCCCATTTATCTATCCGTGTGTGTGTGTTTCCGTGTGCCATTGTTTGCTACTGGTCTACTCGTTTCACTTGTGAATTTGTGAATCTCTTTCAACATTTTTCACTCTTGCTAACATTTTGCATCAATTTTTTGTGCCACTATCCTCACCGAGCTACACCATAAGCTTTACTTGATAGGTGTGAGTGAACAAGTCTGGTACCAATTCCACTATTCTTTCATTTCACATTGAGTGAAACGGGATACATCCTTAACTTTGGGAAAAGCTAACTTGGTATTGTTTATCTCATTTCCTACTCACCTCTACTCGAGTCTTGTGATGGATAGGCGAGGCATTTCACCTTCGGTCTACAACAACGATGACTTCGATGCCATGAAAAACAACTCCGATGCCAAGATGCAAGCTCAAATGGAGGATATCAAAGCCCTCATCAAGTCCTACAAGAGATCTTCCTCATCTTCGAGAAGATGCTCAAGAGCACATGCTTCCGAGTTACCATCTCCGGCAAGATCACACCGGCATCGACACCATCACCAACACGAACGTGAAGGTCAAGAGCTCAACACCAACAACTGCTCAACAACTTCACCATCTCCCTTGGCATCTTCGCCAAGCGACTTCAAGGCATCTTTGCCTACGGACATACGACATCTTCGCCAACAGGCACCCAAGGACTACGCTCAAGAGAAGCTCCCCAAGCTCAAGTCCACAACTTCCACGAGCTACTATGACCTCGACAACGACAGTGAGATTCCTTTCTATGGGAGTCAAGAACCCAAGGAGTATCTCAAGTGGGAGCGCTTGATGGACGACTACCTCAAGCTACATCAAGTTCGTCCTGAAGATCAAGTGAAGTGCACCACAAGAAACTTCCACGACTATGCATCAGCATGGTGGCTTCACACACCTTCCGAAAACTACGACATGAGTTAGCCCAAGATGAAGAGAGTTTTGCGGAGAGATTTTGTGCCACCAACCTACATGGAACAACTTCAACGCTAATTGGAGAAAACCATCCAAGGATCCAAGACCATCGACAAGTACTTCAAGGAGATAAAGATTGCCTTGCGACGAGCCGGCATGGACGACCCCATTTCGATGAATTTCCACTTCATGATGGGATTGAACAACGACATCTCCAAGACTATCTTCCTCGAGAACTACAAGTCCCTCGACGACTACTATATTGGTGCTCTCAAGCCGGAACAAGAACTCATGAAGGCCAAAGCTTCTCCACCCCAAGAACACTTCGCGGTGACCAAGCATGAGGTTTGTACCACCACGATGTCCAAGCCCGACGAGCTCCAATATGATACTCCCAATTTCGACTTCACAGCCATCCCTCTTTGTGGCATTGATGATGCCGAGTCTACTTCGACTCTTTTTCAAGACGGTGCAGCGACGAGTACGACTAAGGAGACCTTCAAGGACCAAGCTTTGGAGGCAAGCGATAAGGTGGCGAGCAAGGATGATGCTTCCATCTTTGGAGGCGAGAGTGATGATGTGCCATGTTCAGCCTTCATCCACGGCGACGATGACGATATGGTTGAGCATGGGATTGTCCCTTCGACCACGACAACATATGATGACTTGAGTGACTTGTGCCACCATATTGAGAGTGAGAGTGAGTTCACCACTAGCCCCACATATGATGAGTTTCCACAATTCCCATGTGAGGTGAGCCACAACCCCCACCACTTGAGTGAGATGAGTGACTCCACCATATGTGACTTTGAGTGCACCTATTTTGAGGGAGTGAGTGAACCACCACATAGAGAGAGTGAGATAGTTGATAGGTCTTGTGAGGCCAATTTCAACACTAACGACTTGACCTCTACCTCTATTGTGTCTTCTCATTTGGTGCTAGGTCCCATTTATGATGACGTGTCGATCCTTGACGACTTCGTCCTTCCTTTGGACAAGACGATGACCATGGTGGAATATGATGCACCCCCCACATGGTTCCATCAAGATGACGATATTGACCACCATTTGGTATTTCCCACCTCACCTACACCACTTGAGTGGAATGACAAAGGTAACATAGGTGACGGTGATGCTCTAGTCCCACTAGTGGACATTGTTGACATTGATTGCTTGCATGATGTTGATCCACCTAGTACCATGCTTCATGCTAGTATGATTTCACCATGCGATGATTTGCCCATTTATGATGAATATGATGATTCTCATGTGGAGTCTATTAGTTGTGATGCCATGTTACATAGGATTTCTTATGACAATTCTTTAGGTCACATCATGTTTGACAATCCGCTTGACTTGTCATATGCTATGCATGAGATCCACCATATGTCATATTTGCAATCTCTTCATAGTTACTATGCATATGCCATTCAAATAAACCCAAATTACACTTATGGCAAAGATGACAAGCCCATGGTTATTGGCATTTTTTTGTCTTGTGATGATATTGATATGCTTCCTTTGCATTATTTATATCATATGCCATGCCATGACAACCTAGCTTCAGATATGCATTGTTTTGGATGTTGTCCATTTTCTCCATATGATGTTTCCAATAGGAGACCCCCATAGTTTCCTCATACATGTTAGGAGAATTTGATCCACCCAACTCATTGCATGATCCCAATACTTGTGTTCACCATATGCTCCCCATGAACAAACATGCTATTGATGTGCCATATACTTGCATTCTCAATTTGTGTCCCCGTCGTGTCATACATAATAACTATTCTTTCATGATGGATGACATGTTCTTATACCATGCATCTAATTTCTTTGAGCGATGCTTATCTTGTGCTAACTCACATGTGCACATACACATCATGATGGATGATGTGTACATTTACCACGCGCACAATTTCTTTGGTTTGTGTCTCTTTTTTATAGGTACCCATAAATACTTGTCAACCTCACAATCCCATGAGTTGACAAAATGAGCTCTAGAGAGCAATGATGACTTGGGATCACGTGGATTGTCTTTCCCACCGCTCTCTTCGTGCAAACACTTCGCGCATTTCTTCTACATGCCCCTCACATGGTTATGGCTTATTGTCCTTTATGTATCATTTGCCCATATTGCCATGTTCACTTTGCATGATATGCCCATTCCTATGCCTTCTCCATGCATTTGTGACCCATGCTTTGCTTTACACATGATGATTGATTCTCATACTTTTATGTGTACTTGCAAGCTTGGTGGAGATATATCTTGTTATTGCCATGTTTTCTTTGTGCCCCATTCCTATGATGATACTTTCATCTTGCTTTGTGCTCGTGCTTCCGATATGTCATGTGAATTGTCTATGCCTAGTATTTACTCACATGACATGATTGCCATGATTTCTTCTAGCGTGTTGCATCTTCGCTCCACTAGTTTGCACGACTTGATTACTATGCTTGCTTATGTTGCATGACCAATGAATCATACTTGCTCATTTCATGCGGTTTATGACAACCATTTCCATGCTTTGCACATGACTCATATTGCTTATTGTCATATATCTCCATGTGTTGCCTCTCTCATGCGAGATGGTTTGCCATGTATTGAGTGGAACAATGATTCTCGTCTTGCTCATGAGATTGCCCCCATAGCATTCTCGCATATATTTGGAGATTTTGACATAATTCTTGTGAAGCATGCTTGTCTTACCTCTTTTCATCATATACCTAGTGCCATGAATATTGTCATTGTTGCATCATATTATTCATGCACTTGTGCTTCTAATGGTTATGTGCAAGAGAAAAGAACCATCATGATGGACGATGTGTTTATCTACCATGGGCATACATTCTTTGTTTTGTTGTGTGCATGTGTAGGATACTTGGACTTTGTGTCGACTTCCACTTCACGTGAGTTGACCATTCGAGCTCTTGAGAGCAACCCTCATACATTCTACCATGACTCGCTTCTACACCACATTTCCTACCACTTCGGCATTGTGAAGATTGCACAAGGACACGCTTTCAAGGTGACATCCTTCTTGATCTTGGATATTGTGGATCATACTTCATGTGTTTCTTGCACCATTTGCATGCATGTGCGAGATATTGCTTTCACCCATGATTGCCACATTTCCATTCTTCATGACATATATACCTTGTGTGTTGCATCCAATTCTTGGACTAATTGCTACTATCATATGGTTGGTTGCACCAATATCATTTCTTCGCATATGCCATGTCCCTTTGCTTGTCACATGATTCACTTGATTGCCTCACACATGATGAACAATTGCTCTTTCTATTGTGTTGAGTGCCACACTATATTCACTACACCCTATGCACGTTATGTTTGGATTGTCTTGCACTTGACCCATGTGTTTAGGCATCTCAACTTATTTGGTGTTGTGAATGATTCCTATGCCTACCATCGACCATTTGTCAAATGCTTTGTCAATGCTTGCTATGACTTCGAGGTAGATGCTTATTCTCTTGTCAAACATATTAGCATCTCTACCTCACATTTACATGCTTGTCCCCATGATATCTTTGCTTGTGCTCAATTCATATACTTACATGTCATGACACAACCCTTTGTCAAACCATATGCTATGCTTGATGACAACACTTGTTAGGTGAATCACCTCTTGAATGCTTGGTTTTGCACTAACGCTAACCACATTTGTTTTTCCAAGTGTTTGTTGTTCTTGTTTTTTTAAGGAATCACAAAACGGTGCGAGATTGGAGAGTGCCCATTTCGAGCTTGAAGATGACGAGTACTTGGTGAACGTCCACTTCTACATGGTGAAGCCATCTCTTTCCCATGGTGATTTGGTTTTCGATCCGAGGTCGGATCTTTCCCAAGGGAGTGAGATGATGCGGAGCATCCTATGGAAATCACCATGTCAAGAGTCCGTTCGGAGAGTGACACGTGCGACATCTACTTCACATACACAAAGGTAAATCTTATCATTTACACGTGCTCACTTGATCCCTTCGAGGATGGTATACTACTTGACACTTCTCCCATGTGCATGCATGGGTGTTGTCGGAGCTTCATGGATGTCGAGGAGGAGTGCAAGCGCCAAGGAACAACTACACCGTCCGCGCGGGCAGCCTGGAAGTGACGACGGAAGAAGACGGAGCTGCTGAAGCTATATCGGCCGGACATCCGGCCCAGAGGCCGAACATCCGGCGCCTGTGCAGCCGCCAAGGAGCTGTACCAACGGACGGCCAACAGCATCAGCAGCCGGACATCTGGCGCCCCGCCAAAGCCCGGACATCCGGCCTCTCCCCCAAAAATCCGGCATCAACGACGGAACACACCTGAAGTTTGGCCACTTCTGCCCGGACATCCGGCCGAGACTTCGGACATCCGGCTCGTCCCGAAGCCCCGGACATCCAGCGCCTGCCTGCGCGCAGGCTCAGGCTGGAGGACCATGTGTCCCCTGTTCCACTTACCCCTTCGAGGCTTAGACTATAAATAGACCTCCCCCTTCTCCTTTCTAGGGTTAGCAAAGTGATAGATCATTTTTATGTGAGCTTTGCTCCTACCTACCTCTTCTCTTGAGAGAAAGATAGACTACTACTCCATTGGAGGCAAAGACCTCCATCTTGGAGAAGAATCCTGTGGGATATCATCAAGACCTCCTCACGGGTGGACCCCCCATCAAGACCTCCTCATGGAGATGAACTCTACCTTGTATTTTTCCTTTTGTTGTTCATGTACCTTTGTGGATCTTGTGTGTTTGATTGTCTAGTGGATGTGTGATTGGACATGTTCTTGAGTGTCTGATACGTCCATTTTGCATCAAGCTTTTATATCGATATTTATTGCATTATGGGCTGTTATTAGACGTTATGTCACAATACTTATGCCTATTCTCTCTTATTTTACAAGGTTAACATGAAGAGGGAGAATGCCAACAGCTGGGATTCTGGGCTGGAAAAGGAGCAAATCTTAGAGACCTATTCTGCACAGCTCCAAAAGTTGAAACTCCACGAAAGTCATTTTTGGATTTAATAAAAAATATTGAGCCGAAGAAGTACCAGAGGGGGCCCACACCCTGGCCACGAGGGTGGGGGGCGCGCCCTACCCCCTGGGCGCGCCCCTGCCTCGTGGGCCACCTGGCAGCCCTCCGGTGCCCATCTTCTGCTATATGAAGGCTTTTACCCTGGAAAAAATCATAAGCAAGCTTACGGGATGAAACTCCGCTACCACAAGGCGAAACCTTGGCAGAACCAATCTATGGCTCCGGCGGAGCTATTCTGCCAGGAAAACTTCCCTCCGGAAGGGGGAAATGATCACCATCATCATCACCAACAATCCTCCCATATGGAGGGGATCAATCTCCATCAACATCTTCACTAGCACCATCTCCTCTCAAACCCTATTTCATCTCTTGTATCCAATATTTGTACCAAAACCTCAGATTGGTACCTGTGGGTTGCTAGTAGTGTTGATTACTCCTTGTAGTTGATGCTAATTGGTTTATTTGGTGGAAGATCATATGTTCAAATCCTTAATGCATATTAATACCCCTCTGATTATGAACATCAATATGCTTTGTGAGTAGTTATGTTTGTTCCTGAGGACATGGGAGAAGTCTTGCTATTAGTAGTCATGTGAATTTGGTATTTGTTCAATATTTTGATGAGATGTATGTTGTCTCTCCTCTAGTGGTGATCGTCGACTACATGAAACTTTGCCATTATTTGGGCCTAGAGGAAGGCATTGGTAAGTGATAAGTAGATGATGGGTTGCTAGAGTGACAGAAGCTTAAACCCTAGTTTATGCGTTGCTTCGTAAGGGGCAGGTTTGGATCCACATGTTTCATGCTATGGTTAGGTTTACCTTAATACTTCTTTTGTAGTTGTAGATGCTTGCAATAGGGGTTAATCATAAGTGGGATGCTTGTCCAAGAAATGGCAGTACCCAACACTGGTCCACCCACATATCAAATTATCAAAGTAATGAACGCAAATCATATGAGCGTGATGAAAACTAGCTTGACGATAATTCCCATGTGTCCTCGGGAGCGCTTTTCTCTATATAAGAACTTGTCCAGGCTTGTCCTTTGCTACAAAAAGGATTGGGACACCTTGATGCACCTTATTTACTTTCATTGCGTGTTACTCGTTACAAATAACCCTATCACAAAACTATCTGTTACCGATAATTCCAGTGCTTGCAGACAATACCTTACTGAAACCCACTTGTCATTTCCTTCTGCTCCTCGTTGGGTTCGACACTCTTACTTATCGAAAGAACTACGATAAATCCCCTACACTTGTGGGTCATCAAGACTCTTTTCTGGCGCCGTTCCCAGGGAGTGAAGCGCCTTTGGTAAGTGGAACTTGGTAAGGAAAAAATATATAGTGTGCTGAAATTTACTGTCACTTGTTAGTATGGAACATAATCCTTTGACGGGCTTGTTCGGGGTATCTTCACCCAGACCAGTAGAGCAAAGAGTTGCTCCTCAACCTACTGAACCTACTGAAAATGTTTACTTTGAAATTCCTTCGGGTATGTTAGAGAAACTGCTAGCTAATCCCTTTATAAGAGATGGAACATTGCATCCCGATTTACACCTAATCTATGTGGATGAAGTTTGTGGATTATTTAAGCTTGCAGGTATGCCCGATGATGTTGTCAAGAAGAAGGACTTCCCTTTATCTTTGAAGGGAGATGCATTGACATGGTTTAGGCTATGTGATGATATGGGATCATGGGACTACAAACGATTGAAACTGGAATTTCACTAGAAGTTTTATCCTATGCATCTTGTTCATCGTGATTGTAATTATATATATAATTTTTGGAATCGCAAAGGAGAAAGCATCGCTCAAGCTTGGGTGAGGCTTAAGTCAATGTTATATTCATGCCCCAATCATGAGATCTCAAGAGAAATGATTATTCTAAATATTTACGCTCGACTTTCTCTCAGTAATCGCTCCATGCTCGATACTTCTTGTTCTGGGTCTTTTATGATGAAGACTATTTAATTCAAATGGGATTTATTGGAAAGAATTAAATGCAACTCTAAAGATTGGGATCTCGACGAAGGTAAGGAGTCAGGTATGACACCTAAGTTTGATTGTGTTAAAATATTTTATGGATAACGATGTTTTTCGTGAATTTAGCACTAAATATGGACTTGACTTTGAGATAGTAGCTTCTTTCTGTGAATCATTTGCTACTCATGTTGACCTCACTAAGGAGAAGTCATTTAAATATAATCCTCCCACTGAAGTAAAAGTAGTTGGACCTATTACAGTTGAAGAAAAGACTATCACTTATAATGATCCTATTGTTCCTGCTACCTATATTGAGAAACCACATTTCCCTGTTAGGATAAAGGATCATGCTAAAGCTTCAACTGTAGTTCGTAAGAGTAATACTACAACATATACACCACCTAAGCAAATTAAAGTTGAACCTAGTATTGCTATGGTTAAAGATCTCTTGGCTGATAATATTGATGGGCATGTTATTTATTTCTGTGATGCAGCTGCTAGAATTGCTAGACCCGATGCTAAGAAACATAGACCTGTTGCAGGCATGCCTGTTATTTCTGTTAAAATAGGAGATCGTTGTTATCATGGCTTATGTGATATGGGTGCTAGTGCTATTGCAATACCTCATTCCTTATACAAAGAAATTATGCATGATATTACACCTGCTGAGATAGAAGAAATTGATGTTACAATTAAGCTTGCCAATAGAGATACTATTTCACCAATTGGGATTGTTAGAGATGTTGAAGTCTTGTGTGCGAAAGTTAAATATCCTGCTGATTTTCTTGTTCATGGTTCCCCATAAGATGACTTTTGTCACATTATATTTAGTAGACCCTTCTTGAATACTGTTAATGCTAAGATAGACTGTGAAAAGGATGGTGTTACTATTGGTTTGGGGAATATGTATCATGAGTTTAACTTTGCTAAATTTCATAGACAACCCCATGACAAAGAATTTCCTAGTAAGGATGAAATTATTGGTCTTGCTTCTATTGCCATGCCCCCTAATGATCTTTAGAACAATATTTGCTAGACCACGAAAATGATATGTTTATGAATGAAAGAAGGGAGATAGATGAAGTATTCTTTAAACAGGGACCTATTTTGAAACACAACTTGCCTGTTGAAATCCTAGGGGATCGTCCTCCACCCAAGGTGATCCCGTGTTTGAGCTTAAACCATTACCTGATACTCTTAAATATGATTATCTTGATGAAAAGAAGATATATCCTGTTATTATTAGTGCTAACCATTCAGAGCAGGAAGAGGAGAGATTATTGAAAACTCTGAAGAAGCATTGTGCTTCTATTGGATATACTCTTGATGATCTTAAGGGCATTAGTCCCACTCTATGCCAACACAAAATAAATTTGGAGGAAGATGCCAAACCAGTTATTGATCACCAACGACGGTTAAATCCTAAGATGAAAGAAGTGGTAAGAAATGAAATACTAAAGCTCCTGGAGGCAGGTATAATTTATCCCATTGATGATAGTGAGTGGGTAAGCCCTGTCCATTGTGTCCCTAAAAAGGGAGGTATTACTGTTGTTCCTAATGATAAAGCTGAATTGATCCCGCAAAGAATTATTATAGGTTATAGGATGGTAATTGATTTCCGCAAATTAAATAAAGCTACTAAAAAAGATCATTACCCTTTACCTTTTATTGATCAAATGCTAGAAAGATTAACCAAACATACACGTTTTTGCTTTCTATATGGTTACTCTGGTTTCTCTCAAATACATGTGTCAGCAGAGGATCAAGAAAAGACCACTTTTACTTTCCCTTTTGGTACTTTTGCTTATAGACGTATGCCTTTTGGTTTATGTAATGCACCTGCTACCTTTCAAAGATGCATGATGGCTATATTCTCTGACTTCTGTGAAAAGATTTGTGAGGTTTTCATAGATGATTTCTCCGTTTATGGGTCTTCTTTTGATGATTGCTTGAGCAACCTTGATCGAGTTTTGCAGAGATGCGAAGATACTAGCCTCATCTTGAATTGGGAGAAGTGCCACTTTATGGTTAATGAAGGTATTGTCTTGGGGCATAAAATTTCTGAAAGAGGTATTGAACTTGATAAAGCTAAGGTTGATGCTATTGAAAAGATGCTATGTCCCAAGGACATTAAAGGTATACGAAGTTTCCTTGGTCATGCCAGTTTTTATAGGAGGTTCATTAAGGACTTCTCTAAAAATTTTAGGCCTCTGACCAATCTCTTACAAAAAGATATTCCTTTTGTCTTTGATGATGATTGTGTAGAAGCATTTGAAATACTTAAGAAAGCTTTGATTTCTGCACCTATTGTTCAGCCACCTGATTGGAATTTACCCTTGAAATTATGTGTGATGCTAGTGATTATGTTGTAGGTGTTGTTCTAAGACAAAGAGTTGATAAGAAACTAAATGGTATTCAATATGCTAGTAAAACTCTAGACAGTGCCGAGAGAAATTATGCTACTACTGAAAAGAATTCTTAGCAGTTGTATTTGCTTGTGATAAGTTCATGCCTTATATTGTTGATTCTAAAGTAACTATTCACACTAATCATGCTGCTATTAAATATCTTATGGAAAAGAAAGATGCTAAACCTAGACTTATTAGATGGGTCCTCCTCCTACAAGAATTTGATTTGCATATTACTGATAGAAAGGGAGCTGAGAACCCCGTTGCAGACAACTTGTCTAGGTTAGAGAATGTTCTTGATGACCCACTATCTATTGATGATAGCTTCCCTAATGAACAATTAGCTGTCATAAATGCTTCTCGTACTGCTCCATGGTATGCTAATTATGATAATTACATTGTTGCTAAATTTATACCACCTAGTTTCACATACCAGCAAAAGAAAAAGTTCTTCTATGATTTAAGACATTACTTCTAGGATGACCCACACCTTTATAAAGAGGGAGTAGATGGTGTTATTAGACGTTGTGTACCTGAGCATGAACAGGAACATATCCTATGCAAGTGTCACTCCGAGGAATATGGAGGACACCATGCTGGAGATAGAACTGCACACAAGGTATTACAATCCAGTTTTTATTGGCCTACTCTCTTCAAAGATGCCCGTAAGTTTGTCTTGTCTTGTGATGAATGTCAAAGAATTGCTAATATTAGTAGATGCCAAGAAATGCCTATGAATTATTCTGTTGTTATTGAACCATTTGATGTTGGGGGCTTTGATTATATGGGACCATTTCCTTCCTCTAATGGATATACACATATTGTAGTTGTTGTTGATTGCCTTAGTAAGTGGGTAGAAGCTATTCCAACTAGTAGTGCTGATCATAACACCTCTATTAAGATGCTTAAGAAGTTATTTTTCCGAGGTTTGGTGTCCCTAGATATTTAATGACTTATGGTGGTTCACATTTTATTCATGGTGCTTTTCGTAAGATGCTTGCTAAGTATGATGTTAATCATAGAATTGCATCTCCATATCACCCACAGTCTAGTGGTCAAGTAGAATTGAGTAATAGAGAGCTTAAATTAAATTTGCAAAAGACTGTTAATAGATCTAGAAAGAATTGGTCCAAGAAACTTGATGATGCATTATGGGCTTATAGAACTGCATATAAGAATCCTATGGGTATATCTCCATATAAAATGGTTTGCGGAAAGGCATGCCACTTACCTCTCGAACTAGAACATAAGGCATATTGGGACATTAAAGAGCTCAATTATGACTTCAAACTTGCCGGTGAGAAGAGGTATTATTTGACATTAGCTCACTTGATGAATGGAGAACCCAAGCCTATGAGAATGCCAAACTATTTAAAGAAAAAGTTAAAAGATGGCATGACAAAAGGATACAAAAGCGTGAGTTCAATGTAGGTGATTATGTCTTGCTATTCAACTCTTGTTTAAGATTTTTTGCAGGAAAACTTGTCTCTAAATGGGAAGGCCCTCACGTTATCTAGGAGGTCTATCGTTCCGGTGCCATAAAAATCAACAGTTTCGAAGGCACAAAGCCAAAGGTGGTTAAAGGTCAAAGGATCAAACATTACATCTCAGGTAATCCTATAAATGTTGAAACTAACATTATTGAAACCGTAACCCCAGAGAAATACATAAGGGACACTTTCAGAACGTTTCAGACTATGAAAAGGAATATGTATGTGGTATGGTAAGTAAACCGACTCCAAAACAGTTCTAATAGCAATTTTTCTCTGTTTTGGAATATTTAAGAAAATAGGAAAATAAGGAGTAGTCCGGGAAGGGCACGAGGCGTCCACGAGGTTGGAGGGTGCGCCGTACCCCCCTGGGTGCACCCCCTGCCTCGTGGGCACCTCGTGTGCTCTCCAGACTCCCTTTTCTTGCATGATACTTCTTTTGGTCGGTAAAAATTCATTATATAATCTCCCGAAGGTTTTGATCACCGTATCACGCAAATACCCTCTGTCTTTATTTTGAGCTGTTTTCTGTCAGACTTGTCAAGGCCAGGCATCATGACGTCACCCTCCTCCAACAATGAAGACAAGGATGCTTGGCTATTGAAGATACATCTGAAGAGAGAAGAACCCGGGGAGATCAACAAGGAGGAGGAGATCAAGAAAGCCATGGAGGAACAAGCTCCGGAGGGAGAACAAGAAGACATTCAACCTCTTCCCAACCTCTTTACCCCAACTTAAGATTGAAGCTTTCAAGATGATTGAGTTAGCTCGCATACAAAACAAGTATCTCACAAGTGAAAATATTTTGTTGAAGGATCATATCTTTTCTCTCAAGGGCATTATCCGCAAACTGGAGGAGCGGTTACGCTCGATGTGCGACTATCCATCATCAACAACTCCACCTTCTACACCAGCAAAGGAGACATAATCACATGAGTATGGGCACTCCCCTTGGCAACTGCCAAGCCTGGGGGTGGTGCCTCGGTATTGTATCACCATCACACTCCTATCTTTACCATTTTATTTAGTTTGATCCTTTTTGTAATATCTTCATCTAGTAGAATAAAGTTTTGGTATGAATTAGTTTTGAGTTTTGCTTTATGATCCCTCTATGTAATCGAGTCTGTGAGCTATATATATATATATATATATATATATATATAATAAAGATTAGTGTTGAGTCAAGGGATTTTCTATCTTGCTATGATATTGAGGGAATAAAAGAAAGTATAAAAAGAAATAAAGAGATCATATTGATCTTATGGAGAGTAATGACTTCACATATAAAGAGTATGATGCATAAAAGTTGTTGAGAGTTGGCAAACATAGTTTTGGTCATCGTTGCAATTAATAGGAAGTAATAAAGAAAGAGAGGTTCTCACATATAAATATACTATCTTGGACATCTTTTATGATTGTGATCACTCATTAAAATATGACATGCTAAAGAGTTGATGTTGGACAAAGAAGACAACATAATGGGTTATGTTTTCTTATATCTGAAATAAAGTATATTGTCATGGATCATCCAACATGTTGAGCTTGCCATTCCCCCTCATGCTAGCCAAATTCCTTGCACCAAGTAGAGATACTACTTGTGCTTCCAAATATCCTTAAACCCAGTTTTACCATGAAAGTCCACCATATCTACGTATGGATTGAGTAAGATCCTTCAAGTAAGTTGTCATGTTGCATGCAATAAAAATTGCTCTCTAAATATGTATGACTTATTAGTGTGGAGAAAATAAGCTTTATTCGATCTTGTGATATGGAAGCAATAAAAGCGACGGACTGCATAATAAAGGTTCATATCACAAGTGGCAATATAAAGTGACATTCTTTTGCATTAAGATTTCGCGCATCCAACCAAAAAGCACATGAAAACCTCTGCTTCCCTCTGCGAAGGGCCTATCTTTTACATATGTCTTCTGCAAGAGTCAAGGTGATCTTCACCTTTCCTTTTTACATTTTATCCTTGGGCAAGCACCTCGTGTTGGAAAGATCCTGATATGTGTGTATATATATATATATATCCAGTTGGATGTAAGTTAGCATGAACTATTATTGTTGACATTACCCTTGAGGTAAAAGGTTGGGAGGCAACACTATAAGCCCCTATCTTTCTCTGTGTCCGATTAAAACTTCATAACCATAAGTATTGCATGAGTGCTAGCAATTGTGAAAGACTAAATGATAGTTGAGTATGTGGACTTGCTGAAAAGCTCTTATATTGACTCTTTCCGATGTTATGATAAATTGCAATTTCTTCAATGACCGAGATCATAGTTTGTTAGTTTTCAATGAAGTTTCTGATTCATACTTGACATTGTAAATAGATTGTTACTTGAACATAAGAAATCATATGACAATATATATATATATATATATGTTGCTGTTATAAGAATGATCATGATGCCCTCATGTACGTATTTTATTTTATCGACACCTCTATCTCTAAACATGTGGACATATTTTTTGATATCGGCTTCCACTTAAGGACAAGCGAGGTCTAAGCTTGGGGGAGTTGATGCGTCCATTTTGCATCATGCTTTTATATCAATATTTATTGCATTATGGGTTGTTATTACACGTTATGTCACAATACTTATGCCTATTCTCTCTTATTTTACAAGGTTTACATGAAGAGGGAGAATGTCGGCAGTTGGGATTCTGGGCTAAAAAAGGAACAAATATTAGAGACCTATTATGCACAGCTCCAAAAGTCCCGAAACTCCATGAAAGCCATTTTTGGATTAAATAAAAAATATTGAGCGGAAGAAGTACCAGAGGGGGCCCACACCCCGGCCACAAGGGTGGGGGGCGTGCCCTACCCCACTGGGCTCGCCCCCTGCCTCATGGGCCACCTGGCAGCCCTCTGGTGCCCATCTTCTGCTATATGAAGGCTTTTACCCTGGAAAAAATCATAAGCAAGCTTACGGGCGGAAACTCCGCCGCCATGAGGCGAAACCTTGGCAGAACAAATCTAGGGCTCCGGCGGAGCTGTTCTACCGGGGAAACATCCATCCGGGAGGGGTAAATCATCACCATCGTCATCACCAACGATCCTCTCATTAGGAGGAGGTCAATCTCCATCAACATCTTCACCAGCACCATCTCCTCTCAAACCCTATTTCATCTCTTGTATCCAATCTTTGTACCAAAACCTCAGATTGGTACCTCTGGGTTGCTAGTAGTGTTGATTACTCCTTATAGTTGATGCTAGTTGGTTTATTTGGTGGAAGATCGTATGTTCAGATCCTTAGTGCATATTAATACCCCTCTGATTATGAACATGAATATGCTTTGTGAGTAGTTACAATTGTTCCTGAGGACATGGGAGAAGTCTTGCTATTAGTAGTCATGTGAATCTGGTATTCGTTCGATATTTTGATGAGATGTATGTTGTCTCTCCTCCAGTGGTGTTATGTGAACATCAACTACATCAGACTTCACCATTATTTGGGCCTAGAGGAAGGCATTAGGAAGTAATAAGTAGATGATGGGTTGCTAGAGTGACAGAAGCTTAAACCCTAGTTTATGCGTTGCTTCGTAAGGGGATGATTTGGATCGACTTGTTTCATGCTATGGTTAGGTTTACCTTAATACTTCTTTTGTAGTTGCGGATGCTTGCAATAGGGGTTAATCATAAGTGCGATGCTTGTCCAAGAAAGGGCAGTAACCAAGCACCGGTCCACCCACATATCAAATTATCAAAGTAACGAACGCGAATCATATGTGCGTGATGAAAACTAGCTTGACAATAATTCCCATGTGTCCTTGGGAGCGCATTTCTCTATATAAGAACTTGTCCAGGCTTGTACTTGTACAAAAAATTGGGCCACTGCACATTTCCTTGTACTCGTTAAATTACCCTTCACAAACTATTGTCGAAATTTCAGTGCCAGAGAAACCTTCTGAAAACTGCTTGTCTTTCCTCGTCCTCATTGTTCGAATACTTATATACATAACCCCTAAACTTGGGGTCATCAATGTCCCCTTGGCACTACAAAAAAAAGACACATCCGTGACATTTTGGGCCGAACGAAATTTTTTTCTGTCATACATATGACACTTCTATGACGATAATTGTGACAAAACCTGGTATCATCATAGATGTGGTGGGCTCATACTTCTATGACAAAAAATCTTGACAGAAAATGGGCTTTTCGTCCTGGGCGGGCCGGAGACGCAGCTGGATGACATTCTTTGGGCCGTCCATGACGGAAAAAACCGTGGTAGAAGCGAGGGGAGGAAAATTTCGGGGAGTTGCTGGTTACGGTGGGGAGGTCGAGGGCTGAGTGATGCGCGTTTGTCTCGTACATGTGCGAGGCGTTGGCTCTAACTGAACCCGAGCTAGGCGTTGGGCTCTAACTGAACCTGAGTGATTGCACTGCAGGCTAAGCGTTACTGAACCCGAGGCGATCGATCGATGGCTGTTAACTGAACCCGATAGAGCGATTCCTTCGCTACTGCTGCTAATTGAAGCCGATCGATTGGATGAAGAGTGATCGTTGGGGGGGGGTTGGATGAACAGTGAGCGGTGGCGTTGCCTCTGGATGAACATGACCCCGTGGTGTGAACGGCTGGATGAACAGTAGACTGTGGAGGGGTGGCCGTGGAGGGGTGGCTGAACAGGACCCCGTGGTGTGGAGGGCTGGATGAACAGTAGACGATGGAGGGGTGCCCGTGGAGGGGTGGTTGAACAGTAGCCGGTGGAGTAGCGCGCGGTGGAGGCTGGATGAACAGGAGCCCGTGGAGGCTGGAGGAGGTCGACGGTAGCCTGTGGAGGCTGGAGGAGGTCGATGGTGGAGATGAACAGTATCCCGTGGAGTCTCGTTTTGCAGTACGCCACATCCCTCCCGATGAACGAGACCCCCGTTTCGACCATAGCGCTCCAACACAAGTCCGTTTCGTTCGTTTTGCAGTACGCCACACCCCTCCCGATCAACAGGACCCCCGTTTCGACCGTAGGAGGTCCGTTTCCTCCATTTTGCAGTACGCCACACCCCTCCCGATCAAAAGGACCCCCATTTCGATCGTAGGAGGTCCGTTTCGTCCGTTTTGCGGTACGCCACACCCCTCCCGATCAACAGGACCCCCGTTTTGACCATAGGAGGTCTGTTTCCTCATTGTGCGGTACGCCAGGCCCCTCCCGATCAACAGGATCCCGTTTCGAACGTGGCCGGTCGAACACAAGGTCGTTTCCTCCATTGTGCGGTACGCCAGGCCTCATTTCCATCGCCTATTTCATCCAAGCCCTCTCGATGAACACGGCCACACATTCCGTTCTGACCCAGCCGGTTGGCACCCCATGAACACGACAACGACGCTGTTTCTCTGTTCCGACCCAGCCATGTACGTATGCACGAGTAGGCGTTCGAGACACTGCCCGTATGTATGTACGTGGCCGTATTTTCTTTCTTGCACCCTCGCCGCTGTACGTACGTGTACATGCTACCTGCGCGCCTCTACTATGACTCATGTGCGCCTCTACAACGACCAGTATGTACGTACACGTTCGCGACCAGAATGACAACCCTACGTACGGTTCGACCAGGTGGGTCCCGACTGTCAGGCACTTCCTTGCCTGCGAAGATGTAGCTGGTGGGTCCCAGTAGTCAGGGTGAAACGTTTTTTCCGCGAAATACGGTGGCCCGTCCGGTGGGTCCCTGTTGTCAGGTGGAGGAATAATTACTTTGCGCGTAATAAGGAGGCACTTCCTTGCTGCGGCCGTGGACCCAGCTATCAGTCTCTCGACGTACAGTCCATGTCCGATGGAAGCCATTCCTTGACCACGTTGACCACGCCGTGCCGAGACCACCAGGTGGTGGACGACGATGAGGCCTAGGAAGGGGACGACGCGGAGCCGGGGAAGACGGCAGTGGATGCCCACGCGTAGAGGAGTACGAGGGTTCACTGGTTCGCTGTGGTGTGATGCTGCCATCGCCGCAGAATAACAGGGGGTGTGGGTGAGTAGAGGGATGGTCTGGCCAGCGGTGGGAGTAGTAGGGGGCGGTGAGGCCTCCGCCACATCGCAACCGGCCACGGGAGGCAGGAGCACAAGGCACGACCGGCGCTGGTTTGGGCGGCTGGAGCAAGAACACCAGAGGTTGAAGAAGCACTACGGTCGTTGGATGGACATCGTACGGTCACTGGAGCTAGAATCGTGCATATTGACTAAGTTGACAAAGCCCTCCGTCCCCGTCAACTTAGTAGGCCCACAAGTCAGCCTGCCACTATACTGGGTCCCAGCTAACAGGGGAGTATTCATTTTTTTGTGCGTAATAAGGAGGCACTTCCTTGCGTGCGAAGATATAGCTGGTGGGTCCGAGCTGTCAGCGGCGGTAACGTTTTTTTCACGAAATACAGAGGCCCTTTCGGTGGGTCCCTGATGTCAGGTGGAGGAATCATTATTTTGCGCGTAATAAGGAGGCATTTCCTTGCGTGCGGCCGTGGACCCAGCTGTCGGCCTCTCCACGTACAGTCCACTTCAGATGCATGTCGGTCGTTGACCATGTTAACCAGGCCGCGCCGAGAGCACCAGGGCGGTGGACGACGGCGAGGCCTAGGAAGGGAACGACACGGAGGCAGGGAAGACTCGGCAGTTGTTTCCCACGCGGAGGGGAGTACGACTGTACGAGGGTTTACTGGTTCGTCTGCCGTCGCCGGAGAATAACAGCAGGTGTGGGTGAGTAGAGGGATGGCTAGGCCAGCGATGGGAGTACGTGGGGCGGTGAGGCCTGCGCGGCAGCACAGCCGGCCGCGGGGAGGAGGGAGCAGGCAGTCCCGCCGGTGCTTGTTTGAGCGGCTGGAGCAGGAAGAGCAGAGATTGAAGAAGCACGACGGCCGTTGGATGGACATCCAACAGTCACTGCTTGTGCGTCAACCTTTTTTTAGGAAAGCCTCAAATCTGTGGAAAACAGCATACAGCCCATCCGCCATTATTTCTAATAATTTACATCCCATTTGCTAATTCTTAAGGTTTTTTTGGAGCCCATATTCTTTTTGTTAGCATTACAGCCCATATTGTGGCCACGGTTAAAAAATTATACGAAATTTTGCATATTTCGGTGCGGTCCGAACTGTTTTTAATCCCGAAATTTCGACTCACATTCAAACTGATTTTAAAAATAAATGTATATCAATATAAAATCCAACAAATTCTCCACGCATAAAAATTAATGTAATTTAAAATCTCGAAATGAAAAAAAGATATTTGAAACTAATTGCCGGTTTGATGTGTTTTAAAAATGTACAGCCCATTTCTCATTACTGATAGGCCATTTTCTCGGCCAGCCGAATGAAGCTCTCCTCGTCTTGAAAGATTTGCAGCCCAACAGGCCTGACAAAGCGACTTACTTGGCAAATCACAAAAAAACTGGGCTGTGGCCTTGGACCCAGCTGTCAGCCTCTCCACGTACAGTACTCTTCCGATGGAAGTCGGTCGTTGACCACATTGACCACGCCGCGCCGAGAGCACCAAGGCGGTGGACGACGGCGAGGCCTAGGAAGGGGACGACGCGGAGCCGGGGAAGACGCGGCAGTGGATGCCCACGCGGAGAGGAGTACGAGGGTTCACTGGTTCGGCTGCGGCGTGAGGCTGCTGTCGCCGCAGAATAACAGGGGGTGTGGGTGAGTAGAGGGATACCCTGGGCCAGCGGTGGGAGTAGTAGGGGGCGGTGAGGCCTCCGCGGCATCACAGCCGGCCACGAGAGGCAGGAGCACGCGGCACGACCGGCGCTGCTTTGGGCGGCTGGAGCAAGAAGACCAGAGGTTGAAGAAGCACTATGGCCGTTGGATGGACATCGTACGGTCACTGGAGCTAGAATCGTTCATATTGACTAAGTTGACAAAGCCCTCCGTCCTCGTCAACTTAGTAGGCCCACAAGTCAGCCACCCACTATGGTGGGTCCCAGCTAGCAGGGGGTATTCATTTTTTGGTGCGTAATAAGGAGGCACTTCCTTGCGTGCGAAGATATAGCTGGTGGGTCCGACCTGTCAGCGGGGGGAACGTTTTTTTCGCGAAATACAGAAGCCCTTCCCACGTACAGTGCACGTACAGTGCGTAATAAGGAGGAACTTTCCTTGCGTGCGACCATGGACCTCGTGGGTCCCAGCCGTCAGGCTCTCCACGTACAGTCCTCTTCCGATGACTCTCGTATGTTGACCACGCCGCGCCGAGCGCACCGAGGCGGTGGACGACGGCAAGGCCCCAGACTGGAACGACCCGGAGATGGGGAAGACGCGGCAGTGGAGTCGCAGACGGAGAGGAGTGGGAAACTTGACTGGTTCGGGTGCGGGGTGGGCCTACACTCGGCAGAGAATAACAGGAGGTGCGGAGTGGAGGGATGGCCTGGCCGTCGGCGGGGTAGCGTTTCGCTGAGGAGCGCAAAACAACGCCGCTGGACGCCGAAGGCTGGAGCAGGCGGTTCCGGCAGCGCTGGGGGAAGAAGACGAGAGATTGAAGAAGAATGCCGGCCGTTGGATGTAAATCCAACGCCTTCTTAGGCTTCGACCTACTGGCCCACATGTCAGCCAGTCCATTTGTTTTTTAGTCCATTTGGTGGGCTGGGTGAAACAATGATGTAGCATCTATGCAGCCCGTTTAAATCCCATTTGCATTTTTCTCGAAATCCGCGGACTTGCTGGGCTGGGTGAAAATATCATGTTGGGCTAGACGGAGAAATGTTATAAAAACATAAACACATGATTGCACGTCAGTAAAATCTTTGCAAGCTTATGTACGCAATCACTAGGAGTTAACTTGGCAAGTTATATATAAACAATTATTATTATTATTTTGTAAGAACTTTCAACTTACGAAATAAAATATCATTTTAATTTGATGAGTTAATAGTACGTGGGGTATTATTATTTTTTAGGCTAGACGTGGGACAGTTGAGTTGGTTCTAGGGGAAAGTACTGGGAGAAAACTCAGTTTACATCGAAAAAGAAAGTGGGAGAAAATTCAGAGACCTGCTGGGTCCACCTGAGGAGAGGAATATGTTGGGAGGAAGGAGATTCAAAGCACGGCAGCCGAGTGAACTAGTTTTTTTACGGACAAGTGAACTAGTTTACATACATAAGCAAATAGCCACTAAAAAAGCAATCAGGTTAATGGGTTCTTAAAAGAAATATTTCGGACAAAACAGATAATTACGACACATAGGCTAATGCATGAAACACTCAGATGATAAAGGTGCTTATAAACAGATAAAGTACAACATCTAGACCTTCCTGGCACGCTTGATCATGACGCTGCGGCTGTCCGTGTACTCGTCGGTTACGGGAAGCAGACACGCCCTCATGTCCAAGATCTGCCTGTACATGTCGTAGCATGCGTATGCGTCCTTGGCCGCATAGGTTATGTAGGCTAGATTCAGAGGTACCTCCCACGTGTTCAGGTCGTCTTCTTTCATGTTGGCGTATCAGGGGTCGATGATGGTCTCAGCGAGGTCAACCACGGAGTCCTTCTCCTGCCCGTTGCTGATGATCTTGTATTGCTTCTGGATGTCGACAAGCTTGTTGCACCAGATGGCCGAATCGTCGCGTTCTTCCTTCTCTCCACCGTAGCGAAGGTGCAGTCGGCGCTGCCGATGAAACGGGCGAATGCTCCAGAACCTGGTGCAGCCATAGGACTGAGGCGAGGCAGAGCTTCACCGAGTCCGTATCGTTGGTGTACATCACATTCAACTTGGTGCAGCCATAGGACTGAACGGCGAACTAACTCCTTGCTGAAGTCCATATCCAGTAGGCTCACCCCTCGGATCGCCATTGGAGTCTCTTCGAGTGAACGAGTGTGTAGGCGGCGGCAGCAGTTCGTTTTTCAGCTCTTGGGGAACTGGATTCAACAGTAAGCTGAGTGTGTACAGGCGACAACAGTTACTACCCCTCCCTCGTCCGCTGCACGCCCGGCAGAAGATGCACCCTCGGCGCATTCAAACGCCTCCATTAAGAAACCTACTCCGGCCACACGTCGGTTCACGAGCGGGTCTGTATTGGTACTGTAATAACAGGAGTTAGTGGTCACTTTACTTAAATTTAATTAGCTTTAATAGAAATTTATACTTAAAACAAGCAATGCATTGGCTCGTTCTATCAGTGCCACGGGATCAACATGCACAACAATTAGAATTATTATTCTCAGGACGCACACGATCAGCACATTTGTCGCACTTTCACAAAGATAATACTACCAAGTTTGAACTGTTTGTTATGGTTGTTGTCCTCTGCATCATCATGCCGTGTTTCCCAGCTTGCAAGATTCAGAACCAACAAATAAGATCCAAATAATAAGTACAACAAAGATGCCTACACATCTCATTGATTCCCAGCTTGCAAGATTCAGAACCAACAAATAAGATCCAAATAATAAGTACAACAAAGATGCCTACACATCTCATTGATTCCCAGCTTGCAAGATTCAGAACCAACAAATAAGATTCAAATAATAAGTACAACAAAGATGCCTACACATCTCATTGATTCCCAGCTTGCAAGATTCAGAACCAACCCATTAGAGCCTTTTGATAAAGTGAATATCGGGATTAAATCCATCTTGGCTAGCCATGTCATACAATCGAAGAACTTGGCGAATGCTCTTGACCATCACAACATCTGTAGTTGAGTATTCCCGTTTGCATAGCATGTTTGCACAGCACAAACAAGGAGACATGAGAGCATGATTTCACTTTAATAGCGGCCTCCTTGAACTCAACCTCCAGCTCCACTAGGATGAGGTCTGCCTGGAGTTCCATGATTCAATTCATGCGCCTTTTTCTGCGGTTCACCTGAAATGAAGCAAAGATTGCATCATTCAGCTAGCAAGAAGTACTTGCTCTTGTGAGCTGGCAGGTTCTTCTTTAGTAGTTGCACTAAAATTGAGGAACATTAAGGTTGGCTGTCCGGCTCATGTAAGGTGCAACTATAATTTTCTTATCCTTTTGTGAAGTTCCACTAAAATAAAGTGCCATTGTGGTGACAGTGACGGCTCCATCTTGCAAAGGCTAATAAAATGTTGCACGAGATTACCAGCAGAACTTGACGGAGATTTTGGAAACTCCAATCACCATTTTGTGCAGTTCCACCAAAATTGAGAGATGTTGCCCACGTGACATTTTAGTTGAACTGCACAAGACACTCATTCCAAAAAAAGTGTTTTGTGCAGTTCACCAAAAGGTCACAATAGCAACAAGGTGAAATGGATATCCCTATCTGCACAAAATGATAGAAAGTAAACAGTTGCTGGTCAATAAGAATATACGAAACATATACAAAATGAAAAGAAGCATCTTAATTATGTTCATGGCAATCACGCAAGGACAGTAGAAATTTTAAAACGTCAGCAATGCTTCATGTTACCAGAAGCATTACGATCAACAATGAGATTCCTCAGATATGGGATTACTTTAATGGTGGCATTGCTTGTTTACCAGACACAGTAAATCAACAGCAGCTAAAGAGTTGGTTTAAGGGCATGGGACCGTGGGGACACCAGGACACTCAATAGCGTAAAGGAGCAACTTATTTATCATACCGGGGAAAACAGCAGGAGTGCCATTTGTAACACAGTTTAATTGCATCTTATCACTGGAGGCATTAGATTAACAATAACACTGGTTAGACATGTCCCTAAGGTAACAGTGTGATCGCTTCATTTTACATGCGCCCTTACATTAACAACAGCAAAAGGTTGGTATAAGGACATGCGACAGTGGACGCATCAGCACAATGTACCTACAAGGAGGCATAAAGTGGTGATGCCGAGCTTGTTCACGCTATGTGAGGGTAGCAAACCTAATCCTGGAGACCTTTTACTATGTGAGGGCAGTAAATCTAATCCTAGAGACCTTTTACTATGTGAGGGAAGCAAATCTAATCCTGAGACCTTTTACTATGTGAGGGCAGCAAATCTAATCCTGAGACCTTTTACTATGTGAGGGCAGCAAATCTAATCCTGAGACCTTTTACTGTGTGAGGGCAACAAATCTAATCCTGGAGACCTTTTACTATGTGATGGCAGCAAATCTAATCCTGGACATACTCTGTTGACTTGTCCACCAGCCGCCACTTTCTATCCTTTTTTCAACCAATAATAGATATGTTCCTTATCCAGTTTGTACTGTGTTTTCCCATTATTTCCCTTTTCAACCAAGAGACCGGTTGGGTATCCGGTCTCTACTACTTTCACCATATTATTTCCTCTTTGAATCAAGTCCAAGATTCATGCTACAACTTTCCCCCCTTTCTTTGTTGTTTGAACAAAGCCCTAGATTCGAATGCATGAAGTAGCTTTACCTTTAATAATACTAAAAATTTAGGTGGCTTTGGAAGAGCTGATGGGAGTAGAAAAAGATGCACATGCAGACACGTGGGGAGCTGGGGCAGTAGAGCAAGGCTGCTTTCGAAGAACTTATACCTGAGGGTCGCCGGGATGTCGGCGGCGGCAGGTCGGATATGCGGACAATATGGCAGGGAGGAAGAAGGGCCGGAGGGCCTCCGGAGCTAGCGCTGTGTCGGAGAGAATGGCACGGGCAGAGGATCGGGCCCCTCCGACAGTTGTGGGTTTACTCCCTCCGCGATGATGACCGCGTGAATGATGCACCTTTTAGTCCTCTACACACACCGACCGAAGGGATCCGGTCGGATCTGTGACCAGCGGTGAGCAGAGAGAAAATGTCGCTACCGCTGTCTTGTTTATATTTGGAGAGGATGAGAAAATGAAGAGAGCAACCCTAGTAAAGCAAGCGCTCAAGCCCCTGCGTCCATATATAGTGGAGTGATTATCTTTTTTCTCTCCACAACAAGCATTTCAATTTGTGTACGTGGCATTAAAGAAAAGAAACTCTCTATTTAAGGTGACTACTCTACGACTCCTACTTACTACTACTACAGTACTACCTCCGTCCTGGTTTATAGGTCCCTTTTATAGTTTGTGCCAAATTTTGACTAAAGATTTAACTAACAAAATGTTAATGCATTTCAAGAAAAATTATCTCATTGGATTCGTATTTGAACATAGTTTTGAAAAATATAATGTTTGGTGACATGCGTGAATATTTTCTTAGTTTAATCTATGGTCAAAATTTGGCACGAAATACAATGGGGACCAATAAACCCGGACAGAGGTAGTATTGTTCACTTGTGCTCCCCGCCCCTCCATTCATTGAACAACCCCACGGTTGAATAAACATACAGTAAGTACTGTATTTATATAGAACGAACAAGCTCGAACTATTTTCGCGTAGTTAAAAGTTGAGGGCGGGACTTTTCCCGGGCAGTACGCGCGACAGTTTTTGGGTAGGCAGTTTGACAGAGAGGCGAGGAGGGTGAGCGAGTGGGGCTGTGCGATTTGACGGCGCGTTACTGCTAGAAAGACTTGTGATATGACCACTCACTATAGTCATGAATTACTGGCCCTCCGACCGGGGTGATGCCCCCCTTCTGTTCCGCGCTCTAATCTGGTGCATGACACATCGACCCGGATGCTGGCTCTCCCACATGTCGGAGTAGTAAGAAGGAGCAAAGAATGATGCGGTATATACTAGTACTATACTACTCCCTCCATTCCTAAATATAAGTCTTTGGAGAGATTTCACTATGGACCACATACGGAGAAAAATGAGTGAATCTACACATAAAATGCATCTATATACATCCGTATGTGGTCCACAGTGAAATATCTACGAAGACTTAGATTTAGGAACAGAGGGAGTACTACTCAGGTCGAAGGAGTGCGAACCATGGCAGCCCAGTGAACCAGCCATGCGAACCACGGTAGCCCAATGAACCAGCAGTAGAAAACAATGTGGTGATATGACCATAAAAAACAATGTGCTACGGTCCACACTGTAGCATGTACAGTAACACTCCTCTTTGTTTGGATCCCTGAGTTAGAGCCAGTTTGGGTTGAAATAGCCTCAAATTATTGAAACGAGAGGGGTTAGTTTGAGCTAGTTTGCTCTAACCCAGCTAAAAAACTAGCCCGGTGGAGAGGTTCTAATTGGGTTAGTTATCCTCATTCCCACTAAAAGAGAACTAAAAAAATCTCACCTGCCCGCACCAGATCGCTCCCATAAAAAAATCTCACCTGCCCGCACCAAATTGCTCCCCCCCTCTCGCACGACTCCTCTCTGTTCCCCATAGGGCCGCCTGCCCAAGCTTCGCTCGCCCTCTCTCTCCTCCGGCCGCCCACTCCTTCCGGCCTCCGCCACCCTACTCCGGCCACCCTCTCCCTACGACCTTCGAAGGTCGCCCCGCTCCCCCTTCACCAGTCGTTTTTCTCCCTCTGTCGTGCGCGGCGGCGGCGCATCTACCAGGGAGGTCGCGAGAGGGGTGAGTTTGTTCCTTCCTTCTCTGTCTCACGGCCATATCATTGATCTTGCTTGCTCTAGTGCTAATTCTGATTTGGAAAAGTAGATCCTGATCAAACTTGCTATAGATTTGTGGTGCACGCATGGAATTGTTTGATGCTGCTTGAGGAGGTAATAAATCTTTCTAGAGGCCCAAAGATTCAGGTCACCTTTCTAGGTATTTCAATTTTAGGCTTCCATTATTTGTAGAGGCCCAAAGATTCAGTTCACGTTTCTAGGTATTTCAATTTCAGGCTTGCATTGTTTCTAGAGGCCCAAAGATTCAGTTCACCTTTCTAGGTATTTCAATTTCAGGCTTGCATTATTTCTAGAGGCCCAAAGATTCAGTTCACCTTTCTAGGTATTTCAGTTTCAAGCTTGCATTATTTCTAGAGGCCCAAAGATTCAGTTCACCTTTCTAGGTATTTAAGTTTCAGGCTTGCATTATTTCTAGAGGCCCAAAGATTCAGTTCACCTTTCTAGGTATTTCAGTTTCAGGCTTGCATTATTTCTAGAGGCCCAAAGATTCAGTTCACCTTTCTAGATATTTTAGTTACAGGCTTGCATTATTTCTAGAGGCCCAAAGATTAAGTTCCCAGTCGGCGGCAAGCGGCCCTGCTACCCATGCCGGTGTCAACCTCAAGTCGCAAGGGCCAGCGTCGGAGGGGTTCCCGGGGCTTGGGCTCTATAGAGCCTTCCTCCAGAGCGACGATGGCGAGCTCCTCCCTCGGCGCGTGAGGGGCTCCGGGCTCCCTCCCTATCGTGAACGACTTCCATGGTGAGTTAGCTCATTCTTTGTTTCATGAAGTGTTTTTTTTATTTTGTGAAGCTTGATTGACGACTTGTATGTTTAAGTGGGATATCTCATTTGTATGGACAAAGTAAAAATTATCATGTTTTGCATGCTTGATTTGTATAGATGGTTCGTTTATGTCAATTGTGAGCGGGAGGAGGCCATAGAAGAGCCGGCCACACCAAGAGGGTGCTTGGATCCAAGGGACTTATTTTAGTCTGACTAAAAATAGGGTCCAAAGTAGTCAAATGATTGAGATAGAGCATTTATTGTCAATCTAACCCTGCCATCCATACACCTCTTTGGTTTAGAGTTAGTTCAGGGTTAGAATCTAACTCTAACCTCTAACTGAGTTAGAGTTCTCCTCGTCTCGGTTCATCGCCATCATACTTTCCCCATTCCTGTGTTTTCAGTATCCTGCGAATCAAAGAGGCCCTTTTTTCGGGAAAAATCAAAGAGGCCCTTAGACTGGTTTAGGTCCGGTCATTTTTTATAAACGTGTTATATCCAAAATTTAATGAACGTGCTCCGGTTTCCATGAAAATAATCCGGTTTCATGTAGTAATTCATTTATTTATTTATTCTTCTGCGGGGGGTTTGCATGTAATTCGTGAGGTCCGAAATGTAAAGTACCCCGGCATATGCTCCGAGTCGTGCATGCACTACGACCGAGATGCTCTATGTCCCACATGTCGGCGAATGGGAGCACGTGGAAATAGCCTAGGAGTACATATAGGAGGATAAATGCATGAAAAAATATGTACTGTGAAGCGTAGCCGCGGTTCGAAAAGGAGACCTAAAGTGATGACAGCTATAGGTCGCACGCACCCAACTAGTGGTACTAGACATACGACTAATTTTTCCCTCAAAAAAAGAGGCACGAGTTCTCAGTACTCCTATTCTATAAACACGAGTCCCATCTGACAACAGCGTCTGTGCTACAGCTAGCTCTCCTCCCTCGTTTCTCTCTTCTAATTCTAAACTCGGTCGACGCCCGGTGGGTGGGGTGGGTTTGCTCAACTGCGGCCCCACCTCACAGTGAAAACGCTACGACTGGAATAAAAATGCCATATACTCCCTCCGTTCGTAAATATAAGACTTTTTAGATACTAGTTCAAATGGAATACAACATACAGATGTATGAAGACATAGTTTAGAGTGTAGATTCACTCATTTTGCTCCGTATGTAGTAGTCACTTGTTGGAATCTTCAGAAAGACTTATATTCGGGAACGGAGGGAGATGCAGTGCTGGTTACAGGAGGCAAGAAGAAGAGATGCATCCATCGACGACGTCCACCTCCTCGACTCAGGGAGCCGGCCCATCGAACGGCGCCTAAGTAGTAGCGGCTTTCGTGGCCAGGTCGACATGCTTCTGAACAATGGCGTCCAAAGATTCTAGCCGCTGGAAGAAGGCCAACGTCTTTCTGTCCTCGCTTTCCTTGTAGTGTCCTATGTAGATGATTTCCTCGTAGACATGGATGTGCAGGTCAACGGTTTCTTGCATGGCGAGGTGCTGCGCGGCGAGCGCGGCCTGGAGGTGCATATTCTTTGTCGCGACCTCCGGCACCTGCAGGGCCACCAGGGCATGAAAGAGTTCGTCACCATGTAGGCTAATGAGGGTGGCAGGCAATGAGGAGCCTGGGCGCGTGGGCTGGAGTAGTACGGCAAGGTCGTCCGCGCGCTTCTTGACGGCGATGAACTTGCGGATGGAGTTGACCATCATGTCGTCCATGCGAGAGGCAAAGCCGGCGTCGGCGAGGGCTACGATGCCTGCGGTCGCCAGCACCGTCTGGAAACGTTGCGCGGTGCGGGGCCGCAGGCCGGCGCCTTGGATGATTTGGCACAGTCGACTGCCGCTTGCGGCCATCGCCTCCATAGGTGCTTGTGGCTTCTGGTCACTTGGTCTTGGATTGGAGTGAGCAGTGTTGCGCAGAGACTTGGGAGTAGATGGATTGGAGTGGTGGGGCGCCTTTATTATGAGAGTCCAAACTCAGTTGCATTCACATCGTGCTGGCTCTAGTCTGCTTCTCCAATTAATTCCCTCTGCATGTAATTGAGGATGCATCATTGACCGTTCAACGTATCGGGAACCGCTACCCTCTTCCTCCTTGGCATTCAAGCACCTATGGACCCATCGACGACGATGTGCCTATGGTGACTTCGTAAATTTCAAGATGATAGTGTCGTGCGTGTGTGCGTTCATAGGGGTGAGTGTATGCGCGTGTATATGAGCGCTTGCGTCTGTACTGTGTCAAAAAAACAACGTAAATGCATGTCAAAAAGAGACTAGTCAGTATACTCAATATTGTGCACCTCGGAGAGGAAAATGATAGAACTAGTACGTATTTATTTACAGTGCAGATTCACTCATTTTGCTCCGTATGTACTCCGTCTCGGTGTAGTCTAGTCACTTGTTGAAATCTGTAGAAGGGCAAATACTCCTTTCTGGTTTACAGGGCTATACTAGCAAGTAGTTGTACGTACTAGTACAATAGTGGGCTCACATAGCAATTTTGTCTCATGCAAGAGCCTGGCTATATGCGTGCTCCAATGTTCGCAACTTCAACATTCGGTTTGCGCTTGGCTCTTCGCCTCTTTGAGAAGACGAACAATGATGTTACTACTACTGCTTCTAAAGTGTCGAATCCACTGCTGCATGTCCGTCCACTGCAAGTGGGACGGATAGCTTGTTGTAGAAGTACTACTAAGAAAAAGCCTGTCCTCGTTTGCGAGCAACAACGCACATGGGAGAGGGAGAAGGCGTGTAGTAAAATCAAGCTTCTCCTCATTGTACGAGTTGACGCGACACATCATAGCACTGGCCCCACATGCTTGCCTCTAAACTTGGCTGAAAGACCCGCAGTGTACAATATATTTGCTGCAATCTCTAACATTTACCCACCACAAATTAAAATATATGTGGCCGTATGCATCATTCTGATGCAGAGGCAGGGGAGTCCCCCCTTTTCGAAAAAAACAAATTAAAATATATATTCCTGTCTTGACCAGATGAGCATGCAAACTACAATCACCAGGGTGACAGGTAGGGCTGGAAGACTATTTTAATTTTAAAAAGAAACTTCGAGACGGCCACATAGCATGTAGCCAACCACAATGATTTTAAGCTTACAGGCACGGTACACGCTATCTAGAATACTCTACACATGAAACTGCCACACGAGCATCCGGGCTGCGCTGGCTCTTCGCCTCTTCGGGAAGTCGAACAATGATGGTGTACTACTGCACTGGAGGAGTACTACAGTATTCTTCTGGCCATCTGACACCGATTGAACTGCTGCATGTCCACTGCGTGCGGGAGGGAGAGCATGTAGCGAAAGCTTCAACTAGTCTTGCCAGCCACCACGCTCATGGGCGAGGGAGGGACGCTCCTGTCTTTGCGTGTATGACAGGTGGGCCCGACAGGTGTGTGGCCAACCTGTCATACAGCCAAAGGCAGGTGCAGTTAAGTCCGCGAGGGAGAAGATAATCAAACTTCTCGTTGATGTACGAGTTGGCGCGACACATCAAAGCACTGCACTCGATATATTTCAATAATTTGCGTTTACCGATGCATTAATTACAACGCATGCATGCATGCCGTGACTCTTCCTTTGATAGTACTTGCATGTGTTGATTTAATGCACCTTGAAGTAGTAGTCCCTCCATTCCTAAATTATAAGTCTTTGTAGGGATTCCATTATGAATTACATACGGATGTATATAGATGCATTTGAAGTGTGGATTCATTCATTTTGCTCTGTATGTAGTCCACCTAGTGAAATCTCTATAAACACTTACATTTAGGAACGGAGGGAGTATAAAATATGTGACGGTAAAGCTTTGTAATACCCCGGCCCAAGTTGAGAGATGGTTGTGCACGAGGAGGGCGAGATCATGCAGACCGAACATGAACATGACCCAACGATGGAGCTCTCTAAGGTCTCGATGGACCTCACCGTGCTCCACTGCCCCTTGTGCCCCCGCCCCTTGACGCCTCTAGTTTATGAGGTTCGAATACACCTCGTCCGTTCGGCTGATTGAGCAAGGTGCAGGTTACTTGATTGATGTGATGTTGGATTGATTTCTGCAGTGCAAGGGAGGGCACCTGGCCCGCGCGGACTGCCGCGTCGAGCGCCTCGGGAACCAGCGGCAGTGCCAGAAGTGCGAGCGCGGCGGTGGCTTTGACGTGCAGAACACGGCGGTGGACTCCGTCATTTCGTCGGTGAGGGTGGAGTGCCCGCACGAAGGCTGTGGGCTCTACGTCACTTCGGCGGTGTGCTCGACATTGGTGCGTCTATCGCCGTGTCGGTCGTCTGCATCAGAGCGGGGGCGTCCCCACTTCCGCACTACTTGGCCAAGCTATGGGCGAACGGCCCGCCGGGGGAGCCCAAAGGCACGACTGACGCCATCAAGGTGGAAATGGAGGTGACAAGCAGCAAGGATCCCGGCAACATCGACGTGCAGGAGCTGACCTTCTTGACAGTTCCGCCCAAGCTGCTGGCCGGGGCTAAGCTTGTGTCCCTCCACATTCAGATTGAGAAGCTCACGTCCTAAATGTTTCGACAGTGCCTTCTGTTTATATTAGTAATATGCTAATATAGGGATTACCTTGGTCTACTTTAGCTTAAGAAATGGTGTGTTTTGGTGGCAATGCAGCAATTACTTTGACATCAGATCAGTAATTTCCAACAGTCGAACGGATATTTTGTGTCTGTTGGATATAAAGTTCCTTTGGGTAAGAAGTACTACTTGTCATCAAAATGGATAAAAGGAGATGTATGTAGACGTATTTTAGTTCTAGATACGTCCCTTTTTATCCATTTTGATGACAAGCACTCCCTCCTACATGCCTTCCATTTGTCAAAATATATATGTATCTAGACATGTTTTAGTATATAGGTACATCCATGATAGCGCCAATCGGATGGTTGAGAACACTACAATTCGTAGCTACAGATGTGTGTGTGACTCCCAGATGCAGAGGCCGGGGGTCATCATCCTCCTTTTCGAGAAAAAACAGACGTGTGTGTGAGAGGACGAGTGCGTGCGTGCACCTCTTCTCTTCCTCTATAATGTACTACTAAACTCAGAGTACAAGTTTTTGTGGGTGGCACGATGGTGCGTGCGAGAAGTCCCGAGAGATAGATTTAATGCATCTGAAAAAAGGACTAGCCTAGAGCTCGCCACACGGCTATTCCTGTCGAACGCCCCATTAACCGTAAGATATGTATACAATGGTGCCAGTTATTGCATGTACACAGCAGTACTCCCTCCTTTCCGGTTTATGGTGAGTGGTGGAATATTTTTTGTAGTTTGCAAAAGCACCTAATTAATTCTCTTGTTTTTCTCAAAAAATTATGTTTATCAATGCATTAATTGCAATGCATGCATGGATAAAGTACATGCATTGGTCAATTTTCTCTTAATACTTGCATGCAATGATTTAATGCACCTTGGAATATGAACATGTGTTCGGGAACAACCAAATTGAGCCTTATAAAATGGAAAAACTAAAATTTTGAGATAAGCCCTATAAAATCGGAAAGGAGGGAGTAGAAAAAGAAGTACTCCATCCGGGAATAGTGCCCTATAAAACCGGAAAGGAGGAAGTATCCCCCCCCCCGAGGTGCGTGCTCTAACTTGGCTGGGTTATATTGCTCATATCATGCATATGGTGTCTTGCATTGCCATGCCATCTGCTTAGATTAGACATGTTTTATGTGAATGCCTCCTGTTTGCTTTCTATATCAGATATGTGAATTATGCAATGCCATGTTTTCAGCCAGTTATCATATATGTGAATTATGCACCGCCATGGAGCCAGACATCATATATGTGAATTATCTCATGCCATCTATTTTTTTCATTACGTATTCCTTTTGTCGACAATCTGTGTATATTGAACTACTCTTCATGTGTATCAGCCATTTGAGCCGGTTATGGAAAAATCTGGAGTGAAAACAAGGTCTTTAGAGCAGGCAATGGTACCTGTTGAAGCATATATCTCGATGGTTACAGGGAGCTCCTCGGAGGAGGATTCAGAGACAGATGACCAGTCCTATATCCCACCTGAGGTGTATGCTCTAAGTTGCAATGTTTATATTTCTCATATGATGCATATGGTGTCTTGTTGCTTAGTTTAGACATCATATGCACAATATTGAATTCTATCTACTTAGTTTAGAGATCATACATGCGAGTGCCAGCTGCTTAGTATATGAATCAATTATGTCAATTATATCATGCCATCCTGTATACTTAGACAACATGTATGTGAATTATTTCATCCCAACATATTTTAGAAAGACATCAAATAGTTTTGTCATGTCATCCTATTTAGGTACTCATCATATGTTGAATTATGCCATTATATCCTGTTAAGTTATCCATCATATATCTGAAACGGTGTCATGCTATCCTGTTTAGTTAGGCATCATATATGTGAAATTGTGTCATGCTGTCCTGTTTGGTTAGACAACATATATGTGAATTACCACATCTGTCTATCATGCAATGTCTGTACGTTCAATTTCTTTTCTTGTTTATCAGCCATTTGAATTGGAGGGGGTGATGACAGTATCTAAGGGATCAAGAACCCGTTCTTCACAAAAGACAGTGCTACCCGTCGATGCAGATAGAACCATGGTTTTACTGGCCCACAAACTAGCCCCACCACACATAATTGAGACTCTTCCAGATTGCACACTTACACCCTTGGGCAGAGAACCAGCTACAACCCATCTAACCGCAACCCCAGCGGATAGTAACCCACTTATAGTTGAAAAAGCACCATGTCCACCATAGAGTACCCCCACACGAGCAGTTTGTAAAGCTACTGCAGTGCCCAAAGCACGAAGACCACCACAGCTAACCCAAACTCCACGTTTAAAGCAGAAGAGCAACTATTCTCAGCTCAGATTCCATAGCTATGGTCCATACTCCTTTGCTGTTGCATCACTGTATTTACTCATACCAACTACTTTCGAATTTGAAGGATCCAATTGAAACTCCACTGGCGCAACATGTATGTTTTAAACCTATTTCTTTAACTGGATTGTTGTTCTAACTTCTTGCTCTATGTTGATTTCAGTTTAAGTTGTATAAACAGTTATGTTCTCATGTGATGCACATTACAAGTGCTGCCAATGCTGTGTAGTTTCTCACACTTATATTATGTCTATGCTGCTGTGTCTTAAAAATATATGAGTTGAACTGTGTCTCTATCTTGATTAGGCAACATAAACTAGAATGATATGGACAATACAGTGACCATAGTACATAGATATATGTTTGTTTCATGCTGCTATCATGTCCACCTTACTACTGAACCGGTTTACCAAAATGAGTTTGGTATACTACAAGCTAAACATGTGATGTGTCTGCTTGTTTCTCTTGTAGTATGCAAACAGAATATTGGAGAAGAGCACCCCACTATGCAATGGTAGAGAAAGTAATACAGATAAGGTTCAAGATAGTGAGACAACCCTGTTGGTCTCCAAGAAAGGTGATAAAAACGATCTTGTAGACAGTGGGAAAACCCAACAGTCCCGCGTTGATGTAGTGTTCGAGTTACTGGCCAGTACCGCTAGCACAAGCTCTTCGAACTCGCTTCCTAAATCACTTCAGCTTCTTTAGTCTCAGCTACAAGCTAAAAGGCATCAGTCAGCTGTGCTGCGGCAAGAAGCCGAAGGACTGAGGAAGTCCCTGCAGAATTCAGATGCGTACTTCCTTGTGCAACAGCAAGCGCTGGAGAATTTAAGCGCCAAACAGGAGAAAGTGAATAAGATTGCTAAGCATCTTGCCAGCATTATGGGTACCCAGGATATTGTTTCTTGAACTCTTCTGAAGTGGTTTCAGTTCAGGACTTGTTTTGCTGCAGCGTTTATATGCTGCTGTGTTCCCTATATTTGCACTGGTGGTGAACTTTGATGCCAGTGGATGTAATATGTGTAATAGCCGTGATGGCCTAGCATAAGTTGCTTGCTTATTTATTTCCTTGTTGTCTTGTTTATTTGTTTGCTTGTAGTCAGTGCAGTTCTTTTTCTGCGGTTTGCTAGTGGCTGCAATAACCTATTTTTTAAAACTAGGCCACAATAACCATGGGCTAATATTTACTGTAGTGACACTGGGCCTCCTACGGGCCGCAGAAACAGTGGGCCTTCCACGGGCCATAGAAAACAGTAGGCCTTCTACGGGCCGTAGAAACATTGGGCCTTCTACGGGCCGTAGAAACAATGGGCCTTCTACGGGTCGTATCATCGATGGGCCTTATACGGGCCGTATGATCAATTGGCCAAACATGGGCCAATAACAGGCCGCATTATGGCCGTAAATGTGCTAGAGTTGGAATCATCCGTTCATGGGACGACCATAACGGGCCATTGTTAATAGGCCGTATTTTATGACGCTATGAAAACGGCCCAATGTATTAACGGACCACAAATGGGCCGACTGTAACCACGGGCTGAATTTGGCCCACAAGCAGAAAATGACAGTAACAGGCCGTAAGTAAACGAATGCTCAAAATGATCCCAAGAATAAATGGGCTCTGAGAAGGCCGAAAGATAACATGAACTGGAAACGGCCCAACTGAATAAGGGGCCCTTAATGGGTATAAAGTGATACACTGTTCATTACGGGCCAGTTTCACCACGGGTCGTTAATGGGTCTAAAGTGATACACTATTCATTGCGGGCCAGTTTCACCACGGGCCGTTAATAGGCCAAGAGTTACATAGGGCCTCAAATGGGCCGAAAGACGTCATGGGCCATACATGGACCAGAAGTGAAAATGGGCTGGAATCATATTGGATGGCCCAGATGACGCTACTCGGCCTAAGTCGGATAGGGCGTAACGGGCCTTGGTTTAGCGGGCTGTAAATGGGCTATATGCGAACAGGCCGTTAATAGGCTTTCCATGGGCCGGCCCGTCACCTTTTGACCAAGTCAAACGGGCCGGCCTTTTCACAAGAATGGGCCTCTGTTGGGCCGTGCCATGTGTCGACGTATCATAGGCGCCTTCTGTCCAATGAGTGGATGACATCTGTCCCAACAATGAGCCGACACGTGTTTCCTCCAGCCAATGATGATTTTACACGTGGAAAATCCCCATTGGTCGGGGCTGTTAACGGGTTATCGGATCCAAAACCCGACCCAATAGCTTAACGGTGTTCCGTTACGGTGGATGCCACGTGTCGGTCACCCTTGATGAAAGCACTTCTGTGACGCGCGATTTATCGTCATGGAAGTGGACACTTCTGTGATGATAATTTTGGTAATGTCATGGAACACTTCTATGACAGCACAGGTATGACTATCTTGATTCCGTCATAAATTTGTCATGGATGTACATGCATGACAAAAAATGCGACCTACTATGACAAAAACGTATCATCACGGAGGTGTATTTTTTTGTAGTGTTGTGATTTCTCCCCGTTCTTCCCCATGTTCTTCGTGTTCTTCGAGGGATCCCACTCCAATCGTGAAAGATCAGCCTACAACGGGTTAGCCCCGTATCAATAGGGCTCACCCATCAGCGCGTATATTAAAAACAAAAATGGTAATAAATTAGTGGTTGGTGGGGATTTGAAGTCGTGAGACCTCTGGTTGGTAGCCCGCGCCCCTAAACACAACGGACAAGGATCGCCTTGTTATGATATGATGAGCCGGCCGTTTTCATTAGACGCACATAGGAGCCATTATGGTGAATATATCATCACACATGTGCACAAAGACACCCGCAACGCCCGCATGCATGCATGCAATATTCACATGTACCGATTTAGCTACACTTCAGTCGACTTAATGAACTTTTGGGTTAGTCGATTTCCAGGGTGTGTGTGGGGGGGGGGGCTCGCCGGAGTTAAGAAAGAAACAGCTACAGCGGGAAGGGGGGCTCGCCGGAGAGGTACCCCACTATCTATCTTAGGGTTCAGGGCGGGGGTTTTGGTCACCGGTGGTGGGGGCGCGGTGGTGGGGCGGTGGCATGGGGATCGCCGGAGAAAAAGCTCGGCGCGGAGGGGGGCTAGAGGGATGGTCGGGGTAGCGGCGGACCGGTGGTGGGGGGTGGTTTCGGGGAGGGCAGGGTGGCGTGGCGGCGCGGGAGTGCCACCGGCTGCGGGCGGCGGGGGCAGGCGGTTCGACCGGTGGTGGCTGGCGGCTCAGGTGGGTGGAGGTTGAAGATGAACTGTAGGCCCTTGATTTCATACCCAATGGCTGGAAAATCGACTGAACAAAGATGAAAACGTCAGTCGACTGACGTGTAGTCTCACCCCGCACGTACATATCCACGCACGCACACTCGCACAAACACACACACGCATGCAGGCGTGCAACACTGACACGTACACATGCACTCAAGAACACACGCACGCACGCACACATGCATGCAACAGTGAATCGTACACATGCACACACGCCTGCATGCACACAACACATGACGCAAGACAGGCGCTCAACCTATACATGCATGCACCCTCTATTAAGGTCATGGATTGCTACATGGATTAATGATTCTTATCTATGATAAGCAGAACATTGATGTTTGCAGCAGTCTTTATGAATCACAACGTATCGAACGGGCTATCAACATATATATGAAAAATTTAAAATTCTCTTACATTATATAGTAGGCTTATCTACATGAAATAGATGACGTCGCACTCAATGAAAAATCATCGGTTTATGAAATGCCCGCTTCTGACCGCCCTGGCCCACTAAAAGCTGCTATGCCGTGCGCTTCATGCGTTGGGTCACTGACATGCAGGCCAGGTACTCAACGAGCCCACACGTCAGTGGAAGAATGATGTGGTGTCATACGTCAGAGTCAAGGGCGCCGCTGGCTGCACGTCCGGCTGAACACGCCTCCTTGCCGCATTAAACACCTCCATCAAACCCATGTGGAAGTGTAGAAACCCACTCTGGACACACATCCCTTCATGATCGGGCCGGCATTAAACGCCACACCGGCCGAGCTCCTCCTGTCCGCCGTCTATTTAATCTCCAATTTAAACGAGGCCAGACGCCGGCCAAGAATCACACACCTCCGCCGCTCCCCTATCTCCCCCTTCACCATTTTGTCCACTCTTACAATGGCTTGTGAAGAGTAGTTATCCAACATCCAAGCCGGCTGGGTGGCCCGCCGAGCCCACCGGATATGAGATATGCAGCTCGCTGATCCACCTCCCCCCTTGCCCGACGGAGCCAGTTGTCGTTCCAAGCTGGCACGCGGTTCAGCAACTCACTGCTCTGGGCCAGCTCGATGAGGAGCGGCGAGCTGCTCCATGCCGGCATGGCGGGGAGCACGGACGTCGTCACTGCCGTCCACACCGCTGCCTCGTACGACGCGGTCCCGTGTCTGCGACCGTGTCTACCATTTCTGTGGCTGAGACTCCCATGCCTACGCCGCTCCATGCAAGCAGAGACAGAAGCCGGGTGCATGAAGAGCGACGTGTCAGTGGGCAGGGTCTCCGCGTCCACCGCCATCATCGAGGAGAAGTAGAACACGGGAGGCGCCGCCGCCTGGGTCCCAGAAGGGCACCGCGAAGGCGATGCTGGCACACACAACATGTCTCTTGCCAGATCCTTTTGTTGTGAGGACCTTCATCAACCCCGCATGAGCTCCACGGAAGCGGAGAAGCCCCCTTCAGACTCCATCTTGGGAATCAGCCAACGATTTCAGTTGAGCGGTGGGGAAATGACCCATCCTTTGCGCTGAAGCATATACCACCAGGGCTCCCGGGTGATCATGCTACTGAACATGAGGAAGACAAATGGTCGGTGGACAACCGTTTAGGCTAGGTATTATTATACCTGTGTTGTTCAGGACAAGCACCACTTAGTTGATTTGAATGTAACAAAATCTGTCATTTTAGCCTGAAAATCCGGTATTTTATATGAATTCCATCATTGTTTATATGAAAAATCGCCGTGTTTGCATGAATTTCGTATGGTTGGTTGAGTTGCTGTCAGAATGTGTGCGGCTACAGTTTGATGGCATAATTTGCGGGTCACTGGTCGGTCTGTGGCTTGCTCGGGCGGCGTGGTGGGACAAAGAAAGCATAGCTCGTGCGAGCTCGTATCCAACGCGCGCTAGAGGATGCATGAGCACCCGAGCTCTTCCTTGTTCATCGATGGCAAAGGCACGGGTGGAGAAAAGGGTCGCCAATATTTTGGCTACCCCAGGAAACATCCAAATAGCCCCTCCCAGCCCACCCCTCCCAGCACATTCAAATTCCTCGTTCACCGTGAAATTTTGCCATGTGTTGTTTTCATGGATATTTTGCTGTGTGAAAACAAATTTAAATATGAATGAATAATCGGTGTCCGCGGTCTTCTATCGGGACACAGTTGGATGGCCTCATAGTAGTAGTAGTGTAGATTACTACTAGTACTACTCGAAGATAGTGAGTGTTTACTACTGTATCTACGTACTAATTACAACACATGCATGTGTTAGCAGTATAATGACCACGTACGGATTTGATGGTAAGATTTGTTTATGTTGGATGTCATATTATTGCTCTAACATGTGGTCAAAGTTAGCCTCCATAATGCATTTTATAGCCTATATGGATTGAGGAAGTACATGCATTGCTGATGTTTCTCTTAATCCTTCCGTGCAACATTTTTTTGAAGCTTGAGATGTGAACATATGAATGGGAGGGACTACTACAACCCTTCCAAATGAACTGTAGTACTAATGGTATCGTACTCCCTCCGTTCACCATCTCACATTGTCAGTACTTTTGCGAACTATGGAAGTAACAAACTTATTCCACCCCTCAACATCTATTATGGATGCATTGTGGATTTTAAATCGAGTCATATATACTGGAAAGTAGGCACTTAGGGCATCCATAACGTATGCTTTTTGTTTCCTATAAGCCCTCTCTGCTCTTAGAGTCAGGCCTCCATACATTGCATGAACTGCCTCCAACAAAAAATTGGCTAGCATCGCATCTAACCTTAGAGGTTGCCTCTAACAATGTAACAATCCATCTGGTCCCAATTGTTAGCCTTAGGAAGCATAAGAAAGTAGGAGTACAAGATAAATAGTACTGATTGGACAAATGTGTTGCTAATCAACACTTTTTAAATTTTTGCTAGAGCCCACTTTAGAGGCTGGTTAGAGTCTCTATACATTGTGGTTTTTTCATATGATAAGAGGCAAACCATGTGGGGCCTACCTTAGAGGCAAGGCTCTATACACTAGAGATGCTCTGTACGTTTTACTTTTGATGTGTCCGTCAACTCGTAGAACGAGGAGAAGCTTTCTTAGCCCATGAGCGTGGTGGCTCGTAGAGTCGCAGGACAAGGATAAGCTTGCTTACTACGCCTACGCTCGCTCCCTCGCCCACGCGCGCGGTGGCTCGTAGGACGAGGAGAAAATTTTACTACTCCCTCTGTTACTCCTCGTCCCTACCTTGGCTAGAGAGATTATCACATTTTTTGTAATATATGTCTTTTAGTAGTAGGAGTAGTACAGTGGTACATAGGAGTAGTACTACAACAATTTCCTTGGAGTCCGTGGTGCAGCAAGCTACCCTAGGCTATGTTAGACTAGGCACAATGGGTATTAACATAGACTAGTAACATGCACATGTTACTAGTCTATGTTACTACCTCTATAGTGGGGAGTAACATATGTGTGGTAACATGCAACACTTCATTTATTAGGCTATAGACTCATCTTGCATTGATAAGTGTGATGTTACTCATACTACTAGTAACTAGCTGTGTTACCACTTTCCTCCCTTTTTCATTTATTGCTTGCCACATCATCTATTTTATCTAGATATGTGTGATGTTACTACCTATGTTACTCCCACTGTGGGTAGTCTTACTACTACCTTCTTTCCGGTTTATGGCTCAATTTCAAAATCTCTCCAACCAAGGTTGACGGTGAGTGGTGGAATTAATTTCGTAGTTTGCACAAGTAATTAGTAGACACATTTTTATCAAGAAGTTATGTTCACTGATGCATTGATTACAATGAATGCATGCATGATCACTAAATTTCCATGAACTTCTACATGCATTGGTGAGTTTTCTCTTGATACTGCTTGCATTCGGTGATTTAATGCACCTCAAAATTGAAACATGTGGTGGTACTACTAGTACTCCCTCCTTTCTGGTTTATAGGGCTTATTTCAATTTTTTTTGTTTTTCCAATTTAAAGGGCTCATCTCCATCTCATTTTTAGTTTTCGAGGCACATTAATTCTTTGCATGCAAGAATTAAAAAGGAACACACTGATGCATGTGATGTTCCTACTCATCTAGTGGACAAGCATGCATGCACCGCAATTAATCCAAATTAATGCATGAGTTTAATTTGAGTAGTTTTGTAAATTACGAGATACATTCCTCCACTCACAAAATGCATTGGTTGATGAGATTTCAGATTTGAGCCCTATAAACCAATAAGGAGGGAGTAGAATTGAGACTTATAAAACGGAAAACATGATATTTTTTTTAGATGAGCCCTATAAACCGAAAAGGAGGGAGTAGGAAGTAGTACTACCTCCATAGTGGGTACGTACTCCGTAAAATCAGATTTTTCCAAAAGTAAGTCGCTCAACCTCATTGCCTCGAACAGACTATGCCAAACTCTCCTGCCTGCCGCGCGGGAAAAGACGCGCCCTCGCCTTTTTTAGTCCGGGTTTGTAGAGATGGATCACGTGAAGCAGCAAAAACCAAGCCATGTCTTGTACTCCTCGGTCGTACTAAAAGAGTGGAGACACTCGCTTTCATGAATTATGTACTTCCTCTCACCGACATGTAGGACATATAGCAACCGAGTCGACATGTCATGCACCAAATAACAGTGCAGAACAGCAGGGGGACGCATCCCAGTCATAGCGCCCCAGTAGTAGTAATGAGCAATGAGACGTCAAATCACAATGTCGTACCTTCGCAGATGGATGAAGCAACCATTTATTTCACACTTCGATGAATCCGCTTTGCCATCATCTCCTTCAAGAAAACCACGTATTGCTTCTGCCATTGTTCTGCCTCAAGAGGGACACGGATCGCCTTGGTACATCATGACATGTGGGGCCGCATGACAGGCTATGCTCCCCCGCCCACCGCTCGGTAAAATCACCTGATTTTTACTACTTCCTCCGTCTCGGTTTACAGGGCATGCATGTCGTTCTAGGTTGAGAATTTAACTAGCTACATAGTACTACCTCCTTTCCGGTTTATAGGGCTCAATCCAAAAATCTCACCAAGCAAGGTAGATGATGAGTGGTGGAACAATTTTCGTTGTTTTGTAAAAGCACTCATTTAATGCGCTCATTTTCCTCAAAGAATTGTGTTTACCAATGCATTAATTGCAATGCATGCATGCATGAAGTATATGCAGTGGTCAAGTTTCTCATAATCCTTGCATGCAATGAATTAATGCAGCTTGAAATCTGAGCATGTGATGGGGAACAATCAAATTGAGACTTATAAAACAGGAAACAGAAATTTTTGAGACAAGCCCTATAAACCGGGAAGGAGGGAGTATGTGATGAACAATATATGTTTAGAAACTACATCTGCTTAAGAATCCAATGATATATTTTTTGTGACCTAGTAACTCATATTTAGTTAGTCAAATGGATGACCTAGAACTACGTGCACGCCCTATAAACCGATATAGAGGGAGTAGTATCTTTTAGATCAATATAGTCGGGATTCACCAAGGAGCAAAACCAAGTGGTAGGCTGCTCCTGTCGAGTTGGCGTAGCAACTCAAGCAGGGTCAGTCCACACACGAAATGGAGACACACTTAAAAGGACCCTTTGGCTGACATGTGGCTCATCCACCATCTTGTTCCACGTGTGATGCACAAAATTATAGTTCGGAGCAGCAGTTGGACTTGGAGACGCCACGGTCGTAGCGCCACAGTTGTAGTTAATGAGCGATGAACGGTCAAATCACAAATCCCCACCTTTCCCGCATTAAGCTGGATGGCCGAAGCAACCATCATTTCACTCTAGGGCACAAGAGCATAAAGGAAAGAGAAAACCGATGATGCGTGCGGCGGGTAGGGTTTGTAGGAGTACTACGTCATGCGGGGCCACGACGTAGTAAACGGGAGAGGGATTGAGTTTGAGTCGATGCCTTAATACAGGTGGGCCTCTTGGTTTTATGGGAACGAGGCAGCATGTTCAATTCGGGGACCAGTGGAGATATACATAGTACAAAAAATCGTGGACGTAGGTTCGACCGAAAGGCAATGACGCATGGGCCCTGCATTTTGATATAGTCGTGGCCGCGTGAAATTTTCTACTCAAAATAATGCATAAAAGTTCCTCCAAAAACATCTACAACTAATGGGAAGTGAATGTATGCTTAAAATCAAAATGTAATACAAAGAGAAAAATGAATTGAAGTTAAAAGAATGACATTTCTAACAAAAATGTGAATGTGAACTACATATGTGTGCAGGTGACCAACACATACATTGTCGATACAAAATCTAATGCAAGAAACTACTTATGAGTAACATGCACGAATTGATGATGTGGTACTTGCATGCATAGAGTACAAAAACAATGAGATTTATGACTTGCATGCATGACGTGTTCTTGTGCCATAGTTGCATGTCCAGGAAAAAAATCTACTAGTGGGTTGTACTAGCTATTTAGGAACAGAGAACATGTATACATGGAAGTTGTAGGGAAAGAGATGGCATGTCTCTCAATTCCTATGAGTAGGGATTGGAAAAGAGATGTCATTTGGTTCACATCTTAGGAACTTTTCTATTGAATCTGGAGATGACATGTATCTCAATTCCTATGAGGAGGGATTAGAAAAGAGATGTCATTTGGTTCACATCATAGGAACTTTTCTATTGAATATACACTAATTTTTATTTTCCTTTGAAATTGTGGGAGTATAGGAATCCATTCATATGAACCAAGGAGATCTAAAGCTATAAAAAAGATATCATGTTTATTGAAATCTGGACTATATGAATCTATTCCTATGAACCAATTGGGTCTAAAGGAAAATATCCAATAAAAATCATATAATATAGAGTTCCTATGATATTCCTCCACACCAAAGGATGGTTGAAATTGTTGTAGGTCATACGATGATCTTTGTTTGTACACTCCTCCCCCATCTTTATAGTTCCCTCTTGAAGATGAATGAAATCATATATACTAGGTATTCTATATGTGCATTTTGGTATATGAAAACTCGGTAAAATTTTGTGAAGTTCAATTTTTCAATAAAGCTATATGCACTATATTTTGTAACGGAGGGCGGAGCATATGACAGTTGCTAACACTCACGTGGAAGATTTGTGTGTCGGAGGAGTGGATGTTCTGTTAAATGACATGGCAAAACTGACACAATCGGTTGCCGATCTAACTGTTCTTACGATGTTCGTCAGGAAACGGCTTTTGGAGAACGTTTGTGAGATATGATTTACGGACACATGCATTGCATGGATACATGCCCCCTCTCTCTTATGCACACATGCACCCTCACGAGTCACGACTCTCTCGAGTCCTCTCGCACGCACCGTGTATCTGTAGGTAGACGTCACACACATATGTGCTATCCACACCCTACCCTCAGAACTTCTAAAAAATAAAAGACGTCGCGCACCTTTTATTTTAACTCACAGGTCACACACTTATACTATTACTCGTATGGCAAACGTTCTTTGGGCGTAGTATATTGTACTCTCACAAAGAGAAGTGGTGCACACACTATTTCTCTCACACCCACTCGCGGGTACACGTTGGAACGCATTTTTTTGAAGCTAGGAGCGCATTCATTTACAAAGAGGCATCCCAATTGACATTTTGACTACCCTAGTTTTCAACTTGATGGAGGGTCGGGGACCGCACGTGAATGATATAGTATTGTGTGTCCTAGATGCGGTAGCACATTATCGATCAAGTATTTTTACTTGAACTTTAAATGAGAATAGTGGTTCGCGCGTATTCAATTTAACAATGGCTGGTACAACAAAATCACTCCACTATATATATAAGAAGGAGCCTCAACGCTTGCTTTAGTAGGGTTACTCTCTTTCACTCTCTCATGCTCTCCAGATCTAAGCAAGGCATAGGTGGCCACACTCTCTCTGCGCTCACGGCTGGTCACAAATCTAGCCGGACCACCTCGACCGGGGTAGGGGTGTAGGTGCATCGTTCACGCGGTCGTCAGCGGCGAGGGAGGAGAGCAATAGTTGCCCGCACGGCCCGATCGGCGGCTATGCCATTTTCTCCAAGACAGTGCCGGCTCAAGAGGCCTTCGGCCCCTTCTTCCTCCCTATGGTATTGTGGCCAAGATGTGGCCTCCCAACGTCGTCTTTCCCACATGCCGACGACCCTCAGGCATATATTCCTTCGAAACCTGCCTTGCTCTACTGCCCGAGCTCCCCATGTGGCTGCATGTGGATCTTTTTCTACTTCCGTTGGCTATTCCAAAGCCACCTAAACTTTTACTATTATTAGAAGTAAAGCTAGTTCATATAGTGGAATCTAAGAGTTGGTTCAAATAAGGAAGAAAGTGGGAAAGCTGTAGCATGAATCTAGGACTTGGTTCTAAGAGGAAATGGGGAAAAGTAGTAGATACTGGCTACCCAACCGGTCTCTTGGCTGAAAAGGCGAAGAAAGTGTGGTGGATGGCGAAGGGTGGGGGGAAGTGGACCTGTCTGTTGGTCGAAAAAGGAAAGAAAGTGAGGGGTGTTGGAGGACAACGCAAATGAGAACGAGCAGGTCTAGATTTCCTATGCTCACAGAGGAAAATGTCACCGAGGAGATAAAAATGGGATAAATGCAGACATGTTGCCTGATTGTTTGCCGCTCTCGGCAACCACATCTACCTCACCACTTTATGCCCCTGTTGTCCCTACGCCCATATCGCTACCGTTAATGTAAAATCACATGAAACATTAAGCAATGCCACCTAATGTCACTATGAAGTAATGGTCTAGTGTCATCGATAAGTTGAAGCAATGCCACCTAGTGTCACTATTAAGTAATGGCCTAGTGCCGTCGATAAATTAAAGAAATGCCACCACCATTTTATGAAGTGCTTCTGTGTTGCTATATTTCCCATGAGTTATGTTTTTGCAGTTACACTTAAATCTCACACCGCTAACATTGCTTCATCCCAGTGGAATTGCACAAATTTGTTTGCACATTTACTGACCATGTGCTACTCTCATGACAGGAATACTGATGCTATTGTTCTGGATGTTAATCTAGTGGCAATGTTGATGTGATGTGATGCTACTTACTTAAGGGCACTTCCATACTGTCAATGTAGTGCCAATTATAACACAATAGATGGTGTTGTTAATCATATGCCACTACAAATAACTGTCACTATTTAAATAACCATATTTCCTATTTGCGCAAACAGGGATGTCTGTCTCCATATCGTTTCTATCTGCGCAATCAAAAGTACACACCTCAGTTCTAGTATAACTACACAAAATGAGATGGCTATTCCTAGCTACCGTCGTCTAACCACCCGTCTTCCAGGTATTCCTACATTGGTAGTAACTAGGTAGAATGACCAACCGAATCTAAAAGAAGCTGATTCGTATGTTTTACTTCCTGATTGCAGTGCAGGGACGAGCGAAAACAACTTCATCCTAGTAGGGAATGCACTTTCTCCCAGTTCATCCATGGACCGAGGACTAGGTGGCACGACTGCACGGAGGTTTTTGGGACAGGTGCACGGATGAGAGGCATTATGGTCTAAATATTTCTGCAAATAGCGGTGCTTAAATTTAGTGGAACTGCACAAGAAGTTTAGATGGTTAGTACACTACATGGTTCAGTTCAGTATTCCAACTGAGAACACAATTATAATTGCTTATTCTGGAATGAGAGAACCTAACCCTGGATGGTGGCAACAAGAAAAACCAGAGTGAACTCCTGGAAATTAAAGCCCGCCTAGGGAGGCCCTTTGCTCAGTGAAGCCTTGCTTGATTTTCGTGATTTGTAAACCTTCTCACAACTTTGTCTTTTGTTGTGAACTAGTATATGTTTGTTATGTTCTACGAATCAATGAGATGTATAAAATTTCTTACCTTATGCTTTTAAAGTATTTTATGAAGCCGAGTTCAATGTGAATGTTCGACATGAACGTTGGACTAGCGTGTGAACGTTTGGAATTTACATTGTGGCCTCATTTAACTGCATGATAGCATATTATTGATTGATAGCTGGTCGATAGCTGACTTTTCTAGTGTTGAAGCGAGCTGAGCCAATGTGCCATGTTTTGCACAACTGCTTACAAGTGGGGTAGCACCAACAGTGTTTACAAGTACTTAACCAGCCTTACGTACCCTATGTATACGTCAGTGCACAGTTCCCGAACGAGTACTCTATTTCATCAAACACACACTGCTCGTATGATAAACCGTGAAAACTTATGTATTACCATGCCATATTCATGAAAAAAATAGTGAGGATGCATCTTTTTCGGCAACAATTAGGATGGTTCTCACATGATTCATGGGCATACAAAAGTAGCAGCACTTCCCATAGACAGATTCATACGAGTACTAGCCCAGAGGGCTCAATAATAGGCAAGGTTTGGATAATTAGACAAAATACAAAATACTATTAAACACTAGCTGGGGCAACTATTTCATGCCTCGATCTAACTTGGGATGGACACAAGATGGACCTTGCCATGAACATCATCGAGGGCGTCAGGCAGCAGCTCAATCCTGTGAACCTTCCTGAAGATAACCTTATGGCCTTGCCACTCATCAACTTGTTTGTGGAGGCATGCCACGTCATCTTCCTGCGTAAGCTTGACAAGAATAGTATGCCTCACAAACGAACGAGTAGCTTTGAACTTCCTGTGCTTCAGTACATCCTGGACAACACGCTTGACAACAGTGAGGCTGGAATACATCCCGACATTGGTATAAGTGCAAATGGCTTTCAGGATCCAACAGCCTAAGAACTCTGTTTTCCCAATGTGTATATTCAAGTCATTCGCCTCATAGAGAGTGACATGTACAACCACACAATCCTTGTCTGCATCAGGGCTCTAATTGAAACAAAAAAAATTCTGGATTACTTTCCAATACAAGAAACACAAGTTATTTAAACCACTATGTAGAGTCAAAAGTATGCATGACAAAGGAGGTAGCATGGCATCGAAGCTAATAAATTTTTGCATTATTTATCACCACATACTTAGATGAAAAACCACAATCACTACTGGAATCAGGATCTTTGCCGTCAGCCAGATCTTTGCCGTCAGCTAGCTCATGGCAAAGAAGGTCTTTGTCATCAGTATACAGAAAGCTGAAGGTAAACAAAGAGCTGATGGCAAAGAGTGTGTTTGCCGTCAGCCAGGTCTTTGCCGTCAGCTAGCATATGACATAGAAGCTTTTCCGTCAGCCAGCAGACAGCAAAGAGGCAGGGTGGCCCACTAAGAACCACCTAATAGCCACTTTCTTTGTCGCCCGCTAGTAGACGGCAAAGAAACTGCTTAAAACTGATGTCCGTCAGGTAGGCTCTTTGTTGTCTGCTAGCAGACGGCAAAGAACCATGCCCTAACTAAATATCAAACACGTCTGCGCCCGACCACTATCTCTGTCCCCATTCTCCTCCCCGAGCCCGAGCCGCAGCCGCACCGCGCCACCCCCATCGTCGGCCTCCCTGCACCCGTGCCGCCGCCGCCCCGCGCCACCCACATCGTTGCGCTGCCCCGGCGACCCCCTCTCTGCACCGGCGAGCCCCTCTCCGCCCCGCGCCAACACCGTCGCCGCGCTTCCCTCGCCGCCCCAGCGACCCCCTCCTCCGCCCCTTTGTTTTTAATTCAGATTGAATGCTCCCTCTTCTTCTTCTTCTTCTTCTTCTTCTTCTTCTTCTTCTTCTTCTTGCATGGATCGAGTGCTTCTTTTCCCTTTCTGCTTTTATTTTGTATCAATGAACAATATGGAACTTGTTATATGGATGGATAGGTGTTGGATGAACAATGTGAAACTATTGCAATATGTATGGATGGAACTATGTGTTGGTTATGTATGTATATATGATGAAACTTGTGTGTTGGATATGTCTGCTGTGAAATTTGTGTGTTCAATCTTGTGTGTTCAAATTGAATGAATCTAAGAAAAAGAAGAAAAAAACAGGGGCTATACAGGCTCTTTGCCATCCGCAGGCACACGGCAAACAGATTTGCCTTCAGCCAGCAGATGACAAAGCTGCCACATGGCAGCTACCTATCCAACCTGGGGGCTGGCCTATTTGGTTACTTTGTTGTCCGCTGGCTGACGGTAAAGATGAAATGGTCTTTGCCGTCAGCCAGCTGACGGCAAAGCGCACCGTTAGCCCCCTAACGGCCATAAGCTGCCACGTCTGCCGTCCAAGTCCTCTGTCGTGGGCAGGCGGATGACAAACACCATATCATCTTTGACGTCTGCTTTGCTGTAGCCTATTCAGCCGGACCTATTGCCATCTGCTGACGGACGGCGAAGGCATTTGCCATCCGCCAGGCATGCCTTTGCTGTCAGCCATGGCGGATGGCAAAGTGCCAGATTCCTGTAGTGAATCGAGATGGATAAAGAACAAAATCACCTTGGCCAGCTTAGCGGGGGTGGGGGGGACACACCCTTGAAGGGGGAAAACTGCTCCTGCAGTGCCACGGGGGTTGTAACCTCAAACGAGGCATTGACCATCTCAGTAGTGGCCGTGAGCCTATCAGGGGTCGGCTCGGTGGCAGCCTCTATCTTCTTGGAGCTCTCTGTCTCGTGGGGATTAGCCTTCGACATCTGCTCCAACATCGGCAGATCTTTACCTGGTTCTCCTTGGTCCATCATGAAACAGACGAATACTAGGAGACCACTGAAAGGAAAACACAATCGCAATGACAATGAAACAAAAAAGAGAGTGAGGATCGGTTACTGCTTTGCAAAAGTTCGTTTTTTTCTAAATGAAAATATACCAACAACACAGGTCGGCTTACCTTCCCTTTGTTGGGAGACAAGAACAGTGGCAGATGCGAGTGTTAGCTTTCTTGAAGACGGTGAGCGAGAAGAAGATTCACGAAGAGTGAAATGATGGTTGCTTCGTCCGTCAAACTTAGACTGCGAGGAGGTGGGGTTCTATGATACGACGGCTCGTTCCTGTCGTGCTATGATCGGGGTGACTCTCTGCCTACTACTGCTTTTAATTTGGTGGATGGCATTTGGGCCCGCGCGCTGCATGGCCCGCATTTCGGTGAACAAAAGTAAAAAATCATTCATTAGAGGGAGACATTATGATGACCTCGGAGGAGCCAGAAGCGGTAGTGTATCCACTGTACCAGTAGTAATTGTTTTTCTGGGTAGCTGTAGAGTGTCTCCACTCTACTAGTAGTAATGGTTTCTCTGGGCCCAAGACAAAACAGCCCATCCACCCTAGTAAATAATAAAATCAATTTGAAAGCCCATATATTTAATTAATGAGAGGCGCTACCCAGCACACCGCCCCCCCAAAACCTGGGTGCTCTTCTTCCTCCTCACTCCCACCCACCTCACGTCAGCTCGCTCCACTCGTACCCCCAAATTCCTCACCTCACTCATAGAGAAAACCCCAGCCCCCCTTCTTCCTCACTACTACATAAAAACCCCAGCTCTCCTTCTTCTTCACTCGCAATGCCATCGAGGAAAATGGAGTCGGCTGACCCCGGCGCCAAGAAGATGAGGCTCCCGCCAGCGGCGACGCCTTTTGTAGATCCCACACCCAGTAGCGCAGGGAGAAGCGGCGAGCCCACCCCCACCAGATCCTAGGAACCCGTAGAATCTCGGGTAGACCGCATCAGCGATCTCCCGGACAACATCCTGCGGGAGATCATCTCGCTTCTCCCCACCAAGGATTGCCGCCACACCCAAGTCCTCTCAATGTGGTTGCCCTCTATGGTGCGCCGCACCCCTTAATCTTGACTGTCGTCAGCTATCTCTCTTTAATGATTTTGAACTCCCCGGAGCCATCATCTACACCCACTAGGGCTTCGTTCAAAGCCTCTGCATCCCATCATGCTACCTGAGTAAGCATACCAAGCCCTACACGGTGGACACCTTCCTGAAATCCCCTGAATTCACAGAACTAAAACTACTTGAGTTCTACTATTCCCCGGAATATCGCCTACCAGATACCGAACACCATGTACTTGTGCCCTCAGCACTGATGTCCATATCACGGTTTTCCTCCTCTCTCCACACCGCCACCTTTGCGTTGTGCTACCTACAAGACAATCTGGTACTAAATCGTCGACTCCCATTTATCGAAAAACTTTCACTTGTGTGGGTTCGTATATCGAAGGCCTCATTGCACAACATCTCCACTCCGGTTGCCCTGCCTTAGAGTGCTTGGTGCTTCTTTTCACAGTTAGGATCGGTTGTCTCCAAATAAAGTCGGCTAACCTTGTGAGAATTGGAATTTCTTTTAGCGGAAGGCAACTCATCATCCAAGATGCCCCTTCACTTCAAAGGTTGGTCCTTGATTCTAGTTATTCACCATCGCAAATAACTGTCGTCTCTGCGCCTAAACAGGAGATGGTGAATAATACAAGCTAGAAAAGAATGCGAGATGTAACCTATATCACACTCCCATGTCAAACGTGTCTTATGATAAGTGATTGTTGTAGGTTACACAACAGTAGTAATTTGATGTAAGAACATGGTGTGATAGACAAATATTGTATGTTCTAAAAACGGGAACACGTGCCTTGTTCACAAGTATAATGTGTAAAGTGAGCAGATGGAATTCAAAAAAATTAGAAGCAATACAAGCTAGACATCATACATAACATGCAACCACATATAATAGTGTTAAGTTAGAGGGAGCACCTGTGATGGTGCACTAGGGGAGACATGCTCATAATCAACACAACTATGTTGAGTGTCTATGCATGTATTGTCCTGCAAATAATCTTGAGGGGATGGAGGAGTAGAATCTATAGAGGCCCTCCGTTTGGAAGGAGCACCTTTATCTGATGCCTTGATAACTTCCTTCAGCTTTATTGATTTTGAATTGTCAAGTAAAACCGACACGAAAAAGCAATAAATTCTCTCTTCAGAACTCATTCGTGCATGATACTGACAATCACTACTTTGATGTAAGGCAAACACATGATACCAGGATGGAATATGTACAAAAACAGGACGGCATGGCATATTCACAAATGTTTGTGTAAACTAAGCAGAAACCATTCCAAAAAATAAGAAGCAATGCAAGCTAGACACCACATGAAAGATGCAACCAATATGACTCCACCAAGTTAAAAGCGTCCCATCATAAATGGCATTTCAACAAATTAGAAGCAGCGCATGCAATAAATCATATGAAAGATGCAACTAATATCGCACTGCATATACTAAAGGTGTCTCGTCATATTGATTGATGCGGGATATAAAAAAACAATAGTTTTATGTAAGGACATGCTTAATAGACAGATGTACTATGTACTAAAAATAGGAAGGCATGTCACATTAACAGGTATAATGTATAAACTAAGCAGAATAGCACGTGCAATTTAACCAGATTGGAAGAATTACAATGTAGACACCATATGCAACATGCAACCACATATCATGATGCCAAGTTAGAGCAAGCACCTGCGATGCTAGTGTAGGGGAAATGCAGTAATCAACTACAGAGCTACATTTGCTATCTTCATCTAGCCTTGCTGCTTCTTGAGAATCATGTCGGGAGGCTGACGCTGCATTCTTTAAATGAGGATCTTTACTCATAGTAGTCCACTTGCCTGATTGCCTCATCATAAGTGATTGACGAGGCATACACAAGAACATTACTTTGATGTAAGAACATGGTTAATAGACAGATGTACTAGTATGTACCAAAAAGAGAAAGGCATGTCATATTCAAAGGTATAATGTGTAAGCTAAGCAAATGCAATTTAACCAAATTGGAAGAAATACAAGCTAGACATCCGGCTGGCATGGTGAGCATGATCATGTAGGACCTGAGAGCCTGGTGGGAGGCGGGCTGCTTCGCCACCATCGTGGGTTTTTAGTTTGCTTCCAGGTGATGCCTATTTGTGTTGGGCTTGTCACTGTCTCGGCCAGTGCCCTGACAAGCTATTTGTCTTATGGTGCGCACGGGATGGTGGTTCATGTAAAAAATATATTTCCTTATCTTAATAAAGACTGACTTCGGCCTTTCGAATACAAGCTAGACACCATATGGAACATGCAACAACATATGACACCGCGAAGTTAAAGCAAGCACCTGGGATGGTGGTTCATTGCGAGCGAGGTCATCAACTCCAGAGCTACGTTTACCGTCTCCATCTGCTGACACTGCACCCTTTATAATGGTGAAACGTGTCTGGCCTATCCACGTACCATGCTGGAGTGACTTCTCTCTTTTATTTTTTGCTTCTCTCATGGCACCAGAGCCTGAAATACCCTTGCATAAAAACACAATAGTGAGAGTAAGGGTGAAGTGTGTGCAGAACTAGTGCACTGTAAAAGTAGCAGATAGCAGGTGGCTGAAAAATAAATGACAGGAGACATATGATAGCTCTACAACATTGCATGGCAAACAAAATTAGATACTACTCTGTATGATTTTGTAATATATGAGCACAGGAAATGCAGGTACTCCTCCAGCACACCACCACATGTGGTCATATCAAGATAACAGTCGACTGAAAATGAATAGGTCAGTCGATTTTTTTTTGAACCGTCCTGATGTAGGGCGGAACCCTAGGGGCCGATCTTTCACGTTTGGAGAGGATCCTATGGGGAACATGAAGAACGCGCAGAAGAACACGAGGGAAATAACGAGGGGAAAACAAGAGAAACACTCAACCAACACGAAATTGATCACACAAGTGCTAGATCATAGAGGCACAAAGTAACACGAGATCCAAAGTCAACAAGGGACAATACAAGAGTAACCGTTCTTCTCTATGAGGAGGTCTTGATTGTCTTCTCTGGATGGAGGCCTTGAATCTGGATGGATCTTCTCCGAAGAGGTGCGGTCCCTCATGAGGAGTAGATCTGGTACGGATGAGCAATGCTCTATCTCAGATGAGTTATCACAATGTTAACCCTAAAACGTAGGTGGGGATGGAGTATATATAGTCTAGGGGCGAAGGGGGTACATGGGCCTTGGCCCTTACACTGTTCGTAGACAGGGAAGGTCGGATGTCCGGGCGTCGGGTCGGATGTCCGGTGGCTCGTGAGGGGCCGGATGTCCGGGAAGAAGGGTCGGATGCTCGTGAGGCTGTTCTTGCCTTCTTCCATTGGTTCTCTTCTTCCGTGGACTTGGGGTCTTGACCATCTTCATGTGCATCCTCAGGAGGGTCCTCTTGGTACCTAATCATGCACAACATTCCTGATTTAGGTAGTAGCCATGTCTCGAGAGGATCATGTCATATATCACTAAGGAGAGAAGTCACCTCGCTCTCGAGAGCTCTAGCTCCTGCTCTAGTCATGGGTCCTCTTGGTGCTTGGTGAGACGATGGAAGGTCCATGGGGATGACCGAAGGATGCTCTGCACCACGTCCAATCTATAAGGAACGGGAAGATGGCCTTCGTCTACCTCCCGCCAGTCACTGTTGACGATCTTTCTCGAACCGCCAGTGACCACCAGCCCAAACCCCTGCCTCCGTCGCCCCGCCCTCCCCTTGACCTCACACCACCGCCATGCTTGGCAGTGCCCCAAGACCATCCCTTTAATCTCGGCCGACCTCCAGATCGGGCGCCAACAGCTTTAGGCCCCACACGCTCCTAAGATAAACATCGAGGCGCCGCTTCCCTGGCGTAATAGGCGGACTAGCTCCTGTTATGCTGGGGAGTTCTTCCATTAATTGGAATCAACTGACCAGGAATTGAAATCCAAGGGGCGACGTACCTCTAGCTAATGTGAAATAGTATATGAGGAGAAACCTTGTGCATCGCGAGTTACTAGGAACATCTAGTATCAAGAAGTGGTCAACTAGTGTCTTCTGTGGGAGGAATACCGTGCAAGCAGACACGTAAGATATGCATGAATAAGGGAAGAGGAGTACCATTTCTGATTTCCAGTGTGGTCTCCTCCATATGTCGCGTCGATCTTCTTCTTTTTCCTAGGGGATCCTATGTTTTGGAGGACGGTGGAGCCTTGGACGAACCCATGGCCAAATTGTTGACTGTGTTGCCGTGGCCGTATGCTAGCGGAGGGGAAGCAGATCCGAGGCGGCGAAGGACGGCGTAGCAGGAACAGCTCCGGTACGGTGGATGGTGGCGAAGTTGGAGCGGCAGCGGTGAGGCGCAGGACGATGTGGTTGAACGGGCTCGGGTACAGACGGCTCGGCCTCAGCTTCAACTACTAGCCATGGAGGGCATTGAGGTTGAGGTTGCGGTGGCCGATCACGTCGGGGTATAGGTTCCGGCGTGATGGAGGAGGATAGCCATTGATGGGTGGGATGGGGTGGCGGACAGAGGACGTCGGGGTTTCGCGGCTGGTGGAGAGGTAGTTTTTGCGCCCATGGAGTATGAATGGGGAACCGGACGGGTGGGGGGGAGTTAAGGGAGAACCATGTTTCGGTCTGGGACGTGTTTGTTTTTGGCTTTTTTGAACAGATGGGACGCGCTTGTTTGAAATTGGGGGAAAGTACAAACTTCGCCTCCCTCTTAAATTTCGGACCTACTGCGGGTCGGGGGTAGGATGTTAATCCCAGCTTACCCAAATAGTGGGCGGGAGCGATTTCGGCCGCGCGCATGTGTGGTTAGGCGGCCATTGTGTATGGATGTTTTCGGAGGAGGTTGCATGGCATCTAGATGAAGCTACAAACCTACCCTGGTTTAGACCTTTGGACGTCGGGCCGGTAGGTTTCACGTGTCGGAGTTATTAGAAAAGTAATTTCCTTGTACTACCAAACATTGGTCTCACGCGGTTTTAGGCGAGTAGAGGCTCTTTTGGCGCTTCGTTCAAAATTTTGAAACAGAAGCATTCACGTTTAGAGTACTCTTGAACTTTGAGGATTGACCTAAATAGACAACGTTAATTTTGACCTTGTATGTTTGAAAACCTCATTAAATTATCCGCTTATTTTTGAAATTTTGACACTTGAAAATCCTATACCTACGATTATTTTGGAATGGAGGAGCTAAATTTGAATCTATTTTATACACGACTACATATGCTATTATGTACAAAATCAGAGCAAAGATTGGTGCCCCCATAATTTAGGTATGATTTACAAATCCCTTGATATCAAATTCAAATAATTGAATGGACTTCATGTTGAATTCGATTTTTTTAAACCACCTTAAGTTGAATTCAAATGTATGCTAGTTCATAGGTAGCTATTTATAATGTTCATTGTGTAACTTTTGTATGTATAATGTTCTTTACACACACAACATGAACTATACTCACGTTTATATTCGATTGCTAAAGCAATGCATTGTCTGGAGTTCAAAATACTAACTATGTGGATCAATTATGTCGAATAATAACATAGACATGCTCAAATTTGATAGAATCTAGATGTCTGATGGATGAATGACCGTTCCTTACGCGAATTGCAAATATCATGATCCCATCCTAATATTTGGATACAATGTATATCTTTAATCAATGTGTACATAAGTCTTCTACGTGTAGTTTCACTCTCCATCGGTGGTCTCTCACACATGCTCACACACACTCTCCCGAGGTGTCTTTCTTGCAGACATGCTCTTGAAATAACCCTCCCTCCCTCTCGTAACCATTTACGACTATTTTCACTAACCTTTAGCACAAACACTCTTCCTCTCACAAGCATACACATGCACAATCCCCATCGACCCTTTCAATATACATAGATCTGCCTACGTGTCTCCTGTATGTACATTATCTTTAGGCCTGTCTCTCATGCATTGTCTCACACCTCTCTTCCTAATCGACGAGTATGATTCTAGCAGAGCATTCTATAGGATGCCCCTTAAAGTTAGGTTGGATGAATAGTAATATCAGAGATAAGGGGTTACCTTAGTCCGAGAACCTAGGGTTACAAATCCTAGCCGGCTTTGTCAGTGGACACAGAGACCTTCACAATTCTGCTATCTTTGTCTTGTATGACTAGTCATCCATGGGTCTCCCTAAATGCGTCACGGGCCGACCAACGTGGCGCAGGACGGAACCGAACAAAGGGCCTCACCTCGACCCACCGGACCTCACGCGGTGACACACCCTCTGCCCCCAGGTCTCATTATCTTGTCACACCCACACATACCAACACAGACACCACATGAAAAATATATTCTCCTGGTGCCTCTAGCCCCTCCCCCCTTTCATATACACACTCAAGGGAATCTCTCGTCGTGACATTCTATTCGTTTCTCTCTCTCTCTCTCTCTCTCTCTCTATATATATATATATATATATATATATATATATATATAGACCACTCTCATTTCTCAAGTTATCGCTCCCACGCCCCCACCGGCCCCTATATCCATGCCTCTCTCGAATACGTAATACACACACATACCTCTCTAGGCCCTGCCAAATACATCAACTACACATTCACACATGTTACATCACGTACCCCATTGATCTAGAAAGCCCTCTCTTCACGTTTATTTCGCATACAACATTCCTTTTGAATAAAGTGTGGCCAAAAAATTATTTTAGAACTTCTACATATATACAACATTACAAAGTTATATGGAGGAGTATGAACGTTGATTTACATTGCATGGTGCCCACAATGATATTTATTCCGCGCTATGAATTTGTATATTTTTATACTATATATAAAGTTACTCATAATGAAGAGAAACGAAAGAGCATGTCTCTCTCCATCACATACCCCCCTCTACGCCCCTTTCACGTATGCACACAAAGTATCTCCAGGTCCTCTGAAAGTAAGCCCCCAGCACATTCACACATGTGTCATCTTTCTCTCGAGATATATAGAGTGACGATCATTGTATTTGAAGCGAAAGCACGATACGTACATTGGACTTCAGAATCCACTCAGTACGGTCACCATTTATGTTTTGTGGTTATTATACAGTCACGGGCTCACCGTACAGCTCTCTATTTGCTCAAGACACGACTAGTTGACCAGTTAAACGCTCCACGTGGCACCTCTAGTGTTGCATCACATTATCTCACTACCATTGGGCCCACCCGTCGGCTTGTATCTACTCTACACTCTTATAAAAAGCAGAGTTGGTGATGATGGTGTGCCTGCCATCCTACAATATAGGTCATCCGATTTATATCTAACGGATAGGAAGGAAACTATGGAAATTTCGCAAAAAGGTACCCACACACCTCTCCACATTTGCAAATATGGCCTTCCCTCGTTCATCCTTTTCTCTCACAACATAAACTAGTCATACAAATGCATCTTGATGTTACGTGCAACTCACGGGCATCTTGCTAGTAAGAATGAAGGAAAACGACAAAAAAATATTGGACGGTGGTTCGAAGTCATGACCGTGGGCACAGTGGACAAGGTGGCCTTGTATTGGTATACTAAGTTGTATGTTTTAACACACTGGAGCTGGTGTGGTGATTATACACACATGCACACATGCACACAACACTCACACGGACACATGCAACCACACACACATGCAACTCACACGTACACACGCAGCCACGCACGCACGCAACACTCACAAGCACACACGCACGCATGCATGCACACACCACATGACCAACACACACTCTCACGCTCAAGTGCTCAACCTACACGTGTGTGCACACACATGAGGCCCTGACAGACACATAGACAACCAAGTGATTCCCGCGCACGGGTTGGAGTCTTGTCTCGCCTGCATAAATTTGTGTTTATCTGACCTTTTTCCTATGCGAACTAACAGGTGGCACCCACAAGGAACATGGTCAATTTAACTAGTCAACCTGGTGCCACCCAGACTATTGGTCGGTCAACAGAGTGCAATCCGATGTTGAACCGTGAGCAAGTGATCGTATAATCACCACAGAACGTATATAGTGACCGTAATCAGCGTATTCTGAAGTTCGGTGACCGTATTATGCTTTTCTCTCTATAGGCCCTCAAAAACTACATTTCTACACGTTCTCGCATGTTACATCTAACAACTATCAATACAGCACTACTACTACACTCTAACACAATAAATCAAATGTGTTTTTAGTTTTTCTAGATATCATATTGTTACTTAATTATTCAATTTGCATACATTAAAATTTCCTTTGAAATGTATGGCCAGTATCATCTACCGCGCGGGAACAATCCCACACTTTCCTGTTTAATCGGGTTTGTATCGATGGATCGTGCGAAACAGCAAAACTATAGTACTATACAATACAAGTGACAGTTCACTGGGCCGCCGTGTCGTGTACTCCTCCATCGTAAGAGTAGAGCACTCGCTTTCATAAATCTTCTAGTCCGGCCGACATGTGGGACATTAAGCTATCGGATCCACGTGCAATACCGAAATACAGTGCAGAGCAGCCGGGGTGAAGCACCCCAGTCATGGCGCTAGCGTAGTAATGAGTGATGAGGAATCAAATCACAAAGTTGTACCTTTCCCGCAGTTAAGTTGGAGGGACGGAGTAATAATGCTAAAGAAAGAAGTTGGAGGGACGAAGCAACAATCATTTCACTCATTGCTAAATCCGCTTCTCCCTCATCTTCTTCAAGTTAACCACGTGTTGCTTCTGCCGTTGTTCTGCCTCATGTGGGACACGGATTGGCTTGGTAAAGCACTGACGCGTGGTACCGCATGTTAGCAAATCGCCAGGACAACGTCCTCTAAAAATAAGAAACCTCCCCCGCCATCCGCGCGGCAAAATCACCACCTTTTTACTAATCTTGATTCTATAAACTTTTTAGATGAATATAATTGAGATTTGTATAGATAGCACACAGGAGGAAAACCAAGTGGTACGGCTAAGGGCATCCACAATGTGTATCCAAATGTGAAAATAGATTTTGGCATCGATGGAAACCATTGTGGACGGTGCTGCCAAAGCTAAAAATATGGAACTGAAGCTCCCTGATTGATTGATTGAAGTAATAGAAAAATGCAATGTCTCTCCTCTTTCTCCCATGCTTGGACGCATGTACAATATAGAACACAGAGTCTACTCCTCTATCCCTTCTGTCACAAATCACAAAGCAGTGAGGTGTCAAATCACAAAGCACGGACGAAGCAACCATCATTTCACTCTTCACTAACTCCGCTTCTCCATCGTCTTCTTCGAGAAACTACCTCACCGTACTAAGCTGGACGGACGATGCTATTGTGTACTAGTAGTACTAGTACATTTATGCGGCATTTGGTTCAACAGACTTCCTAGATGCAAATAAGGTGGTTGTCTCGGCTTGTAGGAGGCACTTGCAAATGACTTATCGTGGTCTCCCTCAATGGTGTTCTCCATCAAACGCACTTTGCCAAACCACAACGTTCGAGATATCGTCAACATCACCGCAATGGGGAAGGAAGTCAAATATAGTTACTACCTCAATATTTTTTGTACACAAGGCCAGTATATCAAAATTACAATTTGTGAAAGGCCACTAACACTAATCGAGGCAAATTTGATGGGGTTTGCCTCGCAGTAGCAACCAAGGACATTAATATACCCTTGCATGCATGCGGAAGTGAGAAGGTTGGTTCGCATGGCACTGCATTAATCAAGCGATGAGGAGTGAGATGGTTAGCTCTTTGGGCTTTGGAGAGAAAAATACACATTAATTGACACGTCAAACGAGGATTTGTATCGATTAATCCTACGAAAGAAAAGTCCGCCTTTCATTTTAACACTAGTACTCCTAGTACATACGTACTTATCCTGTTTGGGTCTAGGCCTTGCATTGCCATACTTTGCCACACATTTTTGCCAAGCTTGCCTAAAGTTTTCAAAATGAAAAGGAGGTACACTTGTCCACGGCTGTCGCGGTCACACCGCACCCTCACACGGTCGCTCCAGCATGCCGCGGTCGCACCACACCCTCACACAGTTGCTCCTGCACGCCGCAAACCCAACCAAGGGAACGCACCCTCACTAACATGTGCTACCGCATGTGAACAAACCAAACTCAACCATCCTACTGCTGACACCTAATTTTTGTTCATACAGTATGTTTATCCAACCGCATGTTGGGGAGGATCCGTACGGCCCGTGCAGTGGTCTATTGGGGAAGAAGAAGAGGTGAGGAAGAAGGGTTAGGAGACGTAGGATATTCATCCAACCGCCTGAAATGGTAGAATGACCCAAATGAGGAAAGTCAGGCGACTTGCATAACAATACATGTGTTTACACAACAAAAGATCCCTAAAAACAACAACATAAATAAAAACTATCACTGCTCGCGGAACGAGACGGCCTTGTCGTCTTTGGCTGTCAGTGCGAACCAGCCGTAGCTACCAACGTGTGTCTCCGCACCGTGGTTGTCCTCGGCCTCCAGCTACTCGTTTATGCGGAGTGTGCGGGCGCTCTGCACGGACGAGAGCACCGCCCGGTTCATGTCAAGGACGTACGGTTCGGCCTGCAGGAGGGCCTCGATGGCAGCGGCATCCGCACGCTCCACGTCGAGTTGAGCATCGCCACCCGGTTCAAGTCCAGGACGTCCGGTTCCGCCTGCAGGAGGGCCTCGATAGCAGTGGCATCCGCGTGCTCCACGTCGAGTTAAGCCTCTGCTGCCCGGTTCAAGTCTAGGACGTTTGGTTCCGCCTGCAGGAGGGCCTCAATGGTAGCGGCATCCGCGCGCTCCGCCTCAAGTTGAGCCTCCGCCGCCCGGTTCACATCCACGACATCGGGTTCCGCCTGCAGGAGAGCTTCGATGGCAACAGCATGCACGCGCTCCGCGTCGAGTAGAGCCTCTACCTCCCGGCCCTCCTTTAGTATCGCCAGGTTGAACTGCTGGTCCGCCTCCACCATGGGGAACCCGGATGCCGGCACGAAGTCGACGTCCATCGTCTCATACCCATCGCGGGCCTTCTGCGCCGCAACCTCCGCCAGGAATATTGGATCGGCTTCCTCCTCCTTGTAGATTGCCTCTAGAGAACTCGGGCATTGGCCCGCCGCAAAGCGAGCTTGGGGAGGTCTATGGCGCCGACTGCCGCGGAGATTTTTGCGCGGCGCTCAGGCATCATCATCTTGTAGTACGTGATCTTGCGGCGCACCATGGCTTTCTGGTGAACTAGGGGACGCTTGATGCATGCTAGGGGATCGAACGGTGGGCGAATGGGCTGGAGAGGAGGTGTGGTTTTGGGGCAATGGCTGGCGTAGGCCGAGCAGCGAAGGTTCGGGTGTGAATACTAGTTCTGATAACGACTGGTCAATCGGTTTTGACTGTACATCGCTCTTGTCGCATTCGCGTTGCACCCCGGCATGCTGGACCCTCCATGTCGCTCACCGAATGGAAGCGCTTCGTCTTGCGTTTTCACTCACTTTAGGGACCGCAGTTGAGAGCAAACCGATGTCCCTCCCCCTCCCCGCCCGCGTCATTTATACTACCACTCCCTCCATTTTATGTGGAGTAAATAAAAATAGAGGGAGTATACTACGGATGAGGATCCCTTGACGTGGACGAACCCATTGAGTGACTGACATGCGGGGCCTAGCAAGCATGGGGTCCGCCAGTAAGTGATCGAAAGGGAGGGTAAGGCAGGGATACCTATGTCAGAGGATCCACTTCCACTACTACTCCCTCCTTCCATTTACTATACAGGGCCTAATGCGTTTTTCGAGGCTAACTTTGACCAAATGTTAGAGTAGTAATATATGATTTGCAACTTACACAAAGCATACGGTCAAATTCGTATGTGAAAGGAGCTTCCAATGATATAATTTTCACATTATACATCTCATGTACTGTTAATCTTGTCAATAGTCAAAGGTGGTTTTGAAAAACGCATTAGAGCATGGTTAATAATATAGCCAGCCGATGGCTATAAGGAACTTCCATGTTATCTAGAGCCATCATCTATATACACTCACACAGTAGTGTGGGCTATAAGGTTGGCCATTTCCCGCAAAAAAAGGTTGGCTATTGTATTAGTACTTTTTCCCATCTCCTCTCTATCTCTTTCTTCGTATTTATTGTATTTAACTAGGAATGTGTATATAGCTAGGCTCTTGCATGAGAGCTCAATCCCCTTACTTTTTCACACCTCTCTCCTCCACATAGGCCCTATATAAATGGAAGGAGGGAGTACTATGAGCACTGCGTATTCTAGTACAGATGTTGTCAGTACTCCACTAGTACTATTGAACAGGGAGCTTAGAAAAAAGTTACTATTGGACTGGCTATACGTGGCGAAATCCTAGTAGGAAGAGCATACGTGAGAACACGCACATTCATCTGGTTGAAAACAAATTGGAAACCATCTCTGTGTGAATACAAATCTAGGAGTACATACGAATCTAACAATATTGATTGGGCGTTGTTGAATGTTGATACTTTTTTCTGTAAGTTTGATCAAAGTAGAGATACTTTGACTACACACAAAACTTATATGTAAACTAGAAAGGATCGGAGGGAGTATATTGTATGTTCAAAAGCGAAACAAACATTGAATACCCTTTATATATGATTTGCGGATGCTATGATCACCGGTTCAAAATTTTGAATCTGCCTTAGGTATCACACATGTCCCCACTCGTTCTCTCTCGATTTCATCTCGAGGTCCGGATATCGATTGAAAGAGGACTAGGATGGGTACAATAAGTTCGTTTCGCTTATGAACGTACAATATACTCCCTTTGATCCCGACAGACCCCCACCCCCCGCGGGTCATTTCTATCATAAAAACAGACCAAACCTTTATTTCCTTCAACGACACGCAATTGATCTCTCAACATCAATCGATGTCGTCAACATGTGTCGTGGCATGAATCGAATGGGATGTCAAAACTAAGATGCGAAGTGACACGTAGTGGAGGCAAAGTGAAACTTTGAACGAACCGTTTGTTTGTATGCATGTCGGACAAATTACAACATTGGAAATACAAGCATGGTCTAGGCCCACATGCAAATGATACTCGGCGGAATGTTCAAATGAGGCATGCAGGAGGATGGACTCGACCGAAGGGTGACATGATCAATGGAGAATAGGGTTGGAGAGGAATGAGAAATAAGCAAACGCCACATGATTATACTTGAACGGCTCAAATAAACTAGGTTGTCTCGCTTGGCCTACATAGTGAAAGGCCTAATGTGCAACACGGAGCACTGACGCTCGAATATGGCTGGGAAAACAGGGAAACCGACATGTGGGGCACACCTATTGGGACAACGTACCGCAGACCAGTCCAATGGAGGAGCTGGCCCACGACCTCCTCGCCACCGGCAACCGTTCGTCTGGGTCATGGGAGCCAGCAACATGGCGCAGCTCCAGCATCGCCTCTGGACACGGTGACTGCGGTGAGCAACACGCTCATTGCCGCTGGATACGGTCGGTTTCAGTGTGCCGAGGGTGGCGTTAGCATTGTGGCATGACCAGCAGATCAACACCTGGCTCGTCGAGGATGCACGGGCCGCAGAAGTGCGCACCCGTCGGGACGCGTCCGCGGAGTGGTGTAGCGCGGCCAACTGCATCCCCAGGACCTAAGACCATGTCGGTTCGTCTTGCTTTTTCAATGACATGTGGGGATCGCATGTGAGCAAAGGGCATCTCAAACGTTGCCACGACCGCAGCTGACTACCCTGGCACACCAAAAACCCTCGTCCCTTGTGCCATCACGCTGTTCGTTCCCAGCTGGCACTAGCTGCTCGCATTCATGCCGTCCATCTGTATGTCATCGTTAAGAGGTTCCATGCCCGAGGAACCAACTCTAGTGACTTAATGACGCACCTGGACGCTTGGCCTCACCGAAATGTGCTACTTAAAGCGGCAATGCCCAGCTAACCTCCACACCATAGCGCATCGTCCTCCTACCTGGCACCACATCCTCCATGACCGTGAGCGCGAACGCTGTGCAGGAGAGCTTGTCTTCTGGGATGAAGCTCGAGGTCGCCGCCCTCGCTCAAGTCGCCTTGAGCTAGCCGGACACGCCAGCGGCCGATGACGGGAGCACCGTCAGCCACGCGTCCTACTTGCGGCTGTCCAATGTCCGACACCGCCGAGGTCGGGGACACCTCCAAGGATGAGTAGGGCATGGGAGGCAGCAGGGCATGGTGTGCCAACTTGCCAGTCCGTATCCCGTGTTCCACTCTTCCTCGCCGAAGACCGCACCTTCACTTCACACGTCTTGAACCCCGCCCCTATACATAGAGATCGCAGATGGAGATCGTCGGTCGCTGCCGTAGAATAGGTTTAGGGTCGGGTTTCTTTCATTTTTCTGTCCTATAAAAGTTCGAAATGTAATGAAAATCTGCCGTGTTTGCATTAATCTCGGCCGGTGTATATGAACTTTGACAATAATATAGTATATTGTAGGAGTACTAGCAAGATGCCCGTGTGTTGCATGGAACATCAAGATCTTGTGGGAGAAAAGGATGAACGAGGGAAGGCCTTATCTGCAAATGTGGAGAGGAGTGCAGGTAAATTGTCATAGTTTCCTTCCTATCCGTTAGATATAGATCGGACGACCTATACTACAGGATGACAGGTGTCATAGTTTCCTTCCTATCCGTTAGATATAGATCGGACGACCTATACTGCAGGATGACAGGCACACCATCATCACCAACTCTGCTTTTTATTGAACCGAGACAAAGCTAACATGCGAAGTAAATGAACACATAGGGTCTACATACACAATTTATCTTAGGCACTCCAATAGTACGTCCACTACACATTCACGCATTTCATATCTTTCTACATCTACGGGAACATACAAAAGGGTTAACATAAATTGCCTCTCTCCCTCCTCCCTGATTTTCATGGTGGTGGGCCCCTCCCTCCCCCCAATCTACAATCAATAGCTCACATGTTTCACATTACGTTAATTGCGTAACTGGGATTATGTAGGTGTAGCATTACTCATCCTACAAAACCCAACTAAGCCAACCTCCCAGCATATCGCGCGGGAAAAGACCCGGCTGCGTCGTTTTAGTCGGGATTACCAGTTTACTAGTAGTAGTATCGATGGATCGCGCGAAGCACCAATTGTTCCTTTTTGAGGGGGAGAAGCACCTAGTTTAAAAGGAAAAAAAAGGTGGTACACTCACAGCACACCTGTCGCGGTCGCATTGCACCCCACACACGTTCGGTGCTGCACACGGCTCATGCAAAAGGAACGCGCTTCGGCTTGCCTCTTCACTGACACGTGGGACTGCACTTGGAGAAATGGACCAAGCGCCAAACTCCCCCCGCCCACCGCGCAAAAAACCTCCCCCCCCCCCAAAAAAAATTCCCCCAAATCCCAAATTCAACCGCCCTTCGGCCAACTAGCCAATAATATTCCCCAATCCCCCTCCCCTCGCCCCCCTCCACTCCATTCTCTCCCCAAAGCTGCCCTCCCCGCCACGCCGATACGTCGGCGCCGTGGTTCCTCGAGGGGACACACGGCGATCCTCTCGCTCCCACTGTACGCTCTCATAGACTGACATCTCCTAGTCGCGCCACCACCGCTGACAACGTTCTTGTGGAGGCGCATAGAGTTCAGTGCCTCCACCGCTGGCAACATTCGTGTGGAGACGCACGGCGGTCAGCTTCTCCCACGGTACGCGCATTCTAGACCGAGGCCCCGTGCATGTCGGTGTAGCGCTGAATGTTAGCTGATAGACGGTGTTAATCTCACTGTTTGCCGAAGTAGTTTACAGTCATTATGCTCTTCTTAAGAAGTTTTATTGCCCTGTTTTGCACTCAATCTGCTTAGCTCAGATGGATTAGCAAGGACGATTAGTTGCTAAAATATCCTGCCATATATTTATTATGATGTAGATTGCCATGGTCTAGTAGCCAATCTGTTAGGTGAAATAGCTATACACCATTTTATACTCGATCTTTGTTGCTGCGATGGCCTTCAATAGTTTGATGGATATGTGCTCGGCCTCATTGATTGCTGAAACAGCCTGCCATAATTTAGCACTCAAATCTGTTTGCTGAATTAGCTTTACATATATTTCGTTACTTAGATCTGCTCATCCAAAAATCTTGCCATAGCTTTAGACATCGACCTAGGTATTCTGGACTTCATAAAAAAGCATATATGTTTTTCCTGTTATATCTAGTAGAAGAACTAATTTGTATGTCTAACAGATGGACATGACTTGGATAACTTTTGCTCAAAGATTCTCCACTACATATGTCGAGGGGGTTGAAAAGTTCATGAACTTTATCAGAGTTGAGTACGGTGGTCTCAAATCAGACGTTCTCTGCCCGTGTAGCAGTTGTATGAATCCAGTTACAAGACCCCAGTCAACTGTGCAAAATCATCTACACTTGTATGGGATGTCGGTCACATATACTAGGTGGGTTCATCATGGTGAAGCTGTGAACGTTAATGTTATTTACTACGTGGAAGCAGCATATCACCATCTTGATCTGCCTGATGCTCAGGTGGAAGAGGAGGAGGAGGTGGTGGTGGCGGAGCCAGTGAATTTGACCAACATTGAAACAATGCTACGAAATGCTCGTGCATTTCATGAACTTTCACCTGCAGAAGAAAGATGGTGGGCCCGCATGTTGGAACAATGCAACGTGGCTGTCGCCCCAGGAAATAAACTGTCAGTATTCTCAGCTATTGTCACCTTTGTTCAGGTGAAGCCATCTGAGCAGATGACCAACAAATCATTTGATGAGATGCTAGATGCTTTGCGCAAATATTTCCCAGATGCATCTGAGCTGCCACACACCTACAGTAAAATGAAGAATTTCCTTCGTGCAGTAGGAATTGGATATGATATGATCCATGTTTGTAAGAATAGTTGTGTTCAGTCCCGAAAGGATTATGCCAACTTAAGTGAATACCCAAAATGTAAATCAGTAAGATGGAAAGATGGCGATGCTGTGAAGAGGATTCCTCATAATATTCTGAGACATTTTCCAATTATACGAAGATTGCAGACGGTGTTTCACGATGCTGAAACAAGAGAGGATGTACTGTGGCATTCTAGGAACCAGGAGTACATAGATCAGAATGTAATGGGCCATCCATCTAATGCTAGTGAGTGGAAAAGCTTCAATCATAAACACAAAAAGTTTGTGGCTGACCCGAGAAACATTAGACTTGGCTTAGCTTCAGATGGATTTAGCCCATTTGGCCACAGCGCCACATATAGCATGTGGCCAGTGCTTGTTATCCCTTACAACATGCCTCCAAATGTCTGCACCAAATAATCAAACTACATGATAGCCTTGCTCATCCTAGGTCCAAAAAGTCCTGGAAAAGATTTTGATTTATTCATGGAGCCTCTTGTGGAGGAACTTCAATGGGTATGGAGGGGTGTTCCCACTCGAGACCTATATAGCAGCCCACCAACTGATTTCTTTCTACATCATGTTACAATTTGGTGCATCCATGATTATCTGGCTTTGGGCACTATGTCAGGGAGAACGACACATGGTTACAATGCATGTGTTCGCTGTGACAGGAATCCGCTGTCATACGCAATACTTAGCAAGATCCATTACATTGGAGACCGCCGTTTCCTTGCCAAGGACAAGCCGCATCCTATAAAATACCGAAGACATGTGTTCAATCCAAAGCATGAAAACCGTGATGCGCCAAAGAGGCTCACCGCCGATGAGTTGCAAGTGGGACTAGAGAAGGTCAGGCATATTACACCAGGAAACCATCCTGGTAATGGTAGCGGGAAAAGGAAGCATGGTAGGGCAGAAGAGAGATTATTGTTTACCCGCAGGTCCACTTTGTGGGACTTGGAGTATTGGAAAGACTAAGATCTGCGGCATAATCTTGATGTGATGCACGTCGAGAAAAATATATGTGATAGCATTATCGGCACACTTTTTAATATCTAAGACAAGACGAAAGATAGCTTAAAATCTACGATTGATTTGACACACCTGGGTATCAGACAGGATTTGCAGGTGCATGATGAAGGTAAACCACGGGATATGGAACCAGTTGTGTACGTCTTGGACAAGGTAAAAAGAAAAGAATTATGCGAGGTCCTGTCACGTGTGAGATTCCAACATGGATTTGCTTCCAACCCTGAAAGGAGAGTCAGTGCAGATGGAAACAAGGTACAAGGGTTGAAAAATCATGACTGCAATGTCCTATTTCAAAGGGTTTTACCTATTATCCTTAAAGGATTGGGCCGCCCTGACTTATACAGAGCAGTTGCAGAGTTGGGAAAATTCTTCAAGGAACTCTGCAGTAGAAATATCAAGATAGATGCTTTGGAGCGTCTTAGATACAAGATACCAACTATCCTATGCCACCTTTAGAAGATATATCCTCTAGCCTTCTTTGATGTTATGGTGCATTTGGCCGTTCATCTACCTGATGAGGCACTACTTAGAGGTCTAGTACAGTATGGCTGGATGTACCCTATTGAAAGGCGGCTAGGCACTTTCAAGGGCTAGACCCGAGGGTTCCATTGCAGAGGCCTACATTGCTACAGAAGCATTGACATTCTGCTCAAAATACATTGAAACATCTGATCATCTTAGCAAAGAGGTGGGTGAAGACAATCTCGGGCTCAATGTTTTCGATTATTGTGTTCGAGTTACATGGAAGAGTTGACAAGAGGACAAACCTAAAGATTTGGACAAAATGGTTTGGTATGTGTTGAATAATTGTCCTGAGATACAACCTTATATCAAGTAAGTGCTAAGTACTGCAGCTTATAGATCGTAATCTACTAAACCATTCTTATATATTCAGGTGTTTGACGTGATCACTATGTTGTGCAACATCTACAAAAAGGAGTTACTGCCACAAAATCCAAGAAATAATGATAAACTAGCTATGGTAGGATTTGCGAAATGGTTCAAGAGCCATGTAAGCTTTTGAATTGAAGTGTCATCTTTTTTAATATATTGAGTACATAAGATGATCAGCTTGTCTATTTTCTAACCATAGGTTAAGAAGATGCAGGAGGATGGGCAGGCAGTTGAGGATGCTCTTTACTCACTAGCAATGGGTCCTGACACTCGGGTAAGACATTACGAATCTTGCGTTGTTGGAGATGTGCGCTACAACACCTTTGCACGCGACGAAGGCAGGAAGACACAAAACAGTGGCATCATGAGCACGGATACGTATGACAAAGAGATAACTGAAATGTATGCTAACATAACAGACATTGTTTAGTCGTAGTATATCTCAAGTTTCGAGGATCATTGATGTGTGGTTCTGTTGTGCTGTCGTTGGTATAACCTATTTTCCAGGATCGCAAAACCCAGGGCTGATGATTATTTCAAATCCATCAATGTCAAGGCGGCATACCAGACCAACGAGCTTTTTATTTTGGCAAATCAAGCAACACAAATATTTTCTTGGAAGACACATTTGCACGTAGCGATGACTGGAGAGTATTGCAAAGGTTTGCCAGAGGAATTCGTTTAATGAAGTTGCACAACTAGATGATGCTTACACCACTCCTGATGTACAAGATAACACAGATGTTCCTAATATCTTTGAGAACCATCACGTCAATGACACAGGCGAAAAGATTGCATGTCGTGCTGTGGACATACAAGAGTTGGTCAAGAAGAAGCCAACGTTCGAGGACATTGAGGATGAAGAAGATGATGACACTGTGGGGAATTATGATTCAGACTAATACACATGGCAAAGATGTTGACGCTGCTATTGCGGATGATGATTACATTGCTTTTGTCGTATTTGCCTGTCAGAAGACGTTTTTTATCTACTATGTGTAATTGTGTTTGCTATGACAACTGAAACCTGATGAACGTGTTATTTTGCTGTGAGAACATCACTTGTTATGTATGCTGATTTGTGTTTGGTGATTGTATGACGACTAAAACATGATGACATTGTTGTTTAGTTGTACTCATATTTGGCTGTGAAACTTAAATTTGATGACATAGTTTGCCATTGGAGTGCAATTTTCTCAACGTCTTCGAATGGGAACAAAGCTGACCCGACAGAGCCTCTGCTAATTTATTTATTTATTTCCAAAAGGGCCTCTGCTATTTATTTATTTATGAGCAAAAGGGGATACCCCCTGATTTTCGTTAATAGAAATCATTAGATGTTCACAACACTACGCCCAGCCTGCTACACATGTTTCATTCATTACTAGTTTCAGCAAAGTGCTCATGTCATAGCCACTGAATACATCACGAGTGCTACATACACTACAAATAAAGAGACAATCATCCTACAGAGCACATCGATTTTTCCCATTATCTTCACAAGCTCTTTCATCTCCTCATTGCTGTTAAGGCCGTTCAATAGCTGTTGCTTGGCCATGATCAGAGGAACTGCATCTTTAACCTTCTGCTCTGCATCTTCCTCTTCTGTCGTTCCTTCAGTTACTTGTCTAACACCCCAACCTGCTGGTATTGGGATTCCTCAGCTAACAAATAATCAGCGTAGTTGCATTCCCCCACATCAGCAACTTCCCAGAAATACAAATCACATGAATCTCCCTTTTCTGCATGAATCAAATTGGAAGATCATCAACCAAACTATTAAAAAAAATCAGCAACTGAAAGCAGGAGAACAACACTTAAACATATTATTACCCCGTGATTCGGGCATATGTAGAAGACTCGGCGAGGGTTGAGGATTGTGGTTGAGACACGACAGATGACTCTGCGTGATTTGCAGCAGTGGCACCACACCAACGCAGCATGTTGCGATGAGCAACCGGCTGCGGTGCGTGTGCTGGCGGGGGTATGATGAGACTCATAGGCAATGGTACGGGTGGTGACTTGGTGCATATCTGGTTGTTGCCTGCTGAAGAGCAGGTTGCTGAGCAGCCAGCGGACATGGTTGATGCAGCCAGAGCTTCTGATGCTAGGAAGAGTAAGTAGAAAAGACGAGAAGCGAACGTTGGATATGTTAGTTTCATTACTTTTAGAGTAGCATAGCACCATATATCTTCATAGTGTAGGTTTGGATTTGAACCAGCTACAGGAGCATGTCTCTCTTTATTCTAAAACTCATCAACGTCTCTTTACTGGTACACTAGCTTGTTTTGTACGCCTTCTCAAGTCTTTGATTTTATTTCTTTCTTTTGCGAGGAAGGAAGGAGGACAAAATTGAGAGTTCATGGGACTCGAACCCAAGACCTCTCAGTTGAAAACCAAGGGTGCTAGTCACTTATTTGGCAAACGTTCCCTGGGAGGAGGACGACAGAAGAACGCATTTTCCTCGCATTTTTACTTGCAACGCAAGATCGAATGGTCGCAGTTTCGGGAATGTTATCAGGCGGACGAGCCCAGTTTTTATTTTCTTCCTTTATATAAAAAAGTATGCTACTTGGTGTCGGCTTAGTCAACAGACAATTGTGCCAACCTTCACCATTGGATTGACATTCAATGTCTGTCGTGTTTCTTCAGTCTCTTCTTCCTCCAGCCGCCAAAGCCAAACCAGTGCCGGCGGGACCGCCTGCTCTTGCCTCCCATGGCTGGTTGTGCTGCCACGCACGCATCATGGCCACATCACACCCTAAAACTCTATGCATCTTCCCCGGCTCCTGTTCATTCCCATCCGAGGCCTCAACATCGTCCTCCGCCTTAGTTCGCTCACCGCGGCGCCGCCCTCCGGTGTTGTCAAAATGGTCAACAACCGAGAGGAATAAGGAGATGACTGTACATGGTGAGGCTGACAGTAGGGACCCAGCAGCGCACGCAGTAATTTGTTTTTTCGGGACGGAGAAAGGTATCAACTGGGATGTGCGGGAGCTGTGGCCCGTCTAGCCTAGGCTTTTATTTCATATGTTTAGCACATGACTAGCCCAGTTTGTTTGTTTTTCCTTTCTAAAAATGGTTAGCCAGCTATTTTTTTGCAGAATAACTGTGACACCCCCAAATTTTAACCTTGTTTTATTAATTAAAATTTTGCCTAGAAACTAAAACCTTTATTTTCTGTATTTTCTTCTGATTTCAGAACCACTCTTTTCTTTATTGTTATGGAGTTTTACCCCAAGTGAGATCTTTTCAATTATTGTTGGACTTATTTTTCCCTCTCAAATAAAACAATTCTTTGATCAGTGGGATTATTTGCATAATTTTTTTCCTGGTGCCTTATTATTTGAAAAATGATTCTTCTAAGCTTCAAGGCCTCTTTTACACTGCAACCCTTTGATAAATTCTTTTAAAAATTCCACCAAAATTTAGAAAGGTCATGTGATGTTTATAAAACACTTTTATGCAAAAATATATTTCATTACTTGGATATTTTGAGTTCTACACGAAGTTTTCAAATCTGGTCCAGAGGGCAGTTTTGCACTACAACCTATTTAAATATTTCCTTAAAACTTCTACCAAAATTTTGGGATGTCAACAGGAGTATACTAATCAACTTTTTGCAATAACCTAGTGTTGTTCTTTGGAAATATTGAGTGAACCATCCTCATCTTCATTCTGGTCCAACTGGATGGTTTGTACTACAGCTATATTTTAACTTGCTCCTTTTGATGTGATTCCTTTTCCTACTTGTAGCCCTTCCTGCTAGAACCTTAAGTTCAAGAGGTTGGGCTCATTGGAGCAATTCTAGTACATGCAATCATGCCCTGTTCTTTCTGTCCAAAACTGAACTTTTGCAAAGCTTGCACTAGCAAGTTTCTCCTTTTGGGAAACTAACCTCACCACCCTCTCTTTCATCTAAAGAGACCCCATTCTGGAAGATTTTACCACTCCAAGAAATGCCTAGGTGCATGTGGCATTCTATCGAGCACCCTGTAGGCATGACCAGTTTTGACATAAGTCCTAGCTTGCACTGTGATCTTGCTTCCCTTGCCTAACTACCTTGTCCAATAGACTTCTAGCTACTCCTAACCTAGGTCTGCTAATTCCCAGCCTCACCCGAGACCTCTAACACGCCCTGGCATTTCGTCGAGTACGTCCCGTGTGTGCTCTGGGCGCGAGCAGAGCGCATGTTTTGCACGTGCTGCGCCCGAGCCGCCACGTCGCGCCCCCGGTTTTGCCCACACCATAGAGCCGCGCCACGCACTCCCCTTCTCACCAGAAAACCCCAAACCGCCCTGGCACTCTACAGCGCCGCCGTCAGAGCCTTGGCGGCACGCCGGTGTCCGCAGTGCGCCTTTGCCCGGTCGGCGCCGCCCGAGCCACCCCGGCTCGCCGCCTGCCCCTGGGAGCCGCGCAAGCTTATCCCCTCGCTCGTCGGCTAGCTCTCGTCGCCTCCATGTCACCCTGCAAGCTACAGAACGTCGGTTCGCCGGCGACCTTATCCTTGGCCACGGAACCGCCATGGCCACGCTATATAAGAAGCACCCGAGCTCGTCCAGGCCTCGCGCAGCCTCTCTCACTCCCTCACCTACCCACCCATAGCAGTAGGAAGACCAGGGGAGTCGTCTTCTTCCTCTCCGACAACTCCTGCCGCCACCACAGCCCCGGCCATTCCGGTGCCACCAGGACCTCCCCCTCTCCACTCTCTCCACCAGAAGCTCTCTCTTCCTCCCGTGAACCCTTCCCCCTGCTCGATTTTGATCGGGAACCACCGCAGCCCCAAAACCACTTTGTTCCCGAAGTCTCCTCCGCCGTGAAGCTCACCGTCGGCGACTCCCTCCACCCCCGCCGACCCAACGACCACCGGGAGGAACGCCCCGGTCTTGCGGATCCATACCGACTCTCTGGAGCCCGCGGGGAGCAGCCATTCGCCGGCGTTGATCGCCGTCACCTCGCCTCCGTCCGGGCAGAGGAAGAGGAGGGAGAGATGGACTGGTCAAACCTGACCAGTGGGCCCCCTGGACCCACTGTCAGTGACCCCGCCCCAGTCCACGTGGGTTAAGTGAAGACGTAAATCTCAGAGTACGTCTTCGACGTGTACCGGTTCGAAGCGTTTTCTTTTCTTTTTTTGTTTTATTTAAAAACCAGGAATTTGACTAAACTTTGACTGCCTTTTACTTTTTAAATATAACTCCAAATGAATTGATTCTTTTTCCTACCTCTCTCAAATTTAATCTAGTTTATTTTAAGATTTATTTGAAAAAAAATTCAAAACAACTTTTTGTGCTGTTTTGAGTTTGTGTGTTAATTCAAATTTATTTAAAATAGGACTTTGGAGAGAGAGAAGAAAACTTTCAAAAGTTTTGGAGTGCACCCTGCCTTTCCACACCTTGAAGGCAAGCATTCTGAACCCTGGCATAATATTTTGCATGCATTGTTTGACACGATCATGACACCACCTCAATATGTAGAACTCGTTATTTTATGTGGTGATGTGATCATTTGCATGTATGCGCATTGGAAATTTCCTTGCTGTTGGAAATGGACAGGCTTGTGATAGTGATCATCCTCGTATGCCTTTCGTGCCTACCGGAAGAATAACGGGAAAGCCTCTGTCTTGGGTAGACCCGAGCTTGTCCCTAGTTTTCTCGTTGAGACGAGTGTGTCCGGCATGGCATGAAGGGTATGATGAGTGGTGATTCTGTCTGTTGGATGAAATATACTCGTTATGCTAATCTTGCAGGGAATACTTAAACCTCCTGAGTCGACCATAGATCGAGTCTTGTTCCAGTAACCCCCATACTTGTTTCGTACTACCACTCGTCTCTACAACAAGTAGAGTACGGTTCAGTAATTTGTCAACCCCTTTCTAGCACACACCGTACAGAGAGGCCGGGATGAGGGTACCACGGCCATGGATTAAAGCCAGTCATCCGGTCAGGGGGCATGGGTGTTTCGGTTGTAGCCGAGGGGGTAGCTTCCCCAGTTTTGCGCGCGGTATAAATTTTGTGATCCCATGCTAATCGAGGTTGTAGCCTCCCCACTTAGAGTTTTGCTTAACGAGTGTCGTGGGTGATTCCAGACACCGGTGAGTTAAGCTGGTGTGTGCAAGTCAGGTGCGTTTTCATTTAAAAGACCATAGACGGAATTAGTCCCGATGGACTAAAGGAATCCGTTACTCATGGGTAAAGAGTACACCCTCTGCAGAGATTAAACCTATTCGAATAGCCGTGTCCATGGTTAAGGACTACAGTCTGGGATGGGTCAAGTGTCGGTCTTAGTGTCGGTCTTCGGAGGAGAAAACTGTTAAACCAGAACTGGGATCGTGCCTTGTGACTTACGATGATTATGATTATTCTTTTATTACGGACTAACCCCTTTATATTATTTGGAATATTGAGTATCCCTGGGATGGTTTTACCTCCTGGATATTCACTTTATTTTTTTTATAAGCCCTTTATGTGGTGTCGCTCAAACGCCCGACTGTGGCATGTTGTTATTTATTTTCTTTATAAGCCCTTTATGTGGTGTCGCTCAGACGCCCGACTGTGGCATGTTGTTATTTATTTTCTTTATAAGCCCTTTATGTGGTGTCGCTCAGATGCCCGACTGTGGCATGTTGTTATTTATTTTCTTTATAAGCCCTTTATGTGGTGTCGCTCAGACGCCCGACTGTGGCATGTTGTTATTTATTTTCTTTATAAGCCCTTTATGTGGTGTCGCTCAGACGCTCGACTGTGGCATGTTGTTATTTATTTTCTTTATAAGCCGTTTATGTGGTGTCGCTCAGATGCCCGACTATGGCATGTTGTTATTTGTTTTATTTATAAGCCCCTTATGCGGTGTCGCTCAGACGCCCGACTGTGGCATGTTGTTATTTATTTTCTTTATAAGCTCTTTATGTGGTGTCGCTCAGACGCCCGACTGAGGCATTTCTCTTTGTTACTAACCTTTCGAGGCGTCGCTTCAGACACCCGATCGGTGCATTTTATTATTAATATGTTATTGCATATTCATAAATAACCTGCTTGCATGCATCAGAGTTTTTATTATCTTTTGTGACTGACGTAGTGAGCATAAAATATTTCAGAACATCATTTTTATATTATACCCGTGTTCATAATGTTTGCGAGTACATTCGAGGTACTCACTGGCTTGTCCCTGGCTATTGTCTTGGCCAGATTTCTTGTGCAGAGAGGAGCGACCGTGATGACAGCCCCGGAACCTAAGCAACGGTGATAGCAGCCTCGCGAAGATAGGAGTTAACCTGGTCAGCTGTTCCTGTGGGAAATGGAGTCCCATGGACACTGATGATTCCCAACCCGCTTCCGCCATCAACCACTAGAAACCATTTGTTGTACTCACAGACCAGAATGGTCTTGTACTACATATTTTGTGCTTTGCTTGGAATTTCTGTATCAAGTTGGTGCCTCATCAGCTAACAGTAATCCTGGGGCTGATGAGCACAAGGGCCATTTTCTGGGAATTAATACCCGGAAAACCGGTCGCCACAAACTTGGTATCAGAGCCAGGCTGACCATTGGCTAATCCTATCTTAGCCAGGTCGAAAAACCTAGGTAAGCCAAACCACCAGACCTTAACCAAAACCCAGCCAAGCTTCTCGTGCAAGATAGCCACACAGTGACCCCGACACTTTTGGCAGTCGGTGCCCAACCTATCAACCTGGCCTGTCGATCATGCGCCAGTGACCGATGCCTATAATGTCTTATTCGCAAGCGTGCGAAGGAAGACTTTTTTCCCCTTTTTCCTATAAAAAGGGCATGCTAGCCTCAACCCAGCACAGCACAGCCTCTACCCCGAACCTAGCCATAATGCCTGGCCCCGTAGTGCACAATGAGACCACATCAACCAACCTTGGAGGTTTTGTGACCATACTCGCAAACCTCACCCGTCGTGCCTATGCGTTAGAAGAGCCCCCAGAATATGTTGTGTACCAAGGACCCATGGGCGGAGAAAGCCATCAATTCTGGGCCACTGTGCACATCTACGGTAGGGGTCTATCTCCAGAACGCCCCTACAGGTTCACCGGAAGGACAACTTCCTTCGAGCCACAAGCCATCCAGCTAGCTGCTCGAGAGGCTATAGTTCAACTCTGGCAGTTGTCGCCCAGAGTTAACTGTCGCTCGTTCTACTACTACCCCACACGCAAAGGGTATGGTAGACCACCCCAAGTTGCCAATGGAGATCACGAGACGGATCCTGCGTTATTGCACCTAGTGCGCTATGTAGGTGCACTAGAGGCACTATTTGATCAAATCACCATTAATCTGATCGCAACTCGTGGAGAGTTGGTTCGTCGAGCCTCAGCGAGAGGAGAAGACGAGCCCGGCGCCGACAGCCCAGTCGTGCTATTCGGACAACCAATCGAGACCTTGAGATCAGCCCCAGCCATCAACCAAGATGCTTTGATGGCCCTAGAAGTGCTTCGTCGCCTTTTGGGAGCACACTCCAATGGGATTGTGGCCAACAATCCCCGTGATGGTCATCATCGCTACCCCGACCCTGCAGTTCCTCCATCATCTCCGGCTAATTCCAACGGTAAGACCCATGGAGAAACCTCGACATCCACAAGGCACGCCCGTTTGGATATAAATGAGGTAGACTAAGTCACCGAGTAGTGCCAAGTCTCAGTGTATCCTCGCCTTATAATCGTGTGACCTTGTGAATTAACGCACCCTGTTGTTGTGCCTCTGTTTTAATAGTAGCCTTTGCATAATTATGTCAGCACGCAGTTGCATATTTTTTCCGAGCACAGCTACCAAGACCACCCCGACAACTCCCACAGTGATACGTCACTTTAGTGAGGTATGTATCTGTGACTTTGACCTCGACCCTTGGAGCTAAGCTGGCAATTTTATTACCTTTCACCATGGTAAAATGACCCAGCTCCAGTGCTATAAAAAGGCCACCTCGTGCACCACCCTCACAACCATTTCTTACCATGCCGAGCCCTAGTATCTATCTGAGAACCCCAGATGCAAACCCAGGTAGCTTTGTCAAAATATTGTGGGACTTCACCTGTAGTACCATGGGTTCTACCCAGCCACCCCAGTAAGAGCTGTTCAAGTCGAGAATCACCCCTTCCACCTCAAAATATTGGGCAGCAGTACACATCCCACCCGTAGACTCTAACCAAGACCCAACGGATGTTTCCTTCGTGGGGAAATCTATGCGGACCCCACATATGGCCATAGAAGCTGCTGCTTATGAAGCACTCGCTCGCCTTCGATTCGCGGTACCCTATGCCAGCGAACGAGGGTATTATTACTTTCCGAGCCGTGCAGCACCCGGAGGAGTAACATCTTTTCCTGGTGGATGATTTGAGAGAGACCCGGTGCTGGCCAACCTGGTCCAGTACGTCATCGCTCAAGAACATTTGACCCAGCGAGTAATGGGATATCTCCAGAGTCTCACTGACTTGAATCCTCAGATCGCCATCGGCAGACCACTGAGGCCCGACCAAGAGAGACACATTCATCGGCTGATCAATCCGCTTTCCCCGATAGAAGAGGAGTGCATCCCAGTACCAGAGACGTTTTCTCGGGACCCCGTCCAGTTGCCGTTTGCATTATAGATGTCGCTGCTATGTTTATTCTTGCATCTTTTACTTATGTGTTGTAACTTATGCGTGGTACCCCGAGTTTGCGCGACGAGTAAATTATTTAGTTTCTATTAATGTGAGTAGTTCTGTTGCGGTTTGACTCTATTATATTATTGTTCTCTCGTGAAAATCATGGAGTGAGATTTCTTTTCCTTGAGTTGCTGAATCGTATATCTTCTCACGACGTGGATTATTTCATTTCACACGGCACCACGGCAGCAGACTCACTACCGCTCAAACACGTAACCGTGGAGTACTTGTTTTTCCAAAACAGCTCCTAGCAAATCTCGAGGATGAGATTTTTTCTTAAGGGGGGTAGTGTTGTGACACCCCGAAATTTTAACCTTGTTTTATTAATTAATTTTGCCTAGAAACTAAAACATTTATTTTCTGTATTTTCTTCTGATTTCAGAACCACTCTTTTCTTTATTGTTATGGAGTTTTACCCCAAGTGAGATCTCTTCAATTATTGTTGGACTTATTTTTCCCTCTCAAATAAAACAATTCTTTTATCAGTGGGATTATTTGCATAATTTTTTTCCTGGTGCCTTATTATTTGAAAAATGATTCTGCTAAGCTTCAAGGCCTCTTTTACACTGCAACCCTTTGATAAATTCTTTTAAAAATTCCACCAAAATTTACAGAGGTCATGTGATGTTTATAAAACACTTTTATGCAAAAATATATTTCATTACTTGGATATTTTGAGTTCTACACCAAGTTTTCAAATTTGGTCGAAAGGGCAGTTTTGCACTACAAGCTATTTAAATATTTCCTTAAAACTTCTACCAAAATTTTGGGATGTCAACAGGAGTATACTAATCAACTTTTTGCAATAACCTAGTGTTGTTCTTTGGAAAAATTGAGTGAACCATCCTCATCTTCATTCTGGTCCAACTGGATGGATTGTACTACGACTATATTTTAACTTGCTCCTTTTGCTGTGATTCCTTTTCCTACTTGTAGCCCTTCCTGCTAGAACCTTAAGTTCAAGAGGTTGGACTCATTGGAGCAATTCTAGTACATGCAATCATGCCATGTTCTTTCTGTCCAAAACTGAACTTTTGCAAAGCTTGCACTAGCAAGTTTCTCCTTTTGGAAAACTAACCTCACCACCCTCTCTTTCATCTAAAGAGACCCCATTCTGGAAGATTTTACCACTCCAAGAAATGCCTAGGTGCATGTGGCATTCTGTCGAGCACCCTGTAGGCATGACGAGTTTTGACATAAGTCTTAGCTTGCACTGTGATCTTGCTTCCCTTGCCTAACTACCTTGTCCAATAGACTTCTAGCTACTCCTAACCTAGGTCTGCTAATTCCCAGCCTCACCCGAGACCTCTAACAAGCCCTGGCATTTCGTCGAGCACATCCCGTGCATGCTCTGGGCGCGAGCAGAGCGCGCGTTTTGCACGTGCCGCGCCCGAGCCGCCACGTCGCGTCCCCGGTTTTGCCCACACCACATAGCCGCAACACGCACTCCCCTTCTCACCAGAAAACCCCAAACCGCCCTGGCACTCTACAGCGCCGCCGTCAGAGCCTTGGCGGCACGCCGGTGTCCGCAGTGCGCCTCTGCCTGGTCGGCGCCGCCCGAGCCATCCCGGCTCGCCGCCTGCCCCTGGGAGCCGCGCAAGCTTATCCCCTCGCTCATCGGCTAGCTCTCGTCGCCTCCACATCACCCTGCAAGCTACAGAATGTCGGTTCGCTGGCGACCTTATCCTCGGCCGTGGAACCGCCATGGCCACACTATATAAGAAGCACCCGAGCTCGTCCAGGCCTCGCACAGCCTCTCTCACTCCCTCACCGACCCACCCATAGCAGTAGGAAGACTAGGGGAGTCGTCTTCTTCCTCTCCGGCAACTCCTGCCGCCGCCACAGCCCCGGCCATTTCGGCGCCACCAGGACCTCCCCCTCTCCACTCTCTCCACCAGAAGCATTCTCTTCCTCCCATGAACCCTTCCCCTGCTCGATTTTGATCGGGAACCACCGCAGCCCCAAAACCACTTTGTTCCCGAAGTCTCCTCCGCCGCGAAGCTCACCGTCGGCGACTCCCTCCACCCCCGCCGACCCAACGACCACCGGGAGGACCGCCCCGGTCTTGCGGATCCATCCCGACTCTCTGGAGCCCGAGGGGAGCAGCCATTCGCCGGCATTGATCGTCGTCGCCTCGCCTCCGTCCGGGCAGAGGAAGAGGAGGGAGAGATGGACTGGTCAAACCTGACCAGTGGGCCCCCTGGACCCACTGTCAGTGACCCCGCCCCAGTCCATGTGGGTTAAGTGAAGACGTAAATCTCATAGTACGTCTTCGACGTGTACCGGTTCGAAGCGTTTTCTTTTCTTTTTCTGTTTTATTTAAAAACCAGGAATTTGACTAAACTTTGACTGGCTATAACTTTTTAAATATAACTCCAAATGAATTGATTCTTTTTCCTACCTCTCTCAAATTTAATCTAGTTTATTTTAAGATTTATTTGAAAAAAAATTCAAAACAACTTTTTGTGCTGTTTTGAGTTTGTGTGTTAATTCAAATTTATTTAAAATAGGAATTTGGAGAGAGAGAAGAAAACTTTCAAAAGTTTTGGAGTGCACCCTGCCTTTCCACACCTTGAAGGCAAGCATTCTGAACCCTGGCATAATATTTTGCATGCATTGTTTGACACGATCATGACACCACCTCAATATGTAGAACTCGTTATTTTATGTGGTGATGTGATCATTTGCATGTATGCGCATTGGAAATTTCCTTGCTGTTGGAAATGGACAGGCTTGTGATAGTGATCATCCTCGAATGACTTTCGTGCCTACCGAAAGAATAACGGGAAAGTCTCTGTCTTGGGTAGACCCGAGCTTGTCCTGAGTTTCTCGTTGAGACGAGTGTGTCCGGCATGGCATGAAGGGTATGATAAGTGGTGATTCTGTCTGTTGGATGAAATATACTCGTTATGCTAATATTGCAGGGAATACTTGAACCTCCTGAGTCGACCATAGATCGATTCTTGTTCCAGTAACCCCCATACTTGTTTCGTACTACCACTCGTCTCTACAACAAGTAGAGTACGGTTCAGTAATTTGTCAACCCCTTTCTAGCACACACCGTACAGAGAGGCCGGGATGAGGGTACCACGGCCATGGATTAAAGCCAGTCATCCGGTCAGGGGGCATGGGTGTTTCGGTTGTAGCCGAGGGGGTAGCTTCCCCAGTTTGCGCGCGGTATAAATTTTGTGATCCCATGCTAATCGAGGTTGTAGCCTCCCCACTTAGAGTTTTGCTTAACGAGTGTCGTGGGTGATTCCAGACACCGGTGAGTTAAGCTGGTGTGTGCAAGTCAGGTGCGTTTTCATTTAAAAGACCGTAAACGGAATTAGTCCCGATGGACTAAAGGAATCCGTTACTCATGGGTAAAGAGTACACCCTCTATAGAGATTAAACCTATTCGAATAGCCGTGTCCATGGTTAAGGACTACAGTCTGGGATGGGTCAAGTGTCGGTCTTAGTGTCGGTCTTCGGAGGAGAAACTGTTAAACCAGAACATGGATTGTGCCTTGTGACTTATGATGATTATGATTATTCTTTTATTATGGACTAACCCCTTTATATTATTTGGAATATTGAGTATCCTTGGGATGGTTTTACCTCCTGGATATTCACTTTATTTATTTTCTTTATAAGCCCTTTGTGTGGTGTCGCTCAGACGCCCAACTGTGGCATGTTGTTATTTATTTTCTTTATAAGCCCTTTCTGTGGTGTCGCTCAGACGCCCGACTGTGGCATGTTGTTATTTATTTTCTTTATAAGCCCTTTATGTGGTGTCGCTCAGACGCCCGACTGTGGCATGTTGTTATTTATTTTCTTTATAAGCCCTTTATGTGGTGTCGCTCAGACGCCCGACTGTGGCATGTTGTTATTTATTTTCTTTATAAGCCCTTTATGTGGTGTCGCTCAGACGCCCGACTGTGGCATGTTGTTATTTATTTTCTTTATAATCCCTTTATGCGGTGTCGCTCAGACGCCCGACTGTGGCATGTTGTTATTTATTTTCTTTATAAGCCCTATATGTGGTGTCGCTCAGACGCCCGACTGAGGCATTTCTCTTTGTTACTAACCTTTCGAGGTGTCGCTTCAGACACCCGATCGGTGCATTTTATTATTAATATGTTATTGCATATTCATAAATAACCTGCTTGCATGCATCATAGTTTTTATTATCTTTTGTGACTGACGTCGTGAGCATAAAATATTTCAGAACATCGTTGTTATATTATACCCGTGTTCATAATGTTTGCGAGTACATTCAAAGTACTCACTGGCTTGTCCCTGGCTATTGTCTTGGCTAGATTTCTTGCGCGGAGAGGAGCGACCGTGATGACAGCCCCGGAACCTAAGCAACGGTGATAGTAGCCTCGCAAAGATAGGAGTTAACCTGGTCAGCTGTTCCTGTGGGAAATGGAGTCCCATAGACACTAATGATTCCCAACTCGCTTCCGCCATCAACCACTAGAAACCATTTGTTGTACTCACAGACCAGAATGGTCTTGTACTACATATTTTGTGTTTTGCTTGGAATTTCTGTATCAAGTTGGTGCCTCATCGGCTAACAGTAATCCTGGGGCTGATGAGCACAAGGGCCATTTTCTGGGAATTAATACCCGGAAAACCGGTCGCCACAATAACCAACATAGGCCTACTTGCTTTTCTACGCCCTGCTGGGCCGGAAATCTTTCAACACGAGGAGGGATGCATTTTGCCCAGAAAATGGGCTATAAGTAATAAGAAATGGGCTATAAGTAATAATAAATGGGCTATAAAATGAAAAAAAATAAAGTAAACACGCAATTAGTTCCAAAATACTTTTTTCTTTCGGATTTTGAAAATTTTAAATTTCATTGTTCTTGTGCGGGTAAAATTTCGTTGAATTTAAATTAAGGTATATTTAGTTTTAAAATTAATTTGAATCTGGCTAGAAAATTCAGGTTGTATGCTGTTTGGGACAGATTTGGAGGCTTGTGGGTCTACTAGGTTGACGTGTACGAAAGTCTTTGTCAACTTAGTCCACAAACGATTCTAGCAGTAGTGACCGCTGGATGTTAATCCAATGGCCATGCTGCTTCTTCAATATCCGATCTTCTTGCTCCAGCCGCCCAAACCACCGTTGGTGGGACTGCCTGCTCCTGCCTCCCATGGCCAGCTGTGCTGCCGCATAGGCCGCATCGCCCCACCCTACTCAATTGCTGGCCATGCCATTCCTCTACTCACCCACACCACCTGTTATTTTCCGGCGATGGCAGCCAGACAAGTAAACCCTCATACTCCGCACCGCGTGGGCTACTACTGCCGAGTCTTCCCCGTCTCCGTGTCGTTCCCTTCCTAGGCCTCGCCGTCGTCCACCGCCGTGGTGCTCTCGGCGCGGCCTGGTCAGCATGGTCAAGGAACGACATCCATCGAACGTGGACTGTACGTGGAAAGGCTGACATCTGGGTCTATGGCCGCACACAAGGAAATGCCTCCTTATTATGCGCAAAATAATGATTCTGTTGGTGTTTTGGGAACGGGGTTCCCCAGACTTGCCTGCCTATGGCCTACAGTGTGGCTCAGCCAGTGGCCCAGTATGGCCCATCTTCATCAACTCAAGCTCAAGACCCTCGTGAGGGGCCAAGCCTCGCGGGGCGGATGACACAAGGCCTCCTCAGGGGCGGCCTCACCAGGCAGGCTCGGGAGGAGGCAGAGATCACGGCAAGGGCTACCTCATGAGGTGTTCGTGACGCAAGCCATGACGATCAAGACTAGGCGGGCGCCAGCCTGCACAGTGTCCTCGTTTCCGCTTTGGTGCAAAGGGGGCAAGAGCAGGCGCGGAGTACCGATGCATCCAGCAAAGGTTTCCATATCAGTGCAACAAGACAAAGACCAGTAGGACGGCAGGACGGAGGTCACTGTGGAGCCCAAGACGGCGTCATCACCAGTGCCTTTGGCAGTCGAAGACCACCTTTAGTCAGGATAGCTTGTACTAGCTGTCCCCTTTCAAAATGGCCGTTGTTGGCTCCCTTCCCGCTCAATATTTGGGAAGAGGACCAGGGCCTCTATAAATAGAGATAGCCACCATAGTAGGAAGGCATCTAGTCTGGAATCTCATCGAGAGCCAAGAGAGCTGATCCGAGCCTAACTCATCCACACCACCACAAGAACACCTCTCTTCGCGAGGTTGTTCTTCCTTTATACTGTTCATCATTAGACCAAGAGGAAATCCACCACACCACACACTGGATTAGGGTATTACACCACAACGGTGGCCCGAACCAACATAAACCTTGTGTCTCTTGTGTTGTTCATCGTTCTAGCTTAGGATTGCGGCGAGGTTGTGGGCGCGTTTCGGTAGGGAGAAGATCTTCGTGCGCACCCCAGAGTTAGAACCTTAAGGGTTTTGCTGGAACCCGATATCTGATAGATTCCTCCACCTGACATCTGGGACCCACCGGAAGGGCCTCTGTATTTCGTGAAAAAAACGTTCCCCCCACTGACAGGTTGGACCCACCAGCTATATCTTCACAAGCAAGGAAGTGCTTTCTTATTACGCACAAAAAAATGAATACTCCCCCTGCTAGCTGACCCAGCATAGTGAGAGGCTAACTTGTGGGCCTACTAAGTTGACGGGGACGGAGGGCTTTGTCAACTTAGTCAATATGAACGATTCTAGCTCCAGTTACCGTACGATGTTCATCCAACGGCCGTAGTGCTTCTTCAACCTCTGGTCTTCTTGCTCCTGCCGCCCAAACCAACGCCGGTCGTGCCGCATGCTCCTGCATCCCGTGGCCGGCTGTGATGCCGCGGAGGCCTCACCGCCCCCTACCACTCCCACCGCTGGCTAGGCCATCCCTCTACGCACCCACACCCCCTGTTATTCTACGGCGACAACAGCCTCACACCACAGTCGAACCAGTGAACCCTCGTACTCCTCTCCGCGTGGGCCTCCACTCCCGCGTATTCCCCGGTTCCGTGTTGTCCCCTTCCTAGGCCTCGCCGTCGTCCACCGCCTTGGTGCTCTCAGCGCAGCGTGGTTAATGTGGTCAACGACCGACTTCCATCAGAAGAGTGTTGTACACGGAGAGGCTGACAACTGGGTCCATGGCCGCAGCAAGGATGTGCCTCCTTATTACGCAGAAAATAATGATTCCTCCACCTGACAGCAGGGACCCATTGGACGGGCCACCGTATTTCGTGAAAAAAAAGGTTTCCCCCTGACTACTGGGACCTACCGGCTACATCTTCGCACGCAAGGAAGTGCATCCATATTATGGGCAAAAAGAATGATTCTCCCCCTGACTGTTGGGACCCACCAGCTACATCTTCGCAGGCAAGGAAGTGCCTGACAGTTGGGACCCACCTGGTCGAAGCGTACGTAGCATTTTTATTCTGGTTGCAAACATGTACGTACATACTGGTCGATGTAGAGGCGCATACGTGTCATAGTAGAGGCGCGCACGTAGCATGTACACATACGTACAGCGGCCAGGGTGCTAGAAAGACAATACGGCCACGTACGTACATACGGGCGGGATCTCAAATGCCTACTCGCGCATACATACGGCCAGGGCTCGTGTACATGGCTGTGTAGGAATGGAGAAACTGCATCGTCGTCGTGTTCATGGGGAGCCAACCGGGTGGGTCGGAACGGAATGCACCGTCATGTTCATCGAGAGGGCTTGGACGGAACAGCCGATGGAAACAAGGACTGGCGTACCGCTGAACAGAGGAAACATCCTTGTGTTCGACCGGCCACGGTCTAAACGGGATCCTGTTCATCGGGAGGGGTCTGGCGTACCGCAAAACGGAGGAAACGGACTTCTGTTGGACCTCCTACAGTCGAAATGGGGTCCTGTTGATCGGGAGGGGTGTGGCGTACTGCAAAACAGAGTAAACGTACTTGTGTTGGAGCGCTACGGTCGAAACGGGGGTCCTGTTCATCGGGATGGGTGTGGCGTACCAGAAAACGGGACTCCATGGGATACTGTTCATCTCCACCGTCGACCTCCTCCAGCCACCATGGGCTACTGTTCATCCACCATCGACCTCCTCCAGCCTCCACCACGCGCTCCTCCACCGGCTACTTTCCAACAGCCCTCTCCACGGGGTCCTGTTCAACCACCCCTCCACCGGCTACTGTTCAACCTTCCCTCCACGGGGTCCTGTTCATCCAGCCCTACACGGGGTACTGTTCATCCACGCCCAACCGGCTCAATCCATTGGGGTCCTGTTCATCCAGCGGCAACACCACGGGATCCTGTTCATCCAACCCCCCACCAGGAACTGTTCATCCAACCCCCAAACAACGCTCACTATTCATCAAGGAAAGCAAGGCAGAAGGTTCGATCAACTTCAGTTAGCAGCAGTAGCGAAATATGGAATCGCTCGATCGGGTTCAGTAACGCGTAGCTTGCAGTGCAATCGCTCGGGTTCATTAGGCGAACGCCTCGCTCGGGTTCAGTTAGAGCTCAACGCCTCGCACCCACGCGCGTACGTGTACGAGAAAAACGCGCATCGCTCGGCCCCTGACCACCCACCGTAACCGGGAACTCCCCGATATTTTCCTCTCCCTTGCTTCTACCACGGTTTTTTCCGTCATGCACGGCCCAAAGAATGTCATGCAGCTGCATCTCCGGCCCGCACAAGATGAAAAGCCCATTTTCTGTCATGATTTTTTTCATAGAAGTAGGAGCCCACCACATCTATGATGATATCGGGTTTTGTCACAATTATCATCATAGAAGTGTCATAAGTATGACAACAAAAAATTTGTTCAGCCCAAAATGTCACGGATGTGTCTTTTTTCTTTAGTGTTAGCCCCCACCAGCACCCACAAACTTATTTCGAACTAGCACACCAAATGGGCTGTAAATTTTCGTTAGAAAGGCTGCATGACCGTGAAAATTTTGGATTCTGACATTTGGGACCCACGAGGAAAAAGCATACCCAAGGTGGTGTCGACTTACTAGCTAGTCAACAAACAATTCTTCCTACTAGCCGTTGGATTGACTTCCAACATCTGTTGTGTATCTTCTATCTCTTGTCTTCTTCCTCCAGCCGCCCAAACCAAACCACCCCGTCGGTTCCGCCTGCTCCCGCTTCCCACGGCTGGCTGCACCTCCACCGCCCTACCGTACCCTCCAATGTTAGCCAGCCCCCCCTCTATTCCCCCACATGTCCTGTTATTCTCCGGCGACGTTAGCCCCAACACACACCGCACCCGAACCAGTCAACCCTCGTACTCCCCTCTGCCTGCAACTGGACCAAAGCATCTTCCACAGCTCTTGTTCATTCTGTCCGAGGCCTCACCGTCGTCCTCCGCCTTGGTTCGCTCGCTGTGTGCGGTACGCCGCCCTCTTGCGTTGTCAACATCATCAACAACCGAGAGGAACAAGAAGATGACCGTACATGGAGAGGATGACTGTAGGGACCCACCAGGTTCATGGCAATACGCAAGCAAGTGCCTCGTTATTACAAGCCCAAAAAATGGTTCCTCCTAATGGTTGGACATCTGGGGCCCATGCCATTGTTAACATAGTCAATAAACGAGAGAATTACACAACGAGCGGCTAACACCAGGGACCCAGAAGGTCGAGCTGTTGTTATTTACTTTTTTAGGAACAAGCAGTTGTTATTTATACTAGTTTTAGAGACGGATCAGGGTAACAACGTGGCTGTGCGGGGGTTTTGGCCTGTCTAGCCAGGGTTTTATTTATGTTTACCACATCATGAGCGCAGTTGTGTTTTTTTCTTGCTAAAAATGGCTAGCCCAGTTCTACTTTTTTGTAAAGAAATACCCAACCAAGGCCTATTTGCTTTGTCAGGCCTGCTGGCCTACAAATCTTTCAAGACGAGGAGAGTTTCATTCGGCTTGGCCGGAAAATGGGCTATCAGTAGTGAGAAATGGGCTGTACATTTTTAAAACACATCAAACCAGGAATTAGTCTCAGTTTTTTTTTCATTTCAAGATTTTAAATTTCATTGATTTTTATGCATGGACAATTATTTGGATTTTATATTTATATAAATTATTTTCCAAATTAGTTTGAATGTGACTCAAAGTTTCGGGATTAAAAATAGTTGACTGCTCCGAAATATGCAAAATTTCGTATATTTTTTAACAGTGGCCACTGTAATGCTAACAAAAATAAGATGGGCTCCAATAAAATCCTTAAGAATTAGCAAATGGGTTGTAAATTATTAGAAATAATGGTAGATGGGCTTTATGTTGTTTTCCACACATTTGAGGTTGACTTGTGCGCTTACTATAGGTTGACGCCTACGCTTTCCTAAAAAAAGGTTGACGCACACGCAACGCTGTGTCAACTTAGTCAACACACGAGAGCAGTGGTGTTGGATGTCAATGAAACGACCGTCGTGCTTCTTCAATCTCTCATCTTCCTGCTCCAGCCGCTCAAACAAACGCCGGCGGGACTACCTACTCCCTCCTCCCATGGCCGGCTGTGCTGCTGCGCAGGCCTCACCGCCCCACTGTACTCCGATCGCTGGCCTAGCCATCCCTCTACTCACCAATAGCTGCTGTTATTCTCCGGCAACAGTAGATGAACCAGTAAACCCTCATACTCCCCTCCGCGTGGGAAACAACTACCAAGTCTTCCCTGGCTCTTTTTCATTCCCTTCCTAGGCCTCGCCGTCGTCCACCGCCCTGGTGCTCTCGGCATGCCGTGGTCAATGTGGTCAATGAACGACATCCATCAGAAGTGGACTATACGTGGAGAGGCTGACAGTTGGGTCCATGGCCGCACGAAAGGAAATGCCTCCTTATTACGTGCAAAATAATGATTCCCCCACCTCACAGATGGAACCCACCAGAAGGGCCTCTGTATTTCGCGAAAAAACATTCCCCCCGCTGACAGCTCGGACCCACTAGCTATATCTTCGCACGCAAGCAAGTGCCTCCTTATTACGCACAAAAAATGAATACTCCCCCTGCTAGCTAGGACCCACCATAGTGGGAGGCTGACTTGTGGGAGTACTAAGTTGACGCGGACGGCGGGCTTTGTCAACTAGTCAATATGAATGATTCTTGCTCCAGTGACCGTACGATGTCCATCCATCGGCCGTAGTGCTTCTTCAACCTATGGTCTTCTTGCCCTAGCCACCCAAACCAGCACCAGTTGTGCCTCCTGCTCCTGCCTCTCGTGGCCTGCTCTGCTGCCGCGCAGGCCTGACTGCCCCACCCTACTCCAACCTCCGTCCAGGCTATCCCTCTACTCACCCACCCCTGTTATTCTACGGCGACGGCAGCCTCACACCGCAGCCGAACCAGTCAACCCTCATACTCCTCTTTTCATGGGCATCCACTACCGTGTGTTCCCCGGCTCCGCGTCATCCCCTTCCTACGCCCTGCTGTCGTCCATCGCCTTGGTGATCTCGGCACGGTGTCAATGTGGTCAAGGAACGACTTCCATCGGAAGAGCACTATACGTTGAGAGGCTTAGCTGGGTCCACGGCCGCAGCAAGGAAGTGCCTCCTTATTACGCGCAAAATAATGATTCCTCCACCTGACAGGAGGGACCCACCGGACGGGCCACCGTACTTCGCGAAAAAATTATTCCCCCCTGAGTATTCCGACCCACCAACTACATCTTCGTACGCAAGGAAGTGTGTCCATATTACGAGCAAAAAATATGATTCTCCCCGTGATAGTTGGGACCCACCAGCTATATCTTCGCACGCAAGGAATTGCCTCCTTATCTCCCTGATAGCTAGGGCCCACCCGGTAAAACTGTACATAGGGTTGTCTGTTTGATCGTGAACGTGTACGTACATACTGGTCGATCGGTTTGTCTGCAGGCTGCAGCGATGAACCACGACCGACTAAGGAATGGCACGTGTTGTAGTAGAGGCGCAGACATAGCATGTCACGAAGTCCCGTCTATATCATGTACACATACGTACAACCAGGGAGCAAGAAAGTAAATACAACCACGTACATACATACGGTCGGGGTCTCGAACGCCTACTCGCGGATACGTACGGCCAGGGCTCGTGTACATCGAGAGGCAGCAGACAGCAGCGATAGCGTGTTATTCATCGGTAGCCAAGCGGCTGGGTCGGAATTGAGAAACTGCGTCGTGTTCATCGGGAGGCAACGGAATGCATCCTGTTCATCGGGAGCTAACCGACTTGGATGGAACAGCTGAAACGAGGCCTGACGTACCGTAGAATGGACGAAACGGCCTTCTGTTCGACCGCCTACGGTCGAAACGGGACCCTATTCACCGAGAGGGGTCTATTGTACTGCAAAACGGAGGAAACGGAGTTCTCTTCGACCTCCTACGGTCGGAATGGGGTCCTGTTGATCGGGAGGGGTGTGGCGTACCGCAAAACAGAGGAAACAGACTTCTCTTCAACCTCCTACGGTCAAAACGAGAGTCTTGTTCATCAGGAGGGGTGTGGCATACTGAAAAATGGGACTCCACGAGCTACTATTCATCCCCGTCTACTGCCTCTCTCTAGCCTCCATGGACTACTATTCATCCACCGTCAACCTCCTCCAGCCTCGACCTGCAACTGTTCATCCATGACGTCCCCCTCCTGCCTCCACCAGCTACTGTTCATCCATGGGCTCCTGTACATCCGACCTCCACTAGCTACTATTCAACCAGCCCTCCATGGGATACTGTTCAACCAGCCTTCCTTGGGCAACTATTCATCCAGCCCTCCACTGGCTACTGTTCAACCAGCCCTCCACGGGGTCCTATTCATCCACCCCCAAACGGCTCGATCGGGGTCCTGTTCATCCAGCGACAACGACCTCTACTACCATAGGGTCCTGTTCATCCAACCCCCACCGAGAACTGTTCATCCAAGCCCCAACAACACACACTGTTCATCAAGAGGCAACAGGTTTGATCGGCTTCAATTAGCAGAAATAGCGAAGGAATCACTCGATCGGGTTCAGTTAACAGCCAGGGATAGATCGACCGCTCGGGTTAACGTGTAGCCAGTGCAATCACTCAGGTTTAGTAGGCAAACTCCTCGCTTGGGTTCAGTTAGAGCCCAATGCCTCGCACCCACGCGCATACGTGTACGGGAGAAACATGCAATCCCTCTATGCATCACTCGGCCCCGACCACCCACCGTAACCGGGAACTCCCCGATATTTTCCTCGCCCTCGCTTCTACCACGGTTTTTTCTGTCATGGACGACCCAAAGAATGTCATGCAGCTGCATCTCTGGCCTGCCCAGGACAAAAAGCCCATTTTCTGTCATGAGTTTTTGTCATGGAAGTAGGAGCCCACAGCATCTATGATGATACCAGTTTTTTCACAATTATCGTCATAGAAGTGTCATAAGCATGACAGGAAAAAAAATCATTCGGCCCAAAATGTCACGGATGTATCTTTTTTTGTAGTGATACTTGTTGCTCTAGGATGAAGGCTATACACCTTCCCTTTTCATGCAAATTTAATGATAATGAAACCTTAGCTTCTTATGCTAATGGTAGATATGATTACTATGATGTGGAATGAATAGAATAATTTGTTGCTTTTAAGGGTGCTTATGAAATTAATCTTTGTTTGGAAAGTGTGAGGATTTTGATGATTTGGTTTATAGACCTGAAAATTTTGCTATACTTAAATATTGCTATGAGAATTATAAATACAATTTCGACATTGATGTATTTATTGAGAAAGTCTCCGCTGTCTAAGAAGAGACTAATATTTTGCAGGAGTCTATGGAAGAAGGAATAGATGAAACTGTGAGCTCATTGGATGAAAAAGATGATGAGGAGAGCGAAGAACAAAAAGAGGAAGAGTGGATTACGTACCCGTACCGACCATCTAGTGAGAGTAACTCTTCAACGGATACATTGTTTAATGTCCCTTCCTTCTTACCGAAGGATGAATGCTATGATAATTGCTATGATTCCGTTGATTCATTTGAAATGTCCCTTTTCAATGAAATTGATGCTTGCTATGCTTGTTGTCAGGGAAAACAAACACCTATGGGGTCACAAGGATCCCTTCTATGTTCGGCGGGGGTTAGCTGCACAAAGAGCATGTCTAGCAGTTAGCACACAAGGGGATTTTACCCAGGTTCGGGCCGCAAAGATGTGTAATACCTAGTCCTGCTTGTCTAGATATATGTGATCTTGAGCTTTTGAACTAGCTACGATGCGAGCGCGGTCCAAAAGTACGAATCCTCTCTCTGTATGCCTTGGGTCTCCTTTTATACGTAAAGTGGTTGCCACAGTGGCACACAGGAGGTGGCAAGCTATAGTGTCAGAGCTTATCGCTCGGCACCGTAGGACAAACGCATTTAATGCACTGCCTACATGCCCACTTCCTTTATTGGGGACGACAACAGAAGCCATCTTGTCCATCGCCGCCCCGCCTCGCTTTGACACGCGTCCGGGCTGATGAGGCATGCAACGCCACACTAGCTAACTAGCTGCTATGTTGGCGCGATGGTAGAACCTCCACGAAGACTAGCATGCCGCCACGCAGGCGCCTGCTAAGTTGGCACACTGGTCGTCGTGCTACAGTGGTGGTGACGTGGTGAACCCTTGCCGGGCGCGGGTCTGGCCATGGCCCAGCGATCGTCCCCGGTAAGCCTTGGATTCGTCCCCGACAAGGGTCTTGCCGGGGGACTTCATCTTTTGGTCCCACGTGGACCCGTGGGCTGTCAATCTTTATGAGAACCTGCATGCTACCAAGCATGCGCTCTCAGATCTTGGTCTTAATTGTTGTCGATGGTGTCAGAGCTCTCAGCCTCAAGGGTGATGGGTTTGCTGGTGTTGTGCAGGTTGCCCCGACAAGGGTGTTGCCGGGGGTGGTCCAGCTCACCTTCTGCTCCTTGTTCTTCGAGCATTTGTCCTGTTAGTCTTCGTGTTTTATCTTCTTTTGTCTCTCTAAGTGTTGCCGCAGGTGTGGCTCTGACTGCCCATGCACAAGTAAGGGGTACAGAAGTACCCATACTTTTCTCCATGGAGAGGCCTCCACAGGGCCTGCCGGGGAGGCCAGCGAGGCCGCCACTAGAGAGGCCGCCAAGGATCCTACCGGGGAGGAAATGGACAATGACTAGCCTTCCTCCTCCTCAGCCTCTGCCCTGAGCAGGTACTTGAAGGTTGGTGATAACCTTTTCGTCGGCATCCCAGGAGCGGCAAGCACTAGAGCGCCAACCGAGGGGGAGGTCTTCTATGAGGAGATCCTCACTGCCGCCGGGCCCCAGGTTGTTCACAAACCGAGCGTCAGCAGTGGTGGTTCTAAAGAGGACCAACTCCTTCAGGCCATGACCGCCAACTTCCACAAGCTCCAAGCTCTCCATCGGGCTTGCAAGGAGAAGGTGGACTCCAGGAGCATACTTCAGAGAGCGTGTCACTCAGATGCAGGGCTGGTTTGCCGAGGTCCGGCAAGATCTGAGAGCCACCCAGGACCAGCTCGACGAGCGCCGGCGTGAGCTCCTCAAGAAGTCCCAGGAGGAGGCAATGGCGAAGGCCGCCAAGGACGAGTCTGACCAGACGTAGCACCACATCTCGCTTGATGCCCAGGAGGAGGACTTGTTTGCTCGCGAAGCGGCGCTTGCCGCCACGCTTCGTGCCAAGGACGAAGAAATTGTGAAGCTCGTCGCGCGAAGGACTCAATATCTGATGCAGAAGCACAAAGACGCACTAGATGCTCTGGTCCTCGACCACGCCGGCAAACTAAAGGAGGTTGTCGGCGGTGCTGACATGCCAGGGTTGAGCTGGCCGGCAAGGTGGGGAGCCTTGAGGCGGACCTGGCAAAACTTGACAAGGAGCTCTCCACGCTCAAGGGCGATAGAGAGAAGACTCTCTACGACCTCGCGGAGATGCAGACACCATATCTGACAAAACCAAGCTGCTCTCCAAGGCCAATGATTCCATTGCTGATCTGAAGCTGAAGCTGGAGACCCAGGAGAAGATGCTTTCGGAGTCCCAGGCTCGCGAGCTGCCTGACCAAGGAGCTCGTGGACAAGCAGTTGCTGCTGCGGACCGCCGTCACTTCCCACAATGATCTCGTGGCCGGCACGAAACTTTGGACCAGCCGCCTCGTGGATGTCGCGGAGAGGCTCACCGCACAACTGTCCGCCATGGATATGCCGAGCTTCAGGTTCTCCCATGAGGTGAACGTGACCGACAGCGCCAGGCTAAATCTGTTCTTTGAGCGAGTCCTCGATGTCCTGAAGCTGCTCCAGTCCAACAGGGCGGCCTACCTGGCCGAGGAGTCCCGGAAGTGTTGTCGGGGCACCATGACCAAGGTGCTCACAAAGGTGGCGCACTGGAACCCCAGCGTTGACTTTGCTCAGGCGCTTGATAGCTTGCCGGAGGGCGTCGACCGTCAAGCGCTTGAGGAGTGCATTGAGCCCATCATCAGCTGCGTCAGCGGAGTCGTGAGGCTGGAGGGCCAGCGCCGGGATTAGCTGCTTCATTCCTTGTTGCCACTGCGAGTTCGCACCCAAGACAATTCATCTTAAGTTAGAGTCGCAGCAACTTTTGTTGTAATATAACTTTGTTATGCCTTGAACTGATTGCATGTTATCTTCTTGTTTAGTTCATCCTTGTATGTTCTGCACCCTACGCTTAATTGGATAGGCTTGTCGGGGCATGCACCCCTTGCCGCAGGCGCTAGAAGGATGGATCCTTAGCAGCATGCAGAGGGCATTGATGCCAACAAGTTACCTTGCTGCTCTTGGTGCATTCACCTGAGCTGTCGAGCGGACTCAAAATAGAACAAGGGCGCTGTTGATTACGGCAAGGTACCCCGACGTCCTTAGCAAAGCACAGCACCTGAGCTGTTGAGCGGACTCGAAACAGAACAGGGGCTTTGCCAATTGCGGCAGGGTTCCTTTTGTGTGCAGGTTCTCCATAAAAGGACCAAAACCATCGAGGAATATAACCTTATAAAAAGGAAGAATTACTCATGGTTTGGCATGACTGAGCTCTTAGTTGTTGTGCGGGTCGTCGTCGCAGCTGCAGACGACGTCGCTGGCTTGGCTTCTCGCACCAAGGCGGTGTGGATGATCTTGATCTCCTCCACCACTAGCATCCACCACATCACCCGTCCGCGCGGGCACGGGCAGAGTGACTCCGGACGGGTCGATCATTGCGATCATCTTCTTCTTCGGCGCCATGGCGATGAAAAAACTACTGTACTAACTAACAGACCAGATTCTCACAACTAACTCCCCTACCTTACGCGCCAAAGATGTCGAAGAAAACGAACACCTATGGGGTCACAAGGATCCCTTCTACGTTCGGCGGGGGATTAGCTCCACGAAGAGCAGGTCTAGAAGTTAGCACACAGGGGGATTTTACCCGGGTTCGAGCCACAAAGATGCGTAATACCCTAGTCCTACTTGTCTGGATATATGTGTTCTTGAGCTTTTGAACTAGCTACGATACGAGCACAGTCCAAAAGTCTAAATCCTCTCTCTGTATGCCTTGGGCCTCCTTTTGTATGTAAAGGGGTTGCCAAAGTGGCACAAAGGAGGTGGCAAGCTACAGTGTCTAAGGTTATCGCTTTCACCGTAGTACAACCACATTTAATGCGCTACCTACGTGCCCTCTTCCTTTATTGGGGACGGCAACCGAAGCTATCTTGTTCATCGCTGCCCCGCCTCGCTTCCACACGCGTCCAGGCTGACGAGGCATGCAGCGCCACGCTGGCTAACTAGCTGCTGTGTTGGCGCGATGGTAGAGCCTCCATGAAAATCTGCATGCCGCCATGCATGCACCTGCTTAGTTGGCACACTGGTCATCGTGCTGGAGTGGTCGTGAGGTGGTGAACTCTTGTCGGGCGCAGGTCTGGCCGCGACCCAGCAATCGTCCCCGGCAAGTCTTGCCGGGGGCCTTGAAGTCGTCCTCGGCAAGGGTCTTGCTGGGGATCTTCTTCTTTTGGTCCCACGTGGACCCGTGGGCTGTTAATCTTTATGAGGACCTGCATGCTACCAAGCATGCGCTCTCAAATCTTGGTCTTAATCGTTTTCGATGGTGTCAGAGCTCTCAGCCTCAAGGGTGATGGGTTTGCTGGTGTTGCGTAGGTTGCCCCAGCAAGGGTGTTGCCGGGGGAGGTCCAGCTCGCCTTCTGCTCCTTGTTCTTCGAGCATCTTTCATGGTAGTCTTCGTGTTTTATCTTCTTCTGTCTCGCCAAGCCCTGTCGCGGGTGTGGCTGCGATTGCCCGTGCACAAGTAAGGGGTAGAGAAGTACCCATACTTTTGTACACCAACAGTTATGGCCAAGTTGCCAATATGAATTATGCTTATGGAGATGAACTTGCTACAGTTCCTTATGTTAAGAATGAAATTGTTGCTATTACACCCACACATGATAGTCCTATTGTCTTCTTGAATTCTCCAAACTACACTATATCAAAGAAGTTTGCACTTATTAAGGATTATAATGATGGGTTGCCTTTTACCGTTACTCATCATGATTTTTATGAATATAAAAATCATGTTCTTGCTGCTCCTACTTGCAATTATTATGAGAGAGGAACTATATCTCCACTTCTCTATGTTTTCGACATGATAAAATTGCAAGAAACTGCTTATGCTATGCATTGGCCTTTACTTAATGTGCATGAATTGTTCTTTTATGACATGCCAATGCATAGGAAGAGAATTAGACTTTGTCATTGCATGATATATGTTCCTTTGTACTCACTACAAAATTACAAATATTGTTAATTAAAATTGGCTTTGATATACCTTGGAATCCGGGTGGATCAATTACTTGAGCACTTTATGCCTAGCTTAATGGCTTTAAAGAAAGCGCTACTAGGGAGACAACTCGGCAGTTTTAGAGAGTCATTTATTTCTGTTGTGTGCTTTTATAAAGTATAAAAATAAAAAAATATAGAGGGTAACTTAAAAACTTGTTCAAAAAGAGAAAAATGTTATGCATTTGAGAAGTGAGGGTTGACCTTGAACATTTGTGTTCATGCTCATGAAAACAATGTAAACTTTTCATGGAAGTTTCTCACAAAAATAATTATCCCCTTGTACAAATCCACTGTATTATAAAAATAATGTGCCAAGATTTGCTTTTAGGATGATTAGATTGCTTGTTGGTATGTACGGTGTAAAAATAGAAACTTTGGTTGTAGTGCGCGGTTTTACATTTTTTTACTGGTATGTCAAAAGTTTCTAAAAAATTACACAATATTTCTATAAAAAATGTTTATTTTGTCCTATTTTGCAGCATTTTTTGAATTACATAAGTATGATCAAAGATTAGATTACTATAGCATGTCCTGTTTAAGACATATTCTGTTTTTGATGCATTGTTTTGATGAAACTATCGATTCTATCAGTGGTATGGGACATAGACAAGTTATAATACAGTAGATTACAATGCAAAAACAAAATATGAATGGGTTTTCAACATTACTTAAAGTAGTGATTTGCTTTATTATACTAACGGATCTCACTAGTTTTCAATTAAGTTTCGTGTGGATGAAGTGTTCAAAGATCGAGGATGTCTCGATATGATGAGGAGAAGGAGGAGAGGCAAGAGTTCAATCTTGGGGATGCCAAAGGCACCCCAAGTAAATATTCAAGGAGACACAAGCGTCTAATCTCGGGGATGCCTCGGAAGGCATCCCATCCTTCTTCAACTAGTATTGGTATGTTTTTGTTTTCATTTCTTTCATGTGATATGTGTAAATCTTGGAGCGTCTTATGTGTTTAGTTTTCATTTTTCTTTTATGCGCCATGCTGGTATGATATAGTCCATGATTGACTTATAGAATGCTCATTGCACTTCGCTTATATCTTTTGAGTATGGCTTTATAGAATGCTTCATGTGCTTCACATATATCATTTGAAGTTTGGATTGCATGTTTCTCTTCACATAGAAAAATGTTATTTGTAGAATGCTCTTTTGCTTCACTTATAATTATTAGAGCATGATCTTTTGTAGAAAGAATTAAACTCTCATGCTTCACTTATATCTATTTAGAGACTTTGCATGGTTAGTCATGAAATCCTACATAAAAATTGTGGATCACTGAATATGATATGTTTGATTCCTTGCAATAGTTTTGCGATATAGAGATGATACTATGTGGGAGGTACTAGTAAACAGTTGTGGTTAGTAAGAATATTAGTGTTAAGGTTTGTGATTTCCGAACCATGCACGTATAGTCTCTCGTTATGCTATGAAGTTGGAGCATGATTTGTTATTGATTGTCTTCCTTATGAGTGGCGGTCAGGGATGAGCGATGGTCTTTTCCTACCAATCTACCCCCCTAGGGGCATGCATAGTAGTACTTTGCTTCGAGGGCTAATAAACTTTTGCAATAAGTATATGAGTTCTTTTATGACTAATGTGAGTCCATCGATTATACACACTCTTACCTTTCCACAATTTGCTAGACTCTATGGTACCGTGCATTTCCCTTTCTCACCCCGAGATGTGCTGCAAACTTCACAGGTGCATCCAAACCCCGTGATATGATACGCTCTATCACACATAAGCCTTATTATATCTTCCTCAGAACAAACACCATACCTACCTATTATGGCCCTTCCATAGCCATTCCGAGATATATTGGCATGCAACTTCCACCGCTTCTGTTTTGATGACTTGAGCATTCATTGTCATATTGCTTTGCATGATCATAGAGCTGACATAGTATTTGTGGCTCAGCCACCGTTCATCATTTTTATACATGTTACGCTAGATCATTGCACATCCTAGTAGACTACCAGAGGCATTCATATAGAGTCATATTTTGTTCTAGGTGTTTAGTTGTAAGTAAATAGAAGTGTGATGATCATCATTATTCATTATTAGAGCATGTCCCAATGAGGAAAGGCTGATGGAAACTAAGATCCCCCCACAGGTTGGGATGATACTCCCGAAGAAAAGAAAAAAGAAAAAGGAAAAAAAAGAAAAAGAAAAAAAGAAGGACAAAGAGAAAGGAGGCATGCTAATTCCACACTTGTGCTTCAAAGCAGCACCATGTTCTTCATATAGAGAGTCTCATATGTTGACACTTTCATATACTAGTGAGAATTTATCATTATAGAGTTAGATGCACACCCAGTTTGTTTTTAGTTTGAGCTTTCATACACTTATAGCTCGTAGTTCATTCATTGCATGGCAATCCCTACTCCTCACATTGATATCAATTGATGGGCATCTCCATAGCCCATTGGTTAGCCACGTCGATGTGAGACTTTCTTACTTTTTTGTCTTCTCTATATTTACCCCTATCATTATACTCTATTCCACCTGTAGTGCTATATCCATGTCTCGCTCTCATGTATTGCGCGAGGGTTGAAAAAGCTGAAGCGCATTAAAAAGTATGAACCAATTGCTCGGCTCATCATCCGGGTTGTGCATGATAAATACTTTGTCTTAAGAAGATAGAGCATGACAAGACCATATGATTTTGTAGGGATAGCTTTCCTTAGCATTGATATTTTGAAAAACACGATTGTTTGTTGGGATGCTTGAGTATTGATGTCTTTCTGTCAAATTGTAGACTATTACTTTGAATCATTCTTGTCTCAGTATTGATGCCATGATTAGACATACGATCAAGATTATGCTAGGTAGCATTCCACATCAAAAATTATTCTTTTTTATCATTTACCTACTCGAGGACGAGCAGGAATTAAGCTTGGGGATGATGATACGTCTCCATCATATCTATAATATTTGATTTTTTTTCATGCCAATATTATACAACTTTCACATAATTTTGGCAAAATTTTGTATGATTTACTAGACTAACATATTGATCCAGTGCCCAGTGCCAGTTCCTGTTTTATGCATGTTTTTTGTTTCGCAGAATATCCATATTAAACAAAGTCCAAACGCACTAAAAAATTACAGAGAATTATTTTGGAATATTTTTTATTTTTGGGAGGTGGAATCAACGCAAACGGGGGCCCACAACCACCACAAGACACCTAGGCACGCCAGGCAGGCCAGGCGTGTGATGGTGGGTTGTGCCCTCTTCGTAAGTCAGTTGGATCTCTACTTCGGGCGCAAGGAAGCTTATATCCAGAAAAAATGTGTTAAAATCTCAACGCAATCGGAGTTAGGGATCTCTGGGAATATAAGAAACAGGTTTTGGCCAGAAAACAGGAACGCGAAAAAGAAGAGAACAGAGAGACAGATCCAATCTCAGAGGGGCTCTCGCCCCTCCGTCACCATGGAGGCCATGGACCAGAGGGGGAACCCTCCTCCCATCTAGGTGGGAGGTCAAGGAATAAGAAGAAGAAGAAGGAGGGGGCTCTCTGCCCCTCTCTCCCGGTTGCGACGGAGCGCCGTCGGGGCAATCATCATGTGACGGCGATCTACTCCAACAACTCCGTCATCTTTACCAATATCATCATCACCTTCCCCCATCTATATTCAGAGGTCCACTCTCCCATAACCCATGTACCCTCTACTTGAACATGGTGTTTTATGCTTCATATTAGTATCCAATGATGTGTTCCCATCCTATGATGTCTGAGTAGATTTTTGTTGTCCTACCAATAATTGGTGAATTTCTATGGTTGGTTTAATTTGCTTGTGGTTATATTGTTGTCCTTTGGTGCCAATCATATGAGGGCATGTGTGGATCTGTAACATCCCAAAATTCTAAATTTTGGAGTGTCAATAATTTAAATAGGAGTAATTCAAAACTAGCTCATGTTGCTTGTTGTTAGTTAAATTTAACTAGGATTTGAAGCTTTTGGAATTTTAAATGAACATTAAACGAGAGGGAATAAAAGGACTTCCCCAATTATTCATTTGGATATTATTTTGGGTTCGAGATATTTCCAATTCAAATATGAGAGAGGATGACATGACTTCCTCAAAGAATACTATTGTTGAATAACTCGATATTCTCTCATTTGTATTTTCTAATATTTAAACAATTCCAACAAAAACTCATAAGAGAGAAGGTAATATGACTCCTTCAATATAAAAATAGTTGGAATTGTTTTTAATGTTGTTCGACTATTGTTTGAGTGTTCAAAAAAATTTGAGAATTATTTATAAAGCCCAAATATAGTTTATGAAAATATTTTATGTATTTGTATAAATATTTTCCGCTGGAAATAAGTATTCACTAGACTTATATCACTATATTTATTTTCATGGGTGTACTGTTATTCCTAGAACATGTATTCGATCATTTGTTAGGACCCAAAACAATTTTTCTATCATGTTATAAATATAGGAACCTAAACCTACACGGGCAACAACCCTGTAGCAGTCTGCAGCGGAGCAGCATCAGTTCTAGCCCAGCGCCTAAGCCGACCAAGGCCCCTCAGCGCAACAACCCACCCGCAGCGCAGAAGCAGGCCGGAGGCCCATATCCATCTCGCAAGCGCACCCCTCTTTGCTTTTTTTCTCTGGTACATCGAGACCCCGACCCCACTTGTTATCTTCTTCCCCTCGCTCGGTTTCCAGCACGAGCACGACCCCGAGCCAGAAGCAAATCGATTCGATCGATCATGTGACTCGACGCGTGATTTGATGACCTACATCAACTCTCAGATCCCTCCTCTACCGATTTTTGACCAACTTGTGAACCATTGTACCCTAGCTTGCCTCTTGCCACAATCCACCTCTGGACAGATAGGGTTGCATCATTGTTTCTTGTTCCTTTTCTAAGGGCATGGACCATGGATAAGTGCGCCTGAACGATATTGCTGGGTGGTTTCAAGAACATCATGGTTTATACCCTCTGAATGTAAGTGGGTGTCGTCCAGGCTCAAAAAGATCAGACAGACTTAGTGACTAGTAGCTTCCATGTATAGCCACTGGCTAATATTCGCTCTGGCTTAGTTGATCAGTTGTGGGGACCTTACCCGGATGTACCAGAAGATGTAGTTATGATAGTTGGGATGGGCTTCCATGGGACTAGGTGTCTGCTTCTGAAAAACTTTGTCTCAACTTTCGGGTTGAGTCCAGTGGGTAAAGTGTACAGACCTCTACAGAGTGTATAAACTAATCATGATTAGCCGTGTCCCCTGTTATGGACAAATTTGTGCCACTATGGCATTACAGTTGTTGGATGATCTTGACAGAAGATACCTTAATAAAAATTGAGTGGGAAACATAATAATTGGGATAGGTTGTAATTGGATTTCCCAACTCAACCATGTGTATTTAATTGTAGCAAGATATAATTAACATTTGACTATTATAATTATGTAGTTATTAGGGGGAAATTAGCTTTTCTGGAAAACAACCACTACATTATCCTCTTGGTATACCTTGCATAGAGAAGTAGGTTTGTTATATCTTTCCCTGTGTGACTTGCTAATACATTCAAAGTATTGACCCTTTGTGGCTGCAACATTTCATGTTGCAGATTTTATATGACGACTGAGTGGTACGATGTAGGGTTACGATGTCTATACTCGACATTTGCATGTGGTGTTGGTGGATTCCTTGAAGATTTTATTTTCTTTTCCGATGTATTTTTTGTATTCTAGCCTTGAGCTACGGAGGTATGTAATATTTTAATTCTGGATTTATGATGTAATATTATGACATGTGGTTTATTCTTGATATTACATCTTGTACCGTGTGTCCTAGCTATTGATCCAGGGACTAGCATAGTGAGCACAAAGACATCGAATCTTATCAGATTCAGGTCGTTACAGATGGTATGAGAGCCCATGTTGACTGTAGGTTGTAACCCTTAGAATGGAATAGGAAAACCATAGGAACAAAATTATTTTATCACTTCTTGATTACTTATTATGTCTACTCGTAGTTCTCATCTATTATTCATCTTCTAAGGCTTCTCCTGTTGTTTTCTAGTAATGGTCATCCAATAGTAACCCCATTTGCCCCTGTCACTAAGGATGTAATGTTTGGGTAGCAATTCTACAATGAGGAGTGAAGGAATTCAAGAAAGAAGTATTTTTGCACGACTCAAGCGGGACTAACTTTTAGACTACTAGATGATCTCTGAGATTAGTTTTGAGATGAGGATGACAAAGATTAGATCGAGACCACCACTACTAGTTAAGTTTGATAAACAATTCACGGTAGTATGATGAGATCATATCTGTTGTGGATATGACCTTACCTGTAGGATTTGCTTGTGTGGTGTGACTTTTGTGATTTTTATTGATTGATGTTGTGTGATGTGCTCTACGATTTATTTTGCGAGTAGAATAAGCTTGTGATGTTTAGACCCTATCAATTTAGTATGCTTCAAGATTCAAGAAGAGTAAGCTATGAGAAGACTTGGTGTTGTGAAGATTTCTTCGTTGATTCAAGATAGAAGCTACAAACATTGAAGACTTTGAAGATAGAAGATTTCTTCGCTGATGCAAGATAGAAGCTACAAACATTGAAGACTTTGAAGATAGAAGATTACTATATACGTATTAGACACGTTTCGTGAGTTGTCATTGTGTCTGCTTTGCTGACAGGGCATGTCAAAACTTATTTTCAAAACTAGTGTGATGTTTGTATGGGTATCTATCTCTTTATCCAATCTATCTCTCCTAAACCCAAGACCCACACCAAAGGAGTTACTACATTGCTTGCAAATGCAGAGAATGGTGTGAAGATGGATGCAACCTAGGGACGAGTTCATGGACGACAGGATCAACCAAGAAGCAAGCACAATCTGGCTAAATCAAAAAACCTGGGGAAGCTACAGTTCATCAGTAGATGTTTTATGTTAGTTGATGCAACCCCTAGAGTTCAAACGAATGATAGATTGTTTTTTTGGGGGCATGCAGAACGAATGGAATTATCGGAACCGAGTTCGTGAATAAGAGAAATTTCTGCTAGCTTGTGAGGATGCCCGAGTGTTAGAATGCAAGATTTTCTAAACCATATACAAAGTAATGATTTGGGTGCGGAATGGAGTGATTACCATGCCGACTTACTCTGATTATTTGCTCTTGCTATGTGGGATGGTAAATCTAGAATGACTTGCCTATAACTGAGAGACGACGATGTTAAGCCTAAACCTTAGAATGGTAGCACGTTCGACCCTTGTGCAAGGCAACTGTTGCCAATAGTAGGTTCTAACCGTGAGGACGAACCAAGACCATATTACACAGGGACCGTAGAAGTATTCTAGAAGACCCCCATGCCAGTGTCGATATTTGTTTAGTATTGGCGCAAGACTTGTGAGCATTGAAGTTTCAGTATATGGAAGACCGTTCTTTTGATAAGGGAGTCATAATTTCAAAGGAGTGTAAGACATATGTGTGAAGGATTTCATCGAAGGAGTAAGATTCTTGAAGATCGGTGACTCTTATTCTAAGGGTGGTAGTACTCCACACTCTCTGATGAACAATGAATATTCAAGGAGATCCCGATCCTAGCCTTTTCTTTCTAGCCTCTTCGAGTCTTGAGGACGAGATTCATTTCAATGGTGGTAGATTTGTAACATCCAAAAATTCTAAATTTTGGAATGTCAACAATTTAAATAGGAGTAATTCAAAATTGGCTTGTGTTGCTTGTTGTTAGTTAAATTTGACTAGGATATGAAGCTTTTGGAATTCTAAATGAACATTAAACAAGAGGGAATAAAAGGACTTTCCCAATTATTCATTTGGATATTATTTTGGGTTCGAGATATTTCCAATTCGAATATGAGAGAGGATGACATGACTTCCTCAAAGAATACTATTCTTGAATTACTCGATATTCTCTCATTTGTATTTTTTAATACTTAAACAATTCCAACAAAAAAATCATAAGAGAGAAGGTAATATGACTCCTTCGATATAAAAATGGTTGGAAATGTTTTAAATGTTGTTCAAGTATTGTTTGAGTGTTCAAAAATATTTTGAGAATTATTTATAAATCCCAAATATTTTTTATGAAAATATTTTATGTATTAGTATAAATATTTTTCGCTGGAAAAAAATGTTCACTAGACTTATATCACTATATTTATTTTCGTGGGTGATCTGTTATTCCTAGAACATGTTTTCGATCATTTCTTAGGAGACAAAACAAATTTTTTGTCAGGTTATAAATATAGAAACCTAAACCTACTCGGGTAACAGCCCAGCAGAAGTCTGCAATGGAGCATCAGCAGTTCTGGCCTAGTGCCTAAGCCGACCGAGGCCCGTCAGTGCAACAACCGAAGTGCAGCACAGCAGCAGGCCGGAGGCCCATGTCCATCTCGCTAGCGCATCCCTTTCTGCTTTTTTTTCCTCTGGGACACCGACACCCCAACCCCACTTGTCATCTTCTTCCCCTCGCTTGGTTTTCAGCACGAGCAAGACTCTGAGCCAGAACCAAATCGAATTGATTTATTCGATCGATCTTGTGAATCCACGCCTGATTTGATGCCCTACATAAACTCTTAGATCCCTCCTGTACCGATTTTTGACCAACTTGTGAACCACTGTGCCCTAGCTTGCCTCTTGCCACAATTTTGGGTCTGGCCGGAGCTTTGCCATCCGGGAACTTGTCATTGCCAATTTCATCGACACCCAAGGGTTGCTGGTCCCCTCTCCCGTCCATTGTTTCCCTCCCTCTGCTCCGCGTTCCTCTGACCCCCCTTTCCCCTTGGGCAGAGCACCAAACCAAGCTCCTCGATCTCTTTCCGAAGCTCACCGGCAAACACCCATGTTCAGCTGTTCACTGTAGTCACTGGAGGCCGTCTCCGACGCCTTTGAGGCCATCCTCGAGCTCGGCACGAAGCACCACGCACCATTCGCTCATCCCCAACATCCTAGGATTACCACACTGACGCCACAATCCACCTCTCGACGCCCCGCCGCCGCCCCATGGTCGCCGGAGTTCCCTCCGATGAGGAATCCCCCTGTCTGCAGCCCTGCTCCAAAAGGACATAAATCGTCCATCTCAACTTAATACAATGGCTCACGGAAGCCCCAACACTGAATCGGTACCGCCCAATCATAGCTTGCCACGCGTCCGTCAATTTTGTTTTAATTTCTTCTTCGGCTGAAGTTCTTTCTGTACTTTTACAGACAGGCCCCCGGAGTTCAATTCATCATAGCTTTGCAACGGCAGCTCCGTTTTCGATAAATCCAATTGCATTGGGTTAGTGCCGAAGACCTATTTCCAGTTAATTCATAATTTTCAAGTTTTAACATTTCAAATTTGACCAAATCAAATTTGAATTTGAATCATCTTTTGCTCATATCTTGCAAATTGTATATCCTATTCAATTGATTCTTTTTGCGTCTGGAAACTTGTATCAAATACTTGTTGACAATATTTTGTATACCAAAAATTTCAAATACTTTAGACCTGTTTGAATTTAAATTCAATTCAAACTTTATCTCACTATAACTTGAGCTGTAGTGCTCCTGTTCCGTTCATTCTTGTTGCAAATGAACCCTTACGTCATAGGCAAACTATTTCACCACTTCTATGTTGTTCGCCCATCACTTTGACTCCGATTCATACAGTACCAAATATATAAGCTTATAAAGCAATATTCCATTGTTCATTAAATCTTTTGAGTTCATTCCTTCACCTTGTCACATTATAGCACCATGCACACCTATATTATATATTAAGCCTATATGTATTATTCTTATTCAACCTTGCCATGTTGGTTTTTTTGTTCTTTTGGTTCTTCTATATGGCATGGTTATCGATTTGAGTTCTTTCTTTAACGATAGATTGCTCAGAGCGTGACGAGTAGAATTATCAGGAATTGTGAGTGCGATGAACTTCATCCAACGTACCAGGCAAGTTACACCTTGATCATCCTTCATCCTTTTTTTACATGTAGTTTTATATACCACAATACCATATTAGACATGTCTAGGAAGATCACTGTAGTATGTTATTGCTAATGAGTTTCATCTTAGTATGGCCTTATTTGTAGATCGTGGTAGTGTATTCTTGCTATGCTATGTAGACGGGGATTGGTTCGTGTATGCATCGAGATTATGTGAGGACTATATATATAATATAACTTTAGTAAATAAACATAATATATAATTCACCTCTGTACTGACAGGGTTGCATCATGGTTTCTTGTTCCTTTTCTAAGGGCATGGACCATGGCTAAGTGCGCCCGAACGGTATTGCTGGGTAGTTTAAAGAACATCATGGTTTGTACCCTCTAAATGTAAGTGGGTGCCGTCCACGCTCAAAAAGATCAGACAGACTTAGTGACTAGTAGCTTCCATGTACAGCCACTGGCTAATATGGGCCCTGGCTTAGTTGATCAATTGTGGGGACCTTAGCCGGATGTGCTAGTAGATGTTGTTATGATAGTTGGGATGGGCCTCCTGTGGTACTGTGCGACTACTTCTGAATTTTTTTGTCTCAATCTTCGGGTTGAGTCCGGTGGGTAAAGTGTATAGACCTCTGCAGAGTGTATAAACTAATCATGATTAGCCGTGTCCCCGGTTATGGACAAATTTGAGGCACTATGCCATTACAGTTGTTGGATGATCTTGACAGATGACGCCTTAATTAAAATTGAGTGGGAAACTTAATGGGATAGGTTCTAATTGGATTGCCCAATTCAACCATGTGTATTTAAATGTAGCAAGACATAATTAAAATTTGACTATTATAATTATGTGGTTATTAGGGAAAAAGTAGCTTTTCTACAAAACAACCACTACATTATCCTCTTGATATACCTTGCATATAGAAGTAGGTCTATTATATCTTTCCCTGTGTGACTTGCCAATACATTCAAAGTATTTACCCTTCATGGCTGCAATGTTTCATGTTGCAGATTTTATACGACGAGTGAGTGGTATGATGTAGGGTTACGATGTCTATCCCCGACATTTGCCTGTGGTGTTGGTGGATTCCTTGAAGATTTCATTTGCTTTTCCGCTGTATTTTTTTGTATGCTAGCCTTGAGCTACGGAGGTATGTAATATTTTAATTCTGGATCTACAATGTAATATTATGACATGTGGTTTATTGTTGATATTACATCTTATACTGTGTGTGCTAGCTATTGATCCAGGGACTAGCACAGTGAGCACAGAGACATTGAATCTTATAAGGTTCGGGTCGTTAAAGGATCACACCATAGGGTTTGTTGAACATTGATAGGACTATGCATTGGAGGGCATGGTTGACAGCAGCTTCAGCCTAAACATAGAAATTGATACATGTGTGATTGAAGGGGGACCAATATATATCTTAATGCTATGGTTGGGTTTTACCTTAATGAACTTTAGTAGTTGCAAATGCTTGCTAATAGTTCCAACCATAAGTGCATAGAATTCCAAGTAAGGGATGACATGCTAGCAGTGGCCACTCCCACGTAAAAACTTGCTACGGTCTAGCAACGTAGTCAATTGCTAAGGGACAATTCCGCAAATCCTACCACCACTAATCGACACTCATTTACTAACTTAATTATTTCTTTATTTAAATATCACCTAATTTTTATTTTCACGTTCTTTATTATCTTGCAAACCTATACACACCTACAAAGCACTTCTAGTTTTATTCTTGTTCTACGTGAAGCAACGTTAAGTGTGCGTAGAGTCGTATCGGTGGTCAATAGAACTTGAGGGAATATTTGTTCTTCCTTTAGCTCCTCGTTGGGTTAGACACTCTTATTTATCGAAGAAGGCCACAAACGATCCCCTATACTTGTGGTTATTAGTAGGCTGCACAGGTGCATCCAAGGGCCTGGTGGCGAGTGGATTGTTGTTTTTGATCCGGACGACAACGCTCGCCTCGATGTGCCCTCTATAACATCATGGAAGCTGATCTTGGCCTTCCCCTACTTTATTTCTGCCCGCGCCATCGTCTGTCTACGTAGGCGCCGTTAGCTTGGACGAAGACGGATTGATCGCCGTGGTGCCCTTCTTCTTGGGCGCCATGGTGAAGCTGATGATGAAGCTGACGCGTTAACTGCTAACTCTAGTTCGCACAACCGATCCCCCTACCTAGCGCGCCAAAGATGTCATGTGTACGACCATCTATGGTACAATGGCAAGCCCTTTGCAGTTCGACTGGTGGGATCGACGAGCACTAAGAGCAGAGTTAGCAAAAACGCACGAGGTTTACCCAGGTTCGTGCCGCTGCGAAGTGTAAAAACCTACTCCTGCTTTGTGTATTAGATGTGTGTGTATGCCGAGTTACAAGGAGCGCACGTCTAGCAAGGTGCTCGGGAGATGCAGCTACACACGTAAAATGGACAGGGTTTCGCCCTTTGCTAAGGTAGCCATGGGCCTCCTTTTACAGACTAAGGGGTCATCACAATGGAAAAATGGTAAATATATATTGTAAATGGTGGCTACACTACCAAATACCTAACTCTGACATGTTAGGACAAATGAATTTAATGCATCATGAGGTGTCTTGTGGACGGAGCTTCCCGGCAAGATTGGTCTCTCCTTTTGTGCCATTCGCCCATCTACCTTCTATTTTCTTGACACATCACTTGGACGGGTATCATTAAAGTTGTGTCTTCAGAGGCGAGCTACCACGTGCCCATACAAGGCTCACCTAACTACATGCCCACTCGACACCAATCCACAAGTGACAACCTGATCGATGAGGTGGAGCAGTGGCAAGGTAGTGGGATTCTTGCCGGGTGAGATCTTGCCGGACTTGAATCCTGGTGGGCTCTCCCCGGCAAGGATTTTCCTGGGTCTTCGAGCCACATCTTCAATATTTCTGATTTTTGTCTTCATAGATCTTTTTTTGTATCTTGTAATCTGGTCTTGTGTTCATCTCTAGTTATCCTCCATCAAGCCTTGCCGCCGGGACGGCTACTACTGCATGTGCATAAGTTTGGGGTATTAAAGCCCCAATTCTTAATACACCAACGACTAGGGATCTTCTCATATGGAGGTCTTGATATCCATGGGAGAGGTGGTAGATATGAGAAAAGATCTTTCTAGATATGAGCTATCAGTTTGCTAGCCCTAGCAAGAGGGAGGAGTAGGTCTATTTATAGTCTAGGTGAACTAGGGGCGAGGGAGTGAGAGAGGTTACATGCCCACTTTTTCATGGATGCGTTGTAGGCGCCGGTTGTCCGGCTCGACTCAGGACGCCGTATGTTTGGCACTGGGCCGGATGTCTAGTGGGTGGTGGCTCGAATCAACCATGTTGTTGTAATCCTCATGCCGAATTTCCAGGGAGGCGCCAGATGTCTGGCCTGTCACCGGATTTCTGGGGGTCAGCCGGATGTCTGACCACTTTAGAGTCGCCTGTCGCCTGCTTTCCTCTGGTCTTCCACTGTATGGTGGCACCGGATGTCTGGGCTTCGGTCGGATGTCTGGCCGCTGTAGCTCTACGACGACTCCACTTGAGGTACTTCATGATCTGTATCGGTAGTGACTTGTCCTATGTTCCGAGCTCCTCCATGGTCGTCCCCACAGTAGCTTGGCTTCAATAGCTCTTGTTATCGTTCAACTTGGGGCTTGGGGAGTAGTTGAAGTGTACATGGGGATGACCGTAGGATGCTCCACATCACCCCCACCCCCCACCCCCGGGAAAGATCCGCATTGGATCGTGAACCTCATTACCATGGAAACGACATACGTGGGCGGACTTGTAGTTGGATAGACTGGATGTCATGGCGCGATCAAAGTTCTCCAAGATGCCTCTGGAAAGGTACACATGCAAAAAGATCAAACACAAAGGGCACATGGGGATACAATGGTTAAGGCTTGGAGCACACTAGGTGTCCATCAAGTAAGCATGATTTCGTAGAATAGGATTGTTTGTGACAAGGCGCATGAAGCTTAGCAAAATGATATAGAATGATATGTAAAGCATTCGTGGGAGAAAATTTATTTGTTGTGCTCACAAAGGTGTGGTCATTGGCATGCTGCACAAAAGGTGTGGTCATTCGTGGGAGATTAATGAACAAAGTTTTACATGCTTTCATTGGATGATTTGTGGTCGTCTATTTTGATGATATACTGATGTATAGCAGATCTTTGGAGGAACATTTGGAACATTTACGTGCTGTTTTTCTTGCTCTATGTGATGCATGTTTGTTTGCTAACCTTGGGAAGTGCACCTTTTGCACCGACCGAGTATCTTTTCTTGGCTATGTTGTTACTCCACAGGGAACGGAAGTTGATAAAGCCTAGATTGAAGCTATTGAGAGTTGGCCACAGCCCAAAACGGTCACACAAGTGAGGAGTTTTCTTGGCCTCGTTGGATTCTATAGGCGTTTTGTGAGAGATTTCAGCACCATTGCTGCACCTCTCAATGAGTTTACAAAGAAAGATGTGCCTTTTGTTTGGGGTACCGCACAAGAAGAAGCCTTCACGATATTGAAAGATAAGTTGACACATGATCCTTTACTCCAACTTCCTGATTTTAGTAAGACTTTTGAGCTTGATTGTGATGCTAGTGGAATTGGATTAGGAGGTGTGTTATTACAAGATGGCAAACCTATTGCATACTTTTCTGAAAAATTGAGTGGGCCTAGTCTGAATTATTCTACTTATGATAAAGAATTATATGCTCTTGTTCGGACTTTAGAAACATGGCAACATTATTTATGGCCCAAAGAATTTGTTATACATTCTGATCATGAATCTTTGAAACATATTAAAAGTCAAGCCAAACTGAATCGTAGACATGCTAAATGGGTTGAATTCATTGAGACTTTCCCTTATGTCATTAAACACAAGAAGGGTAAAGAAAATGTTATTACTGATGCTTTGTCTTGTCGCTATACTATGCTTTCACAACTTGACTTCAAGATATTTGGTTTGGAGACCATCAACGATCAATATGTGCATGATGCTGATTTTAAAGATGTATTGCAGAATTGAAAAGAAGGGAGAACATGGAACAAGTTCGTCGTTAATGATGGATTTGTGTTTCATGCTAACAAGCTATGCATTCCAGCTAGCTCTGTCCGTATTTTGTTGTTGTAGGAGGCGCATGGAGGAGGATTAATGGGACACTTTGGCGTGAAGAAGATGGAGGATATACTTGCTACACATTTCTTTTTCCCAAAGATGAGATGGGATGTTGAGCGTTTTGTTGCTCGATGCACTACATGTCAAAAAGCTAAGTCACGACTCAATCCTCATGGTTTATATATGCCTTTGCCTGTACCTAGTGTTCCTTGGGAGGATATATCTATTGACTTTGTTTTAGGTTTACCTCGAACAAAGAAGGAGAGGGATAGCATATTTGTTGTCGTGGATAGATTATCGAAAATGGCACACTTTATACCATGTCATAAAAGCGATGATGTTGTTAGTGTTGTTGATTTGTTCTTTTGTGAAATTATTCGCTTGCATTGTGTGCCAAATACTATTATTGATCGTGATACTGAATTTCTTAGCCACTTTTGGAGATGTTTATGGGCTAAGTTGGGGACTAAACTGCTTTTTACTACTACTTGTCACCCCCAAACTGATGGACAAACTGAAGTAGTAAATAGAACATTGTCTACTATGCTTAGGGCTGTTTTGAAGAATAATAAGAAAATGTGGGAAGAATGCTTGCCTCATATTGAATTTTCTTATAATCGTTCATTGCATTCTACTACTAAGATGTGCCCTTTCGAAATTGTGTATGGTTTCCTACCTCGTGCACCTATTGATTTGTTGCCTCTTCCATCTTCGGAGAATGTTAATTTTGATGCTAAACAACATGCTGAATTGATTTTGAAAATGCATGAGTTAACTAAGGAAAACATAGAGCGTATGACTGCTAAATATATACTTGCTGGAGATAAGGGTAGAAAACATGTTGTCTTTGCACCTGGAGATCTTGTTTGGTTACATTTGCGTAAGGATAGGTTTCTTAATTTGCGCAAATCAAAGCTAATGCCACGTGTTGATGGTCCTTTTAAGGTGTTAGAGAAAATAAATGATAATGCATATAAACTTGAAATGCCTGCAGATTTTGGGGTTAGTCCCATTTTTAGCATTGCAGATTTGAAGCCTTAATTGGGTGAGCGAGATGATCTTCCATCGAGGACGACTTCATTTCAAGAAGGGTAGGATGAGAGGACATCAATACCATTGTTACACCCACATCCCCTACTGCTACATATACTGGACCAATTACAAGAGCTCGCGCATGCCAATTAAATTATCAGGTACTTACGTTTCTTGGTAATGATTCTAATGTTCACGAGAATATGATTCTGCCTAAATTGCGTACATTTGTTTTGCTTACAAATGAAGGGTCTGGCATGGATAAGAGGGAAGAACACTGGAGCAAGACCAAGCATGGAGATAATGGCATGCACAAGGGGAACAAGAACGGAGTTACAAGTGATGATTTCAGAACTTTGAAGCCACCATAATGAGTGCATGAAACCTTGATACGTCTCCAACGTATCTATAATTTTTAATTGTTCCATGCTATTATATTATATGTTTTGGAAGTTTAATGGGCTTTAATATGCTCTTCTATATTATTTTTGGGACTAACCTATTAAACGGAGGCCTAGTGCTAGTTTCTGTTTTTTGCCTATTTTATTGTTTTGCAGAAAAGGAATACCAAACGGAGTCCAAATGGAATGAATCCTCCGCGAGGATATTTCTTGGACCGAAAGCAATCCACAAGACTTGGAGTTGAAGTCTGGAACTCTACGAGGAGGCCACGAGGCAGGAGGGCGCGCCCCCACCCTCGTGGGCCCCTCGTAGCTCCACCAACATCCTTCTTTCGCCTATATATACTCTTATACCCTAGAAACATCAAGGGGGAGCCACGAAAACACTTTTACACCACAGCAACCTTCTGTACCCATGAGATCCCATCTTGGGGCCTTTTCTGGCGATCTGCCGGAGGGGGAATCAATCACGGAGGGCTTTTACATCAACACCATTGCCACTCCGACGAAGCGTGAGTAGTTTACCACAGACCTTCAGGTCCATAGTTATTAGCTAGATGGGTTCTTCTCTCTCTTTGATTCTCAATACCATGTTCTCCTCTATGTTCTTGGAGATCTATTCGATGTAATACTCTTTTGCGGTGTGTTTGCCGAGATCCGATGAATTGTGGATTTATGAACTTGATCATCTATGGATATTATTTAGTTCTTCTCTGAATTCTTATATGCATGATTTGATATCTTTGCAAGTCTCTTCGAATTATCAGTTTAGTTTGTCCTACTAGATTGATCTTTCTTTCAATGGGAGAAGTGCTTAGCTTTGGGTTCAATCTTGCGGTGTCCTTTCCCAGTGAAAGTAGGGGTAGCAAGGCACGTATTGTATTGTTGCCATCGAGGATAAAAAGATGGGGTTTATATCATATTGTTTGAGTTTATCCCTCTACATCATGTCATCTTGCTTAATGCGTTACTCCGTTCTTATGAACTTAATACTCTAGATGCATGCTGGATAGCGGTCGATGTGTGGAGTAATAGTAGTAGATGCAGAGTCATTTCAGTCTAGTTGACACGGACGTGATGCCTATGTTCATGATCATTGCCTTAGATGTCATCATAATTATGCGCTTTTCTATCAATTGCTCGGCAGTAATTTGTTCATCCACCGTAATACATGCTATCTTGAGAGAAGCCACTAGTGAAACCTATGGCCCCTGGATCTCTCTTCCATTATATTGAATCAACTTGCCAATTTCTGTCGCTGTTCCTTTTTTATTGCAAGTCTTTACTTTCCAATCTATACAACAAAAATACCAAAAATATTTACTTTATTTTCTCTATCAGATCTCACTTTTGCGATTGGCTGTGAAGGGATTGACAACCCCTTTATCGCATTGGTTGCAAGGTTCTTGATTGTTTGTGCAGGTACTAGGTGACTTGTGTGTCGTCTCCTACTGGATTGATACCTTGGTTCTCCAACTGAGGGAAATACTTACGCTACTTTACTGCATCACCCTTTCCTCTTCAAGGGAAAACCAACGCATGCTCAAGAGGTAGCAAGAAGGATTTCTGGCGCCGTTGACAGGGAGATCTACGCCAAGTCAAGACATACCAAGTAGCCATCATAAACTCTTCTCCCTCGCATTACATTATTTGCCATTCGCCTCTTGTTTTCCTCTCCCCCACTTCTAAAATGATTTTCGAAAACCTCTGCCTTTCCTTCGTCCTTCTTCCGTTCGATCTTATGTTTGCTTGTGTCTCCATGTGCCTTCTTTTTGTTTGCATCCTCGCTTGCTTAAAGTTTATGGATCCTCATCCACTGATGGCACGGGTGGTCCGGTCGGCGTCGTTCGTCCGGTCCCTGGTACTTGTCGAACGTCCGGTGTTCGTCGGTCATTCGGCTGTTTTAGCATCTTTGTCTGGCTGGGTGGAAGGTGTGTCGGACGTCCGATGGATGCCGGTTGTCCGGGCGCTGTAGAGAGTCGGACGTCCGGTGGCACGCTGGTCGTTCGGCCGCTATAGACGCCGTAACTCCGTCTTCTTCCGTCTTCTCTTCCATGCTTCCCTTGCAGATGGTGTAGTTGTTCTGTTGCGCTCGCACTCCTCCTCGTCGTCTGTGAAGCTCTAGCAATACCTATGCATGCACACGAGTGCAGTGTCAAGTAGTATACCATCCTCGAAGGGGTCAATTGAACACGTGTAAAGAAGAAGATTCACCATTATGTATGAGAAGTAGAGGTCGCATGTGTCACTTGCCAAACAGACTCTTGACATGGTGATGCTTGTAGGATGCTCCGCATCAATCCATGTATGACAACAAAGTGTGGAATTTGGGGGACTTGCCCGATGATCGGAAAGCCATAGAGAATAAATGGATATTCAAGAAGAAGACTGATGTTGATGGTAATGTTACTATATACAAAGCTCGACTTGTCGCCAAAGTTTTTCAACAAGTTCAAGGGGTTGATTATGATGAGACTTTCTCACATGTAGTGATGTTTAGGTCCGGTCAAATCATGTTAGCAATTGTCACATTTTATGATTATGAAATCTGGCAAATGGACGTAAAAAATGCATTCCTTAATGGATTTCTTAAAGAAGAGTTGTATATGATGCAACCAGAAGGTTTTGTAAATCCTCAAGGTCCTAAAAAAGTGTGCAAGCTCCAGTGATCCATCTATGGACTGGAGCAAGCATCTCGGAGTTGGATATACGCTTTGATGAGGTGATCAAAGCATATGGTTTTATATAGACTTATGATGAAGCCTGTATTTACAAGAAAGTGAATAGGAGCTCGGTAGCATTTCTGATATTATATGTGGATGACATATTATTGATTGGAAATGATATAGAATTTCTGGATATCATGAAAGGATACATGAATAAGAATTTTTCAATGAAAGACCTTCGTGAAGCTGCTTATATATTGGGCATCAAGATATATAGGGATAGATCGAGACGCTTAATAGACTTTCACAAAGCACATACCTTGATAAGGTTTTGAAGAAGTTCAAAAATGGATCAGTCAAAGAAAGGATTCTTGCCTGTGTAACAAGGTGTGAAGTTGAGTAAGACTCAAAGCCCGGTCACGGGAGAAGATAGAGAGAGAATGAAAGTCATTCTCTATGCCTCATGCATAGGTTCTATACAGTATGCCATGCTGTGTAACAGACCTGTTGTGTGCCTTGCCAAGAGTTTGGCAAGGCGGTACTATAGTGATCCAGGAGTGGACTATTGGCGTCCTGCGAACGGGGGTCCCCAGACTTGCATGCCTGCGGCCTGCGGCCTGCGGCGTGGCTCAAGTGGTGGCCCAGTACGGCCCATCTTCATCAACGCAAACTGAAGACCCTCGCGAGGGGCTAAGCCTCGCGGGGTGGATGACGCAAGGCTTCCTCAGGAGCGGCCTCACCAGGTAGGCTCGCGAGGAGGCGGAGAGATCAAGGAAAGGGTACCTCGCGAGGTGCCCGTGACGCAAGCCATGACGATCGAAGACCAGGCGGGCGCCAGGCGGGCGCCGACCTGCGTAGTGTCCTTGTTTCCTCTTTGGTGCAAAGGGGGCAAGCACAGGCGCGGAGTACCGAGGCATCAGGCAAAGGTTACCATTTTGGTGCAATGAGACCAAGACCAGCAAAGCGGTAGGATGGAGGTCACCGTGGAGCCCAAGACGGCGTCATCGCCAGTGCCTTTGGCAGCCGAAGACCAACTTTAGTCAGGATAACTTGTACTAGATGTTCCCCTTCAAAATGGTCGTTGTTGGCTCCCTTTCCGCTCAATATTTGGGAAGAGGACCAGGGCCTCTATATATAGAGATAACCACCATAGTAGGAAGGCATCGAGTTCTCACCAAGCCAATGGGGACGTAATCCTTCCCTGCGAGAACACCACACCAGCTCAAGAACACCTCTCGCGAGGCTGTTCTTCCCCTGTACTATTCATCATCAGCCCCTGAGGCAATCCACCACACCACACACTGGAGTACGGTATTACACCACAACAGTGGTCCGAACCAGTATAAATTTGGTGTCCCTCGTGTTGTCCATCGTTTAGCTTAGATTCTCACGAGGCCATTGGACGTGGATTGGTAGGGGGAAGATCTTCACGCGCACCCCAGAGTTCCAACCTTAAGGGTTTGCCGGAACCTCACATCCAACATTTGGCGCGCCAGGTAGTGGTGCGCCGGAATCTTTCTTCCGCTATTCCACATTCGATCGTCTGTCGCGTCCATGGCTGACGCTCGCCGGGCTCGCACCGAGCGTCGGGCCGCTCTCGCTGCCCGCGTCGCCTAGACGGCTCCCGTCGGTGGGTGCCCCCGTCGTTCCCCATCGCCTGGCACCAAAGCCGCCACTGGCCCGGTGGGGAATGAGCAGCAGGCCTCGTCGCTGCATCCCTCGGTGCGGCGGGAAGGCCGCACCGCCACCCCGTCGTTGACCCCGGCTGGTTCATCATCGCACGCTCGTCGCGCTCCCACAGACATGCACGCTGCGTTGCTCCTGGCACGTGAGCTCCTGCACTACCGTCCCGTGGATGACCTCTAAGAGGAGTGGCTCGCTCACATCACCGAGCTCGTCAGTGCTGCAGGGGGCTCCCCTGCGCCGTCCCTCTTGCTGCCTCGCCCTCCATCCCGCGTGGGTGATGCAGCTCAGGAGGTGCCTCCGCCACCTCCTCCCCAAGAAGGCGCCCTGGCTCCAAGGCGCGTGGCCCCTGGACAGGATCCACCACGTCCAGCGCCCGCGCGACAAGAAAGGAGCTGCCAAGAAATCCCTCGTCCCCAAGAAGGTGCTCACGTGCTTCCTGCACCGGCACGCCATGACCGCGTCCCTGCGCCAGCACGTCAAGACCCCGCGCTGCTCCTGGCAGCGGCACGCGGGAATCCCCAGGGGCAAACCCCACGTCAGCAGACAGCCCCGGTGGCCACCGTAGGCTGCCGCGCCTTCACCACCGAGCTACGCAGTGTCGCCTGGCCGGGCAAGTTCAAGCTGGACCTGCCTCCTCGCTACGACGGCACTGCCGACCCCGCAGAGTTCCTGTAGCTCTACGAGCTGGGCATCGAAGTGGCCAACGGGGACGAAAAGGTCATGGCGAACTGGTTTCCCATGGCGCTCAAGGATGGTGCCAGCACCTGTCTCCTAAACCTTCCTCCCGGCACGATCTTCTCCTAGGACGAGATGCGCACCCGCTTCATCGCCAACTTTCAGGGCACTCGCGACCGTCCATCGGTCGTGGGTGACCTGTGCCACATCAAGCAGCAACCCGGAGAGACCTTGCAGAAGTACATCCAACACCTCAACAGCGCTCGCCTCAAGATTCCCAAGGTGACCAAGGAGGCCATCACCTCAGCGTTCTCCGACGGCGTCCGCGACATCAAGATGAAGGAGGAACTGGCGATCCACGAAGATCTGTGCACGTCTCTGGAGTTGTTCAACCTGGCGACCAAGTGCGCAAGGGCTGAGGAGGGACGCCTCTTCCTTCTCGAGCTCCCAGCTGCAGATCTAGAAGAGAAGAAAGCCAAGGCCAAGGATGTGAAGCACAAGGGAGCAGCTATGCTCGCAGCAGAGCCGGATACGAAGCGCGACAGGGACCAGCCTGAGTCGTCCAAGGGCAGCCGGTACTGCGTGTACCACGATCTCCATACCCACAACACCAATGAATGCCAAGAGCTCGGAGAAGTGAGAGAAGGCCGTGTCGGTCGACGCCCCGAGTGCAACGATCGGGGCTACGGCCGAGGCGGAGGAATAGGTGGAGGGCCATGGGACGACCGTGGCCCTCGCCAATGGTGGCATGACTGGCCTCACGAGGACCGCTGGCAGGACCAGCCTCGCGAGGGGGCTTGGAGGGATCAGCCTCGTGAGGATCGCCCACAAGGCAACACAGGCCTACCTCCTCTGCCACCACCACCAAGAAGGAATGACGACCACCACTAGGACGAGGGGGCTGGGGTCTTCCAGGAGCCGCGAGCTATCGCTTGCATCTTGGGCGGTGCCCAGACCCTAGACTCTCAGCGCATCTTCAAGTAGTTCGCTCGTGAGGTGAATGCAATCCTCCCCAAGCTCGAGGCCACGCGCCTTCTTAGGTGGTCCACATGCGCCATCACGTTCAGCTCAATGGATCAGCTCAAGTGCACGGCAACAGCCGGTGCCCTCCCAATGCTCTGTTCCCCAGTCATCTGCAACGTGCAAGTTACCAGGACCCTCATCGATGGCCGAGCATGACACAATGCCCTGTCTGTCGAGACGTTCAACAATCTACAACTGCCATACGATCAGCTTCAGCTGACCAAGCCTTTCTCAGGAGTCACTGATGGTTCCACTGTCCCGATAGGGCAGGTCCGCCTCCCTGCCACCTTTGGACAAAGCAAGAACTACCGTACCAAGCTCATCGACTTCAATGTTGCCCACATTCACCTACCATACAATGCCATCCTCGAATACCCATCCCTGGCCAAGTTCATGGCAGTGACTCACCATGGCTACAACGTCCTCAAGACGCCAGGAAGTGGCGGAGTCATCACAGTCCCCTGTGGAGAGAAGGATGTGGTGTGCTCTCTTGAGTGCGCCTTCCAAGCCACGTCGATCGAGGACCCAGACAGCAAGAGTGGAAACCTCCCTGAATCAGCTCCCAAGAAGAAGAAGACATCACCCAGCTCAAGGCCTCTAGGGGCAGGCACCTCCGGTGGCACCGCATCAGGATCTGCGCCCATCAAAGGGGCGCCGCCCACCATCGCATAGAGAGGCGTGCCCAGCGCCCTCCTCGGGCAAGGCTCGGGGGCTCTCTCCTGGAGGGCCACTGACTTTGCCAAGGTCACGAGGGAGGCGCTCGGGCACCACTTGGAGGCGTGCTTCTTGGCACGCTTCCCTCAGGAAGGCATAGGGCAAGGAGGGCCCAACCCTCAGGAGTTCATCACCAAGGTTACTCAGGAGCTGCAGGAATCGAGAGTCATGCGCGACAGCCACCGCCTACCCAGCGTAGCTCCCCATCCAGGTGAGGATGGCGGGCTGCGCGTCTGCATTGACTACCCAGCGGTCAATCGAGTCGTCTCTCAGGAGCGCTTCTGGCCTTCACGCGTGGGACGTTGCGAGGGTCCACCTCACAGCTACTTTCAATTGCCTTTCGGCTTGCCGAATGCTGCTGCTGCTCACCAGCATCTGATGAGGAGCATTCTGGAGGCTCAGATGGCCAAGCACCGCGCGTTCCTGGAGGAAATGGGGATGGACCTCGCCGAGCCGCCCGGACCTCCGGAGCCTCCCGAGGCTCAGAGTCCCGAAGGCTCGTGAGGACTGGCTTCTTCACCGTGGCCTCCCACAATCGCTCTGCAATGATATCAGGTGACATCTTTCGAGTTTCATTTCAGCTAGGAGCGCCCTCAGGGTTGCATCGCATGGGTCTGTCCCCGCGGCGTGTATCCATTTTGCTTATGTCTTTAGTTTACCTTGTTGGGGGCGCCCCTCGAGCTGCATCTGTTGGAAATATGCCCTAGCGGCAATAATAAATTAGTTATTATTATATTTCCTTGTTCATGATAATCGTTTATTGTCCATGCTATAATTGTATTGAAAGGAAACTCAGATACATGTGTGGATACATAGACAACACCATGTCCCTAGTAAGCTTCTAGTTGACTAGCTCGTTGATCAATAGATGGTTACGGTTTCCTGACCATGGACATTGGATGTCGTTGATAACGGGATCACATCATTAGGAGAATGATGTGATGGAAAAGATCCAATCCTAAGCCTAGCACAAAGATCGTAGTTCATATGCTAAAGCTTTTGTAATGTCAAGTATCATTTCCTTAGACCATAAGATTGTGCAACTCCCGGATACCGTAGGAATGCTTTGGGTGTACCAAATGGCACAACATAACTGGGTGGCTATAAAGGTGCACTACAGGTATCTCCGAAAGTGTCTGTCGAGTTGGCACGAATCGAGACTGGGATTTGTCACTCCGTGTAAATGGAGAGGTATCTCTGGGCCCACTCGATAGGACATCATCATAATGTGCACAATGTGACCAAGGGGTTGATCACGGGATGATGTGTTACGGAACGAGTAAAGAGACTTGCCGGTAACGAGATTGAACAATGTATCGGCATACCGATGATCAAATCTCGGGCAAGTACAATACCGCTAGACAAAGGGAATTGTATACGGGATCGATTGAGTCCTTGACATCGTGGTTCATCCGATGAGATGATCGTGAAACATGTGGGAGCCAACATGGGTATCCAGATCCCGCTGTTGGTTATTGACCGGAGAACGTCTCTGTCATGTCTGCATGGTTTCCGAACCCGTAGGGTCTACACACTTAAGGTTCGATGACGCTAGGGTTATAAAGGAAGTTTGTATGTGGTTACCGAATGTTGTTCGGAGTCCCGGATGAGATCCCGGACGTCACGAGGAGTTCCGAAATGGTCTGGAAGTAAAGATTTATATATGGGAAGTCCTGTTTTGGTCACCGGAAAAGTTTCGGGTTTTATTGGTAACGTACCGGGACCACCGGGAGGGTCCCGGGGATCCACCAAGTGGGGCCACCGGCCCCGGAGGGCTGCATGGGCCAAGTGTGGGAGGGGACCAGCCCCAGGTGGGCTGGTGCGCCCCCCCCCCACAAGGGCCCAAGGCGCCTAGGGTTGGGGGAGGGGGCGCACCCACCTAACTTGGGGGGCAAGTTTCCCCTCTCCCCCCCTTGGCCGCCACCCTAGATGGGATTGGGGGCAGCCGCACCCCTTGGGGTGGAAACCCTAGAGGGGGCGCACCCCCTCCCTCTCCCCTATATATAGTTGAGGTCTTGAGGGCTGCCAACACATGAGTTTCTCTCCCTCTTGGTGCAGCCCTACCTCTCTCCCTTCTCCTCTCCCGCGGTGCTTGGCGAAGCCCTGCAGGATTGCCACGCACCTCCATCACCACCATGCCGTTGTGCTGCTGCTGGACGGAGTCTTCCTCAACCTCTCCCTCTCTCCTTGCTGGATCAAGGCATAGGAGACGTCACCGGGCTATACATGTGTTGAACGCGGAGGTGTCGTCCGTTCGGCACTAGGATCTCCGGTGATTTGGATCACGACGAGTACGACTCCTTCAACCCCGTTCTCTTGAACGCTTCCGCTTAGCGATCTACAAGGGTATGTAGATGCACTCTCCTTCCCCTCGTTGCTGGTTTCTCCATAGATAGATCTTGGTGATTCGTAGGAAAATTTTGAATTTCTGCTACGTTCCCCAACAGCATCATCCCCAAACCACTCGGGCCTGACCCTGTGGCATGTGCCTTTCCTTGCATCTATCTAAGTTGGATTGCCTTTTCATGCTTAACCTGCCTGCGGTAATCGCCTACTCGATTGACACCTACCTTTGGAGCCACTCGCTCTGGCACATCGCTTGTGCATGGGTTCGTCCCTGCAATGTCGATGAATCTGAGTGGCCGAGCTCTGGCTGCGGCAGCCCCGCAAGGCGCTACCTCACCAGGCCCTCAGTGCCTCCATCACTCCCTCGGAGCAACCAATGGCTCGCTGGCAATCATAATGGCAGTCCTTCTTTTCCTCGCGTCGGTTTACAGGGTCCACCTAAGGAACAATGTGGGGGGCATCGTGAGCTCTCTCCCTCTCTCTCCCAAGCGATCCGCTCACACGTTAAAAGGAGATCCAGCCCTCACCCCCTGGCCTTGACCCATGTCATCGCGACCTGTCATACCAGTGGTGGCTGAGCTCGCTCGAGGGTCGCGACCTGAGGACGTAGATCATGAAGGAAAGTGCGGGGAAGAGGGGAGAATCTCACGAGGGCCTGACCCAGCGACATCCCAGCTGCCGACGCGTGGGTCCGGCACCTCGCCAAGGAATGACTCCAAGCTCCCGAGATAAGTCACGTTCCTGGAAAAGCTAAATCAACGCGACACCAAACCCTCGCCTAATGCGGCTCTGTCATGGTGACGTTGCCTTCCTTTCTTGTCTAGCGGAGGCTCCTTGAGCGCTAAAGGGGACCTCCTGAGCATCGCGCCTCGGGGGCTCTTACTGGACCTCGGGCCGCTCACCTCCTGGCCTTGACCACGGCATCGCAACCTGGCATACCAGCGACGGCTGAAGCCTACCTGGGGACCGGGACCTGTCAGCGTAGAGCATCAAGCCCTTGTGAGGATAGAAAGGGGGAGTCGAGTCGAGACAGGACAAGCATCCGCACCGCTCCCTAATAAGGATGATATTTACAAAAGACATAGCAGACACTTTACATACCCCCACGGGGTGTTTCTTGGATTCCTCGCAGGGAACAAAAGGTGCCAATCCTAAGGGACGCTAACTACGCGTGCCTCCATGGTCGACGCCATCATCAACAGTGGGCCACCAAGCGCCGGCGCCAACCCCATCCAGATCAGCCGCGCCGGCGGCCTGATGCGGCTGCCCTGCTCCGAGCACCGCGCGAGCTCGGGGGCTCGTAGCTGTTGTCGCTCGTCTCCGTGTCACGAGAAGCTCGGGAGAGTCGCTGGACCCCCCGGCATCTCCGCTGCTACCAGAGGAGCTGCTGAAGAAGCGGTTCGCAGGCCTAGCCCTCGCCACTTCGATGCCCCGGCTGCCTTCCCTGGGGCAGCACTCCAATCGGCGTCCTTCTGTGTCGAAGACCTTGAAGAACATCAAGGAGGTGCCATCGTATTTGAAATGAATCATGAGGGCACCTCCAGTTCGGCAGACCCGGGAAATCTCGCCCCAGCCTTGGGTCATGTAGACCTTGGCCGGAGCGACAACCTCAACCTCCGCTCCGGTCACAGGGGTACAACAGTTAGTGTGCTGCAGCCAGAGCTCAAGAGGTCCCCTCGGCGGTATCTCGAAGGCGAAAGAGGGAGGAAGGCGAATCCAAGAGCTTGGAGGCATGGTGGTGTGAAGCACGAACTCGCAAGAAGATCCCTCGGCATGGACTCCAGGGGCGACGACGCGCATCGCCGTGATTCATCGGTGTCGCCGGCGGCGCAGGCGGTGCCGCTCGGTGTCTCCTTCTCGAGGGCCCTCAGCCCGGGTGTACAAAGGCAGCGGAAACCCAGGCGGTGGCCGCTCGTACCAAGGCCTCGACGTCTCCTGCCACACGACCTTGTCACGGCAGCCGGGGACTGGTCGCTTCTTCGGTGGGAGCGGGTCGGGACACTCTCGGGGGGCCTTCCCTTTCTCTTCCACTGAGAACTGGCGGATCGGCACCATTGGCGTGAAGATGGAGGAAGGGCGAGGAAGAAGGAGTGAAGCAAGAAGAGATGGACTGCAGGGGCTCTCGCTCGTCCGTACTTATAGTCCAGAGGAGGCTGAGGGAGTCCTAGATTAGGGGGTATCCGGACAGCCGGGCTAGATACTTCGGCCGGACAGTTGGACCGTGAAGATACAAGACTCAAGACTTCGTCCCGTGTCCGGATGGGACTCTCCTTTGCGTGGAAGACAAGCTTGGCGATCAGGATATTATATTTCATTCTTTGTAACCGACTCCATGTAAACCCTAGCCCTCTCCAGTGTCTATATAAACCGGAGGGTTTAGTCCTTAGAGGTAGAATCATAATTATCATAGGCTAGCTTATAGGGTTTAGCCTCTACGATGTCGTGGTAGATCAACTCTTGTAACACTCATATCATCAATATCAATCAAGCAGGAAGTAGGATTTTACCTCCATCATGAGGGGCCGAACCTGGGTAAAACATCGTGTCCCTTGCCTCCTGTTACCATTAGCCTTAGACGCACAGATCGGGACCCCCTACCCGAGATCCGCCGGTTTTGACACCGACATTGGTGCTTTCATTGAGAGTTCCTCTGTGTCGTCGCTGCAAGGCTTGATGGCTCCTTCAATCAACAACAACAACGTGGTCCAGGATGAGACTTTTCTCCCCGGACAGATCTTCGTGTTCGGCGGCTTCGTACTACGGGACAATTTGCTTGGCCATCTGGAGCAGATCGACAGCTACGCCCCTGGCCATCAGGTTAGGTTCAGAAACTTGCACTACACGGCCGATATCCGCGGAGACTTGATCTTCAACGGATTCGGGCCTGCGCTAGGAGCGCTGGACAGTAACGATGAGCACGGCATAGACCTGCTATCGGACAATGCTCGGGATATCGCCCCTGCAGGAGCCCCGGACCTAAATCCGGAGCAGATTGCATCGCCCGAGGACGGGTGGATGGGCCCCGCCCTGGAGGCCGCACACTCATTGGCAGTAGAGCCGAACACAGACTTCACCCCCAAGGATGCCTATGACGCCGGACCCCCAGACTCGTATCCGGTTGTAGGTTCCAATCCGCGCACCCCCGAGCCCACCAAATCTGGCTGGGCTCCGGTAATGGAGTTCACCGCTGAGGATATCTTCTAGCACTCACCCTTTGGCGACATGCTGAACTCGTTAAATTTTCTCTCTTTGTCAGGAGACTCTTGGACGAACTATGTCCGGCTCGAGTGGGAAGCAGGTGACGAAGGAATTCGTGGCCCACCCACCACCCACTTCATTGCCACGGTCGATGATTTAACCGACGTGCTTGACTTCGACTCTGAAGACATCGACGGTATGGACGACGATGTAGGAGAAGAACCACTGCCCATGGGGCGCTGGACAACCACCTCCTCATATGATATATATATGGTGGACACTCTGAAAGGAACAAATGGCGATGAGGCAATGGAGGATAACCCCTCAAGGAAGAAGGCGAAGTATGAACGTCATCAGCGCCACCCCAAGCCTCGCCACAACAATACTGGCACAACAGTAAAAAACAATCCAGAAGGTGCCGAAGATGAATACAATCCCGATTAGCCTACCTTCGAGCAGGCCGGACAGGCGATGGATGGATACTTGGAGAGGGACAACTACACGCCCCCCTCCAAAAACGAGGTGAGCCTCGGCGATGATGAATTTAGCGTGCCTGGGGATCCCGCGGAACAGATTCGCTTTAAGGGATGGCTTATGGCCACAGTGAAAAGCCTGCAAAAGAAGCAACAGCAGCTCAAAGCCGACCAAGATTTGCTCACAGATAGGTGGACTAAGGTCCTGGCCACCGAGGAATACGGACTCGACCGCCCCGTCAAAGGGCACACAAGGCACAATCCGCTACCTCAACCTAAGAAGGAGAACCTAAAGCCCACACCCTGACGTCAATATACCACGGTTCGGGACAATACGTAGGAAACACGAGACAACATCCACAAACCTCGATGCAATCGTCATAAGCGTCAAGTCAAGGAAGTTGGTGCCGAATCCAGCGGCTCCCAGTCCGTTCAGCAGAAAAATAACAGCTCAAGCCCATCCGGACCAAGCAGCATACTCGATCAACCATGTGAAATTCACGATACCCCTAGAAGGGCGGCCAAGCATACCAATAGAGAATGCCGGATCCTCAAAACAAAACGGCAGGTCGTGCGCCGGAAACAATGGAAGGAGGTTTCAAACAACGAAAGACCAATCAAACATGGCGAAGTCAAAAGAAGATCATCCACAGTACAAAAATACGGCCGATCTTCCCCGATCACATCGACCGTCCGGACAACATCAACCATAGCAATTTAATTGCACTCACTATCGACCCAATAGTTTGGGGGCTCCATTTCACACGAGCCCCCGCGGGCATAAAACTATCAATAACATCTTCTAAACGATGCCAGGTGCAAAGGCCAAGTTTTACTTGCCCACCACACTAATGGTTGTCTTCGGATCACCAAACAAATACTACGCCGAAGAATAAGTCTTTGGCACTGTCCCCTTGAATAGTAATTACTACATACTATCGGGACGAACCATGTTGGCTAGATTCAACGGGGTATAACATTAGGCCAGTCCCGTGTGACATAGTCACAATTATGGGCAAGGTTGAACCCCACCCTTAGACTGGAAATCATACCGCTGCTGGAATAGCGAGTCGTGCCTGTTTATCAAATTTTGATTCGGCAGCCAACTACCCGGACACCAACTGAGGAGTCCGAGCTACTTTATGGCATGATAGCCTAGTTCAGCCAGGCTCCGATCAGGCACCCGCGGTTCAAACACAACAGGACATCCAGCTGGCTTTAAGCATTCGTCTTTACAAACTAACTTTGGTGCAGAACAGGACTAGCGACGCGGAATCAACTCGGACTCACAAGGCAGGAACACATAAGTAAATCCCCCCTCGAAGGAGGCAGTCCGGATACACTTTAGATCCACACACAGCCTCCTCCAGTCCGGCCACGACAGGTTCTGCCAAAAACACCTCTTTTCATAAGCATAAACCGTACTCATATGCATAGACATGTCACTCTACTACAATGCGTAGACTTAAATAACAATTACCGGCCGTCGTTCCTCATTGACTCCTTTTTTTGTCATAAACGGCACCCACGCCTCGTGTTATGCCCCATTATGCCAGGGGCTTCATAGTACTCACGATATGGCAACAAAGTCCGACCACCTTTTCGGTCGCTCAGCACCCCGAACTTATAGCAATATATGCATCAGCTCCGAATCATGTCTTGGGTCATTAGTTGGGTTTTCCCGGCTCCCATGTTTTGGTACCTTATGTTCCGCTCCATCGGCTAAGGTAGCGCTGGGAAAACTACTGCGATTGTGTCCCAGTTCTTCCGGACGAGCACCTCAGTAGAGAAAGCCGAAAACTGACTGTCATGATACAGCGAGAGCTGGTCAGCTATTCGAGAGGTTGTAAAATCTTTAAAGATTTATTCCACATAATGCCATTATAAATGCAAAGTTCAACAGATCGGTCTTCCGATCAGACGCTGATAGAGCCCCTAGTCTTCCGAACACCAGGGGTTGCGCCCACCATACTCGAATTCCTATGGCTAAGTGAGAGTGATAAAGCCCTATAGTCTGATTACCTGGTTCGCAGTGAGGAACACCTCCTTAAAAGGATCCAACAATGGGATAAAGAGTGTTCAGGTATGTCCCGAACAGCCCCGTACTTTTTACGTGGGGGCAGAAGCCGACGACTGGCCAACTCTCAGGATTCATATACACTAAACAGCCGCACAGGAAGAACAAACGTTCACATAAACAGGCAATAAAAAATAAAAGTGCCATTATCCCGCATTAAAAAGAATGGCACAACTGCCTTCAGGGAAATATAGTGTCTTTGGTACACTGATCCTCCACAAGGCGGGCTCCTTTCAGGACACCTTCATAGTATAACTCGGGCTTGCGATGCTCCTTACCCTCCGGTGGTCCCTCAGTCATCAGCTTCTCAGCATCAAGCTTCCCACCGTGCACCTTCGCACGGGAAAACACCATGCGTGCACCCTCTATGCAGACCGATCGCTTAATGACATCGAGCCGAGGGCAAGCACCAACAATCCGCTTCACGAGTCCGAAGTAACTACTTGGAATTGGCTCCACGGGCCACAGCCGGACAACCAAGTCCTTCATGGCTAGTTCGGCCGCCTGGTGCAGTTCGACGAGCTGCTTCAGCTGATCGATAAAGGGCACCAGATAATTCGGCGCCAAATACTACGACCAGAAATGCTTCTCCGCAGACTTCTTCTCCTCAGTCCGGTAGAATTGGGCAGCATCTGATATGCTGTGTGGCAGATCCGCAAACACCCCTGGAGAAACAAGAATTCAGCTTGTCGCTTAGAGTTCCTCCCATTACTATGTAAAAATGGCCTTGAGTACAAAAGGCCTTACCAGCCGCAACCTTCCGGGCCTCCTGAATGTCCTTCAGAGCACCTCGGGCTTCTTCCCGAGCATCCTCTGTGGCTTGGAGAGCTTGGGCGAGTTCAGATTCTTTCCCTACTAGACTCTGCTCCAAGGCCTCGCTTTTCTTCACGGCCTCCTAGATCTCTCACTCAGCTTCAATGACCCTGGCCTCGTGCTTCTCACGAAGAGCCTGCTCGGCGGCGGCCTTATTGTGGGCTTCGGCCACAGCCTTCTTCAGTGCCTCAATTTCGGCACTCGCCCCTAGAGCATACAATACAAATATTTACATCACGCACAACTTCTAATTCGTACTCAACTTAGCAAAAGGTTTCGACATACCTTGCTTGTACTCCAACTGCTTCTTCACGCGGCCAAGTTCCTCTTCGGCCCGTTATAGACGCTGCTTTAGTCCGGACACCTCCGCACTATGAGCGGAGGTTGTCTCTGCAGACGCCTGTTTTCGAACAAAGGGATACACGTCATTAACTGAGTCTCCTGCAAAGCGGAAAATTTTGATCCCCTGTCCGGCTTTCTTTTGTCGGACAGTGCATCAGGGGCTGCTACTCATATTATGACAATCTCCCAAAGGTTTCTTAAAAACATACCTCAAAGCCCTTTATAAGATTAAGGCAGGATTCATTCAATCCGCTCTCAGTGGACTGAATCTTTTCAATCACCGCACCCATGAGGGCACGATGTTCATCAATGATAGATGCGCTCCTTAGCGCTGTTGATAGGCCACCCGGTATCTCTGCTTGGACAGAGGTTGCTGGTGGAGTAGGCAAGCCTCCCCCCATCAAAGGTGGCTGCTCGCCCGATCCTGGAGCTTTAAAGGTCTCCAGGACCGTGTCCCGCTGCGATCCGAACCTAAGATCGCCCCCGCCGTCGACACGCATGGGAGCCGCTGCTCCCGTGTGTCCGGCACCAGGGATATGCCCTCCCTGGTCCGGGTCCCGCTGAGACGACACCTCGGTGTCGCGCCTAGGCTTCGGGGAAGGGGCCTCTGGTGGCGTCTCGATCGCCAGGGCATCTGAGCTCAGCGAATCCTCCGATGAGGACTGTCCGGCGTGGGACCTCGCCAGGCTGTACAAAATATGGCGATAGTTAAAACTACTACATCCTAATGACCTCGGGCACGTAGGTGTGTACGGGTTTCATATACTTATGACTTTACCAGGGGCTGGGCCCTGGGATCCCACTCTGGGCTGCTATCAGTAGCCGTGGTGGACGCCTCGGGGAGGGAACCTCTCCCCCTCTTTGGCGATTCGGCTTCCAGTGATGAGGAAGCCGTCCTTTTCTTCCCTCCCCCTGTGGGGGACTCGTCTTCTTCCTCCTCCTCTTCATCTTCGGAGGAGGGATGGTCGTGGGAGTCTTCGGATTTTTTGTTCGAAGCATTGCAAAGACGGAGGCCACTCCGGGTCTTCTTGACCTTCTTGGAGACCTCTTTCTTCGGCGCCTCGTAAGGCACTGGGACCAGCATCTTCGTCAGAAGAGGTCCGGCCGGTTCCTCCGGCAGCGGGGCTGGACAGTGTATCCGCTCCACCTTTTTCGTCCATTCCTGGGATTATTATAGAAAGCATGATAAAAGCTTCTCCCTCGGGACACGTCAGCTAAAACATGGATGGACATAGCACAACAATGACTTACCGGACTTGCAGAACAGGATAGTTGATACCCGTGGTCCTCGGCGGAGCCCGGCCACGGTTTGCCGGACTTGAAGAGCACCTTCTAGATGTCCTTGTGGGAGGAGCCATAGAGCTCCCGTAGGGTCTGGTGTTCGGCCGGGTCGTATTCCCACAAATTGCAGGCTCGACGCTGGCAAGGGAGAACCAGGCGAACTAACATCACCTGGACTATGTTGACGAGTTTGACATCCTTGTCGAACACGCTCTGGAGGCGCGTTTGGAGCATCGACAGCTCGTCAGATGAGGACCAGTTCAGGCCCTTCTCGGGCCAGGACGTGAGCCACAGTGGGGCTTCGGATCTGAATCCGGCAGTAGCGGCCCACTTTTTTCCGCACGGTTCGGTGATATAGAACCACTTCTGCTGCCACTCCTTTACAGAATCATTGAAGCCACCCGTTGGCCATACGACCTTGGGCATCTTGCTCACCATGGCGCCGCCGCATTCGGCGTGCTCGCCATTCACCACCTTGGCCTTCACATTGAAGATTTTCAGCCATAAGCCGAAGTGGGGTGAAATACGGAGAAAATCCTCACATACGACGACGAACGTCGAGATGTTAAGGAAAGAATTGGGGGAAAGATCATGAAAATAAATCCCGTAATAATACATGACGCCGTGAACAAATGGGTGAAGGGGAAACCCGAGCCTGCTGATACGTCTCCAACGTATCCATAATTTTTGATTGCTCCATGCTACTTTATCTATTCTTTTGGACAATAATGGGCTTTATTTTCCACTTTTATTTTATTTTTGGGACTAACCTATTAATCGGAGGCCCAACCCAGAAAGCTGTTTTTTGCCTTTTTCAGTATTTCAAAGAAACATAATATCAAACGGAGTCCAAACGGAATGAAACCTTCGGGATCATGATTTTCCAACCGAACGTGATCCAGGAGACTTGGACCCTACTCAAAGAAGCTTCCGAGGAGGTCACAAGGGTGGAGGGCACCCCCCTGGGTGCGCCCCCTACCTCGTGGGCCCCTCGGAGCTCCACCTACGTACTCCTTCCTCCTATATATACCTACGTACCCCCGAACGATCAGAACAGGAGCGAAAAACCTTATTCCACCGCCGCAACCTTCTGTATCCACGAGATCCCATCTTGGCGCCTGTGCCGGAGCTCCGCCGGAGGGGGCATCCACCATGGAGGGCTTCTACATCATCACCATAGCCCCTCCGATGAAGTGTGAGTAGTTTACTTCAGACCTTCGGGTCCATAGCTAGTAGCTAGATGGCTTCTTCTCTCTTTTTGGATCTCAATACAATGTTCTCCCCCTCTCTCATGGAGATCTATTCGATGTAATCTTCTTCTTTTTGCAGTGTGTTTGTTGAGACCGATGAATTGTGGGTTTATGATCCAGCTTATCTATGAATAATATTTGAATCTTCTCTGAATTATTTTATGTGTGATTGAGTTATCTTTGCAAGTCTCTTCAAATTATCCGTTTGGTTTGGCCAACTAGATTGGTAGTTCTTGCAATGGGAGAAGTGCATGGCTTTGGGTTCAATCTTGCGGTGTCCTTACTCAGTGACATAAAGAGTTGCAAGGCACGTATTGTATTCTTGACATCGAGGATAACAAGATGGGGTATTTATCATATTGCATGAATTTATTCCTCTACATCATGTCATCTTACTTAAGGCGTTACTCTGTTTTTAACTTAATACTCTAGATGCATGCTGGATAGCGGTCGATGAGTGGAGTAATAGTAGTAGATGCAGAATCGTTTCGATCTACTTGTCACGGACATGATGCCTATATACATGATCATACCTAGATAACCTCATAACTATGCTCAATTCTATCAATTGCTCAACAGTAATTTGTTCACCCACCGTAGAATACTTATGCTCTTGAGAGAAGCCACTAGTGAAACCTATGGCCCCCGGGTCTATTCTCATCATATCAATCCCCATCACTTTATTTACTTGCTTTCCTTTTACTTTTTACTTTGCATCTTTATACCAAAAATACCAAAAATATTATCTCTATCAGATCTCACTCTCGTAAGTGACCGTGAAGGGATTGACAACCCCTAATCGCGTTGGTTGCGAGTAGCTATCGTTTTGTGCAGGTACGAGGGACTTGCGAGTGATCTCCTGTTGGATTGATACCTTGGTTCTCAAAAACTGAGGGAAATACTTACGCTACTGTGCTGCATCATCCTCTCCTCTTCGGGGAAAACCAACGCAAGCTCGAGATGTAGCAAGAAGGATTTCTGGCGCCGTTGCCGGGGAGGCTTACGCAAAAGTCAACATACCAAGTACCCATCACAATCCCTATCTCTCGCATTATATTATTTTCCATTTGCCTCTCGTTTTCCTCTCCCCCACTTCACCCTTGCTGTTTTATTTGCCCTCTCTTTCCCAATCTCCTCCTCTCTTTCCCGTTTGCCTTTTCCCGTTGCCTTTCTGTTTGCTTGTGTTACCATGTGCCTTATATTTGCTTGCATCTTTGGTTGCTAAAAGTTTATGGATCCTCATCCACTTGCTAATCTCTTTAAGAGATCCAATTATGTTGAACCTATTGCTAGTGAGTTGAGTGCACTAGATTATCTTTATGAGGTTTTGCTTGAAATTCGTGAATCTGAAAATTATGATGAAGAAATTTATGAAGAGATTCACGATAACTCCTTGAATAAAAAGCATGATTGCAATGATTTTCCTATAAATTCTCTTGATGTCAATTGTGCTAATAATATGCGAAACCCTAAGCTTGGGGATGCTGGTTTTGCTATGTCTACTACTTGTTTCAATGATCATGATTGGGGTGATCCTTCTTACAACCTTGAAAATTTATTTAAGCCCCATGATGAATATGAGATTGATAATATTGTTTGCAATAATATTGAAAGTGGATTTGGAAGAGTGTCAACTTTAGATCCCACATATTTGGAGAATTTTCAATCTTATGAAATTTTTCATGAAAGTGGGTTTGGAGAGGTCATGACTTTAGTTAATGTTAATCCCACTATTTTTGAAGAGTGTCAACTTTGCATACATGTGGATCGTGTTAAGAATATGTTTTGTGATATCTATATTGTTGAATTTGCTTATGATCCTACATGTAATTATTATGAGAGAGGAAAATATGGTTGTAAAAATTTTCATGATAATAATTCACCTCTCGTTATGTTGAGATTGCTATTGTTTCTTTTCACTTCCTTGCATATGCTAGTTTTTGCTTGTTATGATAATTTGTTTGCCTATAAGATGCCTATGAATAGGAAGCATGTTAGACTTAGATGTGTTTGTCATGTGTTTCATGATGCTCTCTTTGCGCTTCAATTCCTATCTTTCATGTGAGCATCATCATAATCTCAATGCCTAGCTAGGGGCATTAAACGATAAGCTTGTTGGGAGGCAACCCAATTTTATTTTGTGTTTTTTATTTTTTCTTATGTTTAGGAATAAATAATCCATATACCTTATGTTTGGATGTGGTTTTATGTTTTAATTAGTGTTTGTGCCAAGTAGGACCTATAGGATAACCTACGATGATAGTTGATTTGATTCTGCTAAAAAACAGAAACTTTGCGCGCACGAATTTGGTTATGATAAATTACAGGAACGCGCTTTTGCGTTCATTTTTTTCTGATGATCAATAAACAAATTGTCCAGGACTTCCTATTTTGGTAGAATTTTTAGAGTTCCAGAAGTTTTCGTTAGTTACAGATTACTACAGACTGTTCTGTTTTTGACAGATTCTGTTTTTCATGTGTTGTTTGCTTACTTTGATGAATCTATGGCTAGTAAAATAGTTTATAAACCATAGAGAAGTTGGAATACAGTAGGTTTAACACCAATATAAATACATAATGAGTTCATTACAGTACCTTGAAGTAATATTTTGTTTTCTTTCTCTAACGGATCTCACGAGATTTCTGTTGAGTTTTGTGTTGTGAAGTTTTCAAGTTTTGGGTGAATTCTTTTGATGGATTATGGAAAAGGAGTGGCAAGAGACTAAGCTTAGGGATGCCCATGGCACCCCAAGATAATCTAAGGACACCAAAAAGTCAAAGCTTGGGGATGCCCCGGAAGGCATCCCCTCCTTCGTCCACTTCCATCGGTAATTTACTTGGAGCTATATTTTTATTCACCAACATGATATGTGTTTTGCTTGGAGCGTCTAGTATTATTTGCGTCTTTTCTTGTTAGTTTACAACAATCATCCTTGCTGTACACACCTTTTAAGAGAGCCATACATGAATTGAAATTTTATAGAATACTCTATGTGCTTCACTTATATCTTTTGAGCTTGATAGTTTGCTCATAGTGCTTCACTTATATCTTTTGAGCGTGATAATTTTTGCTCTAGTGCTTCACTTATATCTTTTAGAGCATGGTGGTGGATTTGTTTTAAAGAAACTTGATCTCTCATGCTTCACTTAGATTATTTTGAGAGTCGTTAATAGCATGGTAATTTGCTTAATGTTAAAATACTTGGTATTCAAGATATGTGAAACTTTCTTTTGAGTGCGTTGAATACTAAGATAAGTTTGATGCTTGATAATTGTTTTGAGATATGAAGGTGATAATATTAGAGTCATGCTAGCTGAGTAGTTGTGAATTTAAAGAATACTTGTGTTGAAGTTTGTGATTCCCGTAGCATGCACGTATGGTGAACCGTTATGTGATGAACTTGGAGCATGATTTATTTATTGATTGTCTTCCTTATGAGTGGCGGTCGGGGACGAGCGATGGTCTTTTTCTACCAATCTATCCCCCTAGGAGCATGCACATAATACTTTGCTTTGATAACTTCTAGATTTTTGCAATAAGTATATGAGTTCTTTATGACTAATGTTGAGTCCATGGATTGTACACACTTTTTCCCATCCTTCCACCATTGCTAGCCTCTCTAATACCGCGCACCTTTCGCCGGTATCATACACCCACCATAAACCTTCCTCAAAACAGCCAACATACCTACCTATCATGGCATTTGCATAGCCATTCCGAGATATATTGCCATGCAACTTTCCACCATTCCGTTTATTATGACATGCTCCATCATTGTCATATTGCTAGCATGATCATGTAGCTGACATTGTATTTGTGGCAAAGCCACCGTTCATAATTCTTTCATACATGTCACTCATGATTCATTGCATATCCCGGTACACCGCCGGAGGCATTCATATAGAGTCATATTTTTGTTCTAAGTATCGAGTTGTAATTGTTGAGTTGTAAGAAAAATAAAAGTGTGATCATCATCATTATTAGAGCATTGTCCCAAGTGAGGAAAGGATGATGGAGTCTATGATTCCCCCACAAGTCGGGATGAGACTCCAGACGAAAAAAAGAGAGGCCATAAAAAAAGGAGATGTCACCCCCTGATTTTCATGGCTCAACACTTAAAGTGATAAATAATAATAAAATGTGGTTTGACAAAAACTTTTGTGTGTTTTGGACTTTGCATTGATTGGGTTTTGTCTGTTGTTTGCAAGTGCTCTAAAAAATTAAATAAATCCCCCAACTCTTATACTCCTTCTCCTTGATCCAAAACTTTTGCCCAATGATCATGCCATGTGTATAGTACAGTATAAAATTTTCTTATAAAAATAATTTGGCCAAAAAGTATTTTTCTAAATTTAGTTTTCCAAAAGCCCTGGATTGAGGTTGCACTACAAGTACTTGATTTGGGGTATGAAAAAATATTTCAAAGAGTATATTTGAAACCTATTAGGTATAGGACTCCCCAAAACCACAAAAATATATTTTTAAAAGTTATTTTATTATTTTATTTAAAGGACCAGAAATGGTATTTAATAGGTTAAAATTATTTTAATGCTTTAAAAATATTTGTGAAAATTTAGGGAAACTCAGTGGACATATATCGTCCATATATATGAGTTTCAACCCTTCCTGGATATTTCAAGATTTTGAAATATTTACAAAGGAAATATTATCCAAAAATTCCAAGAAAATTCTATCATGTCACATATGACATGTTTGATGATCTTGACAAGTCTCATGTCATGGAGAATAGTATAACCCCATGAAACCCTCTCAAAACCATTTCTGCCCTTTTTCAAGTTTGGACAACTTTGCATTAGCAAACTTGTCCAGATACTCTCAAGCTTGGTCCACATGCTGAAATGGTCTAATAAATCATCTAGACAAAGTAGAACAAGTTGGAGAACAATTTAACTTGATCAAAGTGACCCAAAACCCTTCCTGTCCAGAACCAAATTTGAACAACTCTACATTACCAACTTTCTCTCCTTGATTCCAACTTTTGTGAGCATGATCACATGACCAAATGAGGCCACCACACCAAGTGGTGAATCAAGGAGAAGTGAATTGATCAGCTAGATCTACACAAGTTCATTTCTGCCAATTTCTAGGGTTTACAAAAGTTGCATTGGCAACTTTTCCCAATTGAACTCAATCTTGGTGGAACCTCTTATTTTATCACAACATTTGACCCTGTCAAGCCTCTTGACAAATGGAAATCATCTTATTGCCGAAACCAACATCAAACACCTTCTGGCAGAATCTCAAAATTCATGTTTTAACCCCTTCCACTAATCTCCAAGAGTTCTCCTTTTTACCACAGCCCCTCCTAGTCCCCCTCTACCTCTGGTGTGCTTCCCTGCCCGAGAGGCAATGAGGAAGGGGGGCAGGGATCCATTTTTATTCTCTGGACAGCCACTTTTTCCTCCCTTTCTCATCTCTCTCTCACTCTTGGCAAGTTCCAGAGCATCCAAAGCCTCAACCCCCTTGTTTATTCTTCCTGCAGCCACTTGACACAAGTGGACGCGTGAGTGCACGCGGAAAAGCCGCGGATGCCGGCCAAAGACGTGCTCTAGAGCGTGAGGCAGAGCAGGCGGCCGTTGACGCCGCATCCCCCGACCACCTCGAGCCTCCCCCTCACGGCAGTCGATGTTCCTCGATGTCCACAACACGCCACCACGCTGGCCCCCCTCCTTTCCCCCTCTGTCTTGCCCATGCCGCGTGTGCCCAAAGCCGCCCGAGCCCGCCAATGCGCGTGCGAGCTCGTGGCTTCACCCGGAGCTCGCCCCGCTCCCTCTCTTCCTTCCTGGCGCCCTACTCGACTCTTACGAATGCCGTAGACAGCCCCGAGCCTCCTCTCGTGGCCACTGCGGCCATTTCCACGGGTGCCCGTAGGCCACGTCCACGGTGAGCCACGGCCTCGCTATATAAGGCCGCCCGAGGCCTCTCTCTGGAGCCCTTTCGCCCTCTCTCCCTCCCGTATGTCACCCAGACCCAGCCAACCCTCTCGCCAAGCCCTCCGTCGCTCCCCATGGCCGGAGCCGAACCGCCGGACTCCGCCTAAGTTCAGGCAATCCCGAGCCTCTTCTCTCTCCCTAGCCACTCCAGTGCCCCCTCACCACCACCACCAACTCGCCCCGCGCTCCATCCCCTCCTCCTCGTGCCTTCCTCGCCTTGCCGAACCCCGCCATCATCCTGGTCTGCCGCACCCGAAGCCCTCCTCTTCCCGGGCTCCCCCGTGGGCGTGCAGCACATGGACGGGTGCGTCGCAGCACGCTGAGTCCGCCGGTGTGCCGGGCGCCGCCGGAGGTGGCCCATGCCGCCCGATAGAGCGCCGACGCCCGCTCGGCCTCGCCTCCCCTGCCTCTGCTCTGTTCAAGTGGGAGGTAGGAGACGGCTTGAGCACCGGGCCCTGCTCGTCAGCGACCCGGTGGGCGGGCCTCGTCCGTTTAAGTGGAAACGGCTTCGGCCGGATCCGCCTCCCCTGCGCGAAGGCGCAACCCCGCGAAGCCGCCTTTGACGTGGCCTCCCTGCGGGCGCGCGCGAGAAGCTGGGCCAGGTCCAGTGTGCTGCCCCGCTAAGTCTCGCCCAGTGCACGCTGCTGCCTCCCTAGATCCAGCCCATTTAGGTAAATTCCTTTTCTTTTTTTTCTATGGACTGGTAAAATCCTTAGAATATTCATATTAAGTCCAAATTTGATGATTCAAATTTCTAGTGACTCTATAAATCATGATCTACCTGTTGGTGCAACATGCACATTTTTCCAGGAACTTTTTCTTCACAAACATTTATCAAATCTTGTTTTTCCATTTCTGTCATGAACTTTAGAAAATCACAGAGAGCCCATTTTTGATCCAAATGCCATGATTCAAATTCCAAGGTGCTTCTAAGTTCATAACTTAGTTTATGAACATTTTTCTTAATGCTTTCTGTACACCCACAAAATAATGAGCCATTTCTTCATATTTGTCAACTTTGCAATTTCATAGAGAAATCATTTGAACTCCAAATCCAGTGAAACCAATTCCTAGATGCTTCTAAAATCATCATTTGTTAAATGGGTGCCTCTGCTCATTTTTGAAAATAATGTTTCTGTACACTTCTTGCAAACCCATTAATCCCTTGATTCCATCATATTGAAATGTTCAGAGATGTCCATTGATCAAATCCTAATGAAACCACTTTGGTCATCCCTCATATGACCAGAGGTATCCTAGAAAAGTCCAGCTCATATTTTTAGAGCACTTTTATTTCCTGCCTTGTTGTGTTGCTTATTATGGTTGCTTTCGACGATAGTTGACGAAGTAGACGAAATGCTCGGAGTTGGACCTGAGATATTTGAAGACCTCGAAGACCTTGTTAAAACAGGCAAGCAACCCTTTTGACCATGTCTACGAAACCCTTTTTATACATGTCATATAGCACTTTATTATTGTTGCATTGGAATCATGATGAGGTGGTAACCACTTTGGTGGGTTGCCTTCGTTACTTCCTTGTTGATACTTGCATTGGGCATGACCCTACCTTCCTATGAGGGTTATGCCGGTGGGAGTAGATAGGATGCTAAAGTAGACGCTATGCAAAAAGGGACGGGTATATGCATGGTGAAGGAGACAAACTATTTTCAAAGAACTTTTGGAAAACCCCGTCGGGTGTCACTTATGCCCGAGGGAGATAATGAGATGGAAACCACTTGATGACGAAGTGGGGTACCGAGGCAAGTGTGTGTGTGGTTTTCAAAAACGGATTAGATTTAAGATTTGTCGACTATCCAAACCTTACATGCGCAACCACTCTACCCTTGTATGGGAAAGGGCATTATTGATTACCTAGGCCGATACTAGCTTGGAGCCTGCATTACTAGTGACGGGGGAGAGTTGGTGCTCTCTCTCGGGATGGGGTCGTGCCAGGTAGGGCGGCCATGACTGTTTTTACAGGGCACCGGATACACCGTTGCGTCCCCTCTCGGATGTTAGGATCTTGAGTGAGACTCGTATGATGTACATCGTGAGGATACGAAACAACGAGTGGACTCCTTGTTAGTGTCGTCTAGGGAAAGATAGTGATTGGGTGCTTACCCCTGGTACTTGAGGTATCGCGGGTCGTGGATGACACGGAAGTTCCCCGGATCTTGTGGGTAAAGTGTGCAACCTTTGCAGAGTGTAAAACTATTCGAATAGCCGTGTCCATGGTCAAGGACAGTTGGGCTGTGCTGCTTAAACTACATCCAGAGTTTCACAACCGTGTGTGTGTGTTGATAAAACTACTTTGGTCAAGTCAAAGGACTTGACATGATTGAGTTGGGTTGGTGCCCACTCTATTTATGTTGGTATCTGTAACCTGTCCTCATGGTTACTTGAATTCTCCAGATGCATGTCTTACAAGTTGTTGAACATGTCATTGCACTCAAAACTAGCTTTCTGCAAAAATTTACCTATGTCATGCATTGTTTTATCTTGAACCAAAACATGGGTTGCTTGCGAGTACATTCAAAGTACTCATTGGCTTGCCACTGGTTATTTTATTAGCCAGGCATGAAAGAACAAGATATATTAAAGAGTTCTTTGGTGACGATTGTGCGAGCTAGGATGCTTTCCCAGTCAGAATGCCTATGGGGTTAAGGCAGATGGCATGGGTCCAAGTTGTTATTGAAGATTTCCGCTGCGATGATACACTCAAGACTTGACCATAATGGTCCTACTTGTGTAAAACGGTATGTATGGATGTAAGACTCTTGTTATTCAGCTTCTGTGTGTTCAGTGAGCATTGATCTCTAGGATCATTGTACACATGCATTCGGTGATCTCGACTTATGAGTCAGGGTCACCACAGAGCTGGTATCAGAGCCATCCTGACTGTAGGAAGCCTTAGTTAGCATGGTCATTAGTTAGGGTTAAAACTATTTCGAAAACTATTACCAGTTTTCAAACTATCTATACTTCTCTTCCCTTCTCAGTTTTTCAAAAACTAAGGTATACTTTCCTTATTGATATCGTCCCCTTCAAAACTTTTGGTCGCTAGAACCCTTATGCCCCTGACCACTAGATTCCTTGTAATCCGCGTCGATAATCTAGAAGGAGGACGCCTTGCCAGACACTCACCCACCTCTTCTGAACACAAGATTGGTGACACCACAGTGAGATGATGCCAACAGAAGATATGCCCTCGAGGAATGAGGACATGAAGACCCAGAGGATGGTGACACCTTTGAAATTGCCCCAGGATTATGCAACCTTGGCCTACGATGACCAGCGCATAGGATTTGCAAGATCATGATATACATCGCTAATAGAGTAACCCTGTCACTACCATTATTGTATCAGCAACCACAGGTGGATGAGAACCTCGCCATTTGGCCCGCCTCACTATAGTGAGCAGGAAAATGGTTCTCTTATCCCCCGCTCTCGGTGACGATATTGTCAACAATGTGCCCAACAGATTGGACCTCTACTATGCATTGTTAATGTCATTGCATAAAGGATTGCCACCTGGAACCGCTGATGCCTTAGAATGCAAAAAGGATCGTCATGAATAAGAAGACAAGAGGAGACCAAGTCAATGCCAGATACGAGGAGCCACCTTCACCCCATCACTCCAACAAGCGAGAAGTTGTTGCAGACTCTTCAGGCTCAACCCAGATTGTTTCATCGAACAAGAGACGTAACAACAACTGAGGAAGACTCAGGAGACTGCATGAGGCACAAGGCACGACTACTGAATCCGAGAACCCCTAGGGTAGGATGAGTCATGTACCCCCTATGCGCAGAGACCGTATGATCGTTCGATTAGAACCACGATTGTGTGTTGCTTGTTTTTATTTGTTTGTGTTTTGATATCAGTCGCCCTTTTTTCCCTAGGCAACAAGTACGTGACTATATCACCTTCCTTATCTTAATGCTTGTGTTTGGCCTTTTTGCACCTGTTTGTTTGCACTTGCACTATAGAACCCCCTTTAGGCATTCCCCTCCTCTATGCTACTTTTCCCTCTCATCTCTTTCCTCAATTGAAGACAAGAAAGACAATATGCACCAAGGACTCCACCTCGGCGACCAACAAGCACTGAAGACATTTTGCTACAACCTCCTCGACCAAGTACAACCCCGTATGTTTGCACCTCAAGACTAGAACCCTATCCCTAGACCCTACAGGACTTCACGAGATACCCCAGCTCGAAACCTTAACCATGAGCTTAACCTATGGAATCACAAGAGAACCAGTTAAGCCTGTGTAACCTTGCACAAGACTGGGTTCATTATGGAACTAGTGGACGTAGTGAGCGAGCACATTGTCATCCTAAGGTAGCACCAGAACTAAAGATGCCATAGGAAACATCAATTTGGGGATATTTGAACATAGGACAAATGACTTGATGAGTTTATATCAGTGGCCTTGAGGAAATATCTGAGACTCTTTGGTAGATTATAGGGCTACCATGTTGGTAGATTAACTTGGTGGGATCATGATTATGGATTAGCATAGCTTTCATTACCCCGGAGTAAACTGGATTTTGTAGAACAATTATGATCGCACGATGAAATACTTGGAGGTATAAGGATTTGACTTAGCCAGGAGATATTAATGGGAGATAGTTGGCAATATGATGATCACTTGGGGGAGACATATAGAAATTCTCGTTGGACATGAGATTTGGATTTGAGTAGGTGATCCTAGTTGAGTATAGATACTGAGTATGCCTACGTGGTTGGAGAAAATTGGATTGATGGTCTCAATCATGATACCATGCTTCTCGGTGGACAATAAACTAGGAGACTGGATTAATTGTCGGAGTTGATATAAGCATGACCTTGGAGTTGCTTGACAATGATGATGGAAATTGGTGGGTTTACTATAGTAGAGATAGCCCTTTCAAGTATTTGGGGATTATAGGGACTTTAGGAGATCACATGGAACACCGTAGACATCGGATTTGTAGAATTGATGGATCATGTAGTGATTGATGAAGTTAATGGGCTGTTGGAGTTGATTCATAGGAAGGAAACAAGATCTTGGAGTGGCATGCGACGTGTTTCCTTAGAATAGATATGCACTATCTTGGACCTTGGAAGGATAGGCTGAGCACTTGGATTGTGGTGTTAAAATTCAAGCTTGGCAGCTTATGCTCTACCCATGGATTTTTAGGGGTAGCCACACACATGAGTTTGGGGATAGTAGACATGTATGATTTTGTCAGACCTCCTTGCGGAAGCCATGAGGATATAAATAGTATGAATGATGATTGGAGTTGACCTATACGGGATGTTTCTTTCAGAAATATAAAGTGTATTGCTTGGAAGGCTAGATAGAACTATTGGCATCTCAGAAACTGTGCTTAAAGGTAAGATGATAAATGTTCACTCGCACACTAGAATCCTTGAAACCCTTAAGCCCTAGCAAGCCACAACATGGTCGGATCATGACCATGGGCTTGGGCTCTAGGTCAAGTAGACCCTGGCCAACACTCAACCGTGACCACTGCCAATCCCCCAGCCTACTTTATGTACAATGTGAAAAACGTCTTCATGGAGTACTTAGACAAGATAGTTGTCATCATTATTTGGTGACCTACTTGTCTATCGAAGACGGAAGAAGAGTCGTTTAGCTGGTCAAGGGACATTTGAAGACCGTCATGTCTAGGAGGAAGAACTACACCAACCACCATCTTCAAGAAGTATACTTCCACGTCAAAGACCATGTGTATCTGCAAGCCACTCCTCTCTAAGGAACCAAGCATTTCCAAGACAAGGAGACCCACACCAAGATTCATCGGCCCCCTTCAAGACCACTCCAAGATTTAACAACCCCCTCTGAGATCACTACGAGACGAAGAGAAGACAGTTACCAGCTAGAGTTGCCACCTGAGTTACCTGATGTGCACAACGCTTTCCATGCGTCACAACTCCGGAAGTATTTCCAACTTCCTAACTAGCCTGATCTCTACAAGGACATCGATCGTCAAACCACCGACCTCCAGCCCAACCTAGCATATGCGAGAAACCCCTTAGCAACCTAGATCGAGAAGAGCGTCATACACGAAGCCACACCATCAAGTACTTCAAGCTCAATGGAGCACTACACGGAAGCAGAAGCAACATGAGGACTTGAAGACTACCCCAGATCCAAGTTTCTGTATCCCTTTCCGCGCCTAGTTTGGGAATCTCAGGGACGAGATTCTTGTAAGGGGGGGTAGGTCTGTCACACCCTGATTTTCATGGCCCAACACTTAAAGTGATAAATAATGATAAAATGTGTTTGACAAAAACTTTTGTGTGTTTTGGACTTTGCCTTGATTGGGTTTTGTTTATTGTTTGCAAGTGCTCTAAAAAATTAAATAAATCCCCCAACTCTTATACTCCTTCTCCTTGATCCAAAACTTCCGCCCAATGATCATGCCATCTGTATAGTACAGTATAAAATTTTCTTATAAAAATAATTTGGCCAAAAAGTATTTTTCTAAATTTAGTTTTCCAAAACCCCCTGGATTGAGGTTGCACTGCAAGTACTTGATTTGGGGTATGAAAAATATTTCAAAGAGTACATTTGAAACCTATTTGGTATAGGACTCCCCAAAACCACAAAAATATATTTTTAAAAGTTATTTTATTATTTTATTTAAAGGATTTTTCTTTAGACCAGAAATGGTATTTAATAGGTTAAAATTATTTTAATGCTTTAAAAATATTTGTGAAAATTTAGGGAAACTCAGTGGACATATATTGTCCATATATATGAGTTTCAACACATGGTGATGTTCAAAATATTGGTCAAATACCTCAAAAACCCTTCCTGGATATTTCAAGATTTTGAAATATTTATAAAGGAAATATTATCCAAAAATTCCAAGAAAATTCTATCATGTCACATATGACATGTTTGATGATCTTGACAAGTCTCATGGCATGGAGAATAGTATAACCCCATGAAACCCTCTCAAAACCATTTCTGCCCTTTTTCAAGTTTGATCAACTTTGCATTAGCAAACTTGTCCAGATAATCTCAAGTTTGGTCCACATGCTGTAATGGTCTAATAAATCATCTAGACCAAGTAGAACAAGTTGGAGAACAATTTAACTTGATCAAAGTGCAACAAAACCCTTCCTATCCAGAACCAAATTTGAACAACTCTACATTACCAACTTTATCTCCTTGATTACAACTTTTGTGAGCATGATCACATGACCAAATGAGGCCACCACACCAAGTGGTGCATCAAGGAGAAGTGAATTGATCAGCTAAATCTACAAAAGTTCATTTCTGCCAATTTCTAGGCTTTACAAAAGTTGCATTGGCAACTTTTCCCAATTGAACTCAATCTTGGTGGAACCTCTTATTTTATCATAACATTTGACCCTGTCAAGCCTCATGACAAATGGAAATCATCTTATTTCCCAAACCAACATCAAACACCTTCTGGCAGAATCTCAAAATTCATGTTTTAACCCCTTCCACTAATCTCCAAGAGTTCTCCTTTTTACCACAGCCCCTCCTAGTCCCCATCTACCTCTGGTGTGCTTCCCTGCCCAAGAGGCAATGATGAAGGGGGGCAGGGATCCATTTTTCTTCTCTGGGCAGCTACTTTTTCCTCCCTTTCTCATCTCTCTCTCACTCCTGGCAAGTTCCAGAGCATACAAAGCCTCCACCCCCCTTGTTTATTCTTCCTGCAGCCACTTGACACAAGTGGACGCGCGAGTGCGCGCGGAAAAGCCGCGGATGCCGGCCAAAGACGTGCTCTGGAGCACGAGGCAGAGCAGGCGACCGTTGACGCCGCGTCCCCCGACCACCTCGAGCCTCCCCCTCGCGCCAATCGATGTGCCTCGACGTCCACAACACGCCACCGCGCTGGCCCTCCTCCTTTCCCCCTCTATCTTGCCCATGCCACGTGTTCCCAGAGCCGCCCGAGCCCGCCAATGCGCGTGCGAGCTCGTGGCTCCACCCGGAGCTTGCCCCGCTCCCTCTCTTCCTTCCTGGCTCCCTACTCGACTCCTACGAATGCCGTAGACAGCCCCGAGCCTCCTCCCGTGGCCGCTGCGGCCATTTCTGCGGGTGCCCGTAGGCCACGTCCATGGTGAGCCACGACCTCGCTATATAAGGCCGCCCGAGTCCTCTCTCTGGAGCCCTTTCGCCCTCTCTCCCTCCCGTACGTCACCCAGAACCAGCCAACCCTCTCACCGAGCCCTCCGTCGCTCCCCATGGCCGGAGCCGAATCGCCGGACTCCTCCTAAGTTCGGGCTATCCCGAGCCTCTCCTCTCTCCCTAGCCACTCCAGTGCCCCCTCACCACCACCACCGTCTCGCCCCGTGCTCCATCCCCTCCTCCTCGTGCCTTCCTCGCCTTGTCGAACCACGCCGTCATCCCAGTCCGCCGCACCCGAAGCCCTCCTCTACCCGGGCTCCCCCGTGGACATGCAGCACATGGACGGGTGCGCCGCAACGCGTTGAGTCCGCCGATGTGCCGGGCGCCGCCGGAGGTGGCCCGTGCCGCCCGGGATAGCGCCGACGCCCGCTCGGCCTCGCCTCTCGTGCCTCTGCTCTATTCGAGTGGGAGGTAGGAGAAGGCCTGAGCACCGGGCCCCGCTCGTCAGCGACCCAGTGGGTGGGCCCCGTCCGTTTAAGTGGAAACGTCTTTGGCCGGATCTGCCTCCCCTGCGTGAAGGCGCACCCGCGCGAAGCTGCCTTCGATGTGGCCTCCCAGCGGGCACGCGCAAGAAGTTGGGCCAGGCCCAGTGCGCTGCCCCGCTAAGTCTCGCCCAGTGTACGCTGCTGCCTCCCTAGATCCAGCCCATTTAGGTAAATTCCTTTTCTTTTTCTTTTTCTATGGACTGGTAAAATCCATAGAATATTCATATTAAGTCCAAATTTGATGATTCAAATTTCTAGTGACTCTATAAATCATGATCTACCTGTTGGTGCAACATGCACATTTTTCCAGGAACTTTTTCTTCACAAACATTTATTAAATCTTGTTTTTCCATTTTTGTCACAAACTTTAGAAAATCACAGAGAGCCCATTTTTGATCCAAATGCCATGATTCAAATTCCTAGATGCTTCTAAGTTCATAACTTAGTTTATGAACATTTTTCTTAATGCTTTCTGTACACCCACAAAATAATGAGCCATTTCTTCATATTTGTCAACTTTGCAAATTCATAGAGAAATCATTTGAACTCCAAATCCAGTGAAACCAATTCCTAGATGCTTCTAAAATCATCATTTGTTAAATGGGTGCCTCTGCTCATTTTTGAAAATAATGTTTCTGTACACTTCTTGCAAACCCATTAATCCCTTGATTCCATCATATTGAAATGTTCAGAGATGTCCATTGATCAAATCCTAATGAAACCACTTTGGTCATCCCTCATATGACCAGAGGTATCCTAGAAAAGTCCAACTCATATTTTGAGAGCACTTTTATTTCCTGCCTTGTTGTGTTGCTTATTATGGTTGCTTTCGATGATAGTTGACGAAGTAGATGAAATGCTCGGAGTTGGACCAGAGATATTTGAAGACCTCGAAGACCTTGTTAAAACAGGCAAGTAGCCCTTTTGACCATGTCTACGAAACCCTTTTTATACATGTCATATAGCACTTTATTATTGTTGCATTGGAATGATGATGAGGTGGTAACCACTTTGGTGGGCTGCCTTCGTTACTTCCTTGTTGATACTTGCATTGGGCATGACCCTGCCTTCGTATGAGGGTTATGCCGGTGGGAGTAGATAGGATGCTAAAGTAGATGCTACGCAAAAAGGGACGGGTATATGCATGGTGAAGGAGACAAAGTATTTTCAAATAACTTTTGGAAAACCCCGTCGGGTGTCACTTATGCCCAAGGGGGATAATGAGATGGGTAACCACTTGATGACGAAGTGGTGTACCGAGGCAAGTGTGTGTGTGGTTTTCAAAAATGGATTAGATTTAAGATTTGTCGACTGTCCCAACCTTACATGCGCAACTAGTCTACCCTTGTATGGGAAAGGGCATTATTGATTACCTAGGCCGATACTAGCTTGGAGCCCGCATTACTAGTGAAGGGGGAGAGTTGGTGCTCTCTCTCGGGACGGGGTCGTGCCAGGTAGGGAGGCCATGACTGTTTTTATAGGGCACCGAATACACCGTTGCGTCCCCTCTCGGATGTTACGATCTCAAGTGAGTCTCGTATGATGTACATCGTGAGGATACGGAACAACGAGTGGACTCCTTTTTGTGTCGTCTAGGGAAAGATAGTGATCGGGTGCTTACCCCGGGTACTTGAGGTATCGCGGGTCGTGGATGACACGGAAGTTCCCCGGATCTTGTGGGTAAAGTGTGCAACCTTTGCAGAGTGTAAAACTATTCGAATAGCCATGTCCACGGTCAAGGACAGTTGGGCGGTGCTGCTTAAACTACGTCTAGAGTTTCACAACAGTGTGTGTGTGTTGATAAAACTACTTTGGTCAAGTCAAAGGACTTGACATGATTGAGTTGGGTTGGTGCCCACTCTATTTATGTTGGTATCTGTAACCTGTCCTCATGGTTACTTGAATTCTCCAGATGCATGTCTTACAAGTTGTTGAACATGTCATTGCACTCAAAACTAGCTTTCTGCAAAAAATTACCTATGTCATGCATTGTTGTATCTTGAACCCAAACATGGGTTGCTTGCAAGTACATTCAAAGTACTCATTAGCTTGCCACTTGTTATTTTATTGGACAAGCATGAAAGAACAAGATATATTGAAGAGTTCTTTGGTGACGATTGTGCGAGCTGGGATGCTTTCCCAGTCAGAATGCCTGTGGGGTTAAGGCAGATGGCATGGGTCCAAGTTGTTATTGAAGATTTCTGCTATGATGATACACTCAAGACTTGACCATAATGGTCCTACTTGTGTAAAACGGTATGTATGGATGTAAGACTCTTGTTATTCAGCTTCTGTCTGTTTAGTGAGCATTGATCTCTGGGATCACTGTACACGTGCATTCGGTGATCTCGACTTATGAGTCGGGGTCTCCACAGGAGAAAAGGCCCAAATAAAAAAATGAGAGAAAAAGAGAGAAGGGACAATGCTAGTATCCTTTTACCACACTTGTGCTTCAAAGTAGCACCATGATCTTCATGATAGAGAGTCTCTCATTTCGTCACTTTCATATACTAGTGGGAATTTTTCATTATAGAACTTGGCTTGTATATTCCAATGATGGGCTTCCTCAAAATGCCCTAGGTCTTCGTGAGCAAGCGAGTTGGATGCACACCCACTTAGTTTCTTTTGTTGAGCTTTCATATACTTATAGCTCTAGTGCATCCGTTGCATGGCAATCCCTACTCACTCACATTGATATCTATTGATGGGCATCTCCATAGCCCGTTGATACGCCTAGTTGATGTGAGACTATCTTCCCTCTTTTTGTCTTCTCCACAACCACCATTCTATTCCACATATAGTGCTATATCCATGGCTCACGCTCATGTATTGCGTGAAGATTGAAAAAGTTTTGAAAATGTTAAAGTATGAAACAATTGCTTGGCTTGTCATCGGGGTTGTGCATGATTTACATACTTTGTGTGGGGAAGATGGAGCATAGCCAGACTATATGATTTTGTAGGGATAACTTTCTTTGGCAATGTTATTTTGAGAAGACATAATTGCTTTCTTAGTATGCTTGAAGTATTATTATTTTTATGTCAATATGAACTTTTGTCTTGAATCTTTTGGATCTGAATATTCATACCATGATTAAGAAGATTTACATTGAAATTATGCCAAAGTATCACTCCGCATCAAAAATTCTTTTTTTATCATTTACCTACTCGAGGACGAGTAGGAATTAAGCTTGGGGATGCCTGATACGTCTCCAACGTATCTATAATTTTTGATTGCTCCATGCTACTTTATCTATTGTTTTGGACTATAATGGGCTTTATTTTCCACTTTTATATTATTTTTGGGACTAACCTATTAACCGGAGGCCCAGCCCAGAATTGCTGTTTTTTGCCTTTTTCAGTATTTCAAAGAAACAGAATATCAAACGGAGTCCAAACGGAATGAAACCTTCGGGATCGTGATTTTCCAACCGAACGTGATCCAGGAGACTTGGACCCTAATCCAAGAAGCTTCCGAGGAGGTCACGAGGGTGGAGGGCGCCCCCCTGGGCGCGCCCCCCTACCTCATGGGCCCCTCGGAGCTCCACCGACGTACTCCTTCCTCCTATATAAACCTACGTACCCCCGAACGATCAGAACAGGAGACAAAAACCTAATTCCACCGCCACAACCTTCTGTATCCACGAGATCCCATCTTGGGGCCTGTTCCGGAGCTCCGTCGGAGGGGGCATCCACCACGGAGGGCTTCTACATCATCACCATAGCCCCTCTGATGAAGTGTGAGTAGTTTACTTCAGACCTACAGGTCCATAGCTAGTAGCTAGATGGCTTCTTCTCTCTTTTTGGATCTCAATACAATGTTCTCCCCCTCACTCGTGGAGATCTATTCGATGTAATCTTCTTCTTTTTGCGGTGTGTTTGTTGAGACCGATGAATTGTGGGTTTATGATCCAGCTTTTCTATGAATAATATTTGAATCTTCTCTGAATTCTTTTATGTGTGATTGAGTTATCTTTGCAAGTCTCTTCGAATTATCCGTTTGGTTTGGCCAACTAGATTGGTAGTTGTTGCAATGGGAGAAGTGGATGGCTTTGGGTTCAATCTTGCGGTGTCCTTACTCAGTGACAGAAAGAGTTGCAAGGCATGTACTGTATTGTTGCCATCGAGGATAACAAGATGGGGTATTTATCATATTGCATGAATTTATTCCTCTACATCATGTCATCTTGCTTAAGGCGTTACTCTGTTTTTAACTTAATACTCTAGATGCATGCTGGATAGCGGTCGATGAGTGGAGTAATAGTAGTAGATGCAGAATCGTTTCGATCTACTTGTCACGGACATGATGCCTATATACATGATCATACCTAGATAACCTCATAACTATGCTCAATTCTATCAATTGCTCAACAGTAATTTGTTCACCCACCGTAGAATACTTCTGCTCTTGAGAGAATCCACTAGTGAAACCTATGGCCCCCGGGTCTATTCTCATCATATCAATCCCCATCACTTTATTTACTTGCTTTCCTTTTACTTTTTACTTTGCATCTTTATACCAAAAATACCAAAAATATTATCTCTATCAGATCTCACTCTCGTAAGTGACCGTCAAGGGATTGACAACCCCTAATCGCGTTGGTTGCGAGTAGCTATCGTTTTGTGCAGGTACGAGGGACTTGCGCGTGACCTCCTACTGGATTGATACCTTGGTTCTCAAAAACTGAGGGAAATACTTACGCTACTGTGCTGCATCATCCTCTCCTCTTCGGGGAAAACCAACGCAAGCTCGAGACGTAGCACCCGCGGACAAAATGAGGGAGAAACACGACCCTCTCATGGGGCTCCGGAGTGGGGACGATCTGTCCAGCCGGCGGAAGACAGTGGCCGATTTTCTTGGCCAGGTACCCGGCCTCTCGGAGATTTTTGATATCCCTCGCCCGGACGGTAGAGGCCATCCATTTGCCTCCTACTCCAGATCCGGACATCTTCGGAGGACCTCTCTTCGGTGGAGAAGAAGAGTGCTTGGGCACTAGGGCTCGAGCAGAGGGGAATGGACTAGCGGAAGGAAAAGGCATGGGTAAAAAGGAAAATACCTTATCTCTTTATAGAGGCGGTAAAAGCTTTTGCGCCTCCCCACTTGCCTGGTGGAACCCGCTCGTTCCCCTCTCGTCGCAATTAGCGGTGCGGTTGGGCTACCCATAACCGTATTGATGAGAATCCCATAATAAGGGGACACGATTTCTGCTTCGGCAAGACGTGCAGAGGAAACCGCCTCGCGATATGCGTTGTGGCTGGTTGTGGGAAAACGGTTCAAATAATGACTCGACCGTAGTGTCATGTCATGGTGTCTAAAGTTGTCAGCAGATTACATTTGTGAAATATCATTCTCTCTACAGTGGTATGTGAAAATCATCTTGCAGATCCGGACATGATTTAAGTGCTCGATAAATACTTTGGAGTAATCGGAGATGGAACTCGCCTTGCAATGCCGAAGACAAACTGCGCGCCGGACTCATCGTCATTGAAGCCTGGTTCAGGGGATACTGAGTGAGTCCTGGATTAGGGGTATCTGGACAGTCGGGCTATATACTTTGGCCGGAATGTTGGACCGTGAAGATACAAGACTCAAGACTTCGTCCCATGTCCGGATGGGACTCTCCTTTGCGTGGAAGACAAGCTTGGCGATCCGGATATTATATTTCCTTCTTTGTAACCGACTCCATCTAAACCCTAGCCCTCTCCGGTGTCTATATAAACCGGAGGGTTTAGTCCTTAGAGACAGAATCATAATCATCGTAGGCTAGCTTCTAGGGTTTAGCCTCTACGATCTCGTAGTAGATCAACTCTTGTAACACTGATATCATCAATATCAATCAAGCAGGAAGTAGAGTTTTACCTCCATCAAGAGGGCCCGAACCTGGGTAATCATGGCTCATTTTTGCATGCAGGGACTTGCCAAGTCGGGCAGTTGCCGAGGCAGCATGGGGAAGCGGAGACGCCCACGTCCAATCAACCGCCATGCGGCTCCCAAGGCTGCAGGCTGTTGGGGCCCGCGGCGCTCCGCACTTGCCCCTTCGCTTCTCTACTAAGCCAAGTCCGAGCGCGCCTTGGGCCCGTGGGCTACTGTCGCGTCTTGGGAGAGGGGGTCCCCAGACTTGCCTGCCTGCGGCCTGCGGTGTGGCTCAAGTGGTGGCCCAGTAGGGCCCATCTTCATCAACGCAAACTCCAGACCCTCGCGAGGGGCCATGCCTCGCGGGGCGGACGATGCAAGGCTTCCTTAGGAGCGGCCTCACCAGGCAGGCTCGTGAGGAGGCAGAGAGATCAAGGCAAGGGTACCTCGTGAGGTGCCCGTGACGCAAGCCATGACGATCAAAGACCAGGCAGGCACTAGGCGGGCGCCGGCCTGCGTAGTGTCCTTGTTTCCTCTTTGGTGCAAAGGGGGTAAGCACAGGCGCGGAGTACCGAGGCATCAGGCAAAGGTTACCATTTTGGTGCAACGAGACCAAGACCAGCAGAGTGGCAGGATGGAGGTCACCGTGGAGCCCAAGACGACGTCATCGCCAGTGCCTTTGGCAGCCGAAGACCAACTTTAGTCAGGATAACTTGTACTAGATTTTCCACTTCAAAATGGCCGTTGTTGGCTCCCTTCCCGCTCAATATTTGGGAAGAGGACCAGGGCCTCTATATATAGAGATAGCCACCACAGTAGGAAGGAATTGAGTTCTCACAAAGCCAACGGGGACAGAATCCTTCCCTGCGAGAACACCACACCAGCTCAAGAACACCTCTCGCGAGGCTGTTCTTCCCCTGTACTGTTCATCATCAGCCAATGAGGCAATCCACCACACCACACACTGGAGTAGGGTATTACACCACAACAGTGGCCCGAACCATTATAAATCTTGTGTCCCTCGTGTTGTCCATCGTTTAGCTTAGATTCTCGTGAGGCAATTGGACGTGGATTGCTAAGGGGAAGATCTTCGAACGCACCCCAGAGTTCGAACCTTAAGGGTTTGCAGGAACCCCACATCTGACATGCACCACTAGACAATAGTGAAAATTATTCTTAGGTACCTGAAAAGGACTAAGGAAAGGTTTCTCGATTATGGAGGTGATAAAGAGTTTGTCATAAAGGGTTACATCGATGCAAGCTTTAACACCAAACCAGATGACTCTGAGTCTCAATCTGGATATGTACTGAACATGGGAGCAATTAGCTTGAGTAGCTCCATGCAGAGCATTATGGACATAGAAATTTGCAAAATACATACGGATCTCAATGTGGCAGACCCGTAGACTAAACCTCTCTCACAAGCATAACATGATCACACCTTAGTACTCTTTGAGTGTTAATCACATGGAGATGTGAACTAGATTATTGACTCTAGTAAACTCTTTGGGTGTTATTCACATGGCGATGTGAACTATGGGTATTAATCACATGGCGATGTGAACTAGATTATTGACTCTAGTGCAAGTGGGAGACTGAGGGAAATATGCCCTAGAGGCAATAATAAAATTGTTATTATTATATTCCTTAATCATGATAAAGGTTTATTATTCATGCTAGAATTGTATTGACTGGAAACTTAAATACATGTGTGGATACATAAAATAATATCGTGTTCCTAGTGAGCCTCTACTAGACTAGCTCGTTGATCAAAGATGGTTAAGGTTTCCTAACCATAGACATGAGTTGTCATTTCATATCGGGGTCACATCATTAGGAGAATGATGTGATGGACAAGACCCATCCGTTAGCTTAGCATAATGATTGCTCAGTTTTATTTCTATTGCTTTCTTCATGTTAAATACATATTCCTTTGAATATGAGATTATGCAACTCCCCGACATCGGAGTAATGCCTTATGTGCTATCAAACGTCGCGACGTAACTGGGTGATTATAAAGATGCTCTAAAGGTATATCCGAAGGTGTTTGTTCAGTTGGCATAGATAGAGATTAGGATTTGTCATTCCAAGTATCGGAGAGGTATCTCTAGGCCCTCTCGGTAATACACATCATAAGCTTCCAAGCAAACGACTATGAAGTTAGTCGTGAGGTGATGTATTACGGAGCGAGTAAAGAGACTTGCCGGCAACGAGATTGAACTAGGTACAAATATACCGGCAATCGAATCTCACGCAAGTAACATACCGATAGACAAGGGGAATTAGATATGTTGTCATAAAGGTTTGACCGATAAAGATCTTCGTAGAATATGTAGGAACCAATATGGGCATCCAGGTTCCTCTATTGGTTATTGACCGGAGAGGTGTCTCGGTCATGTCTACATAGTTCTCGAACCCATAGGGTCCGCACGCTTAACGTTCGTTGACGATATAGTTTTATATGAGTTATGTATATTGGTGATTGAATGTTGTTCGGAGTGCCGGATGAGATCACGGACATGATGAGGAGCTCCGGAATGCTCCGAAGATAAAGATTGATATATGGGATAATAGTGTTTGGTCTTCAGAAAGGTTTCAGAATTCACCAGAAGGGGTTCCGGATGTTTCCCAAAATGTTTGGGTACTAGGACACTTTATTTGGGCCAAAGGGGAAAGCCCACAAGGTTTTTGGATAGTACAAAAGGGAGTTTTGCAGAGACCAAAGGCTAGACGCCAAGGACCCTAGTGTTTGGGCCCAGATGCCGGGAACCCTGGCATCTGGCCCGGGAGTCCGAGAAGGACTCTTGCCTTTCGGGCAAAACCAAGTTTGAGGAGGCTTTTACTCCAAGTTTCGACCCTATAGGGATCAACATATAAATAGAGGGGCAGGGCTAGCACCCAAGACAGATCAAGGTTCACCAAACCGTGTGCCGGCAACCCCGTCCCCTCTAGTTTATCCTATGTCTAGTTTCTATAGTGCTTGGCGAAGCCCTACAGAGATTGTTCTTCATCACCAACCGTCACCACACCGTCGTGTTATCAAAACTCATCTACTACCTCGCCCGTCTTGCTGGATCAAGAACGTGAAGACATCATCGAGCCGAACGTGTGCTGAACACGGAGGTGCCGTACGTTCGGTACTTGATCGGGATAGATCGTGAAGGTGTACGATTACATCAACCACGTTGATAAATGCTTCTGCTTTGCGATCTTCAAGGGTATGAAGATGATCTCCCCCTCTCGTAGCTATGCATCTCCATGGATAGATTTTGCGTGTGCGTAGAATTTTTTTGTTTCCATACAATGTTTCCCAACAGGAAGTGCCTTTCCTTCTGTGTCATTCTCCCAACTACTTCCTACTCCTTCGCCACGCCCCCTATGATGGGTGTCATTAAAGCTGATCTTCAGGCAGCATAGTGCCCCGACAAGGCTCTCACCTAACTGCCTCCCCGCTCGACACATACTGACAAGCGACTAATTGGTTGTTGAGGTGGAGCGATGGAAAGGTAGAGGGAGCTTGCTGGCATAGAGCTTGTCGGGCCTTCACTTGCCGGTATGTAACTTACCGGCAACTTGAACCTTTGATCTTCAATACTGTCGGTACTACTTCTCGATCCCATGCCTTGTGGTCTTCTTCACAGTTCTAACAAAGAAGCCTTGAGTCTTGATTAGAGCAATCCTCCAGTAAGCCCTTGTTGTCGGGAAGGTTGCTACTGTCTGTGCATAAGTCGAGGCACTAAGGTATGCATGTTATAATAAAATGACAGGAGCCCCCATTCCTAGTCCACACATGCATGCGAGGTGTTGTTGGGCTAGGCCCAAAACAATGCACATGCACATGTGGCAGAGGATAACTATCGGCGTACAAAAGTATGGCTTCTTTCTGTACCCCTTACTTGTGCACGGGCAGCAGAAGATAAAACATGAAGCCTACCAAGCCAGATACTCAAGTCAAAGAACAAGGAGCAAAAGGTGAGCTGGACCTCCCCCGGCAACATCCTTGCCAGGGAAACCTATCCAGCACTAGCAAGCCCATCGCCCTTGAGGTTGGGAGTTCTGACACCATCGACAATGTTAAGACCAAGATTTGGGAACGCATGTGTGGTAGCATGCAGATCTTCATGAAGATTGATAGCCTGCGGGTCCACGTGGGACCAAAAGATGAAGACCCCCAGCAAGACCCTTGCCAGGAACGACTGTGAAGCCCCCGGCAAGCCTTACCGGGGACCATTGCTAGGCTGCGGCCAGGCCCACACCCGACAAGGATTTGCCACCTCACCACCACTCCAGTGCGACGACGAGCGTGCCAACTAAGCAGGCGCCTGCATAGCGGTATGCAGATCTTCATGGAGGCTCTACCACCGCACCAACACAGCAGCTAGCTAGCTAGCATGGCACTACATGCCACGTCAGCCTGGACGCCTGTTGAAGCGAGGAGGGGCAGCGACGGACGAGATGGCTTCTGTTGCCGTCCCTGATAAAGTCAGAGGGCACGTAGGCAACACATTAAATGTGTTTTTCCTATGGTGCTGAGCGATAAGCTCATACACTATAGCTTGCTTTCCACCTCCTGTGTGCCACTGCGGTAACCCCTTTACGTATAAAAGGAGGCCCAAGCCGTACGGAGAGAGAATTCAGACTTTTTGGACCGTGCATGCTAGTTCAAAAGCTCAAGAACACATATATCCAGACAAGCAGGACTAGGGTATTACACATCTTTGCGGCCCAAACCTGGGTAAAATCCCCTTGTGCTTACTGGTAGACATGCTCTTCGTGCAGCTACTCTCCTTGCTGAACGTAGAAGGGATTCTTGTGATCCCATAGGTTTTCGTTTCCCCGACATCTTTGGCGCACCAGGTAGGGGGATTTAGTTGTGAGAATCTGGTCTATTAGTTAGTGCAGCCGTCTCTTCACTGCGATGGCTCCGAAGAAGAAGACCATCGCAGCAGTCGGCTCGTCCGGAGCCACTCCACCCGTGCCAGCATAGACGGGCGACGTGGCAGACGCCGATAGCGTAGGAGATCATGATCGCCCATGCCACCCAAATATGAGAAGCCAGGCGATCAGCATCGTCCGCAACGGCGATGACAATTCACACGCCGCCGCACCCAAGGATGGAGCTGCGCTACCTACGGGTGCGCGGGGACCTCAGACAGGTGACCCCGCCAGTGCACGTGTCGCGGTCCCCTCAGCTCGTGCGTGACGAACAGCACCACAATGTTGAAGACCCCGGGAGTCGCAGTGGCAAAAGCCCCCAGCATCACTCTCAAGACGCGCAGGGCCGACATGCACACCATGATGCTGGCGAAAAAGGCACGCGGCCACGGAATTGTGGTGGAACTCCTTCTAACATAGTTAAAAGTCTGAGTTCCTCCCATTCCTCAAGCCTGTCGTAGCCACCAATGTGAGTAGAAGCATTGGCGCAAGCACAGCTACTCCTCGACTTTCCTCCTGCTGTGGAGAAGCAAGAAGAGTGGACGCCTGCCATCCAAAGCCTTATTGGCTATGCCAATAGGGATGGCCACTGGGAAGCCAGTCCCTCGCGGCGCCGGACCAATGAGCTGGCGCGTGTTGACAGTGGAAGGGTTGGAGGCGCCGCAACCACGGTGCACTCCCCTCCACCGCGGCCGGCCCGTCGGGTTGGCGCCCATGAAAACATGTCCACGGCATCGTCTGACCCACGAGCGCGTTGCGATCAACGTCAAGTTCTTTTAGAGCGGCTCAGGGAAGATGCCCGGAGCACTATCAAGCGGCGACGGGAGGCACGTCACCAAAATGATAGGCGTGCTGGTCCTACTGCGTACAGGCCTGCGCCAGGGGATGCTGGCGACTTGTCTTATGTAATAACTTGTCCAGCATTCACCCATGAGCTGCGGCAGTTCCAGTGGCCCAACAACTGCACGTTCAAACTGGAGGTCCTAGAGAAGTACGACGGCAAGACCCATCCGTCTGAGTTCCTGAGTGTTTACACCATCGCGATGCAAGCTACTGGAGCACGAGACGACAAGGTAATCGCCAACTATTTCACAATTGGCGGTCAAGCCTGTTGGAGTAATGGTCCACGGGTAGGCTAACCCGAGCCCCTGAACCTTTCAAGACATCCGGGCGGACTGCGCCCCTCAAGACTCCACGATAAGGAGCCGCCTTCGGGAAGTCGGCAGCAGGGCTGCCGACTGCCCCTCGCGGCCGAGTCCCAGGGACGACTTCGAGATAAGCCGACTCCTAACGGACGGCTTCCAGAGAAGCCGGCTATGGGGAGTCGGCCGGCGACTCCGACCACCTCCTGCCTTCGCCACAATAGATGGGACAGGGTACAGTCACCGCGTGGCCCATCCCTGCCCCACTTACGAAGGGCTGGCATGGCCACAGTGCGCTATATCGATGGAGATCTCCATCCGGCGCGGCACTATTGCCATGCCAGCCCTGACCTCAGCCCCCGTGGGTGGCGCACTGTACCCACGACGGCCTGCCTGTATGGCCCAGAGGCGGCGGGTCCCACCCGTCAGCGGGGGTATAGAAGACGGCAAGAGTGCCACAAGACGGGCCCGTTGGGAGTCGGCCCCCGGGAGTCGGCCAACCCCTCCCACGGGCCCCACAAGCCATTAACCAGACAAGACGGGGAATGGCAACAGTGATCGTTCATCATATGGCGGCACTGTTGCCACGACCCCATGACCAAGACAGCGTCATTAGAAGTACGGCTACAGTACCAGGCCTGTCGGTGGGGCCCGCCAGTCGACGGAGAAGACGGTGGCCTGAGAGACAGACGGCTGGGACCCGCACCCAGCCGGATTACCATTGTATCCCTGGGGGGCGGGCCTATATAAGCCCCCCGGGGCACCCATGCAAGGGGGATCGCTCCTTTAGCACTAGACCAGATCACATAGGAAGGAGGGAGCTAGCCTTGCCTTCTCCTACCTCCAGGAAACAACTCAAGGAGCAACCTTGTACTCACTTTGCCATAGTGATCATGCAAAGACCCCGTAGAGCAGCAGTAGGGGTGTTATCTCCATGAAGAGCCCTGAAGCTGGGTAAGATTCGCCAGCGTGCATGCCTTCGCCTCATCCCGTTTTCAGGCACCAGCGACGTTCTACTCGCCCCCACCATGATAAGCCATCCTTTGGCATATGTCGCACCCAACCCCCGACATTTGGCGCCCACCATGGGGCGAGGTGCACCGTCGTCCGGAGACCTGCTCTAGACTGGAACCATTTTTCTCCCTGGTGAGCGCATCCAGCCCGGCATGCCAGTCGGAGTCTGCACCGACGCGCTGCATGGAGCTGGGATTGCCTGCGCAGCCAGCTGCCTCGCCGAACTTGTCAGTGAGGTTCGCCTCTCCGATGAGCCTGCATCCGATGCAGGCACGGGCGGCCCCGAGATCCTCCTCGCGGGCCTCCTTGACCAACTCCACGTTGCCGGCGAGCCTGCTGTGGACCTGGAGTCCATAGGCTCCACCGACCTAATGCTGGTCGACTCCGACACCATGTCGCTCGATGCATTCACCACCAACATTGTGGTCTACGACGAGCCGCTCCCTCGCGCGGAGAGCGATGGAAGCACCATCACAGAGGTTCTCGTCCTCGATCATGGAGAGCGTTCCGGTGAAGGAGCTCATGATCCGCTCGATGCGGCTCTGCGAGACCTGACCGCGCCTATTCCGGGAGACGCCGACGCCAAAACGCTGGAGGCGCGCCGCCTTCAGCTCGTCGAAGGCGCAAAGAAGCTGGCAAGCATGAGACGCTTGTCAAAAGCCTACCAGCGTGAGATGGATCACGCTGTGGGCGGCTCGCCGGCCCCTACTGGGCCTAGCGACCTAGGCGCGGTCCGGCAGCGCGACATTTCCATCGCCAACCTGTTCGGTGCCAATCGCCCTGTGTACACCATGGCGCCCAGGCGGCGGCGGACGAGCTAGACAACTTCGAGGGAGAAGAGCGCCGCCTGATGACGGAGCGAGTCTAGCAGCTCCTCGACACGGCTACCGCGTAGAATGAAGCCGGCTGCCGCATAAAGGCGCTGCAACGACAAAACGATGACCCGCCTCCTTGCCGAGATCAAGGCGCGACATCTCGGAGACCAACTGGCGGTGTCCGCGGAAGGAAAGACAAGGATCCGGCTGTCAGCCACAGTCGGACTCGCATCACCATCGAGCGCGACCAAGACGGCCGCCCCAAAGCAGTGGAACGGCGGGACGACTATCTGCCTCCTCCTCCTCGCAAAGAAAGGCAAGTCTCCCCGCCACCTGTTGAGCATCCAACTCTTGGAAACCGCCTTGGCCGCCGAGAGGGACTCGGAGAAAATGACGCCCGCCACCGGATCGACCGACTCCACCGATCCCTGGCGCTGGAAGAAGAAGACGAGTTAGGTCCGCCCTATTTCGGACCTCGCATGCGAGACGAGCCCTTTCCCAAAGGGTTCACGCTCCCCTGAGACACGCCCAAGTACACCGGCTCCGTGAAGCCGGAAGACTGGCTGGTTGACTACTCCATGGCTATCAACATAGCGAACGGCAACAAGCGTGTTGTCGTAAAGTATGTTCCACTCATGCTCCAGGGCACTGCCCGGACATGGCTGAACAGCCTGAAGCCCCGCATCATCAACAGTTGGGTCGACTTCACCGAAGCCTTCGTCCACAACTTCATGAGCACGTACAAGCGACCTCCCAAGCCTCGCGAACTCTCCTTGTGCGTGCAAGGCCCCGACGAGTCCACTCGCGACTACCTCATGCGCTGGGCCGAGCTTCGGAACTCCTGTGAGGGCGTGCACGAGGTGCAGGCCATCGAGTACTTCACTGCCGGGTGCAGAGAAGGCACCCTCCTCAAGCACAAGCTCCTCAGCGATGAGTCGGAGACCCTAGACGAGCTGCTGATCACAGCAGACAAATACGCCACGGCCGACTCCTCCATGAAGGCGGAGATCCAAGTTAGCGCGACTGGCAAAGTCGCCCCTCAGGCTCCCAGAACTCCGGCTGGGGACGCTAGTCGGCGACAACAGCAAAACAATCACAAACACAAGGCCGCACAGCCGGCTTCCAACAGCCGGCAAGTTGCGGCAGTCGAAGACCAGCAGCCGGAGGAGCAGCCTCCGACCAAGCGACAGAAAGGCGGCAAGTCCAACTGGTTGCCGACCTTCTCTTACGAGCAAACCCTAGATGGCCCATGAAAGTTCCACAGCAGTGCGAAGCCGTCGAATCACACCACCTGGAAATGCCACTGGCTCACCAGAATTGCCAAGGGAGACAGCCTCCTGCCTCCCCCGCCTACTGGGCCGCCGCCTCCACCGCCGCCCCAGCAGCCGGCTGTCAGGCCAGTCGGTGCAGTACAAGACGAGTACCCAGAAGAGAACAGAGCTTATGTGGTGTTCACCAGTGTGGCTGACAATCGACACAGCAGGCGGCTGCAGCAGCAAGAGGTGAATGCAGTAGCGTCAAGTACTCCAGAGTTCATGCACTGGTCCGAGAAGCCTATCAGTTGGAGCAGAGCTGATCACCCAGAGGTGATGCCGAGTCCGGGCTCCTACGCCCTGGTCTTAGGTACCACCTTTGCCACAGATAGGCAGGTCGCTCGCTTCTCGCGAGTACTGATAGACGGAGGCAGTAGCATCAACATCCTGTACAAGAATACCATGGAGAAGTTAGGAATCAAGCAAAGACAACTTCAGAGCAGCCGGACTGTGTTCCACGGCATTGTTCCTAGCCTTTCCTGCTCACCAATCGGCAAGATCCTGATAGAAGTCCTCTTCAGAGACAAAGATCATTTCCGCCGAGTGCCAGTTTGGTTTGAAGTGGTGGACCTCGAAAGCCCGTACCATGCGTTTCTTGGCCGACCTTCTTTAGCCAAGTTCATGGCGGTTCCCCACTACGCCTACCTCAAGATGAAGATGCCGAGTTCCAAGGGGATCCTGACCATAGCCGACGACTACAGAAAGTCGTCCGCTTGCGCGGCCGAAAGCAGTCGGCTAGCCGAGTCCCTGGTGATCGCAGCTGAGAAGCGACTTCTTAATCGGGTTGTGGCGATGGCCGGCAAGCAGCCCGAGATGTCGCCCAACCCCAAGGAGTTAGAAGCTGAAGGTTCGTTCAAGCCGGCCAAAGAAACGAAGAAGATACCCTTGGACCCGGAGCACCCAGAGAGGTACGTTGTCATAGGTGCAAACCTTGACAACAAATAGGAAGGCAAGCTCGTCGATTTCCTCCATGAGAATCAAGACATCTTCACATAGTCCCCTAAATACATGCCAGGTGTACCGACGAAATTCGCCGAGCACAAGTTACATGTCTGATCTGATGTGAAGCCCGTCAGGCAGCCCTTGCGCCGCCTGTCAGAAGAGAAGAGAAGAGTTGTTGGAGAAGAGATAGCCCAGCTCCTGGCGGTCGGCTTCATTATGGAAGTATTCTTCCCAGAATGGTTAGCAAACCCGGTCCTAGTGCTGAAGAAGAACAAGCAGTGGCGGATGTGTATTGACTACACAAGCCTCAACAAACCTTGCCCCAAGGAACCATTCTCTTTGCCAAGAATTGATCAGGTGATAGACTCCACAGCCAGATGTGAGCTGTTGAGCTTGTTAGATGCATATTCAGGATATCACCAGATCAAGCTGAACCCGGCTGACAGACTGAAGACCGCCTTAATCACGCCGTTTGGAGCCTTCTGCTACCTGACCATGACGTTCGGCTTGAGGAATGCCGGCGCCACCTTTTAGTGTTGCATGCAGAAGTGCCTCCTCAAGCAACTCGGCAGAAATGCTCATGTCTACGTGGACAATGTGGTGGTGAAGACAGAAAAGCATGGAACATTGCTGGAAGACCTCAAGGAAACCTTTGAGAACCTGCGCCGATTCCAGATCAAGCTCAACCCTGAGAAGTGCGTCTTCGGAGTACCAGCCGGCCAACTCCTTGGCTTCCTGGTCTCTGAACGCGGCATAGAGTGCAACCCTGTAAAGATCAAGGCCATCGAGAGGATGGAGATGCCCAGCCGACTGCTAGATGTGCAAAAGTTCACCGGCTGCTTGGCGTCCATCAGCCGATTCATCAGTCGGCTGGGCGAGAAGGCTCTCCCTTTATACCAGCTCATGAAGAAGACGACCTTTTTCAAGTGGAACCGCAAGGCGGACGAAGCTTTTCTCCAGTTGAAGAAAATGTTGACTCCTCCCCTTGTGCTGGCGGCCCCGACTCCTAAAGAGCCCATGCTCCTATACATTGCCACCACCAGCCGGGTAGTCAGCACGGTCATTGTAGTTGAACGCAAGGAGGAAGGAAGGCGCTACCTGTCCAGGGACCGGTATATTACTTGAGCAAAGTACTGTCGGCCTCCAAGCAGAACTACCCCCACTACCAGAAGATGTGCTACGGCGTGCACTTTGCCACCAAGAAGTTGAAGCCTTACTTTCAGGAGCATCCAATCACTGTGGTTTGCATAGCCCCACTAGCCGAGATCATCGGAAGCCGAGATGCTTCTGGCCGAGTGGCCAAATGGGCCATTGAGCTGGCTCCCTACACCATCTACCACCAGCCCTGCACCGCCATCAAGTCGCAAGCACTGGCCGACTTCCTCGTCGACTGGGCCGAGACCTAGTACCTGCCGCCAGCGCCCGACTCCACCCATTGGCGGATGCATTTGGGCGGCTCCAAGATGCGCACCGGCTTGGGAGCCGGCATTGTCCTCACTTCCCCCAAAGGCGACAAGCTCAGATATGCGCTGCAAATCCACTTCGCCGCCTCCAATAACATCGTTGAATACGAGGTGCTCATTCACGGGCTCCGGCTTGCCAAAGAACTTGGCATTCGCCGGATCCTGTGTTATGGCGACTCCGACTTGGTGGTCCAGCAGTCATCTGGCGATTGGGACGAGGATGCAAACATGGCGAGCTACCGCTTCCTTGTACAACAACTCAGCGGATATTTTGAGGGGTGCGAGTTCCTTCACGTGCCAAGAAATGACAACGACCAAGCAGACGCCCTGGCACAAATCGGCTCCACCTGCCAAGCAATACCATCTGGCGTCGCCCTTCGGCGCCTCCTCAAGCCGTCTGTCAAGCCTTCACCAGAATCGGACTCCATCTTTGTGCCGGCTCCCCCCGAAGAAGTCGGATCCGACTCAAGAGCCCTAGCAGGCGGCACGAGAATTCTTACAAATGACTCCAAGAACGCCGCAGTCGAAGCCGTCTCGGGGACTTCAGAACCCGGCCCGGGGACTGCGGCGACCAATCCGAAAACTCCAGAACTCGGCCTGGGGACTGCACCAGTCGGCCCGGGGACTTCATCAATCCAGCAAGCGGCCGCGGATTCCAGCCCGCCGCCTCCCAGCCCAGCCGCCCTCGTCCAAGTCGCAGTACTGGCAGTTAAAGAAATAGCAGCACCCTCATGGGCCCAGCCCATCCTCAAGTTCCTAGTGAGCAAAGAGCTACCAACTGATGAAATCTTGGCTCGGAAAGTACAACGCCGAGCGGCAGCTTACACCATAGTCAACAGAGAGTTAGTCAGGCACAGCGTCACTGGTGTCTACCAGCGTTGCGTCGAGCCAGAGCAAGGCCAAGCAATTCTCAAAGACATCCATCAAGGCGAGTGCGGCCACCATGCGGCTTCAAGAGCACTCGTCGCCAAAGCCTTTCGACACGGTTTTTTCTGGCCAACCGCCCTAGAAGAGGCCAAAGAATTGGTCCAAAAGTGGAAAGGGTGCCCGAAGTTCCGCTCCAAGCCACATTAGCCGGCTTCCGCACTCAAGACTATCCCCATCACCTGGCCCTTTGCGGTTTGGGGCCTGGACATGGTGGGACCATTCAAAACAACACGAGGCGGCCTAACTCACTTACTTGTCGCGGTGGACAAGTTCACGAAGTGGATAGAAGTAAAGCCCATCAAGAAGTTGAATGGTCCGACTGCAGTGACTTTCATCGCCGACATCACGACTCGGTACGGCATACCACACAACATGATCACCGACAATGGCACAAATTTCGCCAAAGGTGCCTTGGCCCGTTTTTGCGCGACACAGGGCATCCGACTGGACTTAGTGTCAGTTGCCCATCCACAGTCAAACGGCCAGGTAGACCGAGCAAACGGCCTCATCCTGTCCGGCATCAAGCCTCGGCTGGTCGAACCGCTAGAGTCTTCCGCCGGCTATTGGCTTGATGAGTTGCCTGCCGTCCTCTGGAGTCTGCGCACGACTCCAAACAAGTCAACCGGCTTCACACCTTTCTTCGTCGTCTACGGTGCTGAAGCCGTCATCCCGACGGACATAGAGTTTGACTCCCCGCGAGTCACCATGTACAATGAGGAGGAAGCAGAAGAAGCACGAAAAGACGGTGTCGATCTGCTGGAAGAGGGCCGGCTGTTGGCACTCAGCCAGTCCAGCATCTACTAGCAGAGCCTGCGCCGATACTACAACAGGAAGTTCAGGCCGAGATCTTTCCAAGAGGGCGACCTTGTGCTCCGACCGATCCAGCGAACAGCTGGTCAGCACAAGCTGTCGCCGCCTTGGGAAGGCCCCTTCATTATCAGCAAAGTGCTGGCCAACGACTCCTACTACCTGATCGACGCTCAGAAGCCAAGAGCACGCAAGAGGGACGACTCCGACAAAGAGACGGAACGCCCATGGAATGCAAATCTTCTCCGAAGATTTTACAGTTGATGCAGTATGTATCACGCTACCCTTTGTGTTAAAGTACCAAGACTTTGGGCCCCCCGAGACGAGCTCGGGGACTGCCCTTTTTGTTATCTGTATGATAAGAATTATGCCTTCGAGTATACTACTCTTTGTTATGCCGCCTGGCACCGGGCTCGACTAGTCGGCCCGGGGACTCGCCGCCTCGCGCTATGGAATGCTTCCTGCAGTCGGACAAGTAGTGTGTGGTGCCTAAGCCGTCTCCTGTCAGAAGCCGCAGCTTGCAGAGCGACTGTTTGGAGGGCAGGAGTAAGGAAGAATGGGCGAACACATGATAAATGGCTAAGGACTCAAAGCATATACATAGCTTAAGCCGGCTTCCAGCCTCTCTTAGCAAAGCCGACTCTTGAGCAGTTGGCTTGCGGCTTTCTATCCAACTTGTTAAAAAGACTCTAAAAAATGGCCAAGTACTTGCCTTCCCAAAGTAGCCAAGCATTTGATCCAGAGGCGGTCCGCAGAACGGCTGTCCGACTGGCAAGGCGGCGCCTAAGGGAAGGCGGCAAAGGAAAAATCCAAAAGAGCAATGAGCAAGGAAAGATAGAATTCGGATAAATATTTACATAACATAGGCCCTTGGCTAAATCTTAAAGTGGAAGTTCAAAATACACCCCGCGGGTGGAATTGCTCGAATTAACAAGTTCTTCAAAGACTACTAAAGCAGATAAAATGAAGGCAAGACGGCAGCCTAGGAAGCGGCAGACGGGTTCAGAGGGTCGGAAGAGATGGCGGTGTCAGGTGCCGGGGCGGCCGGCTGGACGGTCTTAGCTTGATCGTCTCCGGCGGCAGCCGGCTCGGTCGGACGCGGCTCATTGCTGGAGGCACGGTCGAGCTGAGGCTGGTCGCCCGCTCCATCTTCTGGCGCCTCCGTCTCACCTCCGTCCTCCGCCTCGCCTTCCTCCGCGGCGCTGGAACCGATCACCTCCGCCGAGTCCTCGTCATACTCCGGGTTCATCCCGAACCACTCCGGCGGCGCCTCCCTGCCGTCTTCAGCCCGATCAGTGACGAAGACGCTGGTGTCTGCGTAGTCGGTGATCGCCGCAGCACACGCGACGAGGGCGTCTTCCACAGCTATCAGCTCCCCCTGGGCCTCTGGCCGGAACGCGGCCAGCCGGTCCAGGTCCAGCCCTGGATACCACGCCTTGACGAATTCCAAGGCCCGGCACGCTCCAGCCCGGGCCGAGGAACCCTTCCAAGCCTCAAGACGACCAGAAACGACCTCCAGCCAGTCGGCAGTCTGACTGGCAGTGCGCAGAACCGGCATGTCTGGCCACAGGGCAGCAATCGCCTGGGCGTCGACACGTTGAAGCCGGCGCAGCATCCGATGGGCCGGCCGCAGACGAGCCTCGATGCTCAGAAGCTGCTCATCGAGGGTCCAGGGGGTGTTGGCGGCAATCTCCACACCATCTTCCCTCCGCGCCTCGCGATCAGCCTCGATGGCTTGAGTGGCCGCCTGCAAGTGGCCAGGGAAGAAGTCTGCCAAGACGGAAAAGAAACAAGTCAAAAAATCAGGAGTCAGCCCGACCCATAGTCGGAGGCTCAAAGAAAGAAAGGAAGTAAAGAAACTCACCATCGACGATGTCCACAATCTCATGGAAGCCGGAGGTCAGCTGTGCCTCCTTGTCGGTCCAGGAGGAGCGCTCGCTTTCGAACTCGGCCAGGAGAGCAGTCTCTCTCTTCTCTGCCTCGTCCTGCGCCTTCTTGAGCAGCTCCCTTTGCTCCGCTAGCTGCGCAGCCAGCAGGTCGCGCTCCACGGCGAGTTTGCTGGACTCCTCCCCCTTGGCACTCAAGGCGGTGTTGGCTTCGCCCAACTGCTGCTGAAGAGTGGTGTTGGCCCCTGAAGAATGAAAAGGAAAAGACGTTAAGTCGTCAACAAAGAAGGTCGTCGGGAAGATCCGGCCCAACTGCTCAGCAGTCGGCCTGAATCTCGGGGACTACAGCCCGCGGGTGCGCCAGCGCGCCCCCGCGAAGGAGGACTCACTCCGGCTCTCCGACAAGTCGGTAGTCCGCCTGCCTAGCTCCTCGACATTGCGGTTGAAGGCAGTGACGCGGAGGTTGTGATACTCCTGTGATAAGAATTTTAGACCAAGATAAGTATTGGAAATCGCCAGATGAAGTTCTGGGCCGCCTGCTTAGCAGCCGGCCCGAAACTCGGGGACTACACCCAGTGGGTGCACTGGCGCGCCCCCACAGAGAAGAACAAGGAAAAACAAAGTCAAAAATGAAAGCATACCCGGACGGCTGCTCGTGACGCCAGATGCGCCTTGGTACAGTTCTGGATGGCGTCGCCCTCAGCTCGCAGTTTCTCCTGAACGTCCAGAAGCGACTGGTTCAGCGAGCCTGTGCCGCCTCCTCGCACCCACCCAATGTGCGCGACACTTGTCGCCTCGGCGTCTGGGATGGCCGAGCTGGCGGCGCCGGTCTCCAAGGGGCTGGCGCCGAAGTCGCCTTCTCAAGACGGCGGCGCGCTGGTGAGGCGACTTGAAGGAGAAGCTTCGCCACGGACTCGTCCTCAGTCGGCGGCACCGGCGAGCCTGCCGGCTGTTTACCTTACGCACTCCCAGACGGCGGCGGAGGCGGCGGTGGCAGCACGGCCGTGTCCGACATGGAGGCCTCGGCTCTTTCCCTCTCCATGATGGGGTTCTCGCTGCCGGCTTCCCCAGTCTGCCCCATGAACTCCGAGGGTGGTAGCGCGGAGTTCAGCGGATGACGAGCAAGGCCAATTGGTGGTGCGCGGCCTCCTCAGCTCGCCACCTTGTCGCAACGGCGGCTTCGGCCTCGTCCAGCTTCCTCTGGGCGGAGGCCGCCGCCTTCTCGGCCTCCGCCTTCTCCAGGCGGGCGGATTCGTCCTCATCGCGCTTCTCCCGCGCGTTCCGCTCCGTCGCCTCCCGGAGGTCGGCGGCGGGGTCAATCCGCCGAGTTGTGGTGGACGTCTCTGCCGACCCCATGACGGAGGCGGCGGCGACCCTCTCAAAGGTGAGGGGAGCCCTGAAGCGAGGAAGGCATGTAAAATATTTGGACAAGATTCACCAATAGAAAACAAGACAAAAGGCGGAAGCACTTACGCGGAGACCAGTGGCGGCTTTTTCACTTCCTTACGGAAGCGGTTGGCCTTCGCGATCGCCTCCTCCCGCTTGGTCGCGGCGGCCGCCCCCTTGAACTTCTTCGACCAGCCGCCAAGCAAGCTCGGCCCGACCCGGCACCTCTTTGCGCCGCCTTGACCATCCAAGCCGGCGGAGGAACTCGCGCTCGGCTGGCCGGCTCTTGGTTGGTGGCACGAGGCGACTTCCCCCTCGGCGTCGTCATCAGGCCAGTCGGCAAAAGTGGCCGAGGGCCTGAAGCCTCCTCCTCTTCCTCCTCCTCCTCCTTCGGCGTCGGCCTCCATTGCCGCGGCCCCCAAGTCAGGGTCGTCGACGTCGCTCTCCGCTCGGTCGGAGACGAACTGATGGGTCGGGACCGCGGTGTCGGCTGAAGGCTGGATGAGGGGGTTCTGACTCAAGAAAAACCAAAAAGATCAGAAGTCGGATCCGGCTGCAAAAGAAGAAAGAAGAAGAAGAGAGACGACTTACGGCAGGCGGGGGGTTCGCGCGTGAGTACGGCTCCTTGCCGAACCGCCAATCCGTCGTGAGACTGCAGTTCGCGATGTAATTCACCGTGTCTGCCACCTTCGCGTGGGGTATGTCCTTGGAACACATCCGACTCGGGTCCCGGTGGTCGCTCATCTGACAGATCAGATGAGGTCGGCCTTGGAGCGGGAGGACTCGGCGCGCCACGAAGGCGGCCAGCAGGTCGGCCCCGGTCAAACCCTCCGACTGCGTCAGTACTCGGAGTCACGCGACGGCGGCGGCGCCAGCGGGAGTCAGCGTCTTGACCCGATGGGACCAGCTGGGGAGCCTCCCAGCCGGTGCGCCGGCTTCGTAAGGCGGCAGATTGACCCAGTCGCCGTCTGGGGCGACGTTCCTCGCATAAAAATAAGACCGTTGCCACATCTTCACCGACTTAATCAGCGGGATGGTGGGAAATGGGTTGTCGTCCACCAATCTACGCATCGCGATGAAGGCACCACACTGGGTCGGCACGCCGGCGACGTGCGTGCCGAGCTTGGACTGAAAGAACTCCCCCCACAGCTCGATGGTGGGGAGAACACCGAGGAAGCCTTCGCACAAGGTGGCGAAGGCAGCCAGCCGCACCACCGTGTTCGGGGTAAGGTGGTGCGGCTGGAGCCCGTGAAACTCCAAGAAGGAGCGGAAGAAACCGCTCGTCGGCAGCCCCAGGCCGTGCATGAGGTGCGAGCGGAATACGACCCGCTCGCCCTCCTCCGGCGCCGGCGATACCTCCCTCTCCGGCGCGACGCAGGCCCGCACTAGGTCCTTGCCGGGGAGGCGACGCATCCTACGAAGGAACTCAATGTGGTCGTCGTCCACCTCAGAGCCGTCCCACACGCCGGAGCGCACAACAGGAGGTGCGGCGGCGGAGGAAGAGCTCATCGCTGCGGGCGTGGCGTGGGTCGACACGGCGGCGGCGAGAGGAAGAAGAAGCAAGAGGAAGCGAATGGAGTAGGGGAAATGGGCGCGCATGCTCCGCCGCCCCCCTCCTCCCGACTACTTATAGGCTCGTGGGCTGAGAAGTCGATGGGGCGGACATGGGATTAACTGTGCCCAGGACCCCACGCCCCCCACGATTTACCACACGAAGTAACTACGCGCAGTTATGATGTGGGAATCCCAACTGTCCGCACGGCCGCAACAGATCCGTTCGCGTGCCGAGGCGCGGTAGTGGCGGGCCCCGCCTGAGGCCCTGTCCCGTCGCGCGCGTGGATGGGCAGACTGACCCTGCCATGTGGCACCACGCGATGGATCCACAACGGGCGGCTGCCCGAAAGCATATCAGGCACGCTGCCTGGATCCCGCTACAACCTTCAAACTCTTTAAGGGGCAAGACGGCCTTCTGCGAGTCCGTCTCCAGCTAGTCGGCCTAGAGGAAGACGGCGAGCAAGGTCCAGATTCCACCCCAGAAGGATGAAACTGTTGAGACTCCTAGACATGTCACCCTCGGCGCCTCACCAGCTTCGGGGACTACTGTCGGAGTAATGGGCCACGGGTAGGCTAACCCGAGCCCCTGAACCTTTCAAGACATCGGGGCGGACTGCGCCCCTCAAGAATCCACGATAAGGAGCCTCCTTCGGGAAGTCGGCGGCAGGGCCGCCGACTGCCCTCGCGGCCGAGTCCCAGGGACAACATCGAGATAACCCGACTCCTAATGGACGGCTTCCAGAGAAGCCGGCTATGGGGAGTCGGCCCGCGACTCCGACCACCTCCTGCCTTCGCCACGATGGACGGGACGGGGTACGGTCACCGCGTGGCCCATCCCTGCCCCGCTTACGAAGGGCTGGCATGGCCACAGTGCGCCGTATCGATGGAGATCTCCATCTGGCGCGGCACTATTGCCATGCCTGCCCTGACCTCAGCCCCCGTGGGCGGCGCACTGTACCCACGACGGCCTGCATGTACGGCCCAGAGGCGGCGGGTCCCACCCGTCAGCGGGGGTACAGAAGACGGCAAGAGCGCCACAAGACGGACCCGTTGGGAGTCGGCCCCCGGGAGTCGGCCAGCCCCTCCCACGGGCCCCACACGCCATTAATCAGACAAGACGGGGAATGGAAACAGTGATCGTCCATCAGACGGCGACACTGTTCCCACAACCCCATGACCAAGCCAGCATCATTAGAAGCACGGCTACAGTACCAGGCCTGTCGGCGGGGCTTGCCAGTCGGCAGAGAAGACGGCGGCCTGAGAGACAGACGACTGGGACCCGCACCCAGCTGGATTACCATTGTATCCCTGGGGGGCGGGCCTATATAAAGCCACCCGGGGCACCCATGCAAGGGGGATCGCTCCTTTAGCACTAGACCAGATCACATAGGAAGGAGGGATCTAGCCTTGCCTTCTCCTACCTCCAGGCAACAGCTCAAGGAGCAACCTTTTACTCACTTTGACATAGTGATCATGCGGAGACCCCGCAGAGCAACAGTAGGGGTGTTACCTCCACAGAGAGACCTGAAGCTGGGTAAGATTCGCCGGCGTGCATGCCTTCGCCTCATCCCGTTTCCAGGCATCGGCGACGTTCTACTCGCCCCCACCATGATTAGCCATCCTTTGGCATATGTCGCACCCAACCCCCGACAAAGCCCAACGTCAGGTAATGGTTGATGCATTAGCCGATAGACTCCATCTTATCTTGGTCCGATCTGTGCCAAGAGTTTGTTGCTGCCTTCACGTGCGGCCACGTAGCTCCTGTCCAGGCAAGCGATTTGCATGTGATCCCTTAGAGGGACGACAAATGCTTGCGCAAGTACATATAGAGATTCAGCCGTGTGTAGTACAACATCCCCGATGTTCATCCTGCCGCTATCATTAGCGTGTTCCATTAGAACGTGAGCAATCGTAAAATGTGTGAAGAGCTGGCGATGAACAAGGTTGCGGATGTTGCTGAACTATATGTTCTAACCGACAGGTGTGCCCGAGCTAAGGAAGGAAGAAAGTACCCCGAGGCAAGTGACTCTAAAGACGAAGACGTTGTCGCCCCGGTAAAGAAGGGCTGACGACGCAACAGGAAGCGCAAGGTCAAGACTGTTCTTGCCGTCGAGGAATCCGGTGACCCCGACACCGCTAAGAAGGCCAAGGTTGACGACCCCGGCAAGGAGATTGCCGGATGCAACGCCTGCCGGGCCTCAGTGGCTGCTGGCAAGTCAAAGGGCTCCGATAAGCAGTATTGCAAGATTCACCATACCAAGGGCCACGACCTCCAGAACTGCCGCTAGGTTGATCTGCTGATGGAGAAGCAAAGGGTTGAGTACAAGAGACGAGACAAAGAGAAGGGCCAAGGCAGCGCAGAGGGGTCCAGAAAGAAGCACGGTGGCCGAGGAGGTCGCGGAGACAAGGAGAATCCATAAGAGAGGCATGCCCGGGGCTGTGACAAGAAAGAGGAGGATGCCGATCATGATGATGATGACGAGTCCACCGAGCACGAGTTTCAGAAGGCGATTGAGGTCATGTGCGTCGACGGAGGTGCCTCATTGCATTCCTCCCACCGCCAACTTAAATAGTGGGTGTGTGAGGTTAATGCGACGAAAGCGATGGTCAACGCCCATAAGCCACTGAAGTGGTCGAACACGCATATCATTTTCGACACCGAGGATCACCCTGATCGCACAACTGCGGTCGGGTGTTTGCCGTTGTTGGTCTCACCAATGATCCGCAACCTCAAGGTGACGAAAATGTTAGTTGATGGTGGGGCCGATGTGAACTTGATTTCGCCCAACGTGATCAAGAGGTTGCAGATCCCTGACAAAGATCTTGAGGAAACAGGCAGGTTCTAAGGGATCAATCAGGGGAGAAGCCGGCCCAAGGGAAAGGTCACGCTACCAGTCACGTTTGGTGGAGACCTAAACTATAGGACAGAGAGGATCATCTTTTATGTTGCCGAGATCCCATTGCCTTATAATGGGATCCTTGGGCGTCCAGCGCTAGCCAAGTTCATGGCACCGTCACACTATGCGTACAACAAGCTAAAGATGCCCGGCCCAATGAGCATCATCACCGTCAGCTGCGACAAGAGGGATGTGCTCATTTGTGTCGATCAACTCTACCAAGAGGCAGTTGCAGCATCCACTGCCAAGATACTTGCTCCCACCACCGAGAGGAAGACCGACAAGGCTTCGACCGTCGGCAAGGGCTCCTGCACTCACTCCGGCAAACACGCCTCTTCGGAGTGCTGCGTTCCCACTGAGCACATGCCGGAGAGCTCTACCGGCAAGAGCAAGAAGTCCAAGGAGGCCCCACTAGAAACCAAGAAGGTGCCCGTTAAGGAGGATGGCATGGGCGGAGCTTTCACCATAAGCTCCACCCTTGACAACAGGAAAGTGTGCTCGTCTCCTTCCTGCGGGCGAATGTCGATGTGTTTGCATGGCAAGCATCCGACATCCCTGGCATTCCCAGGGAGGTGATTGAGCACCACCTTGCTGTCTGTCCCCATGCGTGGCCCGTCGAACAGAAGGTTAGAAAGCAAGCTTTGGAGCGACAAGATTTCATGGTTGAGGAGATTAGGAAGTTGGAAGCGGCAGGCTTGGTCAAGGGAGTACTCCAGCCGGCATGGTTGGCCCATCCAGTCGTTGTGCGTAAGGAGAATGGCAAGTGGAGGCTATGTATCGACTATACTGATATCAATAAAGCCTGTCCAGAGGATCCTTTCCTGTTGCCACGCGTTGACCAGATAGTGGACTCCACTACTTGGTGCGACCTACTGTCGTTCCTTGACGCCTATTCAGGATACCATCAGATCTTCTTGAAGAAGGAAGATGAATAAAAGACCGCGTTCATCACCCCATGTGGTACATACTGTTTCATACGAATGCCTTTTGGGTTGAAAAGCACTGGTTCAACGTTCGCCCGAGCAGTCCAAATAGGTTTTGAGTCTCAGCTACATAGAAATATGGAAGCCTATATGGATGATATAGTGGTCAAAACCAAGGACAAGTCCATGCTTGTGCACGATCTGGAGGAAACCCTTTGAAAATTTGCGCAAGAGCAACCTCAAGCTCAACCCAGAGAAGTGTGTGTTCGGCGTCCCATATGTTCGGTTCTTTGTGTCTCAATGCGGAATCGAAGCGACTGCCGACAAGATCAAAGCGATTGAGCAGATTGAGGCGCCAAAACGAGTCAAAGATGTCCGAAGGCTCGCCGGTTGCGTCGTCGCCCTGAGTAGGTTCATCTCTAAATCTCCTAAGCATGCCCGTCCCTTTTTCAAGATTTTGAAAATGGCGGGTCCAATGAAATGGACTCCAGAGGCAGAGACAGCACTGCAAGAGTTGAAGAGGTACCTCTCCTCTACGCCAATACTAGTCGCCCCCAAACCACAAGAGTCGTTACTGGTATATTTGGCGGCAACGAATCAAGTGGTCAGTGTTGCGCTTGTGGCACAGAGAGAAGTTGAGGGAGAGGTAATAGTAGCGGCGAGGCCGTTAGGTGAAGAGTTGGGGGCGACAGGGCCCGATGCTCGCAAGGCAGAGCCCCCGGCAGAGTCCGATCCCGGCAAGACAGAGTTTGCGCAAGTGAGAAAAGTAAGATAGAAGAAGAAGATGATGCATCACCCAGTCTATTTTGTCAGCTCCCCCTTGCAGGGGGCTAGATCAAGGCATTCTGGTATGCAGAAGTTGCTTTTCGGCCTCCTTATGTTCTCAAGAAAGCTGCATCACTATTTCCAACCACATGAGATCACTGTCAGCACTCGCCTCCCGTTGCAATGGATCTTGCACAACCCAGATGCAACTGGGAGAATTGTGGAGTGGGCATTGGAACTGTCAAGCTTTGGTCTCATGTTTGAAAGCACTTCGACGATCAAGAGCAGGGCCTTGGTAGAATTCATAGCAGAATGGACATCCATGCCCGACGAAGAAGTTTAAGAGACCACTCTCCCCAGCAGGGCCTTGGCAGAATTCATAGCAGAATGTACTTTGATGGGGCTTTCTCGTCGCAAGGTGCTGGTGCCGGCGTGCTACTCATCGCACCCACCGGAGAGCACCTCAAGTACGTAGTCCAGATGCACTTTCCCCGGGAAAGGTCGACGAACAACACCACATAGTATGAGGGGCTGCTTACCGGTCTCAGGATCGCGGCGGACCTCAGAATCAGGAAGCTCATCATCAGAGGTGATTCGTAGCTTGTCGTCAAACAAGTCTACAAGGATTATGAGAGGCCGTTGATGGAGGCCTATGTGGTTGAAGTGAGGAAGTTGGAGGAGCGCTTTGACGGTCTACAAGCAGAGCATGTTCCTCGAGCAGAAAACAACATTGCTGATGACTTGTCAAAACGCACTACCCTCAAGTTGCCTGTGGAACTAGGCACCTTTGTGCTTCAATTAACCCAACCATCCGTTGAGCCATCAGCAGGATAGAACAAGCGAAGGAAAACAGGCCCCGACAAGTGCTTTCCCGCTAAGCTCCGAGGAGCCGCTAGCAAGGAAGTTGCCGGGTACCCCAAGCTTGCCAAGGAGCAGCAGTCTCCGATAGGGCCACCGGCCCTTGCCGTAGAGACAGCTGCCCCCGCGGTAGAAAACATTCCTTTAATCCTTGTTGTCGAGCCTCAGGCTCCAGCATGGGCGTGGCATATAGTTCGTTTCCTCCAAACAGGGGAGCTCCGCAAGGAGCAGGAAGAAGCAGAAAAATTAGCCCGTTGGTCTAGCATGTACCAGCTTGTGGATGATGTCCTATACAGAAGGAGACCGAACAACGTGAAATTGAAGTGTATTCCTCGGGAGGATGGCCTGGAGCTGTTGGCGGAGATACACGGAGGCATATGTGGCTCCCACATAGGGTCAAGAGCCCTTGTCGGTAAAGCATTCCGGCAAGGTTTCTTCTGGCCCACTGCCCTCCAGGATGCAATGGCACTAGTAACCAAGTGTGAAGCGTGCCAGTTTCATTCAAAGAAGCTTCATCAACCAGCCCATGCTCTTCAAACAATCCCTCTTTCCTTGCCATTTTCGGTATGCGGGCTCGATATACTGGGCCCCTTTCCTCGTGCTGTCGGGGGCTTTGAGTACTTGTACGTTGCGATTGACAAGTTCACAAAGTGGCCAGAAGTGGAGCCAGTGAGAAAGGTGACTGTGCAGTCAGCCGTCAAGTTCTTCAAGGGACTCGTTTGCCGTTTTGGTGTGCCAAACGGAGTCATCACCGACAATGGCACAGAGTTCACAAGCCGCACCTTCATGAAGTATATCCAAGACCTTGGAAGCAAAGTTTGCTTTGCTTCTATTGCTCATCCGAGAAGCAATGGCCAGGCAGAAAGGGCAAATGCTGAAGTGTTGTGAGGCCTCAAAACAAGGACTTTCGACAGGCTACGCAAGTGTGGAAGGCGCTGGATTGATGAATCGCCAACGGTTCTTTGGTCAATCAGAACGACACCAAATCGCCACTGTCCAGACACCCTTTGCCCGGGTATACGGGGCAGAAGCAGTTCTCCCCATGGGACTCATATACGGGTCACCTCTAGTGCTTGCTTATGATGAGCTTAACCAAGAGCAGTTGCGCCAAGATGATGCAATGCACCCTCAGGAAGATCGTCTTGGGGCTGCTGTGCAAGCCGCTCGCTACCAGCAAGCTTCAAGCCGCTATCACAGCCGCAAGGTTCATGCCCGAAGCCTTGAGGAAGATGACCTTGTTCTTCAGCGTGCTCATTCCGCCAAGAATTCAAACAAGTTTACTCCAAAGTGGGAGGGCCCTTATCGGGTAATATGTGGGGACCCCGACTCATAAGTCGAGATCACCGAATACACATGTACAATGATCCCAGAGATCAATGCTCACTTAACACACAGAAGCTGAATAACAAGAGTCTTACATCCATACATACCGTCTTACACAAATTATGACCATTATGGTCAAGTCTTACATTGACAAAGCCTTAAGGGATGAACATCAAATGAAACGTAAGCAGCCGAAATCTTCATTGATTAAGTGGAACCCATGCCATCTGCCTTAACCCTACAGGCATTCTGACTGGGAAGCGTCCTAGTTCGCATGTTCATCACCAAAGAACTCTTCCTCGAACTCCTACTCTTCCATGACTGGCCAATTAAATAACCAGTGGCAAGCCAATGAGTACTTTGAATGTACTCGCAAGCAACCCATGATTTGGTTCAAAGAAACAATGCAATTGTACAGAAGTAAGCAACCCAGCTTCGAGCTAGTTGAGATGTCTTATCAACTTGTGAGATATGCATCAAAGAACATGGGTAACCTTGATAACAGGTTACAGATATCAACATAAATAGAGTTTCGTTCAATGCCATTTCATTCAACATGTCAAGTCACCACCTTGACACAAATAGTTCTGTTCCACACACACATGCACCGAGATTGTAATATTTTTGGACATAGTTTAAGTAGGACCTCCCAACTGTCCATGACTGTGGACACGGCTATTAGAATAGTTTGACACTCTGCAGAGGTTGCACACTTTACCCAGAAGATCCGGGAAGCTTTCGTGTCATCACGATCCCGCAGTACATCAAGTACTCACGGGAAGCACCCGACCATTACCTTTCCCTAGATGACACTAACATAGGGTCCACTTGTTGATACACGACCCTCGTGTATAAGCAAAAGATCGTGGGACTCTGCCCATTTCACATTATCACGCATACATGAAGGGACCAACGGTGTGTCCGGTGCCCTGTGAAAACAGTCATGGCCGCCTATCAAAGCACGACCCCGTCCCGAGGGTGACCTCTAGTCACCCCCGTCACTAGTAATGTGGGCACCATCCTAGTATCAGTCTAAGTAGTCAATAATGCCGCGTCCCATAAAGGGGTAGAGTGGTTGCACATGTTTGGTTGGGACGGTAATCACACATAAATCTAATCCATCATTTTACACACACACCAAAAGTTCTCTTCGGTACACCACTTCTTCCTCAAGTGGTGACCTTAGTTCAACATCTCCCAAGGGCATTAGGGGCACCTGATGGGGTTTTCGAAAAAATGTAACCACGAAGAGTTCATGGTACACATGCCTCATTATGCATCAACTAGTCTCTTCACATAGCATTCGTGAACAAGGTAAAGTCATGAGTAGGGGTATGCATCATGTGGTGGTTCACAACAAGTTTACCACCGTCATATTTCGTCATCATGCAATCGGAAAAGGGTACCGATGAACAAGAGGGGTGTCATGGTCAAGGGGCTGCTTGCCTGGCTCAGCGAAGTCTTCAGGGCCTTGAAAGTCTTCTGATCCGATCTCTTTTGCCAACAACGCAATCTATCGTCGTAAAATACCAACGAGAAAATAAGGCAATAGAAAAACAGAAAAATCAAAGTGCTCAGAAAAATGTCAACTTATTTTCGTTAAATACTAGGAAGAAAACTAAGAAGGGGAAAATTCTTAATTTTGGATCGAGAGTTAGTGGATAGAGTAGTGGATTTTCAAACACATATTTTACTGTTCAAATTTGAATTTAAATTTTAACAGTACAGAAAAGTGTAATGGATATGTATGAAAGTTACATCAATAAATATGTGGGATTATTCTAAGATTTTAGGAGTTGGAATTATTGCATTTGGATTAATATTTAATCCAATGGAATTTTTGGAAAAATTGATAGAAAAAGAAAATGTGAAAGGGCACTGTGCCACTAGGCCAGAACAGCCGCAGCGCAGCAGGCCCAGTGGAGAGAGGGCCCAGGCAAGCTGGGGCGGCGCACGCGCCCCAGATTTGAACCTGACGAGTGGGGCCCCGACGCCAGTGAGAGAGAGAGGGCGAGGGACAGGAGAGGCTGACAGGCGGGGCCCGCCTGTCATCCCTAACCCTGCCATAGAGGTCCGGCGAGCTCACCGGCAATGATGCAGTGCAGGACGAGGAAAGTGGACGACAGGGTTCGACTCCTCGTCGTGTCGCCCTTCGGGTGGAGGTGGACTTGGTCGCCGGGGTGGCCTGGTTCGCCGGTGGCGAGGAGGCACGGCGGAAGAGCTTCGGATGGCGGCGGTTCCGGCCATTTCCGACAGCTACGGAAAGGGGAAACGGAGGGGAAAGGATCGGTGTGCTGCGTAGGTTCCATATCGAGAGGATGGAGTGTCGGTGTTCTTGGAACGGGGGTCCCCAGACTTGCCTGCGTGCGGCCCGCGGTGTGGCTCCACCAGCGGCCAAATAAGGCCCGCTCATCAACCAACGCTCAAGACCCTCGCGAGGGGCCAAGCCTCTTGGGGCGGGTGACACGAGGCCTCCTCAGGAGTGGCCTCACCAGGCAGGCTCGCGAGGAGGCGGAGAGATCAAGGTAAGGGGTACCTCGCGAGGTTCCCATGATGCAAGCCATGATGACCAAGACCAGGCGGGCGCCAGCCTGCGCAGTGTCCTCGTTTCCTCTTTGGTGCTAAGGGGGCAAGCGCAGACGCGGAGTACCAAGGCATTAGGCAAAAGGTTTCCATATCGGTTCGACAAGACCAAGGCCAGCAGGACAGCAGGACGGAGGTCATCGTGGAGCGCAAGACGGCGTCATCGCCAGCGCCTTTGACAAGCAAAGACCACCTTTAGTCAGGATAGCTTGTACTAGCTGTCCCCTTTTAAAATGGCCGTTTTTGGATCCCTTCCCACTCAATATTTGGGAAGAGGACCAGGGCCTCTATCAATAGGGCTAGCCACCACAGTAGAAGGGACGGATTGATTCCTCCCCGAGCAAAACCACCAAGCACAAGAACACCTCCCTCTTCCATTGTACTATTCATCATCAGCCCAAGAGGCAATCCACCACCACCACACAGGAGTTGGGTATTACAGCACAACGGTGGCCTGAACCTGTATAAATCTTGTGTCTCTTGTGTTGTGAGTTCATCGAGCTAGCTTAGAGATCGTGGCGAGGCTGAGGGCGTGTTTCAGTAGGAGGAAATCCTCGTGCGCACCCCAGTGTTCAAACCTTAAGGGTTTTGCCGAAACCCGATATCCGAAATTTGGCGCGCCAGGTAGGGGTGCGCCGAAATCCCCTTTTCGCTGGTCCGCGTCCCATCGCTTCGTCACATCCATGTCCGGCAACCCGATGACCGGCACCGAACGCTGGGCCGCCTGGCCGGCTGGGGCCATGCCGCCTGCCCAAGAAGACCTCAACCCCGCGCCCCCAGGCAGCCCGCGCACCGTAGAACGCTGCAGCGCGCGGGCGGCATGGTCACACACTGCCCGCCCTTACTCCGTGGCAGGTGCGTTCATCCGCAAGGGCCTCAAGCCATGCCGTGGCCACGGTGCCGCACTCCCGACAGGAACAAGCAAACATAAGAGCCGCGCTCACTGTGGCTCGGGAGCTGCGACATTGCAGCTTGATGGAAAGCGGTTGGGATGTGTTGCTGGAGCGCTTTGCCGAGCTCCTGGATGCCGTGGCCTCGGGGGCACCTCCCTTCTGCTTCCGGCTTTCACCGCGGGCCTCGGTCGGATCACGCGATGGGCCTCTCCGTGCCCGCGCGCCCTCAGGCATGCCCCAAGGCGTCATCTACACCAGCTCAACCACCGGCGCCGGACGCCAGGATGCACCAGCACCACCTCCGTCGAACGAGGGCATGCACATCGCCGCCTATGGCCCGGGTGGGCCGCTGCCCTACCATCCACAAGATGGCGCGCTAGGCCAGGCCACATGGAGCATGGGGCACTATGGCAAAGTCTTCGAGGCGGCGGCCTCGGAGGCTTACGTGCCCCGCATGGTGGATCGGGAGTATGCGCTGGAAGACGACCATGGCTCGTTCCTCGGGTCAGGCTAGGAGGAAGAGATGCCAGAAGCCGAGCCTTTTCAGGAGCCTCAAGGAAGCCTCACCAATCGCGCTGGCAGCAGCAGCTATCGGGTACCGCTAATTCCTCAGGAGCAAGCTTATGCTAACCATGGGTCGCAGGAGGTTCAAGTCACAGCAGCGAACGGCTGCCCCAGCTCGGCAGCCTCCCTTCCGCCAGGAGGAGCACACTAGGGGCTGCAGGAGAGGGCCCGAAAGCCAGGCCCCTCCCCACGACGCATGGAGCAAGGCGTCCCCCGGAGGTAGGCCCTCTGCCGGGGAGGTGTTGCAAAGCCTACCCCCGGCAGAGGACTCGTGGTCGCCGAGGGCACTGCTGGTGTCCCCTTTGCCCCATTGGCGTCGTCCTTGGTCTTCGGTCACCGTCAATGGTGATCGAGAGTGGCACAAGGCAGGGCCCTCACTCTGGCGATATGAAGCAAGGCCCGGTGCCTGTGGAGAAGGCCCAGTGCCTGTGAAGCTTGCCGCCTGTGACACTCTCACGTAATAATGAGTGGGGTTGTACACGCCCTGGAGTCTCCGGAGAGCCGCCCTCGGGCCTCGGGGGCTCCCTCCCACGCCCAGTGGAAGCACTTAGCTCTGCGCTTGTGAGAAGACGTCGAAGACTAGACTAGGTGCCGGATGCTGCCATTTGCTGTTTTGATTCCTTTTCTGTAGTCGTGCTTCCTTGCTTCGGATTTAAGTTGGAGTTGAATTTTCATTTGTGTATGCGGGGAGGGTGCCTTTTCTCGTTCGTATGACTTCTGGCGTTCTGGTTCCCGCCTTGATTTGGAGTTCGCATCAGCTGCCTCCCCCTCACGAGCCCCTTGCGGGCAGGGCCGGGCAAAGCGCGTGCGCGCTACACGCATGCCATACTACGGCCGGTACTTGCTCTCGCAAGGCCCTCTCGACCGGATCGACAGGTCCCTCAGGGGATCCTCGGGGGCTCATGACCTCACGAACCAAATCAGGACTTGTCCTGGCTAAAGGTAAGCCACAACAACAAGCTCACCGTAGAGCCCGTAGGCTCATGAAGGCATATATTCAGCATCAGTCCCAAAAGCGCAAATACGGCAATCTTTTCACATGAGGGGCATCCCCTCCCAAAATGCTCTTACAACCTTTGGGGTCATTCCCGAGCTTCAATATGTAGGATAAACAACAGAGAAACACGGGATTAGTCGGACATGTCGCTCACTGCATCCTCCTGGTCGCCTCCAAATGCATCGCTGGTGCCGCTGGCGCTGTCACTGGCATCACCATCACCATCACCGGCGCCACCATCACCGCCATCGACCACGAAGCCCCCATCCGCCGTGACTACCACCCCGTCGTCGTCGGAAGCAAAGGCCCTAACAAGCGCATCCACGTTATCCTCCACCCACTGCGCCAGGTCGAGGGAGAAGGGGGAACAGGAAGCACACTGCCTGCGAGGAGGAAATAACTATGTAGGGTGCCGTGGCCTCCTAGCCAGGAGGATATTGGGGCAGCATGGGGAAGCGGAGACGCCCAGGTCTAATTAGTCGCCATGCGTCAACCAAGGCCGCAAGCTGTTGGGGCCTATGGTGCTCCTCACTTGCCCTTTGACTTTGCCGCTAAGCCAAGTCCGAGTGCGCCTTGGGCCGGAGGGCTACTATCGGCGTTCTAGGAACGGGGGTCCCCAGACTTGCCTGCCTGTGGCCCGCGGCGTGGCTCCACCAGCGGCCCAGTACGGCCCATCCTCATCAACCAATGGTCAAGACCCTCGCGAGGGGCTAAGTCTCACGGGGCGGGCGACACGAGGCCTCCTCAGGAGTGACCTTACCAGGTAGGCTCACGAGGAGGCGGAGAGATCAAGGCAAGGGGTACGTCGCGAGGTTCCTGTGACACAAGCCATGACGACCAAGACCAGGCGGGCGCCAGGCGGGCGCCATCCCACGCAGTGTCCTCGTTTCCTCTTTTGTTCTAAGGGGGCAAGCGTAGGCGTGGAGTACCGAGGCATCAGGCAAAGGTTTCCATATTGGTGCAACAAGAATAAGGCCAGCAGGACGGCATGACGGAGGTCATCGTGGAGCCCAAGACGGCGTCATCGCCAGCGCCTTTGACAGGCGAAGACCACCTTTAGTCAGGATAGCTTGTACTAGCTGTCCCCTTTCAAATGGCCGTTGTTGGATCCCTTCCCGCTCAATATTTGGGGAGAGGACCAGGGCCTCTATAAATAGGGCTAGGCTCCATAGTAGAAGGGATGGATCGATTCCTCCCCGAGCAAAACCACCAAGCACAAAAACACCTCTCCTCTCGGGGCTGTTCTTCCATTGTACTATTCATCATCAGCCCAAGAGGCAATCCACCACCACCACACAGGAGTAGGGTATTACACCACAATGGTGGCTCGAACCTGTATATATGTTGTGTCTCTTGCGTTGTGAGTTCATCGAGCTAGCTTAGAGATCGCGGCGCAGCTGAGGGCGTGTTTCGGTAGGAGGAAATCTTCGTGCGCACCCCAGTGTTCAAACCTTAAGGGTTTTGCCGGAACCCGATATCCTACAAGGAGAGGCAGGGACGACCTGTACCTCGCGAACTTCGGCGAGCCGAAGCGGCTGAGGTCGAGCTCGATCTCGAGCTCGGGTGCCTTTGAAGAGGAACTGGAGGTGCAGGGGGATGATTT